>NC_136409.1:70332500-71532500 GCF_051521515.1 Lactuca serriola | reverse complement strand
TAAGTATTATCCTTTTGTATTAGGATAAACCCGACATCGCGACTGCCGAAAAGGTATTAACCTTGAACATCCGTAGATGTTCATTTTCCTCTGTAGCTAACAGCATGGCGTAGGAATGGTTAGTCCCGTAAAGGTACCCTAGTATAAGTATTATCCGTAGGCATCCATAGATGTTCATTACCTCTCTTGCTAACAGCTGGGTTCCGGAATGGTTAGTCCCGTCTAGTATCCTTTTGTACTAGGATAGACAGAACTAAACTACACGTATGATATGTAATAGTATCTCATCGTATACTATCTAGGTACAAGTATCTATGTAAGTGTATCCATGTAAGAGGACCAGGTAAGTTTATCTCTTCATATAGCATTTAGTATAGTCTCATGAATGAACTGACTCTGGTGTAATTCCTTGTAATAGGAATAATGTTTTGTATCCCCTAAACTATCCCTATAATATTTTATTGGAATGTATTTGATGTTCAAGAATGTTTATACACCCTTGCTACCCAAGAGTGTGGGAACTGAATGAAGAATGAATGCTCTCATATCAATACACACACACACACACACACACATATATATATATATATATATATATATATATATATATATATATATATATATATGTGTGTGTGTGTGTGTGTGAACATAAGTGTATAGATATAGCTTTTGATCAAGAATATGAAAGAGGTTTTGTAAAACATTTAAGAGTTTTGAACAATAAATAACAATGACTTGATGTCATTTTATAAAAAATTTCAAAAGTAACTCATTTGATAACAAAGTATTTTTAAGATAGAAAACCATTTCATGTATCACATTTTGAAGTATGTGAAATCAGTTGGATGAAAACATAGTTATAAATCACATGTGATTGATTCATTAACATGTTGTTTTCTACTTGTATTCCCCCCCTATTAAAGCATTTTAAAATCATTTAAAACATTGATTAAGGGGTATGAACTCACCTGTAGATGTTGGTTTGGATGAACTGAATGGTGTAGGATTGCTAGGTGTTAAGTGAAGACTTGTTCACAACGAATGATCATAGTTAACATATAATCACACATATATGTATCCAATTAGACTTTAAACCACTAATTGACAAAGCTAAGACATCCTAAGGCATGTAAAACACCTTATATAAGTGCTACAAGTCATAAGGATTGCATCTAAGTGCTAAAGGACATTGCTATTGTGTTTAGGGTTCAAGGGTAAACTCCTTTGGAGTTTACGGTTTTGTGACCATCACCCAATGAGTTTACGGTCGTATACTCATGAGTTTACGGTTGTAAACTCATCTCTCTTTGACCATAAGTTGTTTTGAGGTTCTACAAGTCCTTTGAAGCATTTCTACTTGATGGTTAGGCCTTCGGAAGAGGTTAGGGCACCATTTCTCTCCTTTGAGGAGTTTACGGCCCCAAGACCATTTCCTTTTGGGTTTACTATAGTAAACCCATATGGATTATGGTATTTTCATGTTTTCAAGTCCTATTCACATTAAGGAGTGAGTCTAGAGTAGTTTCACAAGGAAGGAAGGGAGTAGGGTACACTTTTGGCCCTTAAAGAAGGGTTTACGGTGCAAGGTGTTCTTGGACCGTAAACACCTTTGATCTTGCTGTTCCTTTGTGTTTATTTGATATATGGATGTATAACAAGCTTTACAATACACTAGGGTAGGAGTACTTACTAGTTAGAAGCTTGAAAGGTACCAAAAGGCCAAGAACACTAGTGTGTGTTCCTGGTGAAACTTGAAGATTCAACCTTTTGGAAAGATTTCATGGATAGAAGTGTGTTAATTCACTAGATTAAGTGATATATTAACTTGGAAGGGCTAGAAACACTTACTAGATGGTGATCTTAAAGAAAGTTTTGGATAATACTTGAGAGAGTTTGAGATTTGGATCTTGAAAGTTGGAAAAGTGCTAAAAATAACTAAGTGTCACTTTTATACCACTTCCCATTAGGGTTTACGACCGTAAACTCCTTGTTTAGGTCGTAAACTCTAAAGTTTTGATGTTTTGAAAGTTTATTGTTGCACAATAAACCCTAGGGCACCCTCTCTCCTGATATCTCCTAAAGTGTTAATCCTAAAATACTCAAACTTATTCCAAAAAGTCTGAAAATTAACGGTAACTGTTCTGACTTCTATTGACTTGATATGTTGTACATAATAGAAATTTCGGGTTGTCAGAAGATTCACTTCGGGATTCTGGAAGTCTCTTCAAAAGGCAATGGGAACACATCTACATTTGAGCACTGCCTACCACCCACAGATGGATGGTTAGAGCGAGCGTACCAAATAGACACTCAAGGATATGTTCCAAGCTTGCATGATTGACATCGGTAATTCATGGGATGCCTATTTGCCTCTGATCGAATTCTCTTATAACAACAGCTATTGCACGAGCATCAGGGCTGCTCCTTTTGAGGCTCTTTATGGTCGAAAATGCAGATCACTCGGCATTACTCTCATGGGAACAGAAACCATTCGCGAAACGACAAAGAGTATAATCCGAATCATAATTTGACTTCGAGCATCACGAGATAGATAGTAGAGTTATGCTGACAAAGGATGAAAACCTCTGGAAATCCAAGTCGGAGGCCGGGGACTATTGAAAGTCCTTCCCTGGAATGGAATGATTCGCGTTAGGAAACGGGGAAAACTGAACCCGCAATACATTGGACCGTTTGAGATTCTTGCCCGGATTGGTTCAAATGGCTTATAGGCTGCAACTACCTGCCGAACCCAGCAATACCCCGAGTTCCATGTCTCAAATTTGAAAAAGTGCCTATCAGGTAAAACTCTTATCATTCCTTTAGGAAGAGATCAAAATAAACAAGAATCTCCTGTTTTTCAAGGAACCAGTCAAGGTATTGGATAGGGAAGTAAATCATACAAAACAAAGCCGCACTCCGATTGTGAGGGTTCGATGGAACGTCAAGCGTCGACCGGAATTCACATGGGAACGCGAAGACCAGGTGAAGCAGAACTACCCTCACCTATTCTCTCATTCATGAACCTATCTTTCGAAAGAATTTCGGGACGAAATTCCCTCTAACGGGGGGATGATGTCACAACTATCATTTTACTAGGAAATTCTACTTTCATGTAAACATCATCCATTTGAAATCAAAATAACTCAAGAGGTTCAAGACCTAATACAATACACCTCATATGTTCAACTATGGGTTGAAAACCCTAGAAATCCCGGTTCATGTTCATTATGAACTAGGATTCTCTGTGGGGCCTAATAGACCAATAAACTTTCAACTTGATCACTTTAGGCCAAGGAACCCTAATTGGGTTCTAAATAGACCATATTCATAAAGCTTTAGCATTTTCGGTGATATGGACCGAAAATAATCCATCTTATCTCTAACGGGCATTGTTGCGCCATAAAAGATTTCATTTGCCCTAATGGGCCGTAATCTCTTTAATTGGGCTACATTGGGCTGAAAACCTTAACAAGGGGCCCAATGGGCCGAAAAATATTCTTAAACTTCATAAGAATTGAGCAAAGCCAAGATTGAGCCCAAATGACTTCAACTCCTTTCTCCTAGCCCAAATTCTCGGCCCAAGGTGTTTATTAGAAAAAAAAAAGAAATGAGAAATTATGTGCAAGTGCCACCTCCACATTGCATGATGTTCACCCATGAACCAAAACCCCACATACAACAAGGCAAGATCTCATGTATCTAGGAAAGTCTTCTCTCCCCCTCTCCCCTCTTCAAAACTCACGGCCATAAGTCCTCCTCACCATTTTTTTATTTTCACAAACTCTCACAAGAAGTCTCTTAAGAAGTCTCTTTAATTTTCCCTCTAAATTTTCGAGTTTTGGTGTGGTTTCAAGAAGATTTTCATCAAAGATCATCATCCTTGGTAAGATCTCACAAAATAAGTTGATTTACTACATCTTTAAACTCAAATCCCTCCTCTTACACCATATTTTCATGGATCATGATTCTTAGAACCATCTAAGTTCAAGATCTACTCAAGAAAGCTTGTTAGGATCAAAAATCTTCTTTCACTTCTTAATCAAAACCGATCCATCACCCCAAGGTGAGTTCATACCCCTTGTTTTTGGTTTTTACATGATTTATGGGGGAGAATACAAGTAAAATGTGTAGATCCATGTGTTTTTGTATGATATGTGTGACTTCTTGAATTTATTGGATGAATATGTGTTAGGAACTTAATCTATTTGAGATTCATTACCTTGTTAAGGAAGTATGTGACCTAAGATATCATATACATATCATTATCAAGGTAAAAGTATTACACAAGTTCAAACTAAGTAAAACAAAACACAAAATCCTATTTATGAACCATTTTTGACAACTAAGCAAAAGATGGAGGAAATGATGTCATTTATGGTTTTTATAATGGTCAAAAGGGTCAAATCACTTAAAATATGAGTTATTATGAAAAACACGATTTTTAAAGAACTAAAAGTGTAAATTTTAGCCTAATGGTCTAAAGTTTGGGCTTTTCGGTTTAGGCCCAATTTGTGAAAAATATTAAACTTAAGGGACTGAAATTGCAAGTTTCTCAAAATATGAGTTAAAAACATAAATAAACAAATTTCAGGGGCTGAAAATGTCTTTCTTACCAAATAGGACTAAAAATATAAAGTTTTTGGATTTTGGGCTAAAATTGTAAAAATTGCAAAATTTTTAACTACAAGTGTAAATCTTTTTAATTAAAGGGCTGAAACAGTCCAAAACCTTATTTTGGGCTGATATCATGATTTAAATGAGTATTTGGACCGAAAATGTCAAGAAACATAATCTAAGGACCTAAAATGCCATTTTTCATAAAAAGGGGTAAAAAATTGTCATTTTTACTAGAAAAGGGGCTGAAATGGTCAAACAATTATTTCTGGGCCAATTATGTTAATATTAAAATAATTGGGTCAAAAATACATAATTTTAATAACATATGGATTTAAATAGAAAAATATATATTATTTATTTATATATATATATATATATATATATATATATATATATATATATATATATATATATATATATATATATATATAAATCCAAATATCATTATAAAACAATTTGGCGAATGTGGTGACTTTTCGATTAAACAATTTGTTTGAAACAAACCTTACGGCATTAATACTAAAAAAACAAGTAAACATTATATCGGTTGGGTTTTAATACTTCTAATCATGCTTATTGGGCCTTCGTGACCCATTAACATGACTATTGGGCCCAACATAAATAATACATGTTTATTGGGCTTCCAGTGGCCCAATTCATGTCTAATGGACCCTTAATGGCTTTAGATAGTATTGGGCCTTAGTGGCCCATTGGCATTGGTAGTATGGTCCAAATCAATTATATGCTAAACGAGCTAATGTGTCCGTCGCGTACTCGACAGTTTGTAATAACATACACGATTAGTAGGCCATAGTTGTCTTTTTTCGTGTTTGTTAGGCTTTATTCATATTCATGTAAACATCAAACGGGTTGAAATCAATGTTATTGAAATTCATGGGGTAATAATAGGGATTTAGTGAGAATTATCGGTTCCCACTAATAAGTGTCGGTCGTAGCCTGTAGTTATAACCAGAGTCTCCTGGAGGGAGGGCTAGAGTTTGTGTATAGATCTACACGGGGGTGACTCCCCCACACCTGAGCTATTCGCTAATGTTAGACTCGACCAGTCTAGGGTGACAAAATCTTTATCAAAACCGACGTTTGTAAAAATGCCAAGACAGGCGAAATAGTCATTATTATGCATGGTTATAACGACTCACATGGAGATCCATTATCATATCATCATTCATGGGAATTCAAATTCATACCTAGTGGGCATATAAAGTGATTCATGCGATAATACAAAACAATGATACTCTTTTAGATCGGAAAATATCGGATTTTCCGGGGAACAACATTATTCATTTTCTTTACATACATCAAATACCATTTAAGGAAAACTTATGAAAGTCATTCATTTATACATGTTTGAAACCACACATACATATACACATATGGGATCATCACATCTTTTCGGTAAACAGTTTTTGTTCCAGAAATTATCGGATTTTCTGGGTTTTACAAACAATACAAACTATTTTTATATCAAACATGCTTATGAACTCACCAACATTATATATGTTGACCATTTTCAACATTACTTGTATTCTCAGGTAACCGTTGGAATGAAGAATCATGAAGTGTGTTTTTGAAATTTCTTTTGTGAGATGTTCATCATCAAACCATTTATGATTTGGATTATGTAATGTAAACAATGTACTTGATGTAAAAAATGTTGGTTGTCATATGTAATGCCTGGTGATGTTTATGGTGTGATTCATTTATATTCATTGTGATGATATTTCAATTTAAGTCACATGAGCCCTCGGACGTTTCCGCCGTCTGGTTTGGGGGTGTGACAGGTTGGTATCAGAGCATTGTTTATAGTGAACTGGCATATCTAACCATAAAAGATATGCAACTATAAATATAATGGGACTAAATGACTCTGAACATAATAATTAAAATACATACTTGTGTTTGCATTTTAGAGTAATAACACAACATGAACATTAAAAGTCATTGGAGGATTTGAACGTCACTATTAAACCCGAGCAGTTATGTAGTCGTATTGGGGGTGAATGTAGCCTGATCAACTACATTCATTCAAAATACGACCAACATGTGTTCGGGAGTAATTGTGATGGTTAATGAATCAAAAACTTACCATTTAATTATCCAAAGAGCTTATGGAACCAAACATAAACAAAGTTAAAATACTATAGGAGTATTTGGGGTGCTATTTGTTTCTAGTATTTATACCCCCCTTCGTGCAATACACTATAGACGGGCATCATTAGCCAGGAAACCCCTATCTCCCTAGTCAGGGAAAAGCTGGGTGGCCCAACCCAGAGGAAATCCCAGAAGGAGACTCAAAGGAAGAACTAGAGGAGAAACATGAAGTAGAACTTACAGATGAACCCGTCGAGCCAGTAGTAAACCTCGAAGAGGAAGAGCTCTTGGGCAATGACGATGATACCTCGGATGCAGAATCTAAAGTCATCAATCATCCACACATGGCCAGAGTATCGACTTATCATATGGGCCCCGGTGGCCCCACACCTCATAGGCACTCAATATTGGATATAGATTCGCTATCAGGGGATACAACCGCCCTATGGCATGACCCAAGATCTTTTCGATCTTAGTCATGGAGGATCAGCAGACCGGGCCTCCCAGTCATGGACCGGCGCACCCGAGGTATTGATAACCAAGATCAGGACACCCTGAATCGAACGGAACAAATGCAGTTTGCTATTGAGAGAGATGAGAGACAAACACTGGAAGTGAACGAAGTCTCCCGAGCAAGACAGTTAGTTTGGGAGGTACGACTACGACATATCGAGCGACAAGTAGCTCGTCACCGACATCCATCTACTTCATCAGTACCGTCACCAGACACTCTCCACCATAATTAGGGTCAGCCTTTTCTTTTCTTCCCCTTACGATCTGATATCACTCTCTTTCGTGTACTAATGAAACAATTATGTGCTATCTTTATTCCATGTTATTGCATAAATTCAATTATATGCAGAACCGAACCCTCGAAATCGCTAGATACTTAAGGATCTCGAAACCAAAATAACCTATATACTCTAAGGATAGACGTAACGATCGTGCCAAATATGTGATTACCTACTACCGTAAATACATCATAGGGATGTAGATGGAAAAGATGAGAATAATATGACAAGACGCGAAATTTATAGAGTACAACCAGGAATGACGATCATTACTTACGATCTGGCTTATCAACATGCAGCAGGAAAATGCCATCCCATAGAAATAACAAGCATACCTGCGAAACACTGCTCCTACAGATGGACTCTGCTACATTCCAAGCCACTGTAACAGCAGCAGTAATCATTTCCATGGCACAACTCAACGCAAACAACACCAATTGAGGTGGAAACAATATCGACAACTCTAGCCGAAGGAACGAGCACGAAAACCAACAAGTGACAGCTTATCAAGGCATACTAAACCCCATGCTTAAGAGTAGGAAGAAAAAGCCTGGAAGTAAGAGAAAGGGACAGCCAACTCAAGGGTTCTCAAAGAAAAAACATGTTGTTGCTGTTCATGCGACCATGACCCATATTACACCAACATCAGTGAGACCATATGTTGGAAGCCTTCCAAAATGCAACCAGTGCAATTTCCATCATAAGGGAGCCTGCGGGTGCTGCATTGTAAGAAACGCAACCGAAAGAGTCACACCACCAAATACTATAGAACTTATCCACGACAGAATCGTCAGCCAGACAAAAACAACAACAACCGCAACAATCTTAACAACAAGACCAATGATGAGACCAGTCACACTTGCTATGGGTGTGGAGCAACCGGTCACTTCAAGCGCAATTTCTCCAAGGCTAACAATCAACGAGCAGAAGGATTAGAAATGGTCCTAACCTTGGGTCAAGGCAAAGCAGTCCAAGACCCGACGGGTGTTACTGGTACGTTCACACTTAACAACTCTTTTTCTTGCATTGTATTCGATAGTGGAGTTGATCGAAGCTTCGTTAGTAACGAATTCGAGCACTTACTAAAACAACAACCCCTGAAGATAAACGAAGCCTTCACGGTGGAGATGGCTAATGGGAAAAACCGAATCAACCTAGGATATTTATGTAGGGTACACCTTAACACTAAACAACCATTCATTTCAAATAAAATTTAATGCCAGTAAATACTAGGAGTTTTGATGTGATAATCGGCATGGTTGGGTTAAGCCCCTACCGTGCTGATACTAGGTGTCGCGAGAAGGCCGTTCGCCTTTACCTCCCTAAATCACGAAACTCTAATAATCTATGGTGATAAACCTGGCGCCAATCTACGTCTTATCCCATGCATCAAGGCACAGAGGTGCCTGCACAAGAAGAATTATACGATCCTCGCTCATATTGTAGACAAAGCCAAAGAAGAAATCAACATTAAAGACATCCCAGTGGCATGCGAATTTCCGGATGTACGCCGTGGAGACCTTCTGGGAATACCCCCAAAAAGACAGGTTGGATTTCGAATCAACCTCATACCATGAGCCACATCAATTGCCAATTTACCCTACAGGTTAGCTTCCACCGAAATTCAGGAGTTATCCAGTCAATCAAGAGAATTGTTGAGCAAAGGATTCATCAGACCAAGCTTCTCACCCTGGGGAGCTTCAGTCTTGTTCGTCGAAAAGAAGGGTCCTTCCGAATGTGCATCGATTTTAGGGAATTGAATAAGCTCACTATAAAAAACTGATACCCACTCCCATGGATTAACGACCTATTTGACCAACTTCAAGGAGCTTGTTACTTCTCCAAAATAGATCTAAGATCCGGTTATCATCAGCTATGAGTCCTAAAACAGGACATTCCAAAAACTGCTTTCCAAACTTGATATAGTCACTTCAAATTTTTTTTGTTATGCCCTTTAGCCTGACAAATGCCCCCGTGGTATTCATGGACTGCACGAACTGAGCTTTCCACTCATTCCTAGACAACCTTTTTATTATTTTCATCAATAACATACTCGACGACTCACGAAACAACAAACAAACACTGTCAACACCTACGACCGACTTTGGAGACGTCGAAGCCGGAGAATATTGCGAAAGAAGCATTGTGTACATTGGATAAAACTCTTGAAGTTGAAAGACGAAGCTTATTTTTACAAGAGTTGGATTGGGCATTATCTGGGTGATAGCCGATAGGTTAACCAAATCTGCTCATTTCCCGCCAATAAAAGAATCATACAAGATGGAAAGATTAACACGGAACAATATCAAAGAAATCATGAGACTCCATCGAGTTCCAGTGTCTATTATCTCGAATCGAGATAGCAGATTCACTTCGGGATTCTGGAAGTCTCTTCAAAAGGCAATGGGAACACAACTAGATTTGAGCACTGCCTACCACCCACAGACGGATGGTCAGAGCGAGCGTACCAACCAGACACTCGAGGATATGCTCTCAGCTTGCGTGATTGACATCGGCAATTCATGGGATGCCCATTTGCCTCTGATCGAATTCTCTTATAACAACAGCTATCACACAAGCATCAGGGTTGCTCCTTTTGAGGCTCTTTATGGTCAAAAATGCAGATCACTCACCAGTACTCTGATGGGAACAGAAACCATTCGCAAAACGACAAAGAATATAATCCAAATCATAATTTGACTTCGAGTAACATGAGATAGACAGTAGAGTTATGCTGACAAAGGATGAAAACCTCTGGAAATCCAAGTCGGACGTCGGGGACTATTGAAAGTCGTTCCCTGTAAGGAATGATTCGCCTTAGGAAAGGGGGAAAACTGAACCCGCAATACATTGGACCGTTCGAGATTCTAGCCCGGATTGGCTCAAATGGTTTATAGGATGCAGCTACCTGCCGAACCCAGCAACACCCCGTGTTCCATGTCTCAAATTTGAAAAAGTGCCTATCAGGCAAAACTCCTATCATTCCTTTAAGAAGAGGTCGAAATAAACAAGAATCTCTTGTTTGTCAAGGAACCAGTCAAGGATTGGATAAGGAAGTAAAGCATACAAAACAAAGCCGCACTCCGATTATGAGGGTTTGATGGAACATTGAGCGTCAACCGGAATTCACATAGGAACGCGAAGACCAGGTGAAGCAGAACTACCCTCACCTATACTCTCATTCATGAACCTATCCTTCGAAAGAATTTCGGGACGAAATTCCCTCTAATGGGGGGATGATGTCACAACTATCATTTTACTAGGAAATTCCCTCTAATGGGCCTTGTTGCGCCATAAAAGATTTCATTTGCCCTAATGGGCCGTAAACTCTTTAATTGGGCTTCTTTGGGCCGAGAACCTTAACAAGGGGCCCAATGGGCCGAAAAATATTCTTAAACTTCATAAAAATCGAGCAAAGCCAAGATTGAGCCCAAATCACTTCAACTCCTTTCTCCTAGCCCAAATTCTCGGCCCAAATTGTTTATTAGACAAAAAAAAGAAATGAGAAATTATGTGCAAGTGTCACCTCAATATTACATGGTGGTCGCCCATGCACCAAAACCCCACATACAACAAGGTAAGATCTCATGTATCTCAGCAAGTCTTCTCTCTCCCTCTCCCCTCTTCAAAACTCATGGCCATAATGCCTCCTCGCCATTTTTTTACATTCTTAAACTCTCACAAGAAGTCTCTTAAGAATTCTCCTACATTTTCCCTCTAAATATTCGAGTTTTGGTGCGGTTTTAAGAGGAGTTTTCATCAAAGATCATGATCCTTGGTAAGATCTCACAAACTAAGTTGATTTACTACATATTTAAACTTAAATCACTCCTCTTACACCATATTTTCATGGATCATGATTCTTAGAACCATCCAAGTTCAAGATCTACTCAAGAAAGCTTGCTAGGATCAAAAATCTTCTTCCACTTCTTCATCAAAACCGATCCATCACCCCAAGGTGAGTTTATACCCCTTGTTTTTGTTTTTTACATGATTTATGGGGGAGAATACAATAAAATGTGTAGATCCATGTGTTCTTGTATGATATGAGTGATGTCTTGAATTTATTTGATGAATATGTGTTAGGAACTTAGTCTATTCGAGATTCATAACCTTGTTAAGGAAGTATGTGACTTAAGATATCATATACATATTATTATCAAGGTAAAGTATTATACAAGTTCAAACTAAGTAAAACAAAACACAAAATTCTATTTATAAACCATTTTTGACAAATAAGCAAAAGATGGAGGAAATGACATCATTTACGGTTTTTATAAGGGTCAAGAGGGTCAAATCACTTAACATATGAGTTATTATGAAAAACACGATTTTTAAAGAACTAAAAGTGTAAATTTTAGCCTAATGGGCTAAAATTTGGGCTTTTCGGCTTTTAGGCCCAATTTGCGAAAAATATGAAACTTAAGGGGCTGAAATTGCAAGTTTCTCAAAAGATGAGTTAAAAACATAAATAAACAAATTTCAGGGGCTGAAAATGTCTTTCTTACCAAATAGGACTAAAAATATAAAGTTTTTGGATTTTGGGCTAAAATTGTAAAAATTGCAAAAATTTGGACTACAAGTGTAAATCTTTTTAATTAAAGGGCTGAAACAGTCCAAAACCTTATTTTAGGCTGAAATCATGATTTAAATGAGTGTTTGGGATGAAAATGTCAAGAAACATAATCTAAGGACCTAAAATGTCATTTATCATAAAAAGGGGTAAAAAATTGTCATTTTTACTAGAAAAGGGGCTGAAATGGTCAAACAATTATTTTTGTGCCAATTATGTTAATATTAAAATAATTGGGTCAAAAATACATTATTTTAATAACTTATGGATTTAAATAGAAAAAGATATATTATATATATATATATATATATATATATATATATATATATATATATATATATATAATCCAAATATCATTATAAAACAATTTGGCGAATGTGGTGACTTATTGATTAAACAATTTGTGTTAAACAAACCTTACGACATTAATACTATACAAAACAAGTAAACATTATATCGGTTGGGCTTGAATACTTCTAATCATGCTTATTGGGCTTTCGTGACCCATTAGCATGACTATTGGGCCCAACATAAATAATACATGTTTATTGGGCTTCCAGTGGCCTAATTTCATGTCTAATGGACCCTCAATGGCTTTAGATAATATTGGGCCCTAGTGGCCCATTGGCATTGCTAGTGTGGTCCAAATCAATTATATGCTAAAGAGGCTAATGTTGCCGTCGCATACTCAACAGTCTGTAATAACATACATGATTAGTGGGCCATAGTTATCTTTTTTCGTGTTTGTTAGGCTTTATTCGTATTCATGTAAACATCAAACAGGTTGAAATCAATGTTATTGAAATTCATGGGGGTAATAATAGGGATTTAGTGAGAATTATGGGTTGCCATCAATAAGTGTCGGTTGTAGCCTGTAGTTATAACTAGAGTCACCTAGAGGGAGGGCTAGAGTTTGTGTATAGATCTACACGGGGGGTGACTCCCCTACAACTGAGCTGTTCGCTACAGTTAGACTCGGCCAGTCTAGGGTGACCAAATCTTTATCAAAATCGGCGTTTGTAAAAATGCCAAGATAGGCGAAATAGTCATTATTATGCATGGTTATAACGACTCACATGGAGATCCATTACCATATCATCATTCATGGGAATTCAAATTCATACCTAGTGGGCATACAAAGTGATTCATGCGATAATACAAAACAATGATACTCTTTTAGATCGGAAAATATCGGATTTTTCGGGGAACAACATTATTCATTTTTTTTACATACATCAAATACCATTTAAGGAAAACTTATGAAAGTCATTCATTTATACATGTTTGAAACCACAAAAACATATACACATATGGGATCATCACATCTTTTCGGTAAACAGTTTTTGTTCTAGAAATATCGGATTTACTGGGTTTTACAAACAATACAAACTATTTTTATATCAAACATGCTTATGAAGATTGTGCAACTTCAATCCCCAAGAAATAATGCACTAAATCCAAGTCTTTCATAGCAAAACGGTTAGCCAAATCACACTTCAAGGACTCTATACCATCATGATCATCCCCTGGAATAATCATATCATACATACTTATAAAGCTAACATTTTTTTCTTGAATCTCATGCATTTAAAACCCCCTTTTTGAACTTTCTCAAACCACATTCATTTGAAACCCCCTTTTTTAACTAATGCAACTCAAAAGTTTTCTTAATTATGATTTAAAACTCAAAAGTTTTATAACTTATATTATGTTTAATAAGAATTTATTGAAACGTTTACTATAAAAATGACAATCTTTTGTGTCTTTTGTATTATATAAAATCTTACATGTAAGAAGGATTTGAAGATATTGTGATTCAAAAGTTTTCATATAGTTGAAGCATTCACGGTCCAAATATGATGATTTGAAGAAATGGGTTATGTTGCATTGATGGTAATTGTAATATGATCTTTTCTTTCAACCAAAACAAGTGAAGCTTTTCTATTCTTTCTTTATATTCAGTTTCTCATTTAATCTTTATATGTGATTTATATGTATTACTAAATCTTGAATGTGACTCTCCAAAGATCAATGTTTTGCTTGGAATATCTTTCTGATTCTTCTTTTCCAAGAAAAATATTTTGAATGCAGGTTAGTGAAGAATTGTCATCAAGTTTCTATGGTTGAATGATGTTAAATGAAGAAAGAATATTCATAAAATGGATATAGGTTTTTTTGTTTGAGCAAAGTTGACGAATGTTAGTTTTTTTTTATTTAAATGTATGTTTATGTAACATCTTTATTTATATATTCAACCACCCAATGCTCTTATTTATTTGATTGTAGTTTTTCTATTTTGATTATGTTTATTTAATATTATTTTTTTGTTGGGTTATCCTACACAGCATATTTAAAAGACAATATTTAAAAGATAACATAATTTTGAACATTTGATATGTAATTATGATAGACTTATCATGATATGTTCATCATATGAAAGTAATTTATCCATACATATATATATATATATATATATATATATATATATATATATTATGTGATTTGTTTAACATGTATATGCACCTATGTATATTATAAATTTATAATTAAATATCTTTATGTTTAATAATTGAATGGATTAAAATAATGCATTAAAACCAATTATTTAGAAGAAGATAATAATAATAATAATAATAATAATAATAATAATAATAATAATAATAATAATAATAATAATAAATATACATTTCCAAGTACCGCATTCATTTGAAACTCACACTACAATTCAAGAGTTTTCTAATTTATATATATTTATTAGTTAAAACTCAAGAATTTTTAACTTATTATTATTAATTAGTAATCACTAATAGCTTTTTATTTTCCTTTCTTTTATAAGGTTGTAAAGTTTTGCTCATTAAAAACATTAATGTATTTGAAGATATTTATGATTTAAATATGAAGAGTTAATATAAATGTTATAATATATGTTTTAGTGTTTTTATGTTATTAAAAGTTATAGTGTTTATTTTTCATATTTTTTATTATTCATTGTATATATATATCTTTTTTAATATAAATGTTATAATAGATGTTTTTCTATTTTTTTGTTACTAACGGTTGCAGTTCATATTTTTGTTCATACGTTTTGTTACCCGTTATATTATCATTCATTTGATGTATAATTTACATAATTTTAAACGGTTTATAAAATTATCAAATAATTGTACATATCACAATGACTTAAAAGTTAAACTATAATGTTTAATAAAACTAATATGTTAACTATATGTTTGCTTTACTACTAACATTTTGTTTCAAAGTAAAAATATTAAATAATAATTTGGTAAAAGTTATTATTTTAACTATATAATTCTATCTTCGCGCAACGCGTGTGGATTCGCCTAGTCATAAAATCTAACAAATAAAGCATAATCATGACAACTAGATTGGAAGCCAAGAGAAGTAATTACTATAAATTTTTTATCAAACCAAGCATGAGGGGCTTGTCTGAGACCATGCAATGCTTTCCAAAGCCGACAAACTTCATCTGGCTGGTGAGCAATACCTAATAGAGGAGATATGTGTGCCTCCTCATGAAGATCACATTTCAATAATGCATTTTTGAAATCCATCTGATAAATCTTCCATTATTGAATAGAAGAAATGATAATCAGAGTGCAAATAGTTGTCATTTTTGTAACTAGAGACAAAGTCTCCTCATAATCCATACCATATTCTTATGAGTATCCTTTTCCAACAATTCTAACTTTGTATTGTTCAATGGACCCATTACACTTGTTTTTGATCTTATATAGCCAATGAAAACCATTTGTGTGTTTTCTAGGTGGTAGTGGAATCTAATCATATGTCTATGTTTGATAAAGTGTTGCAAGTTCCTCAGCCATGACATTTTGCCAAAGAGGATTAGAGACGATCTCTTTGTAGGATGTTGGTTTAGTGAGACAATGTATCTTCCTAATAAAGTTGGAAAAAGTTGGCGAGTAAGACGAATATACAAATTCGGGAAGCTTGGTGTACTTTCAAGTATGAGTATGTCTTGATGGTGGGTATTCTTGAGCAACAACATGTCAGGGTTCTTAAGCAACAATAGGTGTAAGTTCTTGAGCAACAACTGATGCACGATCAGAAGTTGGAGAACTATTTGAAGTAGTAGATGTATACAAAGAAAAGTCATCACTTTCAATGCTAAATGAATTAATAGCCTAAAGTTCTAACTAAGACACATTATGTGACTGGACAAGAATATTATAGAAATGAATGTATTCTAAAAAGGTGACATGTCAAGAAACACACAATTTTTGACTTATTGGGTCGTAGCAACGATATCCTTTTTGTTAGAACAGGAAAATTAATGCTTAGGCAATCCGAGTTATCAATTTTCATGATGATTGTAGATCTGATGTAAAGGACTTCCGAGCAGTTGAAGATTTTTTGAGATAGAAGTGACTCGATGATTTGAAGACGAGTCTATTTTTCTAGTTTGTATTTTGTCTTACTAAATGTAACGCATGTAGGAGACAAGTGTTAGATAAGGTGTCTAAGTCCATAACTATTTCTGGTATGTACTTGACCCGACCTGGCATGGTCCATTTGGGTTGCATGGCACCATGCATAGGATAAACTAAATGAGAGATATAATGTGACAACCCGAAATTTTCCATTCAAATCAAACCATATCAATCCAATAGAAATAGAACAGTTTTAGTAAAAATTCAAACTTATGGAATAAGTTTGGCAGTTTTAGGGTTTTACACCTAAGGAGTTATTAGGAGAGTGGATGCACAAGGTTTTGTGCAACACTGTAATTCCATTACTCTAGGTCATTAGAATCCATTCCGAGAATAGAAATATTTTCTGCCAAAAATCTCAGGACCATAAATAGAATTCTGAACCAAATTGGTTCATTATTTGATTTCCAATTAGAGAAAAGCCAAATACTCTCTCACGGATCTTCGGGTTTTCATCCCAGATTGTGAGTCTACTTTCATAGATGTGTTTTAATACTTGTTATATGCTTAATAACATTATTTGCATGTCCAAAGTACAAGATCCGGGAGTTTACCGCCCAAGAACGTTCTTGGGGAGTAAACTCCAAAATCAAGCCTAAAGGCCACCTAGTCCCATTTCCGTGTTAGGCATCTAACTAAGGACTTAGTGTATGATCATTAGAGGCTAGAAACAAATCAAAACCACTTAGTTTGAGGAGTTTATGGCCAAGGAACCACCTCTTGGGCCATAAACTCCAAGTAAAGGGCACAAATGAGTGCCTAGTGATCCTTTAGCCTTAGAACAAGAACCTAGAAGCCTTAAACTCATGTCTTAGACCAACAAAACAATTAGAAACCAACTTTGGAAGGGAGTTTACGGCCAAGATGCTCCTTAGGCCGTAAACTCCAAGATCAAGGGCCAAAATCCCTTCAAACTCTTCCTAGGGCTTAGTCTTCATTTTAGGCAAGCACCTTAATGTGTTTAGGACCTAGAAAAATCATGAAAAGCTCAAGTGTTGAAGAGTTTATGGCCAAGAGTATTTCTTGGGCCGTAAACTCCTTTAAAGGGGTCAAAGGACACTCTAGACACTTCCTTAGGCCAAGAGACTTTTAGGGCAAGTACCTAGATGAGTTTTGGACTAGTTAAAATTCTTAGAACCTCATGTGTGAGGGAGTTTACGGCCCAAAGAGTTCTATGGCCGTAAACTCCATCAAATGGTTCCATTTAATGCCATACACCTTCCTTAAGCCAAGTATTGAAGCTTAGACTTGTTCCTAGAAATGTTAAATACTTGAAAGGACAATAAGAACCCTCCCAAGGGAGTTTACGGCCGTAAACTCCAAGGGAAAAGGGTCTTTGGGCCGTAAACTCCCCTTAGGAGTCAATATGGTACCTTAAACTCTTGTATAGCCTTGAACCAAATCCCCTTTAAGGTTGTAGTACTTCTAAACTCCATTTCATGACTTGTTTGAGAGTTTACGGCCAGGAGCTTACTCCCCTGGGCCGTAAACTCTAATGAATATGGTCTTTTGACCTTAAACTTCCATTAGGGGCATTGCACTCCTTTGTTGCAACCCATTAGCCTCCTAGCACTTGACCAAAAGTGTTGTCATCGCGCTTAAATGTTTATACTTGTATGATTAGTGATTAAATCTCTAATTATTTATATACATATGTCTTCATATGTAATTAGGATCATTGTGTGTGTCTAAGTCTCCACTTGACACCAAGCACTTGTCCGATCCTTCCGTATGATAACAGCCCGTTCAATTCCAGTCACATACTGTAGGTGAGTTCATACCCCTTAACTAATGTTTTAAACTATTTTAAATGTTTTATGGGGGGGATACAAGTAGAATCATGCTTCTTATTATGTCAATCACATGTGATTAGTAAGTAGGACTATATTACTTATTACATCAATCACATGTGATTAATATACAACATCCAAAGGATTTGGCTACTCATTAGCCGTTTTACCAAACAGTTTCCTTCAAATGATTTTTATAAACATTTTATATGTTTTCAAAGTACTTATTACACTGTACTTCTTACTCTGTTTATCATATTTCAAACTTATTTACAGCTGTGTTTTATCAAACAAATGTTCTTTGTACTTATATTGTTTTATCAAACAAATGTTCCTTGTACTTATATTGTTTTATCAAACTTATGCCTTCAAATTGTTTTATAGATTGACATCAAGTCGATCTTTCCTTAGACTAATATTTATATTTCAAATGTTTTACTAAACTTATTTATGCTTTGATATTATAAATTGCATGCCTCTATATGTATAGTTATATAAGAAATGTTTAAAAGACTTAGGAAGGCTATCCACCCTATTTCCTTTTCGCGCTTGAGATGTGGTCTGGTGGGATATCGGATACTCGTCCGAAGGTCGTTTAAAGATTAGTTATATATTATGTGTACATATAAAGTCATAAAAGGTCCTTCCAGTTCATCTTATGCCCTTAGGTAGCAAGGGTATACATCCACGTCCATACGTACCACTTAGATTACTAGTAAGCTACCATATGGGTAGTTCAGGAAGATACTAGAACCATTACTAGAACGCGATATCATACAATGAGTCAGTTCATTCATGAGTCAATACTTTCTAGAGCATTACTGTACATTACATATATACATTTATACTAGAACGCTTACATTACTATACTTGCTAGAAAGCTTACATTACTATACCTGCTAGAACAGTTCATCACATTATAGCTAGAACAGTACATTACATTACATATACGAGAATACGTCGATTACTGTGATTTAATTCGGAGCATGACTTAAAACATCATGACTTGAGTTGCGGCCAGAGTCTCTTGAAGGGGGAGCGTTGAGTTTGCGTATAGATTCTATAATGGATTGACTATCCTACGCCTTGCTGCTAGCTACAGCGGGACCTGCAGGTCTGCGGGTGCCAAACGTCATACATTAATTTCGACCATTCTTATGTCGATGTAACCAGTCCATAGTATGAGTTTGTGTATAGATCTATATTGGATTGACCATCCTACACCTTACTGCCAGCTACAGTGGGATCTGCAGATCTACGGGTGCCAAACGTCATTCCGTTATTACGACCATTCGTATGTCGTTGTTACAGTCGATAGTATGGCGCAATTTATCACATAGTGCCTTTGCCTAAAATCTGGCTTGAGGTAGTTAGTACGGTATTAGTTCTTTTAGAGCTACGTTTTAGTAATACGTTAATTTTTCCATTACATATTTTTAGTGATAACCTCACTTAAACATAAATGTACAAACTATATTTTTGGATAATGATAGTTATACTTTGGAAAAATACATACTCTTACAAGACACACACACACAGAACAGTTAGGTCTTGGTAGAAGACACCTTCATATACTAGAAGGAAGCATAGGGATTCTAGAGTTTTTCAAACACTTACAAATACTTACAGTTCATATACACTTAAAAATTCTTACAATACATAGACTTACAAATTCTTACATACAAATTAAGCCACTAAATACTTATGATCTCACCAGCTTTAAAGCTGATACTCGCTTTCAAAATTACTTGTATCCTCAGGTCATCATATACAGGTACCGATGCAAGGAGAAAGGAAGATGGAGCTTATTCAAGACTTATCTTTCATTTTGATTTATACTTTAGTGTTTATCAAAAGTTGACAGAATACAATTGTATAATAATTATTTTATTAATGCAATGGATGATGTTGTTGCTTGTTTACTACTTTACATTGTTGTTGATATTATACATGACGTCCTCCGCCCCAGAACGTTTCCGCCGTTCTTGGTTTTGGGGTGTGACAGATTGGTATCAGAGCATTGTTTATAGTGAATTAAGTATATCAACCCATAAAAGATATACTAACTATAAATACATAAGGGATTAAAAATACTCTGACCAAGATTTTATACTTTAAATAGTAAAATATTTAAGTAAGTATATGTGCTGCATTCATACTAAAATCAGTGTCATTAGGACAATACAAAAGAATTTTGATTGTTGGGCAACACAAGTGGGCTTAGAGACATATGATCAAAACTGGGAAGATATAGCCTGATCGCCTATATTATCCGAGGGTTTACTAGCATGTGCCTAAGTTTAAGTGTGTGGTTGCAACAATGCTAAAATCTTACCAACCCTACCACAATGAGAACAATAGAACATAACAATAAATTTAAAATACTATAGGTGTATTTTGGTGTTACTATAAGTACTTTATACTTGAGAATTAAAAAAGGGATCTTCATTACTAAGTTGATAGTTGCTAAGTGGATACACTGAGGCTACATGTAATTAGGATGTTATAGACTCAGAATCTGTGATAATTTTGCCTTACCCTAATTCTGTGTGAATAAGGAGTTAAGGTCACTTATTTGAAGGTCTATCTTGTTTAGATTACACATAGCTGGTATGCACTTCACAAATAGCGATGTAACTAATGAAGGTTTTCTAAATAATTATTTAGATAGTTCGTCTAATAATTATCCTTTTACCCTAAATTCTCGCATAGAAATCATAGTTGGACTCCATCCCCTTGACAACCAGTATCTTCCGAATGAAGTCATAGCTGGTTGGTTTGGAGAAGAACCAGAGAATGATCATCCTATCCCCTTAGATGATCACCATGAAGAAGACCTTTCGTATGATACTAACCCCGAACCAGAGGTTGAGAACCTACCCCAAGCAGCTCCTTTCCAATTCCTACCCTCTTCCAACTTTTCATGGCCCGACCCTGAGTGAGTGGAATGCTTGGAAACAGGGAGCCAAGGACAAGATCAGTTTATGCTATTTGATGGTGACCGAAGCTTTTACGACTTGAAGAATGAGGTCTTAGCAGATATAGTCTTGCCAACCTTGGTCCGCAGAGAGGCCCAAAATGAGATTCAAGGCAGGACAGCCTTACGTCAGATTACGGAAGTAGTCGCCTATGCTAGAATGCATACCCTCCACACCATTCATCCAGAAGATACTCACGAGAGACCAGTAAGAAACCATGAAACCCTATTGCAAGCACTGGCTGAATCACGAGCCGAAGTCATAGAGCTCCGAGTACGCCAGATGGTGTTCGAAAGACACCTACTTGACATGGAACGTCAATTGGTTGAACTAAGAGTTCACCAGAGGGATGACCGTCGCCAGTAGTAGACGCTTTACTTTATTTCCCTTATAAAAAGAAATCGTGTTTCTGTCTATGCCCGATGTGGTATTTTCTATGAAATTCTCTTTACCGTAAGTACTTTAGTTAGGTCTTTATGCTGTCAGGAACTATCTTCTGTGGATATGATGTAAGACCTTTACAAGGTCATTTTCCTGAATCTTTACATCGTGAATATCAAAGGTATTGACAGCCGGCTAACTTTTGTGTCATTCTTCATACAAGTACTTTTATCTTACTTTCATTGGAGTCTATCTGAATCATACTTTAGTCAAGTCATTGGACTATTGTGATTTATCTCCAGAGGCATTTCCAAGTCTCTTTCAGTGGTTGGATCTTGTTATTCACCAACCCACGATACCTCAGCTTGAACGACAAACGTCTTGAGACCATTCTACGAACATACTTCCATTTCGTACTAGGACTGCATCATAGGGATGTAGGTCAAACCTTCGCGAACATACTTTCATTCTTTAACCAGGACTGCATCATAGGGATGTAGGTCAAACTTTCGAGATCATACTCTTACTCTTTTCATGAACAATCTAAGTACATCAGGGTCAACCAGAATCGCTCACAAATCCTTATCTTACGTGTTACAGGATCATGTCATCATCCGGAAACAACCAGCCAGGCAACGAGACCTCTACTTTTCCGATGGACGCCGTCACCTTTCAAACGGCAGTTACAGCTGGCTGTCGTAACCGCGGTCATGGCGCACCGTAGCGCTAACAGCACAGTCAATGCTGCTGATGGAAATGAAGTTTCCAATCGCGATATCCCTCCAGGAAGTCGTCCAACAGTAACAGCCACAGGCTCGCAAAGCCAGAACGCAGAGAACAAGAAAAGAAAACGTAAAGCCAAAATGGAACGCAAACGGTTTTAGAGAATTGCCAGGCGACAACCACAAACCTCTGCCATCCCAGTACCGAGCAGACCATATAAGGGAACACTCCCGAAGTGCGACCGGTGCAATTACCACCACGAGGGAATGTGCCGAGTCTTGCAGTGCGTAAACTGCAACAAGAAAGGGCACATCGCTCGTTTCTGTAGAGCTACCTCCACCACTAGGGCAAGCCTAAATTGCTATAACTGTGGTGAGTTTGGGCACTATAAAAGAGATTGCCCGAAGAAGGAAAACAAGGAAAGAACCCGTGATCCCATAACCTCTACCCGACACTTCACTTCCTCCACTGATGTGGGTACTGTCCAGATATGTCATCAATGCGGTGAAATTGGACACCTCCACAAGGATTGCCCGATGATGCAGAACTCTGGCGCAGACGGGAGGATTCTCAGGATCACAGCTGCAGGAGAGCCTGCTCAGGAACCACGTTAATGTTATTAAGGCGTTTCGTTGTAACAGACTTATAAACTACCTAGAACTAGTGCAACTAGAGTCTTACCTTTTGGGAGATCATGTCTGTATAGGGAGTCTCGTGCTGCGTATACTTGTCTTTTGTAGTATATCTTATTCGCAGCAATAGTCTTGTGGTAAATCTGAAAGTACTGTAACTCTTGTTCATGGTTGCACGGTTGTGTTTTATCTGTAAACGTCTTATGTTTAATTCTAATGTCTTTAAAGTTTCTGTATGATTCTGACATTATCATACAATCAGATTCCATTTGATCGACGCGAAAACAACTTCATACGTACGTCCCTATCTTCTAGATCACCTTTCCAGCGAAGACATCATATCAGAACCCCGAAGTACTCATTCCAGGAGTACCTCTTAGATATTTTCTTTCCGAAGAAATCCCCGAAGTGCTCATTCCAAGAGTACCTCTTAGTTATTTTCTTTCCAAAGAAATCCCCGAAGTACCACTCGTGCAGTACGTCAAGTTCAATCCAGGAATTCATACGGATGATCTATCGCTAAGGAAGGTATACATAAGAGTGTTATATAATCAAGGTTCTACAGGTTTAGAATTAATGATTTCGCCTTAACTCTTTTCCTCCTTGGGATGTGAGGGTAAGGAAGAATCAGTTATTAGACTACCTTTTCAATCTTAATTATATACGACTCGTATACACGAAATTGTGATCGTGAAGCCCAGTATGAATTCTAAAATGGACTTCAGGACGGAGAAACTGCCTAAGTATACGAGTAATCACATCGTCATGTGAACAAACTTAGAACCCAGTACAACTCCCGAAAACAGATCACCCTATAGTTTAAACACCCACGGAGATACAAGAACAGCACGAGCAACTTGGCGAACCACACAGAAATAGAATTAGAAGACTAGGTTTCTCACCCTAGAGAACCCCGGTCAGATTCTTCCAGAGATCGATGGATTGCATCGTATGTGCCTCGGATATCGAGGAATCCGTCAAGATTTTCATAGAAATCGTTATCTCTGCCTCACATAGACAAAATGGTTGAGCAAATGTAAGGAAAGAAACTACTTCCAGGAATAGACCTGAGATCCGAATATCACCAGTTCGATGTGTTAGGGAAGGATGTCTGGGAGACTATCTTCCGAATTCGATGCGGACGCCTCGGGTCCGTAGTGATACCTTTCGGATAGGACCAGTACGCCCATGGTTTTCATGAGCTAAATGAATAGGGTTACGTCTTTCTTACTTGGATCAATTCGTCATTTCTCCATGAAACGACTTACTTATCTACCCTCGTAGTAAGAAGAAAGCCCATGGAAACATTCCTTCAGAGGAACTTCTCGTGAAGTTCTCTAGGCACGAGATTTGGAAATTGAAGAGTCAAATTTCTAGGACACACTGTTAGTAATGTGGGAAATTTCGAGTACTCTTTCAATTTGCCAAAACCATTGAGCATTCATCGACACTAGAGACGCCGACAGCTTTCGCAAAAATTTTAGGTCTTACCGACCTACCGCCTTAGTTCATTCAGAACTCCTCGCAAGCTTCAGAAACTCGTACGACTTTGACCCAGCGAGGGGTGGCCTTTGACTGGGAAATTACGCAAGAAAAGGAACCTTTGAGATTCCGAGTGAGTGACCAAGTTCTTCAGGATAACTCACTCTGAGAATGGCTTAATACGCTTCGTAAAGCGTGGAAATCTAAATCCAATATAGTTAGGACCTCCGAGATTCTTATCGGAATATGTCCTATGCCTCGCACAAACTAGACCTACTCCGCGAACTCAGTAACATACTTTCTACTTTTCGCATCTCGATCGTGAAACCATACCTTTCCGTTAGGAATCTTACAAGTCCATTCGTCGAGATCCTTGCCTTCGTATCAGAACCGTAGTGACCCTCGACCAAGAGGTCAAGTGGACGAAGCAACGCCGTCGCCAATTAGTGAAGGTCCGTTGGGATACCAACCGAGAGCCCGATTTCACTTAAGTGCGCTAGAACCAATCGATTAGGAAGTTTCCTCCTCATGACTCGATCATTCGTGCATACTTCCTCGCCTAAATTCTAATTTCAGGACGAAATTCCCTCTAACAGGGGGATGATGTGACAACCCGAAATTTTCCATTCAAATCAAACCATATCAATCCAATAGAAATAGAACAGTTTCAGTAAAAATTCAAACTTATGGAATAAGTTTGGCAGTTTTAGGGTTTTACACCTAAGGAGTTATTAGGAGAGTAGATGCACAAGGTTTTGTGCAACACTGTAATTCCATTACTCTAGGTCATTAGAATCCATTCTGAGAATAGAAATATTTTCTGCCAAAAATCTCAGGACTATAAATAGAATTCTGAACCAAATTGGTTCATTATTTGATTTCCAATTAGAGAAAAGCCAAATACTCTCTCACGGATCTTCGGGTTTTCATCCCAAATTGTGAGTCTACTTTCATAGATGTGTTTTAATACTTGTTATATGCTTAATAACATTATTTGCATGTCCAAAGTACAAGATCCGGGAGTTTACAGCCCAAGAACATTCTTGGGGAGTAAACTCCAAAATCAAGCCTAAAGGCCACCTAGTCCCATTTCCGTGTTAGGCATCTAACTAAGGACTTAGTGTATGATCATTAGAGGCTAGAAACAAATCAAAACCACTTAGTTTGAGGAGTTTACGGCCAAGGAACCACCTCTTGGGCCGTAAACTCCAAGTAAAGGGCACAAATGAGTGCCTAGTGATCCTTTAGCCTTAGAACAAGAACCTAGAAGCCTTAAACTCATGTCTTAGACCAACAAAACAATTAGAAACCAACTTTGGAAGGGAGTTTACGGCCAAGATGCTCCTTAGGCCGTAAACTCCAAGATCAAGGGCCAAAATCCCTTCAAACTCTTCCTAGGGCTTAGTCTTCATTTTAGGCAAGCACCTTAATGTGTTTAGGACCTAGAAAAATCATGAAAAGCTCAAGTGTTGAAGAGTTTACGGCCAAGAGTATTTCTTGGGCCGTAAACTCCTTTAAAGGGGTCAAAGGACACTCTAGACACTTCCTTAGGCCAAGAGACTTTTAGGGCAAGTACCTAGATGAGTTTTGGACTAGTTAAAATTCTTAGAACCTCATGTGTGAGGGAGTTTACGGCCCAAAGAGTTCTATGGCCGTAAACTCCATCAAATGGTTCCATTTAATGCCATACACCTTCCTTAAGCCAAGTATTGAAGCTTAGACTTGTTCCTAGAAATGTTAAAGACTTGAAAGGACAATAAGAACCCTCCCAAGGGAGTTTACGGCCGTAAACTCCAAGGGAAAAGGGTCTTTGGGCCGTAAACTCCCCTTAGGAGTCAATATGGTACCTTAAACTCTTGTATAGCCTTGAACCAAATCCCCTCTAAGGTTGTAGTACTTCTAAACTCCATTTCATGACTTGTTTGAGAGTTTACTGCCAGGAGCTTACTCCCCTGGGCCGTAAACTCTAATGAATATGGTCTTTTGACCTTAAACTTCCATTAGGGGCATTGCACTCCTTTGTTGCAACCCATTAGCCTCCTAGCACTTGACCAAAAGTGTTATCCTCGCGCTTAAATGTTTATACTTGTATGATTAGTGATTAAATCTCTAATTATTTATATACATATGTCTTCATATGTAATTAGAATCATTGTGTGTGTCTAAGTCTCCACTTGACACCAAGCACTTGTCCGATCCTTCCGTACGATAACAGCCCGTTCAATTCCAGTCACATACTGCAGGTGAGTTCATACCCCTTAACTAATGTTTTAAACTATTTTAAATGTTTTATGGGGGGGGATACAAGTAGAATCATGCTTCTTATTATGTCAATCACATGTGATTAGTAAGTAGGACTATATTACTTATTACATCAATCACATGTGATTAATATACAGCATCCAAAGGATTTGGCTACTCATTAGCCGTTTTACCAAACAGTTTCCTTCAAATGATTTTTATAAACATTTTATATGTTTTCAAAAAACTTATTACACTGTACTTCTTACTCTGTTTATCATATTTCAAACTTATTTACAACTGTGTTTTATCAAACAAATGTTCTTTGTACTTATATTGTTTTATCAAACAAATGTTCCTTGTACTTATATTGTTTTATCAAACTTATGCCTTCAAATTGTTTTATAGATTGACATCAAGTCGATCTTTCCTTAGACTAATATTTATATTTCAAATGTTTTACTAAACTTATTTATGCTTTGATATTATAAATTGCATGCCTCTATATGTATAGTTATATAAGAAATGTTTAAAAGACTTAGGAAGGCTATCCACCCTATTTCCTTTTCGCGCTTGAGATGTGGTCTGGTGGGATATCGGATACTCGTCCGAAGGTCGTTTAAAGATTAGTTATATATTATGTGTACATATAAAGTCATAAAAGGTCCTTCCAGTTCATCTTATGCCCTTGGGTAGCAAGGGTATACATCCACGTCCATACGTACCACTTAGATTACTAGTAAGCTACCATATGGGTAGTTCAGGAAGATACTAGAACCATTACTAGAACGTGATATCATACAATGAGTCAGTTCATTCATGAGTCAATACTTTCTAGAGCATTACTGTACATTACATATATACATTTATACTAGAACGCTTACATTACTATACTTGCTAGAATGCTTACATTACTATACCTGCTAGAACAGTTCATCACATTACAGCTAGAACAGTACATTACATTACATATACGAGAATACGTCAATTACTATGATTTAAATCGGAGCATGACTTAAAACATCATGACTTGAGTTGCGGCCAGAGTCTCTTGAAGGGGGAGCGTTGAGTTTGCGTATAGATTCTATAATGGATTGACTATCCTACGCCTTGCTGCTAGCTACAGCGGGACCTGCAGGTCTGCGGGTGCCAAACGTCATACATTAATTTCGACCATTCTTATGTCGATGTAACCAGTCCATAGTATGAGTTTGTGTATAGATCTATACTGGATTGACCATCCTACACCTTACTGCCAGCTACAGTGGGATCTGCAGATCTACGGGTGCCAAACGTCATTCCGTTATTACGACCATTCGTATGTCGTTGTTACAGTCGATAGTATGGCGCAATTTATCACATAGTGCCTTTGCCTAAAATCCGGCTTGAGGTAGTTAGTACGGTATTAGTTCTTTTAGAGCTACGTTTTAGTACTACGTTAATTTTTCCATTACATATTTTTAATGATAACCTCACTTAAACATAAATGTACAAACTATATTTTTGGATAATGATAGTTATACTTTGGAAAAATACATACTCTTACAATGCACACACACAGAACAGTTAGGTCTTGGTAGAAGACACCTTCATATACTAGAAGGAATCATAGGGATTCTAGAGTTTTTCAAACACTTACAAATACTTACAGTTCATATACACTTACAAATTCTTACAATACATAGACTTACAAATTCTTACATACAAATTAAGCCACTAAATACTTATGATCTCACCAGCTTTAAAGTTGATACTCGCTTTCAAAATTACTTGTATCCTCAGGTCATCGTAGACAGGTACCGATGCAAGGAGAAAGGAAGATGGAGCTTATTCAAGACTTATCTTTCATTTTGATTTATACTTTAGTGTTTATCAAAAGTTGACAGAATACAATTGTATAATAATTATTTTATTAATGCAATGGATGATGTTGTTGCATGTTTACTACTTTACATTGTTGTTGATATTATACATGACGTCCTCCGCCCCAGAACGTTTCCGCCGTTCTTGGTTTTGGGGTGTGACATATAACACTTATGGTTTATTAATATATTATAAGTTCTAATATATTAATAATATTATTTAATTAGTTTGATCAAGAATTAATCTAGAATTAATTAAGTGATCAAAAGATAACTGATTAAATATATGGGTTGATTATGTAAATCATCCATAACGTATATAGTGTGCTAAGAAGCTCCATGTATTATCAAGTTGGGTTTCACCCATAGGATGTTCCATGGATGATCCATGGAGTTAATCCATGGATCATGGAAATGAAGAGTCATGTTACATTAGGGTTTACCTAATGCAACACACTATATAAACCATGTGACATCTCCCAAAATCGGTTACACATGCATGCTTGAGGGCTAGAGCTGATTTTTGAGTGTTATGCTTTCTCTCCAAGTTTACTCCATAGCATTTGGTGTTGTGTTAAGCATTTGAGGCATCACACTTGCGGTGCTAGGCTCACAAGGTTTCAAGGAATCAAAACCAACAACAAGGTATGTTATTCTATCTATCATTTAAGTTAAAATGTCCCCCATGTATGCTAGATAGGATCATGAACCTTGGAAATCAATTTTGCATGAATCTTAGACAAACATAGATCTAAGGTTTATTAGGGTTGCATGTACACTTAGGAAGTGTTAGAATGATCAAAACCCATCAGTGGTATCAGAGCCTAGGCTTGTTTGTTTGTTATTTGTGTGCAAAAATGTGTTAAAAATCGAAATTGCTTGTTATCTGAGCAGTGGACTCGCCGAGTCCATGGGGGGACTCGACGAGTCCAAGTGAAAGTTCATCCTACTCGTTGAGTAGGTTCATGCACTCGATGAGTAGGAGGCCCTGGCAGCAAATTTTTGACTTTTGTTGCTGGAAATGGACTAGAAACATTACTCTAAACCATTTTGGTGTTTTAAAACTTGTTTTAGTTGGTGTAATGTTTATGCTAATCCATTTACAATGGCAATTATCAAAATTACAAGTTTTATGAGTAATTTATGATTCTTCAAATATTCATATTCATGTTCTTGAACTTATGAAGATTAGATAATCATAGGAATTGTTTGTAACCTACTTGGTAGTTTAATTCATGATCACTATGTGTTTTAATGGATTGCATAACTTGTCCTCAAGTTATGGAAAACCAAAGGTCACACATTAATAAAAAAAACCATTAAAAGAACACAAGAGTTATAAAAATGAAGAGTCTTCATTTTTAATACTCAATTAATTCATAAGTTATAAGAAATGAAAAGTTTTAAAAGTTTACAAAACTTGCCATCAAGTTTTGAAACAAGTAAAGTCACGATTAAAACTTTAGTTCTAACCCTTAGAATTTTAAAAGTTAAAATTCAACCCTTATACTTTATAATATTATAAGTTAATACTATATATATATATATATATATATATATATATATATATATATATATGTATGTATGTATAAGATCAAGTCGTATTACTGCTAGTACGCCTCATTCACGAAGCCGGTCTATAAGGGGGTATAAGGTTGTTGCCTATAAAATGGAATCTTAATGGGTGTCCACTCTCATCCACCGCTTCCTTGATTGGTGGAGGGTCGTTAGACGAATGGGTAGGACAAGGACTTATAAATTCTCATTAAAAGTATAATGAATATTATAAAGTAACTAAATGTTTTAGTAAATTCCCAATCTTAGTTACTTTAGGAAAAATGTGAATAAGGTGCTAATCCAGGAAATTACACTTTTCACTTTGTTTAAGTCATTAGTAGAGCGTTTGTAGTTAACTGGCACACTAACTTGAAGTTAACAAGGTAGGTAAAGGCTGACTTAAAGCTTATTATAGGTCGGTGGAGCGTATATGGTTAACCGGCACATCGATTGAGTAATAAGCATTGAGGGTACCAAGTGATTTTCATGGTTACTTCACACCTCGTTTTGTGATCCTCGGTATCACAGTCACAAAACTTGGAGGGCACACTCGAGATTGAAACAAGCCTTTTAAAAGTTCATTGAATCTCAAAAGAATCTAGGAATTTCTAAGAACCAAATTAAAAACTAAATATATTAATATTTCGTTTTTGGTGGAAATTGGTGAATCGTCATTCACCTACCTTTCAAATATGTTATTACTTAGATTACGACATACCTCTTCTAAGTATAATATATTGTGATTGGGTCCTAGCCTTAATAATACATTTGGATGTGTTATTAAGGACTAAATTAATATCTAAACTAATCTTGTCTTTCTTCTTACTCTGATGTCTTCAAACAATGTTGCTTCTGGCTCCAATCCTAATGGCTCCTTTACCCTTATGAACCTGTGTGGGAAAGTCACTTTTGATGGATCCAACTTCAATGAATGGATCAGAAACATCAGGATGATTACCCGCTACGAGGACAAGGAATATGTCATCGATAAGGAGCTTAAAGAGATTGATGAGACCACTGCAACTCCCCAGGAGATCGCTGACTTCTAGGCACATGAAATGGATGCATCATGATGGCTACCATGACAGCAGAACTCCAAAAGTCCTATGAGGAATTCTACGCTTTTGAAATGCACCAAGACTTGATGGAAAGATACCATCAAAGTGCCCGACAAGAGAGGTATGAAATCATCTCCTCCATGATAACAACCCGAATGAAGGATGGTGAACCCATCATGGGCCACATGCAGAAAATTAAAAGATTTGTGAACCGTCTGCTGAAGCTTAATGTGAACTTACTCGAGGAGCTTGAAATAGATATCATTTTGCACTGCTTACCCTCGTGCTATGATCAATTCCGTATGACATATCACATGAATAAGGAAGATGTCACACTCAGCAGACTTCAAGGACTCCTAAAGACCGCGGAAAGTGGTCTTAAGGGTAAGTCGGTTGTTACTTCTACTCCTATCAACTCCGCCCCTATCTTGGCAATAGGGAAAGGGAAGGGTAAGAAGAGGAAGATCCCCTCAAAGAGTACCAATGGTAAGACCCTTGAAGGCTCCTCTTCGAATGGAACCAAGAAAGGTTTCGTCACTCCTTCTTCTGATCCAAAAGAGGTTGAATGCTTCTATTTCCATGAAAAGGCACATTGGAAGCGGAACTACCCAAACTACCAGCAAGATGTGAAGGATGGGAAAGTTAAACCCAACCATGCAGGTATTTACACTATCTTATCTAATAACTCATCCTATTATAACTCTTGGGTCCTTGATACCGGTTATGGTATTCATATATGTTCTGATTTGCAGGGACTAAGAAGAAGTGAGAATGTGGAGCATGGAAGAATAAACTTGATCATGGGGAATAGGAAAGGTTTACCTGTCACCAAGATTGGACTTTATACTTTATAGCTAAGTTGTGGGTTTAGTTTAGATTTGAATAAATGTTGTTACTCGCCAGAAATGGCAAGAAATATTATTTCCTTTCATGCATTGTATAAACATGGTTTTACCTTTTCATTTGATAATGAAGTTGGTTCGATTAATGCTTTCTTTAATAATGTTCTTTATTTTAAAGCATTACCTTGTGATGGTGTGTATGAAACTGTATCTGTTGTAAATAACTTAGGAAATAATGTGTCGTGTATTGATTATGTTAATGATAATAACTTGGATATAGCATCATTATGGCATTGTTGTCTTGGACATATAAGCAAGAAACGCATAGGCCAACTCCAAAAGGATGGAGTCTTGGAATCATTTGATCTAAAGTCATATGATAGTTGTGAATCCTGCTTACATGGAAAAATGAAAAAGTCTCCCTTCACTGGTACTTGTGAGAAGGGTGAAGGTTTGTTGGATCTCATACACACAGATGTGTGTGGACCCTTCAAACATGACACAAGGGATGCTAATCGTTATTATTTAACTTTTACTGATGATTACAGTAGATATGGATATTTCTACTTAATCAAGCATAAGTCAGAGACTTTTGAAAGGTTTAAAGAGTTTAAACAAGAAGTCGAGAATCAATGTGCAGGAACATTAAGATGCTTCGATCCGATCGAGGTGGTGAGTATCTTAGTTCGGAGTTCCTTGACTATCTTAGGGAATGTGGGATTGTCTCACAATTGACACCTCCAAGGACACTGCAGTTAATGGTGTAGCTGAGAGGCGTAATCGAACCTTGTTGGATATGGTTCGTTCCATGATGAGTCGAGCTTCACTACCAATCTCATTTTGGGGGTATGCCTTAGAGACTGCTGCCGATATCCTTAATCTAGTCCCTACAAAGAAAGTTTCCAAAACTCCTCATGAGATGTGGACTGGTAAAGTACCCAAACTATACCACATCAAGATTTGGGGTTAAGAGGCTTTCGTGAGACGCGAGACTCATGATAAGCTCGAACCTCGAAGTGAGAGGTGTATTTACATCGGCTACCCACAGAAATCCTTTGGTTACCTCTTCTATAAACCTAGTGAGAATGTGGTCTTTATAGCTAGGAGGGCTTTCTTTCAAGAAAGAGAGTTCATAAGCCAAGAAAACAGTGGGAGGCAAGTTGACCTTGAAGAAATTCAAGAGTCAAGTGGTGAAGGAACTTCAAACCCTAGCACTCAACATAAGGAGGAAACTCCTGTTAAGCCAATTGATGAGTCTGTACCTCTTAGGTGTTCCACAAGAGTTAGGAATGCACCTGAGCATTACTATGGATTCCATATTACTGCGGAAGGTGATACACTTATTAGTGATGAGTCACTAGTAGGGCTGGATGAACCTAACAGTTACATGGAAGCCATGGCAAGCCCTGAGTCAACCAAGTGGAAAGAGGCAATAGATAGCGAGATACAATACATGTATGACAATCAAGTTTGGAACTTGGTTGAGAATGTACTAGGTCGTAAGACTGTAGGGTGCAAATGGATCTTCAAGAAGAAGACCGACATGGATGGTAATGTACACACTTATAAGGCACGACTGGTTGCAAAGGGATTTTCTCAAACTCCAGGAGTTTATTATGATGAGACCTTTTCTCCAGTAGCCATGATTAAGTCTATTAGGGTTATGTTAGCCATAGCTGCATTTCATGACTATGAAATATGGCAAATGGATGTCAAAACCGCTTTCCTTAATGGAAAGTTGGATGAGGATGTTTACATGAGTCAGCCAGAGGGTTTTGTCAATACAGAGTACCCTAATAGAGTGTGTAAGCTTGAGAAATCCATTTATGGATTAAAGTAAGTACCTCGCAGATGGAATCTTTGCTTTGATGAGAAAGTCAAAGAGTTTGGCTTTTCTAGGAGTGAAGATGAATCTTGTGTATATATCAAGGCTAGTGGGAGTATAGTTAGTTTTTTGGTGTTGTATGTGGATGACATACTACTCACAGGAAATGACATCCCAACTCTGCAGGAAGTTAAGTCCTGGCTTGGGAAGTGTTTCTCTATGAAAGACCTAGAAGAAGCTGCCTATATTCTAGGGATAAGGATCTTGAGAGACCGGAGTAAAAGACTAATTGGACTTAGTCAGAGTACCTACTTGGATAAGGTGCTGAAGAGATTCAGCATGCAGGACTCCAAGAAAGGAGAGTTACCTATTCAGTGTAACGCCAGATTGAGTAAGACTCAAAGCCCGAGTACTGAGGCTGAGATAGCAGAAATGAGTCGAGTTCCTTATGCTTCGGCTGTAGGATCGATCATGTATGCTATGACTTGTACTTGACCTGATGTAGCCTTTGATTTGAGCATGGTTAGCAGGTATCAAGGGAACTCTGGCAAGGCACACTAGACCGCGGTAAATAATATCCTCAAGTACCTACGGAGGACTAAGGACTAGGCCCTTACCCTCGATGGGAGTGATGAATTGAGAGTTGTAGGGTATAGTGATGCTGGCTTCCATATTGATAGGGATAATTTCCGCTCTCAGTCGGGCTGGGTCTTTACCCTAAACGGAGGAGCAATCACTTGGATGAGTTCCAAGCAGGAGACAGTGGCTGATTCCACTTGTGAATCAGATTATATTGCAGCAAGCGAGGCAACATAAGAGGCAATATGGATGAAGAACTTCATTGGATACCTTGGGGTTGTACCAGCTATAAAGGAGCCTATGTAAATTTTCTATGATAGTGAAAGTGTTGTTCCCTTAGCTAAAGAACCAAGGGATCACAGGAGATCCAAACACATCGACAGAAAATATCACTTTATCAGACATCACATAGAAGAAGGAATCCTCGTGGCAAAGAGGGTATCATCAGATGAGAACCCAGTAGATCTCCTCACGAAGGGACTGAGTCGGGTTAAGCATCTTCAGCATGCTCGGAGCATAGGGCTAAAGGATGATATTAGTTTTAGCAGTTAGATAACTCTGGAAATTTGTAAAGTGTAATTGACATTTGATGATAAATAAAAGTTGTGTTTATTTATGAGTAAAGTGTTGCTATCTTCTGTCAATCATTTACTAGAATTTCTTTTGCATGTTTTGACTTCTAGAATATTATGTTTTGTTTTACATATTATTCAAATTTTCCACAGTCGGTCATATGTTGGAAGTAGATATGAACTAAGACTGTCATGAAGTTGGTTGTAGGTGTCAAGTTTTAGGACAACACTTCATGAGTACTCATAAGTTCTGAGTATTGGAATTAACCCACGCTCACTGGTATCACTTCATGGAATTTATCTCGAGTGATCATGAGACGGTAACATCATATAAGTCTTCAAACCTAGAGATATGATTTTTTGCCTATGAATTGATTATGCATTGATTGTACGAAAACACATTGGTAACTTGATGTTATAAAACGTGCTTTTGTGTATAATTCAACAAGTAGTTGAGCAAACATATGAGTCGAAGTTTATCTGTTCCTTCTTAGATTAGAAGTTGATATCTGGGCCCCTCGATGATTTTGTTTTGACCTATGTATCGGGCCCGGTCAGAACTAAGTTGATGTGTTCAATTAAGTTCTTTGTCAAACAAATCGGAAATCGGGAAACAAACTGCTGGACAATAAGAAATACATTGTTCCATGTATTTGTCCGGCTGATATCTAGAACAGAGGATTGTATGATCACTTATCTTAAATGGCGTATCATCATCTTCTCAGTTTCGAGAGACCTTGAAAGAGCTACGATTTTCGATCGGTTCCTGAAGTCATACTTGCAGATATAGTTATTAGACTTATCCAAATGGGAGACTGTTGGATAAGGTGTCTAAATCCATAACTATTTTTGGTATGTACTTGACCCGACCCGCCATGGTCCATTTGGGTTGCATGGCACCATGCATAGGATAAACTAAATGAGAGAAATAACACTTATGGTTTATTAATATATTATAAGTTCTAATATATTAATAATATTATTTAATTAGTTTGATCAAGAATTAATCTAGAATTAATTAAGTGATCAAAAGATAACTAATTAAATATATGGGTTGATTATGTAAATCATCCATAACTTATATACTATGCTAAGAGGCTCCATGGATTATCAACTTGAGTTTCACCCATAGGATGCTACATGGAGTTAATCCATGGATCATGGAAATGAAGAGTCATGTTACATTAGGGTTTACCTAATACAACACACTATATAAACCATGTGACATCTCCCAAAATCGGTTACACATGCATGCTTGAGGGCTAGAGCCTATTTTTGAGTGTTATGCTTTCTCTCCAAGTTTACTCCATAGCATTTGGTGTTATTTGAAGCATTTGAGGCATCACAGTTGGGGTGCTATGCTCACAAGGTTTCAAGGAATCAAAACCAACAACAAGGTATGCTATTCTATCTATCATTTAAGTTAAAATGTTCCCCATGTATGCTAGATAGGATCATGAACCATGGAAATCAATTTTGCATGAATCTTAGACAAACATAGATCCAGTGTTTATTAGGATTGCATGTACACTTAGGAAGTGTTAGAATGCTCAAAACCCATAAACAAGGTCAGCCCTGACGATATACAGGAGGTTGATCTGCAGTTAACTTTTAGTACAAGTGTCTCCTTTTATGATCGGTCCAAAGTTAGTATAAATTGGACCATCACCCCATGTAATACTTTACCTATATTTAAACTTTTGAAGTATCAATCAAGAATCATTCAGTCAATCATTTTCACTCATTCTCTTTGTTCTTCTTCTTGTTCATGCTTTTAATACCATTTATTATTATCTTGAATACTTTGTTGATTGTTTTCTTCAAGACTTGGCTAGGTTATCAAGACTTAACTGGAATAGATTATGTTCCTCCATTGTTGTGTTTATCTCAAGTTAGACTTTTTAAACTTTGTCGTTGATATCTTGGTGAAGGTTTGTATTTGATCAGATACGCTTCAAGTAAGAATAATAAACGTAAAACTAATATAAGCAAAACAATCAATAGAACAAAAATATCACACTTCTCCAAAATTTTCCTTTCACCAAGAAAATAGATTTTGTTTTCATCAAGAAGACAGGTTTTGTCACAAAGATGATTGGTTCTATGGTTTAAAATGGTTTCTTGTTGAACTTTTGCATATATATATATATATATATATATATATATATATATATATATATATATATATATATATATATATATATATATATATATATATATATATATATATATATATGAAAGGGTTATATGGAAAATAGATGATTAAGGCAACACATATTTGAACCAATAAAAACATGACAACACATCAGTTTAGGGTAACTACAAAAATAACTTCCACAATACATTATTTGTGAATAAATAAATGGACATGTGTCATTTAATTATTGGTTCCAGCATATCATGTCCTAATTATTTATTTTCAATAGAACTCATATATATATATATATATATATATATATATATATATATATATCGGTGTTGCAGAAATCGGCTTTGGCGGCGATTAATCGACAATTAGTCGTTTGGCGGCCTTAAACTGATTACAATTAGGGTGCTTGGCGGAAATTGGTCAAAATCAGCCTCGGCGGTCTTTGGCGGTCTCGGTGGTCATTGGCGGGAATTTTTTTAAAAATTCAAAAAATTTTAATTTTCAAATATCACACCAAAGTTTTAAATTTTCAAAATTTTAAGCTTTCAAATTTTAAAATATTAAACTAAAATTTTCAAAATTTTAAAATTTTAAATTTTCAAATACTTAGTTTTTTAGAGAATATTAATTTTTTAAATAATTTTATTAATATTTAAGGGTCCTCAATTAATCTCCGATTAATTTTTGCCTAGTCTGATTAATCGCTTATCGTCAGTCGACCGCCGAGCTACCGCCAAATGATTTTTACAACCTTGATATATATATATATATATATATATATATATATATATATATATATATATATATATATATATATATATATATATATATATATATATATATATATATATATATATATATATATATATATCTTAAAGTCTTAAATACAAACTTATAAAGCATGTTGATATCTTAAAATTAAGTGGTACAATTATTTGTGCACAAGATACAACATATAATGCTACTAAATACGTTGGATAAAAGGGTGAAGTTGAACACAAGTTTTGAACCAATAATATACATTCACACAGATTACATTTTTCATTCAACCCTACACTTCACACAGATTGCAATTCTACAGATGATCAAAGGGATACAAACACACTAAACAAACACAAAACAAATCCAACTCCCTAGCCTTTCTTTTTGTTCAAACATACACAAAAACCACCTCTCCTCTTTATAAAATTAAAAAAGGGTTTTTTGCCCTTCTCTTTACTACTCGGTATCTTCACATATTTTTTCTTCCGCTTCCCATGTTACTTGGTGTTATACTTTATGCTGATCGTTCGTGCCCTTGCTGTTGTTTCAAGCTTTCTTCTCAACTCATTGAATCAGAAAGCCTTATTTGTTATCTTCCTCATTGCAGCACAGCTCACCGTAGCTGATTCACCGACTCACTGTTAATACCCATGAACTGCCACTACTTCCAGCAACATAACACTCCACCACTAACCTGATTCACCTTCATGATAGTTTTCTGATAAGAAGCTTTTTGTTGTAGATAGATTTGTGAAGATCTTAGTTTTTTTGTAGTACTGTCATTTCTGGTCAAGATAAATAGTTAAAATTTTCTTCATGGTATTTAGACCATCTCCAATGCATTGAACTCATATGAGTTCAATGGATTGACACATATACATTCTACTTATTATATAATTTTACCCATTAAACTCTACACTCCATTAAACTCTATACAATTTAATGGATTATCACATCATTTATCATTTTCTTTTTCTTTATTGTTATTTTAAAAAAAAAATTAATTAGCATGAAATTAAAAATTAAAAACTACAATTAAAATTAACATTAATTTAAAATAAAAAATAAAAAATAATATATATATATATATATATATATATATATATATATATATATATATATGTGTGTGTGTGTGAGGAGAGAGAATATAGAGTTCAATGGGGATTGAACTCCCCATTTCATTGAATCCTAGTCATTTTCCTACAATGAGGATTTTGGATTTAATGAGATTAAACTCCTCATTAAACCCTCCATTGAACTCTCATTGGAGATGGTCTTAGTATGAATATTCATAAGCAAATAAATATTTGTGTTCAATCGCTTTGTTGTGAATATTTTACAAATTCAAATAATTATAAAAAGTTGAATATGTATGTTGTTGTATTGTAGAAAGTAAGAAGCTTTGAAAAGTTCAATCTTTACGTCTGTCTAATTTTTTTTTTATCTAACTTTGTTTACGCTGGTGGTTTATCTGTGAGGGTGAAAGGAGAGACGGAGGTTCTTTGTTTTGCTATAATCAATTCAGAAAGCATGATATAGTTACAAAAATAAAAAGCCTCCCATCGCAAACCCACCATGTGTTTTTAGTCGATGCACTAAATGTAGATATTAATAGGAATAATAGCTTTTAACAAAAGAAAAATATGAATAAGAAAAATATGGTGTGATTATGTGAAAGACGTAGAGAGAATATATATATATATATATATATATATATATATATATATATATATATATATATATATATATATATATATATATATATATATATATATATATAGCAGATAATTAGGGATATGTGTACTCTTTAGTCTCTACCATAAAAGTAAATATGTTGATAAAACAAAAGATATCAGTTACAATAGGTTAGGTTTTTGTGGGTTTCACAAGCTACAACCATGAAAATAACTACAACCAGGAAATGGTCTTGGTAAGTCTGCATAAACGTGGAAACTAATAAAATACAACAAAAGAAGAAATTCTTATTGTTCCATTAAAAAAACACATAATGAAGATAGTCAACTATTTTTATCTTGTTGTAACAACAATACAACGATATGATTATATATTTATGTGTATTTAGCTAGGATTTATACTAGTTTTTGATAAAAGATATATTTTTGTAATTATATAGCTTTCTAGGATATCCATGTTTATATAACTAAAATTATTTTATACAAATATTTTAAAATATCATTTTCTAGAACTTTTCTAACCTCATATTCAATTTGAAAAAAGACAACATCATTTTAAATATTAGAGTAAATTATATGAATGAACCGTCCCTATGGTTTAGGGTAAATTATGCGTTTCTTTCTTAACTTATTTTTTTAACTCGGAAGGTTCATATCATTTGTTTTTGTTACGTGCTTGGAATCTATCTTACCTAAAAAGACTATTTTTCCATTGATTTTTTAATTTACTTAAATAAACACAACATAAACCTCATCCCTTTCACCTTACCTTACATACACCATCATTTTTCCATATTTAAATAATAGTCTTTTTAGGTAAAACAATCACCAAACGCGTAACAAAAAATAATTAGTAGGGATCAAGCGCATGACACAAATAAACAATAGGGACCTTCCGAATAAAAAAAAAAAGTTAGAGACCAAACGCGCAAATTATTCCAAACTATAAGGAGCATTCGAGTAATTTACTCTAAATATTAATAGAAACAATAAGCGAAAATCATACAACTTACTTTAAACTTTTAACTTGTATAACTTGTACAAGAAGTGTGTAGGTATAAACAATTAATTTACATACAAAATAAGGATTGTAGATTATGAAAAGAATAATTATTATTTTAAAAGAGATGTTTTAAGCTAATAATAAAAAATACCAACGAAAATATAAAAATAAATTAAAATAATGAGTTATTCACTCAGTTTTAACTTTCAATAATGTTGTGATCAAGTCCGGAATTCAAAGACCAATTTGGAATTTCGAGAAAAAAATTTGTTTTTGTTACAAAAATTAACAAAAAGTTAAACAAGTATAGTAAATATAATTTATACAGTAAATATAAGTGTAGTAAATATAATTTATATACTATATTAGAGCATAAAATCATGATTTTATTGAAAAATAGTGATCTTAAAAACGTAGAAGTTTAAATTTCGGAAATAAGTAAGAATATTTTTTTCAAAAATAATTGGGAAAAACCAAAATAAAAATTACAGAATTTGAAAATCAAACCCAGAATGGAGCATTATTTGAAATAAAAGAATTGAAAAGTAGTTTGAAATAAGGCATTTAAGATAAAATGTTCAAGGAATAAGGCTATAAATAGTCTATACATGTTCAATGAAAACTACACATGCACTTCTTATTCAGCAAAACAAATAAGGCTATAAATAGTCTATACATGTTCAACGAAGATAAACATAACACCCTAAAGCTAAACTAATTATTCCTAAAGAATAAGTTTCTTTAAAGCCTCGGTACACCCACGTGTATATGCACTTCCTATGACCTAATCAATAACCGTTTATTCAAAATACGTAAATCAAACAAATACTACATATTAACCAATACCCATAAAGATTATCCAACATTAGAGCTTCATCCAAGACCGTTATCTTTTTGGAACATGTTCATAAGGTCATTACCTTGCTTTTGAAACTAGATAGATCACTATCTATTATAGGGTAATATCATCCCATTAATGTCTAGAATGTATAAAATCATGGAAGTTCATGCACAATTATGCACGATTCCAAGCATGCTTATTTCCAATAGTATTCTTTCGTAAGCATATGGCATATGTAATATTCATAAAACACTAAAAATACTTTAATAGGTAGTTATCAAATAATTTAAAACATATTGCATTAATTTGTATATTGCATATAGTTTTTAAACATTTTAATTACACATATGTCCCAAATTGGGAAAATCATCAACTACTCACCTAAGACAAAAAATGTACATCTACTTCTTGAAAAGTCCTAATTCTTAACCTCTGAAACTTATAAAACCTCAATCTCCTTTATTTATGCTTATATTCTTTGATCGCTTAATATTTATAAAATGTATATTTATCTCCATAAAAGAATATTTGATGCAAATTGTCTAATTATACTTAAATTTGAATTATCAAATTAACTATATCGTATTTCTCTTAGTGAAAATGATATTCATGCATGTATTTTGCTTCATGAGAAAGAATATATTTAAATATCATATAATAATATATAACGTCAATTTAGATTAAATGGCTTAAATGCACGTTTTTTATTATTCAATAAAAAACCACAATGTGATTTAAATATTTGATGGAACTATAGCTAAACATGAAGTATATGCTCACATTGTTTTGTCATTATTATGCATTGTATAATTTTCATAGATACTCACATTTAAATACAAGATTACTTTCAATAATGCAAGTGGCAACATGGTGTATATTTTACTAAGTATTTCTTATTATAATATTTTGTCTATGAAGTACTTAAAATATACACTAATAACCCAATTATGTTTTTTTGAAATGGCATTCTCATAATTACAAAACTGCTAGCCAGGGATATAGCAGGAAACCCGAAAATGAATACGGGAGGGGGTTGTTTATGTTTACTTCTTTTCATTACTTGAATACCTAGCACAAAACATGATTTCGACTTAACGGATTTCTTTATCCTCATCACCAAGGATGTCTCAACCATCGTCCTCCTCATTGTCAAAATGTTCATCGTCTTTCACAGGTTTCTTTACAAGAAATAATATTAAGCAAGCTAGCTACATCAACTACCATCTGGTCCAATTAATTGCTTTGCCATGGGACGTACTATCCAAATTAATGCTCCAAAATTAGTTGACTTTTGGATTATTGTTTATGTTGTATCAATGTAGCAAAATAACTATAAAAAATCTCCCCTTGTGAATGGTATTAGATTGCAGAAGTCTTTAGAAAGAAGAATGTCTTTTCATTCAACTATCTAATACTTGATTCAACTAATTAACGGAAAGTACCAATGTTTAATTTGTCCAATGTTTTAAGGTATATATATATATATATATATATATATATATATATATATATATATATATATATATATATATATATATATATGTATTTTTTAATTATTTAACTCATATGTTTATTACCAAATAAATTATAACAAAATCCAAGTGGGAACATGATATATATGTTACTTAGTTACTAAAGTTTTTCTTAATATGATATTTTGACTATAAAGTTTTAATATTTAGCCCAACTAATTTCTTAACAAACCAATTATGCTGTTCACATTTACATCCTTTCAGTACTTAAACCTCGCAGAATAGAACATATTCACCAGTTAACTTCATTAGCTTCATCACTAATAATGTCTCCAATAATCATCGTCCTGATCATTGTCATTATGCTCATCTTATGTGCCAGGTTTCTTTACAAGAAATCTTTAAGCAACCCACACCCTCTGCCACCTGGTCCAATGTGTTTCCCATTCATTGGATGTACTATCCAAATGCTCCTAAATCAGCCGACTTTTAGGTGGATCCACAACCTCATGGATCAATTCAACACTCAAATACTTTGTATCCGATTAGGATCTTCAACTCATGTCATCACAGTCACCTCCCCAGAGCTAGCATGCGAGTTCCTAAAGAAACAAGATGCAATATTCATTTCAAGACCTGATTTCTTTTCAGCATATCTTTTGAGTGATGGTTATCACACAGCTGCCTTGGCCCCCCTTGGAGACCAATGGAGGAAGATGAGAAGAATTATAAGCCACGACATTCTCTCTTCTCAAGTGCACAAATGGTTCCAACCCAAACGTGACGAAGAAGCCAACCAGTTGCTTGGATACATATGCAATCAAATAGAGAACGGAGATAACATAACTGAAGGGGGGTTAATAAACATTCGGATGGTGAGCCGACATTTCTGTGGAAACTTAATGAGAAATATGATTTTTGGAAGAAGATTTTTTGGGAATGGAAGCGAAGATGGTGGGCCTGGGGAAGAAGAAACTGAACATGTGGCTGCTATTTTTAACATCCTAAAGTATCTTTATGCATTTAGCATTACAGATTATCACCCATGGTTGAGAGGGAAGACTGATTTTGATGGCCACGAAAAGAGCATGAGGTCAGCACTCAAAATTGCTCGAAAGTATCAAGACCCATTGATCAATGAACGGATACAGATGTGGGAAAATGGAGATAGAATGGAGAAACATGATCTGCTAGATGTTCTTATCCAACATGACAACCCTAAGGTTACAATAGTGGAGATCAAAGCCCAGATTATTGTAAGTCTCTCCCAATCTCTCACTATTTACCTTTACATGCAACTAGTAAAAAAATTGATATACAAGTGACCTCTGTGGATATTACTTTACGTATTTACGTTTACAATTTCCATTGTGTCTGCATGAAAAGTGACTTTCCTGTGTTTATTGTCTTGCCTAATTTTAGGAAATAATGGGTGCAACGGTTGATAATCCCTCTAACGCAGTAGAATGGACAATGGGAGAGATGATGAATGAACCCACCCTCTTAAAACGAGCGGTGGAGGAGCTGGACCATGTTGTAGGTTGCAATCGGCTAGTCCAAGAGCAAGACTTACCCCAACTCAATTACCTAAAAGCGTGTATCAAGGAAGCCTTTAGGTTACACCCTTTTGCAGCTTTTAATCCACCCCATGTTTCGACGATGGACACTACTGTTGCCGGTTACTTTATACCAAAGGGTAGTCATGTGCTGCTTAGTCGACGTGGGTTAGGAAGGAACCCTAATGTGTGGGCGGATCCATTGCGGTTTAATCCAGATCGTCATCTACAAGGGGAAGAAAAGTAAGTGGTTCTTACAGATGATGAGTTGAGAATGATTTCATTTAGCACCGGGAAACGTGGTTGTCCTGCAGTGGTGTTGGGATCTACAATCACTACAATAATGTTAGCCAGAATGCTTCAAGGGTTCACTTGGGAGCCGATATGTAAAGAAGTGCCAATTAATCTTGATGAAAATCATGATGACCTTAGCTTGGCTAAGCCACTTGTGCTCATCGCCAAGCCACGACTGCCTCAACATCTCTACCCAAACATTTGAAATGAAGATATATGAATTTTGGGCTTTCACGCTTGATTATATATTTATCTATGGTGATTGTAGTTTTCTACCTGTTCTTTGCTTTTCTAATATCAAAACTTAAGATATCATAATAAGATGACGTTTACCGTTTTAGAGGGAAATTAATAATGCGTCTACATGTGTACCATATATCTATATTTATATTTATAGAATTATATGAAACATATTAATTTATTGAGATGTACAAGTTAATAGGCACCTATATATTCTTCTTTCAAAATCCCATTTGGACTTCCACATACGTTTTTATTTAGTTCATGTTGGTATAGAGATTTAGATCCGATTCTCTTTTTTGTTTGACATTGAAAATAAGATAATGAGAAATTAAAAAAATAAAAAAAAAATAAATAAATAAAATCTTTTCCATCTTTTTAATTCTATGTTTTTTATAGACAAAATGTGAGAAATCAAGGTCTAGGAATTAAAAACAAAAGCCGAAGAAATACAATCTAATTGAAGGAGGCTCAGCAAACAGAGTTCTTTCCATCTTGGTTCGCCGAGTGGCTTGCAATGTTGAGTTAGGAATGACAGCTATTCAACGAACCGTTGAGCTTGATGTAGACACAAACGCCAATACAGACCATATTCGCAATCTTGAAATTGCTCATGGAAGAGCTATGAGAGACAATGAGGCTCTGCAGCAAGAGCTAGCTATAACTCGAGCCGGAGTCATAGAGCTTCAAGCACGCCAGACAGTATATGAGAAACACTTGCTTGATGTGGAGCGTCAGCTGGCCGAATTAAGGATTCGTCCGAGGGGTGCCCGTCGCCAGTAGGAAATGCTCTACTTATCATTTCTTTTGGTTTAAGGAATAACCTTCATATCTATGCTCTAAGTAACATTTTTCTCTGTAAACATTCGTGTCTTGTAAGTACTGTTTAACTAGTTCTTTATGTTGTCAAAATTCCCCTTTGTTGGTATGTTGTAGACCTACTCCTAGGTCAAATTTTCCGAACTCTGTGTAGTCTCAATACCAACTATAGTGACGGTAATCTTATTTTAGTTAAAGATCATCATTATCAAAAATTTATTCTAGTTCGGTAACATGCAAACTAAGAAACTCTATCAAAGCCATATCACTGTTTCATCTTTGAAATTTATAACCGAAAAAGGTCACCTCACAAATGTCTCGTCAGAAAGTCATTCAAGAATAGCCACTTCAAATCCAAAAGTTTATTTCATATAGACTTCCTTTATGGATGGTTATTAGGACACTATGAAAGTCTGATCATGATACTCTCGGAAACCAGTGTAACTTAGCTTAAATAACACTCGTGTCATGCTCACTTCCATAGGATACACTTCAAAAATGTTGTCAGAAACATTCAGGATAGTCCATCAAGGCGTAAAATTTATAAGTATATATAAATTCGTGAAATACAACTACCGATGATCATCGTTACTCACAAGATCATTTCTCGTCATGCCACAGAACCATGTATTCACAAGGAGGTAACCAACCAACTGGCGAGACACCAATTCTGCAGATAGACTTTGCTACATTTCAGGCCACGGTCACAGCCGTTGTAGCAGCTGTCATGGCGCAATTCAATGCCAACAACCCAAATGAGAATAGAAACAATTTCAACAATTCAAACCATAGTAAAACACAAGGAAACCGACAAGGGCCTAGCCATGATGATACTCCAGCTCACAAACCTAAGAATAATAAACGAAAATTCTGGAACAAAAAGGAGCGCAAGTTATCTCAAAACTTGTCAAGAAACAACAACCTATGGCAACCTCTACAGCCACGACATATGTGTGACATCCCCAAAATCACGGCCAGAAAAGACCGGTTTGTTTATGCTTTATAAAAATCAGAGTACTTCATTTTATAAAAAATGTTGCGGAATTTGTTCCCAGAAAAACATGGTAAATACGTTATTAAAACATTTTCGAAGAAACGTATTTATTCCATTTTAAAACGTTTGGGATGTCATCGTTAATACAGAAACATAAGCATAAACAGAACTTACAATGATTTACACTAGTGATCTACATCTCTTTAAATCTCTCAGTGTAATGTCACTTCATATCGTCACCTGTGATGTAAATAAACTGAGTGGGTCAGGTTGGGAAACCTGGTGAGTACATAGGGTTTTCAACCCACAATAATATAATTATTATTGTTAAACATCAAACACTCAACCCAATTACCCATTCCCGTTATCCTCACATTACGTCCCTAAAACATCTAACACAAGGGACCTAGTCAAAGGACTATCATTGGGATGGAGTATACTTGGTGAGCACACAGTTCACACAGTTCGAATAAACACACAGTTCGAATAAACACACAGTTCGAATATACACCTACAGGTTGCGAGCCTGCTAGTGTTCCACTGGACTGTCTAGAATAGTCCGTGGTTGTCATCTATACTCCGCTAGATGACTAGATCATCAAGAACAGCTATAACGAGGCCTCTCATTATTTTATTTTGTCACACAGCAACTATTATATCTACCCGTGTTTTACCCCGCACATTATGTAGATATAAAATACATATACAGTTTGAATCATTGAAAACATGTATAAAACGTTCATCCAACATAGATAGCAAGTATACAGATAATATACACACACAGCACGTAAAATACTTCATATCTATGTGTAAGCTGAAAGTAACTATGCACTCACCTGAGTAGGTGGTGACTCAGCACTCGGACAGCGCTTCGATACTCTCAAAACGATATTCCTTCGATAAAACCTAGTACCGATACCACTAGGGTTTAGTTTAACGATAACCGAGACAAATTAATTAGTCTGACTATTATTAAGCGTTAATAACGCTCAATATAACTCATAATAATAGCTCAAATAATTATTTTAAGGACCTAATAACATTCCTATAATTATTTGAAAGCTATATAAAAAATTGCGTAAGCGTAGCACACTTACAGCGAATTTTATCGAAAACCGGGACTTAATTGGAGCAGCGTTTCGAAACCGAAAAACTCCTTTTTCTCGGGACTCCGGGAGCCTCGGGGCTTCCCTAGGGTGCTAGGGAGGTTCCCTAGGGTTTGGGGATGTTTAGAACACTTAGAGAGAGAAAGAAGTTAGAGAGAGAGTGAAGAAAGGTGTGAAAATCCGAGAAATCTCGCATTCAATTTATAGGCCGGAGGTCCTCGGACTACACGGGGCGTAGCCTCGGACGCGGCGCGTAACTCGGATAAGGGTGCCAGCTTCGCACCAGCTGGCTCGCTACATCGGAAGAGATAAGGACCGAGGGTACGCTGGGCGTACCGAACTCCGACGCGGGGCGTAAAGCGAAGCGAGGCGACGTGGCGAGATCCGAAGGGCGCTCTGTTGATCGACGATGGACGGCTGCGATGAGGCCACGTCATCTATCTCGCATCAGATTTCGCAAATTGCATGCCCATCTTTAAAAATTCATAACTTTCGCGTACGACCTCCGTTTTCGACGTTCTTTATATCCACGCGAAGGTGGGAACGTACTCTACAACTTTCGTTTAGACTTCGCCGGCTAATTTTGGCTCGATTTTAAATTTTATATTATTAACGGGCCGAGACACGATTGGTCCGTTAAATCCTCATAACTTCTTCATCCGACATCCGTTTTCGCCCATCTTTTTCTCGTTACGCTACTCTCAATGAGATCTTCGATTCTCGTTTAGGTCGTGTCGGCTAAAAACCGCTCGATCTAATATTCGAATTTCGGGCTGTACACTGCTATTCCGAAACTTCGAAAAATCATAACTTCTTCATACGAAGTCAGATTTGGGCGTTCTTTTTATCGACGCTCTTAGTTTAACATATTCTACGACTTCCGTTTAGATCTCTAAGGCTAAATCTCGCTCTATCGTAAATTCACTATTTACGCTTCCCGGTGCCGTGCCGGTTTTGCCGTAAAACTTCGACGGGCCATAACTTCTTCGTTATAACTCGGATTTCGGCGTTCTTTATATGTACGGAAACCTCGTGACATATACTACATCTTGGTTAAGATTATTTATTCTAAATAATCTTTTGTCGAAAAGTCGTTTTCGACCCCTATTGCCTCTAATTTGACTAGCCCGGATTTGCGGGCGTTACAATTATCTCCCCCTTAGGATGATTACGTCCCGGAATCATCAACGAAACATGATCGTATAATGACTCCATACGTCGTCTCTTCATCCTAGGTAATAATTATAACTTCTACATTCCTTCAAGTCTATCTCTCAGACTTATTGACTGTATGTAGTACTTGATCGTGCACCTGCTCTCTTCCTCAGGCTAGACTCCAAATTATGATCTTCAAGTCAAAATCTCGATCCTTACTGGATACGAATTTGAGATGACTTCTTTTATTACTACTATGGATCGATGTGTCATATTCTAATGACCTATCATCGTATGTTGCAACACTTAGACTTAGGTCTCTTAGAGTTAAATTCTAAAACAGACTATGCCTTCCTTCATGTTCTAATGTGATATAATCACACTTTAACATTAGGCATTTCTAGCTACCAACTTCTTTAACAACGAGTGCGATACTTCTATTGATCGCTTTAATTTCAACCGTTTGGTTTAATGTCGGACGCCACATCAAACTTGTTTCTCTGAACCACACAACATACTCATCGTAGTCGGACTCGATTCGATATGACCACAAGGGTCGGAATATCAACAATCTTCTTAGTCATTACCGAAACGATGGTAACGACATACTTGAATAAAACGAAATCAATTTCTAGCTTCTCGGTAACCTTGTGACTTTCCCTGATCCAAGTGTGAGTCCTGTGCTTCCGGTAGTATAGGCCTCTACTACCATTCACACCTACTCATACTTGTCCCAAGTATTGTCTCGCAGTTTCCCAAGTCACCATGCAGCAAATCATACAATCATTCAACACATCAGATAACAAAACGAAGGTTTTATATTATTTCTTGAAACGATTACATAGGTGTTCAAGTTCACCCTAGACTATGCCTCTAACAGGCTACATCATATGATTCTATGGCTACTTTATAACTTGATCCTTGGATGGCAAGCCGTCATTCCTGAATCCTCGCATTGTCATCTGCTTCATCCAGGATCATATGGAATGCTCTTGCCTTCGGTCTTGGCGGAATGTTTGGTTTTGCCGCTTCTTTCTTTTTCGGGCAATCCTTAGCAACATGCCCTTCTTCACGGCATTCATAACACACCCTTTTACACTCGTTGGCGTAATGTCCGGTCTTCCCACACTTGTAGCAAGTCACTTCTTCGCTACATTTCCCAAAGTGATTCTTCTTGCACTTCTCGCACCATTTCACTTTGTTTCCTCCTCCGCTAGACTCCTTTGAACCATACTTGATCTTCTTATTGGGCCTCGTAGATTCCTCAAACTTCCTCTTTTCGCCAACCTCAATCTTGTTGGCAGCTCTTCCCTTAATCATATCTTCCACAGACTTGGCAGCCCAGATAGCTGCCTCCAGAGTAGGTGCCTGACGCACTGGCACCGCGTACTCCCATGGAAGTCCTTTAGCATACTTGTCGACTTTCGTCAGCTCATCTGGAACAAGACGTAAGGCAAACTCCATCTTCTCTGTGAAATTGTTGGTGTATTCATCGATTGACATGCTTCCCTTCTTCAGGGTTAGAAACTGGTTCTCTAGCTCAAGCAGGTTTTGAGCTGAGCAGTACCTACGTTTGAACTGCACCAGAAATTCTGCCCATGTTAGTTGCAGGGGCTCATTGGGGCTCAGAGTTTTCCCCAAGGTATTCCACCAACGTACAGCGCCTCCTCGAAACTGACGCACTGCAAATGTGGTCTGTTGTTTTCCTCTGCAACCGCACGTCATGAAAGCTAACTCCATCTCCGAGATCCAATCCATGACCCCAATCGGATCCTCCTTTCCAGTGAAAGTTGATGGCTTGCAAGTCAGAAAATCCTTGTACTTGCATCCATTCCTCTCGACTTTGTCATCTTGGTTGTTTTGTCGAACTATTGGCGGGTTGACTTGACCAACAGTTCCACTGTAGTCTCCTTCCTCAGTCTGCCCTTCGTTCAACTCGGGCTGTTCGATCTGAATAGTGGCTTCCTCTCGATTTTGTTGGAGCAAACGTCTAGTTTCCTCCATTTGACGATCCAACATCGCCTGGATCATTGCTTGCACTCCGGCCATTGTGACTGGCTCAGCAATGGCTTCCATCACCGGTATTTGCTCAATCACTGGGGGCTGATCTCGGTTCCCATTTGCATTCACGTTCCCGCTACGTGTTCTTACCATCTTGATCTATACACCGAATGAGGTGAATCTAGACCTTTACTTAGGATTGGCGTTTAAATCATCCTTATCACTCTGAAACGTTTATATGCTAGTTCTAATATCGTAGTCGTACGTTTAGAATCCTAAACACATAAGGTTTCCAGATCCGGTCGGCAACAGACCATAGATCCGAACAACTAACAGCATATCAGGCACAAGTATTTAGCACATAAAAGCATTTTAGGCATAATTCCTAAAATAATCTAGTGCTTACACCTCACAATCATCGCTTAGCATTCTAAGTTTAAGTCTAGAAATAAATCCATATTCCTAGTTCGCTTAAACTAATGCTCTGATACCAACTGTGACATCCCCAAAATCACGGCCAGAAAAGACCGGTTTGTTTATGCTTTATAAAAATCAGAGTACTTCATTTTATAAAAAATGTTGCGGAATTTGTTCCCAGAAAAACATGGTAAATACGTTATTAAAACATTTTCGAAGAAACGTATTTATTCCATTTTAAAACGTTTGGGATGTCATCGTTAATACAGAAACATAAGCATAAACAGAACTTACAATGATTTACACTAGTGATCTACATCTCTTTAAATCTCTCAGTGTAATGTCACTTCATATCGTCACCTGTGATGTAAATAAACTGAGTGGGTCAGGTTGGGAAACCTGGTGAGTACATAGGGTTTTCAACCCACAATAATATAATTATTATTGTTAAACATCAAACACTCAACCCAATTACCCATTCCCGTTATCCTCACATTACGTCCCTAAAACATCTAACACAAGGGACCTAGTCAAAGGACTATCATTGGGATGGAGTATACTTGGTGAGCACACAGTTCACACAGTTCGAATAAACACACAGTTCGAATATACACCTACAGGTTGCGAGCCTGCTAGTGTTCCACTGGACTGTCTAGAATAGTCCGTGGTTGTCATCTATACTCCGCTAGATGACTAGATCATCAAGAACAGCTATAACGAGGCCTCTCATTATTTTATTTTGTCACACAGCAACTATTATATCTACCCGTGTTTTACCCCGCACATTATGTAGATATAAAATACATATACAGTTTGAATCATTGAAAACATGTATAAAACGTTCATCCAACATAGATAGCAAGTATACAGATAATATACACACACAGCACGTAAAATACTTCATATCTATGTGTAAGCTGAAAGTAACTATGCACTCACCTGAGTAGGTGGTGACTCAGCACTCGGACAGCGCTTCGATACTCTCAAAACGATATTCCTTCGATAAAACCTAGTACCGATACCACTAGGGTTTAGTTTAACGATAACCGAGACAAATTAATTAGTCTGACTATTATTAAGCGTTAATAACGCTCAATATAACTCATAATAATAGCTCAAATAATTATTTTAAGGACCTAATAACATTCCTATAATTATTTGAAAGCTATATAAAAAATTGCGTAAGCGTAGCACACTTACAGCGAATTTTATCGAAAACCGGGACTTAATTGGAGCAGCGTTTCGAAACCGAAAAACTCCTTTTTCTCGGGACTCCGGGAGCCTCGGGGCTTCCCTAGGGTGCTAGGGAGGTTCCCTAGGGTTTGGGGATGTTTAGAACACTTAGAGAGAGAAAGAAGTTAGAGAGAGAGTGAAGAAAGGTGTGAAAATCCGAGAAATCTCGCATTCAATTTATAGGCCGGAGGTCCTCGGACTACACGGGGCGTAGCCTCGGACGCGGCGCGTAACTCGGATAAGGGTGCCAGCTTCGCACCAGCTGGCTCGCTACATCGGAAGAGATAAGGACCGAGGGTACGCTGGGCGTACCGAACTCCGACGCGGGGCGTAAAGCGAAGCGAGGCGACGTGGCGAGATCCGAAGGGCGCTCTGTTGATCGACGATGGACGGCTGCGATGAGGCCACGTCATCTATCTCGCATCAGATTTCGCAAATTGCATGCCCATCTTTAAAAATTCATAACTTTCGCGTACGACCTCCGTTTTCGACGTTCTTTATATCCACGCGAAGGTGGGAACGTACTCTACAACTTTCGTTTAGACTTCGCCGGCTAATTTTGGCTCGATTTTAAATTTTATATTATTAACGGGCCGAGACACGATTGGTCCGTTAAATCCTCATAACTTCTTCATCCGACATCCGTTTTCGCCCATCTTTTTCTCGTTACGCTACTCTCAATGAGATCTTCGATTCTCGTTTAGGTCGTGTCGGCTAAAAACCGCTCGATCTAATATTCGAATTTCGGGCTGTACACTGCTATTCCGAAACTTCGAAAAATCATAACTTCTTCATACGAAGTCAGATTTGGGCGTTCTTTTTATCGACGCTCTTAGTTTAACATATTCTACGACTTCCGTTTAGATCTCTAAGGCTAAATCTCGCTCTATCGTAAATTCACTATTTACGCTTCCCGGTGCCGTGCCGGTTTTGCCGTAAAACTTCGACGGGCCATAACTTCTTCGTTATAACTCGGATTTCGGCGTTCTTTATATGTACGGAAACCTCGTGACATATACTACATCTTGGTTAAGATTATTTATTCTAAATAATCTTTTGTCGAAAAGTCGTTTTCGACCCCTATTGCCTCTAATTTGACTAGCCCGGATTTGCGGGCGTTACAATTATCTCCCCCTTAGGATGATTACGTCCCGGAATCATCAACGAAACATGATCGTATAATGACTCCATACGTCGTCTCTTCATCCTAGGTAATAATTATAACTTCTACATTCCTTCAAGTCTATCTCTCAGACTTATTGACTGTATGTAGTACTTGATCGTGCACCTGCTCTCTTCCTCAGGCTAGACTCCAAATTATGATCTTCAAGTCAAAATCTCGATCCTTACTGGATACGAATTTGAGATGACTTCTTTTATTACTACTATGGATCGATGTGTCATATTCTAATGACCTATCATCGTATGTTGCAACACTTAGACTTAGGTCTCTTAGAGTTAAATTCTAAAACAGACTATGCCTTCCTTCATGTTCTAATGTGATATAATCACACTTTAACATTAGGCATTTCTAGCTACCAACTTCTTTAACAACGAGTGCGATACTTCTATTGATCGCTTTAATTTCAACCGTTTGGTTTAATGTCGGACGCCACATCAAACTTGTTTCTCTGAACCACACAACATACTCATCGTAGTCGGACTCGATTCGATATGACCACAAGGGTCGGAATATCAACAATCTTCTTAGTCATTACCGAAACGATGGTAACGACATACTTGAATAAAACGAAATCAATTTCTAGCTTCTCGGTAACCTTGTGACTTTCCCTGATCCAAGTGTGAGTCCTGTGCTTCCGGTAGTATAGGCCTCTACTACCATTCACACCTACTCATACTTGTCCCAAGTATTGTCTCGCAGTTTCCCAAGTCACCATGCAGCAAATCATACAATCATTCAACACATCAGATAACAAAACGAAGGTTTTATATTATTTCTTGAAACGATTACATAGGTGTTCAAGTTCACCCTAGACTATGCCTCTAACAGGCTACATCATATGATTCTATGGCTACTTTATAACTTGATCCTTGGATGGCAAGCCGTCATTCCTGAATCCTCGCATTGTCATCTGCTTCATCCAGGATCATATGGAATGCTCTTGCCTTCGGTCTTGGCGGAATGTTTGGTTTTGCCGCTTCTTTCTTTTTCGGGCAATCCTTAGCAACATGCCCTTCTTCACGGCATTCATAACACACCCTTTTACACTCGTTGGCGTAATGTCCGGTCTTCCCACACTTGTAGCAAGTCACTTCTTCGCTACATTTCCCAAAGTGATTCTTCTTGCACTTCTCGCACCATTTCACTTTGTTTCCTCCTCCGCTAGACTCCTTTGAACCATACTTGATCTTCTTATTGGGCCTCGTAGATTCCTCAAACTTCCTCTTTTCGCCAACCTCAATCTTGTTGGCAGCTCTTCCCTTAATCATATCTTCCACAGACTTGGCAGCCCAGATAGCTGCCTCCAGAGTAGGTGCCTGACGCACTGGCACCGCGTACTCCCATGGAAGTCCTTTAGCATACTTGTCGACTTTCGTCAGCTCATCTGGAACAAGACGTAAGGCAAACTCCATCTTCTCTGTGAAATTGTTGGTGTATTCATCGATTGACATGCTTCCCTTCTTCAGGGTTAGAAACTGGTTCTCTAGCTCAAGCAGGTTTTGAGCTGAGCAGTACCTACGTTTGAACTGCACCAGAAATTCTGCCCATGTTAGTTGCAGGGGCTCATTGGGGCTCAGAGTTTTCCCCAAGGTATTCCACCAACGTACAGCGCCTCCTCGAAACTGACGCACTGCAAATGTGGTCTGTTGTTTTCCTCTGCAACCGCACGTCATGAAAGCTAACTCCATCTCCGAGATCCAATCCATGACCCCAATCGGATCCTCCTTTCCAGTGAAAGTTGATGGCTTGCAAGTCAGAAAATCCTTGTACTTGCATCCATTCCTCTCGACTTTGTCATCTTGGTTGTTTTGTCGAACTATTGGCGGGTTGACTTGACCAACAGTTCCACTGTAGTCTCCTTCCTCAGTCTGCCCTTCGTTCAACTCGGGCTGTTCGATCTGAATAGTGGCTTCCTCTCGATTTTGTTGGAGCAAACGTCTAGTTTCCTCCATTTGACGATCCAACATCGCCTGGATCATTGCTTGCACTCCGGCCATTGTGACTGGCTCAGCAATGGCTTCCATCACCGGTATTTGCTCAATCACTGGGGGCTGATCTCGGTTCCCATTTGCATTCACGTTCCCGCTACGTGTTCTTACCATCTTGATCTATACACCGAATGAGGTGAATCTAGACCTTTACTTAGGATTGGCGTTTAAATCATCCTTATCACTCTGAAACGTTTATATGCTAGTTCTAATATCGTAGTCGTACGTTTAGAATCCTAAACACATAAGGTTTCCAGATCCGGTCGGCAACAGACCATAGATCCGAACAACTAACAGCATATCAGGCACAAGTATTTAGCACATAAAAGCATTTTAGGCATAATTCCTAAAATAATCTAGTGCTTACACCTCACAATCATCGCTTAGCATTCTAAGTTTAAGTCTAGAAATAAATCCATATTCCTAGTTCGCTTAAACTAATGCTCTGATACCAACTGTGACATCCCCAAAATCACGGCCAGAAAAGACCGGTTTGTTTATGCTTTATAAAAATCAGAGTACTTCATTTTATAAAAAATGTTGCGGAATTTGTTCCCAGAAAAACATGGTAAATACGTTATTAAAACATTTTCGAAGAAACGTATTTATTCCATTTTAAAACGGTTGGGATGTCATCGTTAATACAGAAACATAAGCATAAACAGAACTTACAATGATTTACACTAGTGATCTACATATCTTTAAATCTCTCAGTGTAATGTCACTTCATATCGTCACCTGTGATGTAAATAAACTGAGTGGGTCAGGTTGGGAAACCTGGTGAGTACATAGGGTTTTCAACCCACAATAATATAATTATTATTGTTAAACATCAAACACTCAACCCAATTACCCATTCCCGTTATCCTCACATTACGTCCCTAAAACATCTAACACAAGGGACCTAGTCAAAGGACTATCATTGGGATGGAGTATACTTGGTGAGCACACAGTTCACACAGTTCGAATAAACACACAGTTCGAATAAACACACAGTTCGAATATACACCTACAGGTTGCGAGCCTGCTAGTGTTCCACTGGACTGTCTAGAATAGTCCGTGGTTGTCATCTATACTCCGCTAGATGACTAGATCATCAAGAACAGCTATAACGAGGCCTCTCATTATTTTATTTTGTCACACAGCAACTATTATATCTACCCGTGTTTTACCCCGCACATTATGTAGATATAAAATACATATACAGTTTGAATCATTGAAAACATGTATAAAACGTTCATCCAACATAGATAGCAAGTATACAGATAATATACACACAACACGTAAAATACTTCATATCTATGTGTAAGCTGAAAGTAACTATGCACTCACCTGAGTAGGTGGTGACTCAGCACTCGGACAGCGCTTCGATACTCTCAAAACGATATTCCTTCGATAAAACCTAGTACCGATACCACTAGGGTTTAGTTTAACGATAACCGAGACAAATTAATTAGTCTGACTATTATTAAGCGTTAATAACGCTCAATATAACTCATAATAATAGCTCAAATAATTATTTTAAGGACCTAATAACATTCCTATAATTATTTGAAAGCTATATAAAAAATTGCGTAAGCGTAGCACACTTACAGCGAATTTTATCGAAAACCGGGACTTAATTGGAGCAGCGTTTCGAAACCGAAAAACTCCTTTTTCTCGGGACTCCGGGAGCCTCGGGGCTTCCCTAGGGTGCTAGGGAGGTTCCCTAGGGTTTGGGGATGTTTAGAACACTTAGAGAGAGAAAGAAGTTAGAGAGAGAGTGAAGAAAGGTGTGAAAATCCGAGAAATCTCGCATTCAATTTATAGGCCGGAGGTCCTCGGACTACACGGGGCGTAGCCTCGGACGCGGCGCGTAACTCGGATAAGGGTGCCAGCTTCGCACCAGCTGGCTCGCTACATCGGAAGAGATAAGGACCGAGGGTACGCTGGGCGTACCGAACTCCGACGCGGGGCGTAAAGCGAAGCGAGGCGACGTGGCGAGATCCGAAGGGCGCTCTGTTGATCGACGATGGACGGCTGCGATGAGGCCACGTCATCTATCTCGCATCAGATTTCGCAAATTGCATGCCCATCTTTAAAAATTCATAACTTTCGCGTACGACCTCCGTTTTCGACGTTCTTTATATCCACGCGAAGGTGGGAACGTACTCTACAACTTTCGTTTAGACTTCGCCGGCTAATTTTGGCTCGATTTTAAATTTTATATTATTAACGGGCCGAGACACGATTGGTCCGTTAAATCCTCATAACTTCTTCATCCGACATCCGTTTTCGCCCATCTTTTTCTCGTTACGCTACTCTCAATGAGATCTTCGATTCTCGTTTAGGTCGTGTCGGCTAAAAACCGCTCGATCTAATATTCGAATTTCGGGCTGTACACTGTTATTCCGAAACTTCGAAAAATCATAACTTCTTCATACGAAGTCAGATTTGGGCGTTCTTTTTATCGACGCTCTTAGTTTAACATATTCTACGACTTCCGTTTAGATCTCTAAGGCTAAATCTCGCTCTATCGTAAATTCACTATTTACGCTTCCCGGTGCCGTGCCGGTTTTGCCGTAAAACTTCGACGGGCCATAACTTCTTCGTTATAACTCGGATTTCGGCGTTCTTTATATGTACGGAAACCTCGTGACATATACTACATCTTGGTTAAGATTATTTATTCTAAATAATCTTTTGTCGAAAAGTCGTTTTCGACCCCTATTGCCTCTAATTTGACTAGCCCGGATTTGCGGGCGTTACAATTATCTCCCCCTTAGGATGATTACGTCCCGGAATCATCAACGAAACATGATCGTATAATGACTCCATACGTCGTCTCTTCATCCTAGGTAATAATTATAACTTCTACATTCCTTCAAGTCTATCTCTCAGACTTATTGACTGTATGTAGTACTTGATCGTGCACCTGCTCTCTTCCTCAGGCTAGACTCCAAATTATGATCTTCAAGTCAAAATCTCGATCCTTACTGGATACGAATTTGAGATGACTTCTTTTATTACTACTATGGATCGATGTGTCATATTCTAATGACCTATCATCGTATGTTGCAACACTTAGACTTAGGTCTCTTAGAGTTAAATTCTAAAACAGACTATGCCTTCCTTCATGTTCTAATGTGATATAATCACACTTTAACATTAGGCATTTCTAGCTACCAACTTCTTTAACAACGAGTGCGATACTTCTATTGATCGCTTTAATTTCAACCGTTTGGTTTAATGTCGGACGCCACATCAAACTTGTTTCTCTGAACCACACAACATACTCATCGTAGTCGGACTCGATTCGATATGACCACAAGGGTCGGAATATCAACAATCTTCTTAGTCATTACCGAAACGATGGTAACGACATACTTGAATAAAACGAAATCAATTTCTAGCTTCTCGGTAACCTTGTGACTTTCCCTGATCCAAGTGTGAGTCCTGTGCTTCCGGTAGTATAGGCCTCTACTACCATTCACACCTACTCATACTTGTCCCAAGTATTGTCTCGCAGTTTCCCAAGTCACCATGCAGCAAATCATACAATCATTCAACACATCAGATAACAAAACGAAGGTTTTATATTATTTCTTGAAACGATTACATAGGTGTTCAAGTTCACCCTAGACTATGCCTCTAACAGGCTACATCATATGATTCTATGGCTACTTTATAACTTGATCCTTGGATGGCAAGCCGTCATTCCTGAATCCTCGCATTGTCATCTGCTTCATCCAGGATCATATGGAATGCTCTTGCCTTCGGTCTTGGCGGAATGTTTGGTTTTGCCGCTTCTTTCTTTTTCGGGCAATCCTTAGCAACATGCCCTTCTTCACGGCATTCATAACACACCCTTTTACACTCGTTGGCGTAATGTCCGGTCTTCCCACACTTGTAGCAAGTCACTTCTTCGCTACATTTCCCAAAGTGATTCTTCTTGCACTTCTCGCACCATTTCACTTTGTTTCCTCCTCCGCTAGACTCCTTTGAACCATACTTGATCTTCTTATTGGGCCTCGTAGATTCCTCAAACTTCCTCTTTTCGCCAACCTCAATCTTGTTGGCAGCTCTTCCCTTAATCATATCTTCCACAGACTTGGCAGCCCAGATAGCTGCCTCCAGAGTAGGTGCCTGACGCACTGGCACCGCGTACTCCCATGGAAGTCCTTTAGCATACTTGTCGACTTTCGTCAGCTCATCTGGAACAAGATGTAAGGCAAACTCCATCTTCTCTGTGAAATTGTTGGTGTATTCATCGATTGACATGCTTCCCTTCTTCAGGGTTAGAAACTGGTTCTCTAGCTCAAGCAGGTTTTGAGCTGAGCAGTACCTACGTTTGAACTGCACCAGAAATTCTGCCCATGTTAGTTGCAGGGGCTCATTGGGGCTCAGAGTTTTCCCCAAGGTATTCCACCAACGTACAGCGCCTCCTCGAAACTGACGCACTGCAAATGTGGTCTGTTGTTTTCCTCTGCAACCGCACGTCATGAAAGCTAACTCCATCTCCGAGATCCAATCCATGACCCCAATCGGATCCTCCTTTCCAGTGAAAGTTGATGGCTTGCAAGTCAGAAAATCCTTGTACTTGCATCCATTCCTCTCGACTTTGTCATCTTGGTTGTTTTGTCGAACTATTGGCGGGTTGACTTGACCAACAGTTCCACTGTAGTCTCCTTCCTCAGTCTGCCCTTCGTTCAACTTGGGCTGTTCGATCTGAATAGTGGCTTCCTCTCGATTTTGTTGGAGCAAACGTCTAGTTTCCTCCATTTGACGATCCAACATCGCCTGGATCATTGCTTGCACTCCGGCCATTGTGACTGGCTCAGCAATGGCTTCCATCACCGGTATTTGCTCAATCACTGGGGGCTGATCTCGGTTCCCATTTGCATTCACGTTCCCGCTACGTGTTCTTACCATCTTGATCTATACACCGAATGAGGTGAATCTAGACCTTTACTTAGGATTGGCGTTTAAATCATCCTTATCACTCTGAAACGTTTATATGCTAGTTCTAATATCGTAGTCGTACGTTTAGAATCCTAAACACATAAGGTTTCCAGATCCGGTCGGCAACAGACCATAGATCCGAACAACTAACAGCATATCAGGCACAAGTATTTAGCACATAAAAGCATTTTAGGCATAATTCCTAAAATAATCTAGTGCTTACACCTCACAATCATCGCTTAGCATTCTAAGTTTAAGTCTAGAAATAAATCCATATTCCTAGTTCGCTTAAACTAATGCTCTGATACCAACTGTGACATCCCCAAAATCACGGCCAGAAAAGACCGGTTTGTTTATGCTTTATAAAAATCAGAGTACTTCATTTTATAAAAAATGTTGCGGAATTTGTTCCCAGAAAAACATGGTAAATACGTTATTAAAACATTTTCGAAGAAACGTATTTATTCCATTTTAAAACGTTTGGGATGTCATCGTTAATACAGAAACATAAGCATAAACAGAACTTACAATGATTTACACTAGTGATCTACATCTCTTTAAATCTCTCAGTGTAATGTCACTTCATATCGTCACCTGTGATGTAAATAAACTGAGTGGGTCAGGTTGGGAAACCTGGTGAGTACATAGGGTTTTCAACCCACAATAATATAATTATTATTGTTAAACATCAAACACTCAACCCAATTACCCATTCCCGTTATCCTCACATTACGTCCCTAAAACATCTAACACAAGGGACCTAGTCAAAGGACTATCATTGGGATGGAGTATACTTGGTGAGCACACAGTTCACACAGTTCGAATAAACACACAGTTCGAATAAACACACAGTTCGAATATACACCTACAGGTTGCGAGCCTGCTAGTGTTCCACTGGACTGTCTAGAATAGTCCGTGGTTGTCATCTATACTCCGCTAGATGACTAGATCATCAAGAACAGCTATAACGAGGCCTCTCATTATTTTATTTTGTCACACAGCAACTATTATATCTACCCGTGTTTTACCCCGCACATTATGTAGATATAAAATACATATACAGTTTGAATCATTGAAAACATGTATAAAACGTTCATCCAACATAGATAGCAAGTATACAGATAATATACACACACAGCACGTAAAATACTTCATATCTATGTGTAAGCTGAAAGTAACTATGCACTCACCTGAGTAGGTGGTGACTCAGCACTCGGACAGCGCTTCGATACTCTCAAAACGATATTCCTTCGATAAAACCTAGTACCGATACCACTAGGGTTTAGTTTAACGATAACCGAGACAAATTAATTAGTCTGACTATTATTAAGCGTTAATAACGCTCAATATAACTCATAATAATAGCTCAAATAATTATTTTAAGGACCTAATAACATTCCTATAATTATTTGAAAGCTATATAAAAAATTGCGTAAGCGTAGCACACTTACAGCGAATTTTATCGAAAACCGGGACTTAATTGGAGCAGCATTTCGAAACCGAAAAACTCCTTTTTCTCGGGACTCCGGGAGCCTCGGGGCTTCCCTAGGGTGCTAGGGAGGTTCCCTAGGGTTTGGGGATGTTTAGAACACTTAGAGAGAGAAAGAAGTTAGAGAGAGAGTGAAGAAAGGTGTGAAAATCCGAGAAATCTCGCATTCAATTTATAGGCCGGAGGTCCTCGGACTACGCGGGGCGTAGCCTCGGACGCGGCGCGTAACTCGGATAAGGGTGCCAGCTTCGCACCAGCTGGCTCGCAACATCGGAAGAGATAAGGACCGAGGGTACGCTGGGCGTACCGAACTCCGACGCGGGGCGTAAAGCGAAGCGAGGCGACGTGGCGAGATCCGAAGGGCGCTCTGTTGATCAACGATGGACGGCTGCGATAAGGCCACGTCATCTATCTCGCATCAGATTTCGCAAATTGCATGCCCATCTTTAAAAATTCATAACTTTCGCGTACGACCTCCGTTTTCGACGTTCTTTATATCCACGCGAAGGTGGGAACGTACTCTACAACTTTCGTTTAGACTTCGTCGGCTAATTTTGGCTCAATTTTAAATTTTATATTATTAACGGGCCGAGACACGATTGGTCCGTTAAATCCTCATAACTTCTTCATCCGACATCCGTTTTCGCCCATCTTTTTCTCGTTACGCTACTCTCAATTAGATCTTCGATTCTCGTTTAGGTCGTGTCGGCTAAAAACCGCTCGATCTAATATTCGAATTTCGGGCTGTACACTGCTATTCCGAAACTTCGAAAAATCATAACTTCTTCATACGAAGTCAGATTTGGGTGTTCTTTTTATCGACGCTCTTAGTTTAACATATTCTACGACTTCCGTTTAGATCTCTAAGGCTAAATCTCGCTCTATCGTAAATTCACTATTTACGCTTCCCGGTGCCGTGCCGGTTTTGCCGTAAAACTTCGACGGGCCATAACTTCTTCGTTATAACTCGGATTTCGGCGTTCTTTATATGTACGGAAACCTCGTGACATATACTACATCTTGGTTAAGATTATTTATTCTAAATAATCTTTTGTCGAAAAGTCGTTTTCGACCCCTATTGCCTCTAATTTGACTAGCCCGGGTTTGCGGGCGTTACAATATGCCACTCCAGTACCAATGACAGTACGACAATATGCTGGAAATCTACCGGATTGCAAGAAATGCAACTTCCACCACTTAGGTAAATGTCGCAAATTACGATGTGAGAATTGCAACAGACAAGGACACACCACTCGTTTCTGCAGGATACCGACACAACCAGCCACTAAAGTCCTTGACATTGGTTTAAGTCAATTCTGTTATAAGTGCGGCGAATCCAGACATTTTAAAAGAGATTGTCCAAAGACTATAATTGACGAAGAAGCTCGCTTCCGTAGAACTCTGACTCAACACATCACTTCAACTACCGATGCTAGTATAATCCAAGTATGACATGCATGTGGTGAAATGGGGCATTTCAAGAGAGACTGTCCGACGGAGAGAAATGATGGAGGAGAAGGAGGAGTTTAACGGCATGACATATAGGAGCGACGAGGAACCCCCTCCCCTTTTGAGATTTTGGTACGTCTTTTAAATAAAATTTCTTTAAGTATTTAATTTATATTAATATTAAAAATCGGGGAAATTAAAAAGTAATTATAAATAATTCACTCATCCGAACAAGTCACGGCATCCATAAGAGAACTAAAGATCAGCGCAGGTGAGATATGATGGCTTAGTATCTACATCAGGGTTAAGCATGGCTATGATTTTGCAAAATTAGAGTGAGTGATTATGCCTTAATACTTGTTCCTTGTCTGGTTGTGGATTTAGGGCAGAGCCACTCAGTCGACCGTCTTATCCATCTTAATTATACATAACTTGTATATGCCAAGCGATCATAGAGGTACCGAGAAGGATCATAACATAAAGTATCGTCACTAATTATCAAAGCACTTTCACTGCTAGTACTCGCTTTTTGCAGTACGATTTTGTAGCAGTGTTAATATCGAGAAAGAACTAGAAAGCCTACACATAATGCATTGTCGAGCACACTCGGGGTACACCATCGTTATAATAGACATCTCTTACAAAACGACTCAACACTTGTTTCTATAAAGAGTATGGCATAGTCATTCGACAGGGATTGGTGTAGTCCTCACCATACCAAGTTCGTGTGTTACGAAAACCCACCGCCTTAACTGACCGATTATCGAAAACCTCGTCACTCATAACAACAACCCGACACAGATCTCGGCATCGCCTCTCTCATATTCTAGACCCCGAAGTACTCATGCAAGGAGTACCTTACCCTCCAAAACCTTTCCAAAGTATACCCAGCAAACCTTCCAGAACTACACCTCGTCCAATGGGTCATGTTCAAGCATAGGGACTAACATAAATCCATATTAAAGAGGTAGTCCGTCTGCATGGTGTGCCCATGTCTATTATCTCCAACCGGGATAACATATTCACCTCCAGATTTTGGCGGTCACTACAGAAGACTCTTGGAACTAAGTTGGATATGAGCAAAGCTTACCATCCACAAACTGACGGGCAGAGTGAGAGGACCATTCAAACATTGGAAGAAATGTTGAGAGAGTGTATTATAGACTTTGGTAAGTCATAAGACACCCATTTACCTTTGGTTGAGTTCTCCTATAACAACAGCTATCACACCAGCATCAAGGTTGCGCCTTTTGAAGCCCTCTATGGCCGTATGTGCAGATCTCCTCTATGCTTAGCTGAAGTGGGTGACACACAGCTAGTTAAAGTTCAAGTCCCTGAAATCACACTCATAGGCCTAGAAATCATTCGAGAAACTACAGAAACGAGATACGTAGGACTATTCAAAATCCTCGCTAAGATCGGTCCCGTAGCTTACAAACTTCATTTGCCCCAAGAGCTTAGCGACATTATTCTGTCTTCCATGTGTTGAACCTTAAAAATCATCTATCCGAAGAAACACTTGTGATCCCTCTGGATATATCGAGATCAATGAGAACCTTAATTTCGTGGATAAACCAGTTGAAATCATGGATCGAGAAGTCAAAAGAACGAAACAAAGTCGCATGCCGACAGTGAAGGTCCGCTGGAATGCCAAGTGAAAACCTGAATCCACTTGGGAGTGCGAAGACTAGATGAAACAAAAACTCCCACATTTTTTCACATGTCAATAAATTATATTATGTGTTTGAATTTCGGGACAAAATTCTCTATATTGAGGGGATAATGTAACAACCCAAGTCTTTTTCCGTCGAAGTTAGCTCGATTCCGTTAATAAAATTTGAATTTTAATTGATTTCGTCCAAATGCTTATGAAATGCAAAATCATTTAGGCTATATAATTTAATATGAGTTAGAACCAAAATTGTACAAAAACCCGAGTTACTTAGAAAATCCTTGAAAAATCAGTCTGATTGGGGTTCTCGGTCGTAAACCCATTCATGGCCGTAAACCTGTTTACGGTTGGTGATAGGTGGCCCCCACCACCAACCATGCACCCAGCCTATAAATACGTGATTCCTACCCTCATTTACACTTTTCTGGCCGAAAAATCCTCAAGATTCTCTCAAGACTCATCTAACAAGAACCCTCTTTTCACCCCACCAAAGTAAGTGATTCTTCCCTTTTCACTTGTTATTCATCTTATTCATGTAAGGGATTCATATTCATCCATTGATTCATCATGTTCATTATCATATTTATGCTCTTGAAGAGTTTACAGCCGTAAAACCTTCATATGGCCATAAACCCTTCATAGTTGGGTCGTAAACCCTTCAAATGTTCATACGCGGGCCGTAACCCTTCATATAATCATAGGTCGTAAACACCTCATGGTTCGTGAACCCTTCTTATGTTCATGGGCCATGAACTCGTCATGGGTCGTAAACCCATGGTGGTTGGCCGTGAACTCCTTTTTGTCCCTCATTCTTGATTCTAACACTTCATTGTGAGTGTTTCCTACATCCTAAGGGTGTTTTCTATGTTTGTCAGTGGTTTTAAACACTAATTGTAGGCCTATACATGTTAATATGTGCTTAATAGGACCGTACTATGCTCGTGACTTCACTTAGCATACCAAGCATCTTATCTTTGTCATTCATCCAAGTCACTCACAATCAGGTGAGTTCATACCTCTATGCTTTTACTATTTTTCATGTTTTCACGAGGGGATACAAGTCAAATACAAATGATTTTGTAAACATTATACAAAAAAAATTCAACAAGCTTAAAACTTATGCAATTCATACAACCAAATGACTTTACATGTTTTATAAAATATTTATATACTTTATCCCTTTTTGTAACATGTTGAGCATAAGGGATGTTTCCAACTTGAAAGCGTAATCACATAGTTTTCAGATTAATACATAAATCAAAATACATGTACAAGCATACAAAACTATAATAGGTATAGTTTGGGAGTTCAATACATGGTTATACATATACAAGCATACAAAACTATAATAGGTATAGTTTGGGAATTCAATACATGTTTATACATACACAAGCACATAAACTATAATAAGTATTATTTGGGAATTGATTAAACGGTCTTACAAACTTATCTTTTATAAACTTCTTTATTATTTGTAAAAAGGCTTTCCCGTATTATTACTTGTAAATTCGTTAATCTAGTTTGAGAGACACGTCTTTGGGTACAATTACATGTAGTAGTGGAAGACTACCCTTATGAGCCAGAGTCTCCTCGAGGGAAAGCATGAGTTTGTGTATAGATCTATACGGGAATGACAATCATGCACCTTGATGTTAGCTATAGTAGGACTGGCAGGTCTACGGGTGACAAAGTCATAGAGGATATTGTTGCCCGATTCGTGCCATATCAGTTAGTATGGTCATAAAAATCGCAAGTTGATAACAACGACATATTTACGTAGTAATATACTTTGTACGAACAATACTTATTTAGCATAAGTATGGAAAATACATGGTTTCTTTTTGAGAAATAAAAATACTATACATACTGGTAATAACCAGGGTTTTCAAACAGAACATTCTATTCATACTGGTAATAACCAGGGTTTTCAAAAAGAACATTCTATTCATACTGATGATAGCCAGAGTTTTCTTACAAAAGGGATTTTACATTCAAAATAGTATTATACAATTCATTTGGTAGTAAATAGATATTTGAACAAAGACTTTATGGAACATTGTAACAAACTCACATGTTAGAAAATATTGGATTTTCTTGGAAACATACAAACCTTTTCACTGATTCATTAACAGGTTTTCATTATAAAAATATGCTTATGAAATCACCAGCTTTTATGCTGATACTCTCTTTCTAAACTGCTTTTATCCTCAGGAAATCAGTAGACAAGTACCTCGACATACTTTTGAGAAGACGGAGCGTACAGAGTCTCGTCTTTATTTTTGCTATATTTTTTGATGTATACAAATTATGTATCAAACTAATGTAAATATTCTTCTAATTCAATGTAATGGTTGTGTTTACTTTGACTACTGTGATGCAATTATTATGATACTACACATGATGTCAACCACCCCCAAACATTTCCGTCATTCCGGTTTGGGGGTGTGACATAGCATTTTAGCTAGGAAATTTTGTGATCATGTAAAAACCATCTATTGTAAGACATATACTCTAAGTGAATATTATATTTTATGCTTAATCAAAATCATCCATTGAATCAAACTTCACTCAAGAAGCCCATAATCTAATACAATACATTTCAAATAGTCAACTATGGGTTGAAAACCCTAAAAATCTCGGTTCAAGTTTAATATGAACTAGGATTCTCTTATTGGGCTTAATGGACCAATAAACCTTCAATTTGACTATTTTGGGCCTAGGAACCCTAATTGGGCTCTAATTGGACCCACATTCATGAAACTCTAGCATTTTGGGCCATGTAGACCTAGAATAATGCATCTTATCTCTAATGGGCCATGATGGACCATAAATGATTTCATTTGCCCTAATGGGTCGTGAACCCTTTTAATTGGGCTTCATTAGGCCAAGAACCCTCATAAGGGCCCAATGGGCCGAAAAATATTATTGGGCTTCATAAAATTTGAACAAAGCCAAGAATGGGCCCAAAACCATTTCATCTTCATTCCTCCTAGCCCATTCTTGGCCCAATATATATATAATAAAGGGAATTTACTAGCACTTGACACATCATTTTTTCATGATGGTCTTCCATGCAAACATCACTTCAAAACTCTCTCTCTCTCTCTCTCTCTCTCTCTCTCTCTTTCTCTCTCTTTTCTCTTATTATCGGCTGAGAGGCCCTCTTCTGTCTACAACTCACTTCAAAAATTCATCTAAGCTCTCATAATTTCCTCTCAAAGTAAAGAAGAAACTCTCTCATTTTTCCTTGCTATTTTCGTGACTTTGATGTGTGATCCTAAGAGTTCTTCAACAAGTATCACCCACTTGGTAAGTTGCCATCATACATAAGTTATTGATTTACATTTTGAACTAAGAACAATCCCTTACATAGCATCATTTCGTGTTCTAGCCTCCTAGACATATCTAAGTTCAAAAATCATCTCAAGAACACATCTAGGGCCGAGATTTCTTCATTCTTCATCAAAAACCGAAACTTTATAGCAAAGTGAGTTCATACCCCCCCCCCTTGTTTTTGGTATTAATATGTTTTGGGGGAGAATACAAGTTGCTTATGTGATAGATCTATGTATTGTGCATGTTTATGTGTGTTTTTTCTTGTTATAAGTTGTGAAAAATGATGAAACACTATAGATCTCAAAAAATCTATCAAAAATTGGTGAGATTTGAAAATTAAAACACTTTAAGCAACATTCTATAAAGATGAAAGTGTTAAACATGTTGAAGTTGTTGGAAAAACTAAACAAAATCTTGTATAAGGGCTATTGTTGTCAAATAAACAAAAAGTTGAGACTCTTATGACATTACGGTTTCATAAGGGCTAAAAGAGTCAAATTTATATAAAAATGGGTCTTTATGATATTTTTGGTGTTAAAAGAGCCAAAAATGTAAATTTTTGCATAATGGGCCTTAATTTGGGCCATTACGGTTTCTTGGGCCTAATTTGTAAAAATTTCGTTTTTTATGGATTAAATTGTTATTTAACACAAATTGAGCGAAAAATATAATTTACGGTTTTATGGGCTGAAAATGTAACTTTATTTGAATTTGGGCCTAAAATGTTATTTTCACACAACTTGGGCCGAAAGTGTCATTTTTATCAAAAATGGGCTGAAAATGTAAATTCTTATAATCATGGGCTGAAAACAGCAAAATATATATTTTTGGGTCAAGAATGTCAATTTAGATATATTTGGGCCGAAAATGTCAAATTTTATGATTTTTGGGCCGAAAATATAAATTTTAACCAAAGTGGGCTAAAAATGTCATTTTATTAGAATTAAGCCCATAAATGTAAACTTTTGGTCATAAGGAGGCCCAAAGTGTCAATCTTATCAAGATGTGCCTAAAATGTAAATTTTTGGCTTAATGGGCCTAAAATGTCAATATTACAAAAATCAAGCCTTTTACGTTATTTTCGTAAACAAACGAGCAAAAACAAACAACGTAACAACAAACGGACTAAACACATCGGTTACACGTTTAATGGGCCAAATACTTACATTACATGTCCATTGGGCCTTAGTGGTCCATTTACATGCTTATTGGGCCTAATACTTGCCTTACATGTTTATTGGGCCTTAAGGGTCCATTTACATGCTTATTAGGTCCGGAATGTACAACACAAGCTTATTGGGCCTTTGTGGCCCATATACATGCTTATTGGGCCTATACTATGCATTACATGTTTATTGGGCCTTAGCGGTCCTCCTACATGTATGTTGGGCCTCGTACATTCACACACATACTTGTTGGACTTTTCAAATATAAAACATACTCGGAAAAACATTATACATAACATGATACCATACTCGTATGAACACCGTTAAGAATCTAGTGAGATGTGTCGGTTGACACCTTTAGAGTGTACGAACGTAGCCTGTAGTTATAACCAGAATCTCCTGGAGGGAGAGCGAGAGTTTGTGTATAGATCTATACGGGGTGACCCCCCACACCTGAGCTATTCGTTATAGTTAGACTAGGCTAGTCTAGGGTGACAAACATTACCTTAATCAAGTCGGCGCCTAAAAGCGTCACGATAGACGAATTCGTCATAAATCAAGTATGGTTAAAACGGCTCACTGAGATATTCTCTCCAACATGATTTTAAGGAACACCTATAAGATCTTGTTGATACAAAAACATACATACACTGATATTTGGTCTTAGGGTTGAGACCGCAACACTCTTATGAACAGAAAATATAGGATTTTCTAGGGAAACACACAGTTAAACACTACTTTTTACTTACAACATGAAATACATGATTTTTATCTGGATTGCATCTTATTATACAAAAACAGAAAACACACATGCATTAATACTTGATTTTGACACATCACGTTCAAAATATTTTACAGAAAATATCAAATTTTCTGGTGTTTTACTAACAGTACAAAACTTTCATTCGAACATGCTTATGAACTCACCAACATTATATATGTTGACGTTTTCAAAATAACTCGTATTCTCAGGGAATCGTTAAGCGGAAAGGTCTTCAAGAACATGGGGAATTTGTTAAATTTTTGCTATCAACATACATTGATTATTTTGGCATGTAACTTATGATACTATACTTGATGTAAACAATGTTGGTTGTATTTTGATATGTATGATGATGGTGTTGTCTTGTTTCAATAATATACATTGTGATGATATCCCAAGATGAAGTCACGCACAATCCCCCAGATGTTTCCGCCATCTGGTTCGGGGGTGTGACAGCCTATAAATTGAATTTAACAAAGCTCAAGACAAATATACCGATTGACACAGAAGACCCAAAAAAAACAGCACGGCAACCCCAAATAAAAGTAAAGAACGGGGAAAAAAAAAGAAATAGAAATCAACAAATAAACACCTGAAGAACATGCGTCTGATAGAGTAGAGAAGCGGAAGAACGGGATTACAATATCCAAGGCTCCAAGAAGAAAGGGTGAAAGACCGCGTGGGAGAAAAAACATATACATATAAGAACGTGAGCCAGAAACCAATGGTAAAAAATTTAAGTCGGTAAGGGGGTGAAGAAGAAGAATTTTGATCGGAAGAAGCAATGAAAGATTGGATTTAATATGGAATTGGTGTTTCTAGAAACCATGAGAAAAACATTGGATAGAAAAGAGGAGTGAGAAACACAGGTGAGGAAGAGGAAGAGATCAAGACGTATCAAAAGATAATGTGTATAGGTGGTAGGTTCACTGAAGAAATAACACATATAAATCAAGTCGATGACACTGCCATTCAGCAGCCAAAGAAAGAAATCAGCCACCATCAACCAGTCGCTGACCCATCGGCTCCAAACCAGCCAGCCAAAAAAGAGCTGGTTTGCCTAGGCTCGGACACTGACCAGGAAGGACGAAATTGTAATATTAATAAAGAGCTAGACCAATTGTGATATAAAGCAAATAGTTGGACCAAATATGTCAAAAAACCAACAGGTTTACTCTCCTAAGTTTGTACTTTTAATATATATATATATATATATATATATATATATATATATATATATATATATATATATATATATATATATATATATATATATATGGGAAGGATCAAATGAGAACACCTAAAAGGTTGAGAACGCGAGAACAATTCTGGACCAATCAATATATAAGGTCATATTAGTAATTGTATATTTTAATTAATTTAAAATAAAATAAAATTCAATCAAATTCCCTTAAATTTAGGATCAGTTACCAAAAAGTAAAAAATATTTGATACTACTCCATCCCCAAATTCCCTTAAATTCACGTTATTTTTTTCAAAAAAATAAATATAAATCCAACCCGAATCAATATATTCGTATTCAAAAATGATTTTTTTCGAAAAACTTAATAGTACTCCAATCACAAATGAATGCATGGTAATTTACAAGTAATCCAATTCTCTTTTTAATTAACTAAAATAAATAGTGTAAAAATTATAGTTTCTTTATAAAAAGAATATCTCTAATCAACCATCAATAAATTCATTAACACATGATTATACTGTTATTCACAAATAAATACACTTTTGTTAACAAATGAATATACCTCTAATCATAAATAAATATACTGATTAACACATGATTATACCATGCTATTCACAAATAAATAAATGAATACATCTAATAATAAATAAATACATTTATTCATGTGTGATTCATTTAAACATGAATGCAATGTTATTTACAAATAAATGCACTGCTTCTCTTGTGAATATCCTTAATTACATCTAAAAACACTCAGAGTAATTACACAGATAACTGAAGCCAAAAAAATAACGACTGATATTTCTTGATAGAAACAATCATTGACCATATGGAAGAAGAGGAGCATCTGAACTCGTCCATGTCCGATTCAACGTCTTCTTCTTCTCCAAGTATCTGACTTTTACCTTTCGCATATGTGAATCAGTTTCTCTAACTGCTCTACTACCACCATTATAACCAAACACCACCTTACATCCTCTGATGACTATATGCGATCTGGACTTGACTGCCCGGAAACTACTAATTCCAGCATCGGTGAGCAACCAAGTTGGTTGGTGCTGCCATTCAAGCTCATGGCTCTGGCTAAAATTTTGGGTGTCTTCCGTCAACAGAGCTTGTGTGGTGTTGTCGTTGATAAAGCTAGTGAAGCAAAACTTTGGAAAAATTGAGAAAGGAGATACTGATAAGAGAAACAGGAAATCGGCTTTGATTATACTCAAAATGCGTTAACGGAAGCATATTCGATGGGTTGAAGATGGATTTGGTTTCATTCGCGATGGAGCTTTTTGGAACCGATCAGGGCTGCGATGAAAGAGAGAATAGTAAGAAAACTCGATTTATTCAGAAGGCGAGGAAGATTTGAGGGAACAAAAAAATGTAGAAGATACAGGGATGGAAACAAGCGTAGCAAATGGTGGATGAGCAGGGAAGACGGTGGAAGAGCAGCTTTGGAGACCGGTGCTATTAAATTGATGGGTGCGGTTATGAACCCTAATTTAATTAGAGATGGGGGAGATATTGACGGGATCCTCTAAATATGGGCTGATTTTGTGGAAGTCAAACGAATTGTAATTCCCATAATGCCCTTATGTTCTTTTTAGCATTTCTAATTTCACCGCATAACTTTCATAATTTATATAAATGACACCTTTTTAATAACCATAGATATTACTATTTGGAAGGTGAAGATCTGTTCTCGTGTTCTCAACCTTTTAGGTGTTCTCATTTGATCCTACTCCTATATATATATATATATATATATATATATATATATATATATATATATATATATTACCTTATAAAGCATCTTTGGTCAAATGCTGAAAATTAAGTCGTATAAGCCCTAATGCAGTGTCTACAATCATTTTATGCAAAAATATAAATCTTATCCGGTAAAAAAGTCAATGATAAAGTAAATGAATTGGTCAAATTTGGAATTGGTCACCCTTTTTATATTCAACTGATTGAATCGGTCAACACTAAATACACTTCGAATACGCTTTATATGGAATCACTGCCCTCACCACCTTGAACCAGCTAACGTTGTCTCTCTATGCTCTTTGAAAACCCAAAAACAGATTTTGATATGAACCGATATTTCGCCAATTTAGTTATGACTTATGATTTGAATTCCAAAAGCTTCCCAAATTTCAGCACTTATCTCTCACATCCCGTATCCTTCCCCAATGTGTAGTGTCTCACTAACCTTATACATACGTTCTCCATAAAACCTACACTACACCGCCATATCCACTCAATCTCATCGTCATCACATATGTCAACCTTTTGCAACCTGTACTACCTTCGTTGGTTGGTTTACTTCCAGAACGCTATAGACTCTTGCTACAAGGTAACACTTGAATGCTTCGTTCCTTTCTTCTTTATACATTCTTTTCGATTTATTGTTTGATTATCGAGCCCTAATATATTTTTCACATAAAACCCTAAATCGAACTGATGCTACTCTCCCTCTTTAGAAATCGGCCACCTCTATTTCGTTTTCCTTTCTCGGTGAATAATCTCATCCTTGTGTGTTCAAGGAACCAAGAAACATTAGAATGTGAGGAAGGATGGTGGCTAAAAAGGGAAAAATCATCTTTAGAAAGACGGATAAGAAGAGAAAAATTGGGAAGGATGGTGTAACGCCCGTGTTTCTGGGCTTGCCATTTTTAGCAACGTAATAGTCTAGGTTAACCTTTGTAACCCCAATTTGAAATAATAAAATGTATTATTTGTGAATTATTTGAATTATGTGATTTATGTGTGTGTTTTCTTAATTATTATGATTTAATGAATTAAGAATAAAATAAGCGTCAAAATTAAAGTGTGAGATAAGCCCTACATCTTTGCATAAAGTTTTAGTGGTTGAAACAAGGATTCCGGAGATATAAGGAATGCCAAAATCCGAGTTATAACGAAGAAGTTATGACCTGTCGAAGTTTCGAGACAGAACCGGCACGACGCCGAGTGACGTAAAATATGAATTTAAGATAGAGCGATATTTAGCCTTAGCAATCTAAACGAAAGTCGTAGATTTCGTTAAACCGAGAGCGTGCATAAAAGGAACGCCCAAATCTGAATTCGTATGAGGAAGTTATGATTTTTCTAAGTTTCGACTTAGCAGTATGCAGCCCGAATACTCGATTTGAGATCGAGCGGTTTTTAGCCGAAACAATCTAAATGAGAATCGAAGATCTCGTTGTTAGTAGCAAAACGATGAAAAGTTAGGCGAGAATGGACGTCAGACGAAGAAGTTATGAATTTATAACGAAGTTTTTCTGTCCCGGCCTTCTAAAAATAATTAATAAAAATAAAAGTCAAAATTAGCCGACGGAGTCTGAACGAAAGTTGTAGAACATAGTCTCACATTCGCGTGGATATAAAGAACGTCGAAAACGGAGTTCGTATGAAGGAGATATGAATTTTTGAAGTTTATTAAATATTTAATATTTATTTTTAATTAAACCTCCAATATTATCCGAAGAGGAGTCAGCCGGTCTATCTGAAGTACGCCCCGCGTACTGCTGTACGCCCCGCGTACAGCGAAGGGTGACGAACCAGCACTCGAGTACTCCGGAGTCGTATGCAATGACGTAGAGGACCGATGACGTAAGCGCTGACGACCACCGAGGCGTACGCCCCGCGTAGCCTCGTACGCCCTGCGTACGTGCGAGGGTTCAGCCTCTATAAAAGGGGATCCGAAGGCAGCCGAGTTTTCTTTCACAATTTCTTCCTTCTCTCTAGTCCTTTGCCTCGTTTTACGTGCCGTTTGTACCCCGAAGCCCCGGTATTATTCCCGAGCCCCGAAGCAAGATCCGAAGCCCCGAGGATCCCGAAGAGCGTTATTCCCGAGCCGAAGCCCTGCCCGCGAGGAGTCCGGTTTTTGTGAAGATCTTCCAGATCTACGGAGAGACACTACTTCTATAAGCCGTAGTGCTGTCGGATCATCTTCTGATCAAGTGAGTGTGTAGTTATTTTCTTTCCAACGCAATATTATGAAGTATTTAATATAAAATACGTGCTACGTGTATATATTGTGTTGTTATATGTGTGAGTGTATATTCACTTTCTTCTATCTCATAGATCTGCTATATTCTCTATGAAATACGTGTTATGTGTGTATGCCTCATCTGTTATGTGGAATATGTATTGATTAAAGCATGCTATACAGGTTTTTAAACAATGTATAAAAATGTATATTTTTATCTACTAATATGTTGGGTAGAACATGGGTAGATAATTGGTGTGTAATAAACAGATGAGAGGCCTCGGTGTTATTGGTGTTATTCTAGTCATTCAGCAGAGTATGGATGACGACCACAGACTATTCTAGACTGTCCTGTGGAACACTAGCAGGCTCATTACCTGTAGGTATTGTGAACGACGTGTTCACTAGTGTACTCTATCCCCCACACGGTTGCCTTTAGGATACTTATTGTTGAGGAAGCCCCTCTGCAGTAATGTCCGTCCCGATAAAAATCCTGAATTAGGTTCCTTATAATAGAAGTTATTTTAGGGACGTAAAGTGAGGATAACGGGAATGGGTAATCGGGTTTATTGTGGATTGTTGAAATTAAATATAATTATTGTGGGTTTGAAAACCCTATATGCTCACCAGGCTCCCAAGCCTGACCCACTCAGTTTATTTGTATTACAGGAAGTGGCGCAAGAGCTTAAGATGGGCGAATTATCAAGTTGTTTTGTTTGCAAGTCTGTATATGTATATATTTGTTGAATGACTTGTAATGCTATCGTTTATGCTTTATGATCTGTATCGGAACATGACATCCCGACTTTTGATTATGAAATGAATTCGTATTTCTTTATGAAATGTTTTGATAAATATCTATTTTATCATGTTTTGTTTTTGGGAACAAATTCCGCATCTCTTTTAAAACTAAAAGGATTTACTCTGAAAATGTTTAAAAATCATAAATGAAATCGGTCTTTTCTGGCCGAGATTTTGGGGATGTCACAGTTGGTATCAGAGCATTAGTTTAAGCGAACTAGGAATTTGTAGGATTTCTAGACTTAAACTTAGGATGCTAAGTGGAGATTGTGAGATGTGTGTCTGATAAATTTTAGACACGAGCACTAGTTTATTTTGGGAAAGTTGCCTAAAATGCTTTTATGTGCTAAATGTTATATGTTGCCATACATGATATTAATTGTTCAGATCTACGGTTTGTTGCCAACCGAATCTGAAGGTTTATGTGTTTAGGATTCTAAGCGTATGTATACGATATTAGAACTAGCATGTAATCGTTTGGAGTAATAAGGTGAAATTATTCGGTGTATAGATCAAAATGGTGAGAACAAGAAGCGGAGTTGGAAATGCTGATGAAAACAGGAATCAACCGCCTGTAAATCAACAAGTACCTGTCGTAGCTGATGCACCTGAGCCGATAACAATGGCTGGTGTACAAATGATGATTCAAATGATGTTGGATCGTCAGATGGAAGAAACAAGATGCCTTCTTAGGCAGAATCGTGAAGAACCGTCAATTCAAGCGGAAGAGCCCGAGGAGAATGGAGGGCAGTCTGAAGGAGAAAACTTTAGTGGGATCATTGGTCAAGATGAACAACCAGTGGTTAGACGCAATAACCAGTATGGAGGAAATGATGGTCGTGGGTGTAAGTATAAGGATTTCATGGCGTCCAAACCACCATGTCTATCCGAAAGCCCGACGCCGGGGCAAGTTATGGACTGGGTCTCTGAAATGGAGACTATGTTTGAAAGTTGCGAATGCAGCAACATGCAGAAGACCGCTCTTGCGATCCCTCTGCAAAAATCTGGCGTGTTGAGTTGGTGGAAACTATTAGCTGACTCTATGCCCAAGGGAGAAGCAAGCAAAATGTCTTGGGAAGACTTTGTGGAACAACTAAAACTGCAATACTGCTCCGAGCAGGACCTTCTGGAAATCAGTAATGAGTTTCAGAATTTGAAGAAAGGGAAATTGAGCGTGACTGAATACGCTGCAAGTTTCACAGAAAAGATGAAGTTTATCCCATATTTGGTGCCTACAGAACTCTCTAAGGTCAACAAATTTGCCCTTGGACTACCAGCGGACTATGGTCCAATGGTTAAGCAAGCAACAACATTGAAAGCCGCCATCTGGGCTACTAGAAATGTTAAGACCCAGATCAGGGAAAATGGTCTGGAAAGGTCAGAGGTTGGTGAGAAAAGGAAAATCGATGGATTTTCAGGATCCAGCAAGAAAAGTAAATTCTCGAAATCTGGTTCGAGAGGAAGTGGAGCAAAAGGTAGAGGCGAAATTGTGCGACAAGTGCAAGAAGAAGCATCATGGGAAGTGTGGCGGGGAAACCACATGCTTCAAATGTGGAAAGCCAGGGCATTATGCCAACGACTGCACCTTCACCAAGAATGTTTGTTATGGTTGTAGTGAGGAGGGGCACATCTCAAGGGATTGTCTGAAAAAGAAGGAAGCAGCAAGACCCAACATTCCGCCAAAGCCAAAGGCGAGAGCATTCCAGATGACACTTGAAGCTGCTAAAGATGAAGCTGATGCCGCTTCAGGTACCTTTCTCGTTAACAAATTGCCTGCCCAAATTTTATTTGATTATGGAACCAACTACTCCTTTATATCACATGAATTTGGTAGAAAACTAGCTTTGCCTGTTGTTAGACTAGATAATGCTTTATTAGTCGAAGTTGCTAGTGGCAAGTTTGTACCTGTTAGCCATCGTATGAAAAACATCTTAATTGACTTGAATGGGAATAAGTTCCACGAGGAATTATTGCCTATCGAACTTAACGGTTTCGACATCGTTTTGGGAATGGATTGGCTTAGCGTCAATGATGCCGAAATTTTATGCAAGAAGAAAATAGTGAAAGTGAACCCGCCTGGGAAGGAATCGTTTATGGTGTATGGAGATAAACGCAGAGTAAATTCTGGAATCATTTCTCTAATGAAAGCCAGAAAATGTTTGACCAAGGGGTGTACATCATACTTAGCATTCGTGATCGATGCTAAGAAGGAAAAGAAGGTGATGCAAAATATTCCTGTTGTGTGTGATTATCCGGAAGTATTTCCCGAAGATCTTCCTGGATTACCGCCCGATCGACAAGTAGAATTTCGTATTGACTTGTTGCCCGGAACAACGCCGATTGCAAAAGCACCTTATCGATTAGCACCGACGGAGATGAAGGAGCTGATGATGCAACTTTAGGAGTTATTGGACAAGGGTTTCATTAGACCTAGTTCATCACCCTGGGGAGCTCCGGTGTTATTCGTAAAGAAGAAAGATGGAAGTATGAGAATGTGCATTGATTACTGAGAGCTGAATAAGACAACAATAAAGAATAGATATCCGTTGCCGAGGATAGATGACCTATTCGATCAGCTACAAGGTTCAAGTTATTTTTCAAAGATCGACCTAAGGTCAGGATATCATCAGCTAAAAGTAAGGGAGCAGGATATAGAGAAGACCGCATTCAGAACGCGATATGGACACTAGGAGTTCTTGGTTATGTCGTTTGGACTGACCAATGCTCCAGCAGCATTCATGGATTTAATGAACAGGGTTTGTAATCCGTTCCTAGATAAATCTGTGATCGTGTTCATAGATGACATTCTGATTTACTCAAAAAGCCAAGAGGAGCATGACAGACACTTGCGAGAAGTGTTAGAAGTCTTGAAGAAGGAGAAGTTGTATGCGAAGTTCTCCAAATGTGATTTTTGGATTCGTGAAGTCCAATTCTTGGGTCACGTGGTCAACCAAGAAGGGATAATGGTTGATGCAGCAAAGATCGAAGCTGTGATGAAGTGGGAACAACCAAAAAGTCCCACGGAGATTCGAAGCTTTTTGGGATTAGCCGGATATTACCGAAGATTTATCCAAGGCTTTTCTTCAATCGCTAGTCCATTAACAGCTTTGACCCACAAAGGAGCTATTTATGCTTGGAGTGATAAGCATAAAGAAGCATTCGAGAAGCTAAAGAAGAAGCTATGCGAGGCACTGATACTTTCTCTACCCGATGGAGTTGAAGACTTCGCTGTTTATAGCGATGCGTCTGGTGTTGGATTGGGTTGTGTTTTGACCCAAAGAGATAAGGTGATCGCGTATGCATCTCGACAGCTAAAAGAGCATGAAAAGAACTACCCGACTCATGATTTGGAGTTGTCAGCGGTAGTTTTCGCTCTGAAAATATGGAGGCATTACCTCTATGGCACGAAGTGCAAACTTTTTACTGATCATAAGAGTCTCCAATATGTCTTTGGTCAGAAGGAATTGAATATGAGGCAACGACGCTGGCTGGAATTACTTAAAGACTACGACTGTGAGATACTTTACCACCCCGGTAAAGCCAATGTTGTTGCTGATGCTCTCAGTCGGAAAGTCAATCTTGAAAAGAGAAGGCCAAGAGCATTGAGAATCGAAGTTGTCTCGACTATTTTGGAAAGTATAAAGAAAGCTCAAAGCCAAGCTTCTGAGAAGAATGACCGGAAGGAGGAACGTTTGGGCAAAACATTGGTGTTCGGTGTAAATAGTCATGGACTGAAGGTATTCCAAGATCGGATTTGGATACCTAAGACAGGAGGAGTCAGAGATCTTCTGATGGAAGAAGCTCACAAAACCATGTACTCAATTCATCCCGGTAGCACAAAAATGTATAGGGACCTGAAACCCTATTATTGGTGGCCGACGATGAAGCTCAACATTGCGAAGTATGTGGCAGAGTGTGTGACTTGTGCAAGAGTCAAGGCACAACATCAGAAACCATACGGGAGTTTAGAACCTTTACCTGTGCCTATGGGTAAGTTGGAAGACATTGCAATGGATTTTGTCACTAAACTGCCCAGAACAAAAAGTGGTCACGACATGATTTGGGTGGTCGTTGATCGATTCACTAAGAGTGCGCATTTCATAGCAGTCAATGAGAAATGGTCTATGTAAAAGCTTGCGAATTCTTATGTGAAGGAAATTGTAAGGCTTCACGGTGTTCCGTTAACGATTGTGTCGGATCGTGAACCGTTTCACCTCGCGATTTTGGAAAAGTCTATGATAAGATTAAAACTTAATCTTGAAGATCGATTAGATCTTAAACAGGTAAATAAAAATTAAACAGCAAGAACACAAAAATAATGAACAACTCAAGAATGAATCAAACGTGTCGAATGATTATAAAACAACCCTCAGAAGAGCTCGATCAAGAACATCAACTGTAGAGGGTTAGAAGGATTACACGAACGATGAAGAAAAACAACGCTATCATAATTCTCTCTATTGTATTCTAGATCGTTATCTCTAAATCGTTCACCTAATATGCATGCAGGCATATTCTTATATAGTAAACCTAACAGGCTCACGGTTGGACAGGCCCAAACCGGAGTACAAAACAATTGGACAAATAGCCGAGCCCAATGACACAATACTTAAACGAATCTTCAACCCAACAATCTCCCCCTTTGCGTCAATTGGAGCGAGATCTTCACTTGTTACTTGGGCCAACAGCAGCGGCAGGTACCTTCTTCTTTACAGTCTGAAACAGATGAGAGATAAGAGCAAGTATCATCTGTCTGAATCTGATGTACCATTGGATCATATCGTTGAAGTATTTGACATCGTCCGCTGCATTCTCTTTACACCGACGGATGATCGACAACACATGCTCAAGACAAGCATTGGTATAAAGATGTTTATCCGCTAAAGCAAAGAGACATTTCTGTCCTTCTGCTCTAGTGAACATGACCGAATTACGCTTCGGGTCAATCTTGCCCATCTTCATTTGATTGAGATCACTGGCGCATCCAACAGGAGATATCTTCGGTTTCTTCTTGAAGACTGTGGCTATCTCCTGATCCATCAAGGCGACCTCCATGATGTAACAAACTATCATCCTTTTGAGATGGTCAATAATTGGACCATATTCAGCTTCATTCGTCAAAAGGATGTTATGCAAAACAATCCAATCATGGGGGTTGAGGTTCGGTAGATCTGCTAAGGATATAAGATGTTCGGTTCTTGTAGACCCTCTGATCACCCTGAACCGAACGTTGATGAATCTCCCTTCGGTATACGGCTTTAAAACCCAAACATTAACGATCTTCTGAGCGTTCCATGTTTGATACTGTGGTTGAGCGGCCTTCAGATAGAGTTCGATTAACTCCCTATCACCCTCAGGATTAGGATGAGGGACTTCAAAAATGTTAGAGAAGGCGTGGAAGATAAACGCCTTTCGGGTCAAGGGCATATCGAACTGCGAATCGACAGAATTGTTGCAGTCGAAGGAGATCACCGGTTCGAGCCATAGGATGCTAGGAGTATCTATGGCCTCCTTTATCATTCTCTCCCGAGTCCAAGCAGGGAAAAGAGTCTTCCTGCTCTCAAGGAGATCGTGGGCTTCTTTCTTCTTGCGTTCGGCTTCTTCAGCTTCTCGCGCCACACGAACATTATCATTTTCAACATTGCGACTATTTTTGCGTTTAAGCAAGTCAGCAATGGTTTCTTTATCATCTTCATCTTCTTCCTCAGCTATCTTCTTTCCTTTATCCTTCACACCCGAACCCGAAGTTTGACCAGTCGGAGGTGGTTCGGTTGTGTGAGCAGCTGTTGAGGAAGGAGGTGGTTTCGATCCGAACTTCACTTCTCCCCCTTGTTTCGGATTGGACACGAAACTAGGTAGCCCTTCAATTTTGCTGAGAAGGTCCAGGGCAGGAGCAAGTTTTTCAGCAAGGGTTCGCCTCACCGAATGATTGAGAATCGGATCGTGTGCTTCCAGGATGTTGGATAGGGCAGAGTGTACATCCGAAACACATGTTTTGATAACCTCCCGTTCGGATCGAAGAGCATCAATCTGTTGCTGATAGTTTGAAAGTTGAGTGCTCTTGACCTTGAGGGCGGTGGTTTTACTTGCCAGAACGTCCATTAACGAGTTTTCGGCAGCGAGATCCTCTTGAAGTTTAGCGAGGCGCTCGTCAATGGAGGCACGAAGGGCCGAGTTGTCGTCGCTGATGGATTGGCGAAGGGTAGCGAACGACTGCAACTCCGTTGAGACGAACGTGGCCAATTGTTGAACGATTGGTTCCAACGTTGTCTTTGTAGCATCAGCGCTCTCCTGTAAAGACTTCAACAAGGAAGAGGCTTCAGAGAATAGTTTATTGACTTTTGCGGTTGCAGCCTCACAAGCTTTTGTGGAGGCGTCTATGGCAGCAGTGGTTGAAGCGACGGAATCATGCTGAGCCCTGGAGAAGGCATCAACAATCTTCTGAAGAGCGGCTTCAGAGAGAGAGAATTGATTGTTGGAGGATGAAGCAAGAAGCAAGTCAACCTTCTCGTTTAGCTCCTTAAGATGTTTCTTTGTTACTGGAGCATCGTCCTCGGCGTCGCTTTGAACCTGAAACGGACTAAAGCAGACCGAATCGAAGGTCATATTTTCCCCTCCAAGGAAAGGGTTATCTCCATCAGAGGCATGATCTGGAGATGTTGGGGGTGGGGAAGCTGGGGGTGTTGTGGGATGTGTAGGTTGAGGTTGAGTGTTGGTAGGTTCGGTTGTATGCTGGGTTTCGGTTGTATGAGGAGGTTCGGTTACAGGTGGTGTTTCGGTTGCATCGGTATGAACCCCCGTATCAGATACGTTGGTTGTAACCTTTGCAGTTGTTGTAGTTGTATCTGTGAAAATGGGTGGTGGTATAGGGATAGAGGTTTTAGGAATGGTGGTAGTGGGGTTTATGGTGGGAATGGAAGTAGGGATTGTTTGAGTAGGTGAGGGAATTGGTGAGACATGGATTTCCATGTCTGGGGTAGGAGATCGGGTGGGGTGTTGACTCTGGGAGGGGTTTCGCCTCTGTGAGAGCCGTCCGAACCCGAACTCTCGCCTTCTGAGTCACTCGAAGAGGAAGCGATTACAAGCTTTCGCTTCGGTTGAGTCTTCCGTCTCTTCGGCTGCGGGAACTGTGCAGCTTTGGTTGGTTTCCTCTTCCTGGGAGAAGGACCTTTAGCAGCTTTGGTCACTTGCTTCCCTTTATCCGCCTTTTTGCCCCTATTAACAGGCTTGTCAGCATCATGGATGGACTTGAGCACTTCCTGTGTGAGTTCCCTCGGTCCAGACGTCTTGAACTCCTTAATCATCCGGATGAGCCTGCTGTCAGATGGAACATCACCGTACATTGTCTCCGGAATTGAGCCAATGAAAGAAAACTTGGATGCATCAGAGACGATGATCTTCGTGGTATGAAAAGTACCGATCGAAGACATCGATGCACCAGCAGCAGTGGGGACATCAAATTTATCCATCGCCCATTTTGTGATGAGAGTCCAGAACCGGGCATACGACACCTCAGAATGTCGTGAAGAAGAAGAGAGGCTCTGGATGAGTTGTTGCCAGAGAACAAACCCATAGTCAAGATTGACACCGTTGTAGACGCCATACATAATCGACAAGAACAGTCGACTAGAACCATCGGATCCTGAGCTCCATTCAGATAAGCCCTTGAAGAGGACTGTAAACATGCCGTTCCACTGTGGCGGCAAGCAAGATTTTTTAAACTTCGCGACGGAGGTGAGCGCCTCCGTGTACCCCATATTATAAAACATGTTGTAAAGATGCCCAATCGGAATCGTCTCCGGATTAATTCTTGAAGGGTCAGCAGCCAACCCTAGCAGTGTGCCAAATCGTTGTCTAGAAATGGAGGTCTTGTGATCAGAAACCTCGAAGAACACCCGATCGACTGCTTTATCGTAATGTGCAGTCGCATACACCTGTGATAGGAGCTCCATGGGCACAGACTCAACCCTAGAAAGTGCAGGAGCGATTTGTGAGTACTTCAGGCACTCGATGATCGGAGACATATAGGAATCGTACGCCAGAGGGGTTAGGTCAATCACCAAACACTGTTGAGGGCAAATGGGAAGGATGTGGGAGGTGGCATGGACTGAGGATGATTCTGCCATTGTTGAAGGTAGGAAGAAGAAGATGAACAGGAAAGCTTTAGGGAATTTTTGCTCTCTTGGAAATTCGGATGCAGTGAAGAGGTAAATGGGAGTGTAGACTGCCTTTTATAGTGAGTGAAAGGAGAGAGAAAAATCGGTTCAAATCTTCTATGGAAATACGAAAAGGTTTTCCGGAATGACAGATGCGTGACATTTAAGGCATGCGATGATCACGTAGGAGAGAGAGAGTGTCAGATTCCTAGGAACACGCCGCCCAACAAGAGCCGTTTCAGAACAAACCGTTGCAAATCCACACGCGCCTTTAAGTGCCAGAGAGGAACCGCTTGAAATTCGCACACGCGTCCATTACGTCAGTAAAAGAATGGGCGTTTCAAATTCGCACGCGTCCCTTTTTAACCACCGTTTGAAATTTAATCCTTTGATCTCCCGCCTGAGTCAGCAACCCTTAATCTTATCTTTTAAATGGCATCTTTTGAGTTAATTTCCCACGTGGAAGTTTTTTTTTTTTTTACCATAACTTGATAATTAACCACCAAAACAATAATACAGCCTGTAATTATTAGTACCAGAATTTTGGAAAATCAAAGATTTTTGTGCTATGAGTGTAAAAAGAAAAGAAATAAAGCAACTCTTTTTAAGAATAACAGTGATGTCAATAATGACACGAAACAAATGATCCCGGGCACGAATCTCTTCCTTCAAGATCAAGAGAGACCTTAAAGTGGTGATGTGGTTTCCCGTTAAATGACGATCAAACATTTATTAATAAATGTTGAAAGGCTTCTCTTAATTAGGCTTCTTAAGGGTGGCTTTCGCTTTGATGCAACAATTCTAATCTTGAAATAAGAAAGAAAGTGAACAAAGTACTTGTGAGACCGGTGTAGTCTGTTGAACAAGTAGGTAGGAATTAATTTTAAATTGGCTTGGAAAATAGAAAATCTCAACAAAAATGAAAAACTGGATCCCAAGGGAAGAAATGTTATGGTGTTTAACAATTTCATAGGAATCACACAAAAATAAAAATTTGAGATTTCAGTAAGATACATACGTCAATTCTTTGGTGAAAACTTGAGCAAATTTATTGTTCACCGTCAATTCAGATTTGGTGTTGAATTTTGGGTTTCACTCAGCTCGTAGTGGCACGAAACTGAGATCATAAACACAGTTGTTGTGTAACCATAAACCTCAGTGGTAATTTATGAGAGTCTCAAGGGTTACGTTGATGAAACGAATGTAATGGAGAAATGTAATGGAGATGGGGTAAGAAATTAAAGTACCTCTGCTGCGAAAATAAGGACCAAGCAGAAAACTCTTATCTCATGTGAGAAGAGAGTGAGGTAGCTCATGATTAGAATAAATGGGATAGCCTAATTGGGAAGACAAGGTTTGTTTATACCAAGTCATTAAGGCGATTATTCAGAATCTTATGAGGCTTGAGACACATACAACAGCATGCTTCTAGGGACACTTAAGTAATCCAACAATTATATCCCCATAAACGAACGAACACATAAATTAAATAACAAAATATTTTTGGAGTTTTTGATATATAAAAAAAAATAAATAAGAAAAAATTAAGCAAGAAAAAAAACTTAGTAAGAGAAAAAAAAACTTTGAAAAAATTTGGTAACCGAACCCGAACGTTCGGTTGGTTTCGGTTGAGAAAAAATTGAAAAACCGAACCCGAGCGTTCGGTTGGTTTCGGTTTAAGAAAATTTTGAAAAACCGAACCCGAGCGTTCGGTTGGTTTCGGTTTAAGAAAATTCTGGAAAACCGAACCCGAGCGTTCGGTTGGTTTCGGTTTAAGAAAATTTTGGAAAACCGAACCCGAACCTTCAGTAGATTTCGGTTTTGGAAAATTTTGAGAAACCGAACCCGAACCTTCGGTAGGTTTCGGTTTTTGGAAAATTTTGAGAAACCGAACCCGAACCTTCGGTAGGTTTCGGTTTTGGAAGATTTTGAGAAACCGAACCCGAACCTTGTTTGAATTTGGACATCTTTAAGAATTTAGTTAGCGTTTCATACCAGGCTCTCGGAGCTTGTTTGAGTCCATACACGGCTTTATCCAGAATATAGCAATGATTGGGATACTTTTCGTTCACGAAACCAGGAGGTTGCTCCACGTACACTATTTCTTCGAGTTCTCCATTAAGAAATGCACACTTGACGTCCATTTGGAAAAGTTCAAAGTTTTTGTGGGCAGCATAAGCAAGAAATATTCTTACAGATTCCAGCCTAGCTACAGGAGTGAAAGTCTCTTCATAATCAATCCCTTCCTCCTGACAATATCCTTTTACTACCAGACGAGCTTTGTTCCTTATAACGTTCCCTTCCTTGTCCATTTTATTCCTAAAGACCCATTTGAGACCAACAATCGAGGCATCTGGAGGAGTTGGAATGAGGCGCCAGACTTTGTTCCTTTCAAATTCGTTCAGTTCGTCTTGCATCGCTTGAACCCAATCGGAGTGATCGAGAGCAGTGTTAACTGTCTTCGGTTCAACTTTTGATACGAATGAGTTAAACATGCAAAATTCAACTTTGGAAAATAAGGACGTCTGTTTTGCCTTGAGTTGTGATCGGGTTAGAACCTTTTCAGAAACATCACCAACAACTTGAGAAATAGGATGATATCTGGTCCATTTGGTAAGAGGAGGGTAGTTTGGATCAAAGGTTGGGTCCAGTTCAGCATTGATCATTTCTTCTGGTTCGGATTGGCTTTCGTAGTCGAATGACATATCAGCTTGCTCCCCCTCGATAGATGAGCTTTCTGGAATGCTTTGAGAAACTTGAGGATCAGAGGTTTCTTGTGGTGCTAGGCTTTCAGGCGTTGATGCACCTTCGGATGGTGAAGCACTTTCGGTTGAAGAAGTACTTTCGGTTGGAGAAGTACTTTCGGGAGCAGTTGGAGAGCTTGGCTCCCCCTCCACATGTGAGGTCGGCTGAGTTGATGATGGTTGATCCTCCCCCTCGATTGAAGCATCGTTTGATGGAGATTCATCAGAATTCGATCCCCCTTCATTCATTCTCCTGGCTGCTTCTTCGACAATTTGCTTCATGTGGTCTACCTTGTTGTCTGCTGCGCCTGCTTCTGAGAGAGTAGCTTTCTCTGGTTCGTCAAATAGCTCCATAAACTTCTCGAATAGATTGGCGATCGAGACTGTGACTTGGCCAGTTTGAGGAAAAATTTCCCCAGCTGTGTCTTCTTTGGCCTGTAACTTTTTGACATAGCTATCATCAAAAGTTACGTAATAAGTCTCTTCGATTTTCCTCGAACGCTTGTATAGAACTCTGTATGCTTTGGAAGTGAGAGAGTAGCCCAGAAAGATTCCCTCGTCGGCTTTGACATCGAACTTGTTGCGGTGTTCTTTAGAGTTAAAGATGAAACACCGTGAGCCGAACACGTGGAAAAATTTCACATTGGGCTTCCTGTTGTTGAGAATCTCATAAGGTGTGAGCATGAATCGCTTGTTGAGATATGACCTGTTCTGTGTAAAACAAGCAACAAAAATAGCATCAGCCCAAAAATAAAGAGGTAAGGAAGCGAAACTTAGCATTGTTCGGGCAACTTCACACAAAGATCGGTTTCGTCTTTCGACAATTCCGTTCTGTTGAGGTGTGTAGGGAGCTGAGAAGTTGTGACTTATTCCCTTTTCTGCCAGAAATTCTTCAAATTCTCTGTTTTTGAATTCCAGACCATTGTCGCTCCTGATGTTGCGAACGACCTTCTTGAGCTGTACTTCAATCTGCTTGATGAACACTTTCAGCTTATGAGTCGCTTCAGATTTGAGCTTTAGAAAGAACACCCATGTAAATCGCGAAAAGTCATCAACAATAACAAGAATATACTTGCTACCACCGATGCTTTCGATAGATGATGGACCACACAAATCAATATGAAGTAATTCGAGTGGTTCAACAACTTTAGTGTTAATTATAGATGGATGACTTTGACGACTCTGCTTCCCCATTTCGCATGCAGCACACAAATGATCTCTATCGAACTTCAGCAATGGAAGACCTCGAACATGACCTCCAGTGACAAGTTTGTTGAGATCTTTAAAGTTGAGATGAGAGAGTCTTCGGTGCCACAACCAGCTTTCATCAGATTGTGCTTTTGATAACAGGCATATAGCTGGGTTTCCTTTGATGGGTTTGAGGTTTAGAGGAAACATTTCACCCTTACGCTCTGATTTGAGGATTACTTTCTTCGTCTTCTTCTCAATAATTTCAGAACCTTCATCGTCGAATGAGACTTTGAGACCGGTACCTCCAACAAGCTGAGATACACTGATGAGGTTGTGTTGTAGTCCTTCCACGTATGCCACCTTCCTTATAGTGAAATCACCATTGGTAATCATACCGTATCCCTTTATGGTGCCGAAGGAGTTATTTCCAAACTTGACGTTGCCACCATTTGTAAGAGACCTGTATTCCCTGAGCTCTTCTTTCCTCCCTATCATGTGATGCGAGCAGCCACTATCGATGTACAATTCTTCGTCAAACTCCTCGTCACTTATAACCTGCAAAAATTAAGCAGATTTAGAAACCCAAAGTTTCTTGGGTCCTCGTGAGCCTTTCACAAGTACAGGAATAGTAAGAGAGATGTCAACAAGATATGTTCGTTTTATTAGTATTGTTTCATCTTTCCTTTTGATGGTAAAAACTTTGATTTTATTAGGATTAGGTGCGTTCGGTTTAGACTTTGGTTTGGATGCAGAAACTTTCTGTTTGCCCTTTTGTTCAGCTGACGAATGAGATTTTTGAGAATCAACTGAGTGAACTTTAGAGCGAGATGGAGATGAATTAGAAGAATTAGATGAGTGAGAAGGAGAGGGCTTAGATGACTTCTTATCTGGAGACTCTAGGTGACCCTTTTGCTTTTGATCATTGGTAGGACTGACCTTAGAGTTTTCATCTCTTTTGATTTCAGAACCGAACCTTTGCTTTCGGTTGGAGTTGTTCTCTGTACCGAACCTTTGCTTTCGGTTGGAGTCATCCTCAGAACCGAACCTTTGCTTTCGGTTGGTATTCTTTTCCGAACTGAACCTTGGCTTTCGGTTGTGGTGGCTCTCGTGCTTTTTAACAGGATTATTCTCAAACTTTAGATTCTTGTCTTGATGTGAGAAATATGCATTTTGGGATTGCCAGAATTGTTTCCTTTCAGAGAGATTCTTCCTGTATCTCTGGTTCCTTTGACGTTTCTGATTCCTCATCTGCTTCGGTTGATGATGGATATTGGCTTTCATTTTCGGTTTCTCTTTGGCTGGTTCCCTTTGAACTGTGGAAGTTTCACTTTGAACTGAGGAACTAGAGGGAACGTCTTCTTTTGCCGAACTTCCATTTTCTTGAGGAATGTCTTTCGTACCACTGGTACTTGGCACATCGAAATTATCTGGCTTGTTCAAGGGTTCTGGTATGTATCTACCTTTACTTATCCATGAGGTCCTTTTTGATAAGCCTACCGTTTCATCTGCATTATCGATTGGAGCTGACCAGAAGAACTCATCGCAGCCATCAGCATTGTCTTCGTTTACAATTGCTGTGAGTTCAGCAGTCTGATGTTCGGTTACTCCTGTGACCTTGTACACTTGATTTGGAGTGGTCCTAACCTTTTGATATACAACGGCTTTCTCTGCTAAGATCGGGGACTTTTGTTGGGACAATCGAGCGAACTCCACTGAATTTTCTGAAATTAGATTCTTGTGGTTTTCAGGTTCACTTTTCACAAATTCTGAGCAGTCAACCGTGTCCTCTACAGAAATTTCACTCATATTGTCATCCTCATTAAGCTCAGATGCATTTTCAACATCAATTTTGTTTTCTAAGCTCAAGTTGGCGTTTAAAGAGTCAAATTTTTGTATGGTTTCGGTTCTCAGTTTAAATCTATCATTTTCATCCAAAAGGTTTTTAAGCATGTCCTTATGGTCCTTGGATTTAATGAAAGATTCTATTTTGTCCAGTCCATACATATAGGTCGGATTGACGTCATCAGATGATATCACACTCTCACAATTATAAGCTTCAGCATCAATCTCATCCTCCTTAAACTCAAGGAAGGGCAAAATCATGCGATGAATCTTTTGTCCTATTTCACAGTCCAAGTGAAGCTGAGTAATATTAGTATAAAGACGTTTTGCAATCAAACAAAAAACATTTCGCTGTTTTAACAGCTTTAAATTGTCTCTTTGCAAATAAATGTTTTCATCTTTTATTTTAACTAATTCTGACTCCTTCAACTCGATCCACATGCGCCGTTCCTCACTCTTCGAAGACACCCTGCTTAATTGATCAGTTAGGTTAGAATTGGTGACTCGAGTTTGAGTTAAACTACTATCTAGATGAGAGATTCGTGAATTAACACTTTTTAGTTCTTTTTCATATGAGCATTGTGGTACTTTAAATGAAACAAAAACCGATTGTACCTTCTTGATCAGTTCATCGAGCTCGTTGAACTGCACGCTGAGCGGTTTGGCCGTAAAGCACATATCCTGCTGCTCCTTCGGTTCATTGCTTCCACCATCAGTGTTGTATCCCCTCATCTGAGATACTTCAGACACCATCAAGCACCTTCCTCCACTGCTCTCCTCTTTTGCCACACAAGCCTTTCCATGAGAAGGCTTCCTCACTTCATCGTCTTCAGAGTCGGTTGACCAAACTTCCACGCCACCGAACTCGTCATTAGCAACGGAACCCTGCACAATTAGAGCATTCATGGAAGGGTTAGCGGTAGATTTCTTCTTCCTCATCTCATCAAGCTTTTTCTGCAGCAAAGCTTCCTCATCCTTTTCAGCCATCTTTTTGAGGACACAATCCTTAGCATAGCGGTTTTTCCCTCCACAGTAGTAACAGCTTACTCCAGAATCACCTTCTGCCTTCGGTTCCTTCTTAGACTCTTCAACCTTTGGTTCATTGTTAACCTTTTCTGAACTATAACTCCCCTGCCAGTTTCGGTTTTTGTTGCTGGGGAATCTCTTCTTAATGAACCTCTTGAGGTTAGACACCATCATAGCATAATCCTCAGACGTGAGGTCATACTCCTCCAAGTTGAGGTCTTCGTCCTCCATCACAGCTTTACTTTTTGACAGGAGGGCCAACGAACCTAGGCTTGAGACAACATTCTTTTCCTGCAGCACAATCTTCTCCTGAGACTTGAGAATACCCACCAGTTTCGCCAAAGAATATGATTTAAACTGCTCATGGGCTTTAACTGTAGACACCACTGCTCTCCACTCTGATCTTAGACCATTTTAAAACGTAACCTTCTACTCGATAAGCTTCCTTTCGATGTCATGTTTGATCATCTTGCTGAGAAGATGATTGAAGCGATCGAACGTTTGGGTCACAGTTTCTTCAGCTCCTTGCCTGAATTCTCCAAACTCAGATAAGAGTAAGGTTTGGATAGAGTGTTCAGGATCCTCGTCTATAGAGTACAGTTCACGAAGTCTATCCCAAACTTCCTTTGCCGTCGTGCATGAACTTACTAACCTGAAAGTGTCGGACTGAAGGGCGAATTTGATCAATCTTAACGCCTTGATATTACACTGGAATTTATCTTTTTCATCTTGCGCAATATCTTTAACATCCTTCAGCAGATCATTATACTCCTTTTGAGTTTTAATAATCCTTGAAGTTGCAGAGTGAGAAAACGGTCCATTGATAATTGCTTCCCAGATGAGGTATCCATTATCCTCAGATCCTATAACATAGTCTTCAAAGTGATGCGCCCAGACTTCATAATCTTGGGTGTATAGGATGGGAATCTTCGTTGTTGATCTAATGCTGTTTGAAATATTGATGGGATTCGATTGCGACTCGTCCATTATGATCGAATAACCTGTTCAAAGATCAGACTTGTAATAAATCAGATTAGGGCAAAACAATAAATATCAAGATACGTCAATAATGAGATGACGGCTCAATAAATATCAGTAATTGCGGAAAACCCTAATCGGAACCTTTTTCACAGAAAAGAAGTGTATCGATTACACAGCCTCCTGCTCTGATACCAATTGATAAGATTAAAACTTAATCTTGAAGATCGATTAGATCTTAAACAGGTAAATAAAGATTAAACAGCAAGAACACAAAAATAATGAACAACTCAAGAATGAATCAAACGTGTCGAATGATTATAAAACAACCCTCAGAAGAGCTCGATCAAGAACATCAACTGTAGAGGGTTAGAAGGATTACACGAACGATGTAGAAAAACAACGCTATCGTAATTCTCTCTATTGTATTCTAGATCGTTATCTCTAAATCGTTCACCTAATATGCATGCAAGCATATTCTTATATAGTAAACCTAACAGGCTCACGGTTGGACAAGCCCAAACCAAAGTATAAAACAATTGGACAAATAGCCGAGCCCAATGACGTAATACTTAAACGAATCTTCAACCCAACAGTCTACAAGAGGAATTGGGTACCAAGTTGTGTTTAAGTACAGCTTACCATCCGCAGACTGATGGTCAGAGCGAACGGACGATACAAACACTTGAAGATATGCTGAGAGCATGTACCCTGGAATTCCTAGGTAATTGGGATGAACATTTGCCTTTGGTAGAATTTTCCTATAATAATAGTTTTCACTCGAGCATAAAGATGGCACCTTATCAAGCATTGTATGGACAGAAGTGTCGTACGCCGTCTTGTTGGCTTGAGGCTGGGGAAAAGCAGTTTATGGGGCCGGAGATAGTCCATCAAACTACTGAAAAGTTGAAAATAATTAGGGAAAGAATGTTAGCAGCTCAGGACCGTCAAAAGAGCTACGTTGACAAAAAGCGAAGACCAATCACTTTTGAAGTTGGAGATTTGGTTTTGCTTAAAGTCTCCCCGTGGAAGGGACTTATAAGATTTGGTAAAAGGGGAAAGTTAAGTCCAAGGTTTATTGGACCGTTTAAAGTTCTTCAAAGGATTGGGAACCAAACTTACAAGCTCGAACTACCAGAAGAACTGAATGGAATTCATAACACTTTTCATGTGTGTTATTTGAGGAAGTTCACGGGAGAAGTTCCCGACATAATTCCACTTTCGGAGTTGAGGATCGATGAGAAGAAGAGGTTGATTGAGGAACCAGAGGCAATCGTTGACCGAAAGACTAAGAAATTGCGGCGTAAGATGGTTGAGTTAGTGCTTGTCCGATGGAAACACGCGAATGGGCCGAATCTCACCTGGGAGATGGAGAGTGACATGATGAGTCGCTATCCGCATTTGTTTGCTGGTGTGTGATTCCGGGGACGGAATCATTCTAAGGTGGAGAGAATTGTAACGCCCGTGTTTCTGGGCTTGCCGTTTTTAGCAACGTAATAGTCTAGGTTAACCTTTGTAACCCCAATTTGAAATAATAAAATGTATTATTTGTGAATTATTTGAATTATGTGATTTATGTGTGTGTTTTCTAAATTATTATGATTTAATGAATTAAGAATAAAATAAGAGTCAAAATTAAAGTGTGAGATAAGCCCGACATCTTTGCATAAAGTTGTAGTGGTTGAAACAAGGATTCCGGAGATATAAGGAATGCCAAAATCCGAGTTATAACGAAGAAGTTATGACCTGTCGAAGTTTCGAGACAGAACCGGCACGACGCCGAGTGACGTAAAATATGAATTTAAGATAGAGCAATATTTAGCCTTAGCAATCTAAACGAAAGTCGTAGATTTCGTTAAACCGAGAGCGTGCATAAAAGGAACGCCCAAATCTGACTTCGTATGAGGAAGTTATGATTTTTCTAAGTTTCGACTTAGCAGTATGCAGCCCGAATACTCGATTTGAGATCGAGCGGTTTTTAGCCGAAACAATATAAATGAGAATCGAATATGTCGTTGTTAGTAGCGAAACGATGAAAAGTTAGGCGATAACGGACGTCAGACGAAGAAGTTATGAATTTATAACGAAGTTTTTCTGTCCCGGCATTCTAAAAATAATTAATAAAAATAAAAGTCAAAATTAGCCGACGGAGTCTGAACGAAAGTTGTAGAGCGTAGTCTCACCTTCGCGTGGATATAAAGAACATCGAAAACGGAGTTCGTATGAAGGAGATATGAATTTTTGAAGTTTATTAAATATTTAATATTTATTTTTAATTAAACCTCCAAGATTATCCGAAGAGGAGTCAGCCGGTCTATCCGAAGTACGCCCCGCGTACAGCGAAGGGTGACGAACCAGCACTCGAGTACTCCGGAGTCGTATGCAATGACGTAGAGGACCGATGACGTAAGCGCTGACGACCACCGAGGCGTACGCCCCGCGTAGCCTCGTACGCCCCGCGTACGTGCGAGGGTTCAGCCTCTATAAAAGGGGATCCGAAGGCAGCCGAGTTTTCTTTCACAATTTCTTCCTTCTCTCTAGTCCTTTGCCTCTTTTTGCGTGCCGCTTGTACCCCGAAGCCCCGGTATTATTCCCGAGCCCCGAAGCAAGATCCGAAGCCCCGAGGATCCCGAAGAGCGTTATTCCCGAGCCGAAGCCCTGCCCGCGAGGAGTCCAGTTTTTGTGAAGATCTTCCAGATCTACGGAGAGACACTACTTCTATAAGCCGTAGTGCTGTCGGATCATCTTCTGATCAAGTGAGTGTGTAGTTATTTTCTTTCCAACGCAATATTATGAAGTATTTAATATAAAATACGTGCTACGTGTATATATTGTGTTGTTATATGTGTGAGTGTATATTCACTTTCTTCTATCTCATAGATCTGCTATATTCTCTATGAAATACGTGTTATGTGTGTATGCCTCATCTGTTATGTGGAATATGTATTGATTAAAGCATGGTATACAGGTTTTTAAAAAATGTATAAAAATGTATATTTTTATCTACTAATATGTTGGGTAGAACATGGGTAGATAATTGGTGTGTAATAAACAGATGAGAGGCCTCGGTGTTATTGGTGTTATTCTAGTCATTCAACAGAGTATGGATGACGACCACAGACTATTCTAGACTGTCCTGTGGAACACTAGCAGACTCATTACCTGTAGGTGTTGTGAACGACGTGTTCACTGATGTACTCTATCCCCCACATGGTTGCCTTTAGAATACTTATTGTTGAGGAAGCCCCTCTGCAGTAATGTCCGTCCCGATGAAAATCCTGAATTAGGTTCCTTATAATAGAAGTTATTTTAGGGACGTAAAGTGAGGATAACGGGAATGGGTAATCGGGTTTATTGTGGATTGTTGAAATTAAATATAATTATTGTGGGTTTGAAAACCCTATATGCTCACCAGGCTCCCAAGCCTGACCCACTCAGTTTATTTGTATTACAAGAAGTGGCGCAAGAGCTTAAGATGGGTGAATTATCAAGTTGTTTTGTTTGCAAGTCTGTATATCTATATATTTGTTGAATCACTTGTAATGCTATCGTTTATGCTTTATGATCTGTATCGGAACATGACATCCCGACTTTTGATTATGAAATGAATTTGTATTTCTTTATGAAATGTTTTGATAAATATCTATTTTATCATGTTTTGTTTTTGGGAACAAATTCCGCATCTCTTTTAAAACTAAAAGGATTTACTCTGAAAATGTTTAAAAAGCATAAATGAAATCGGTCTTTTCTAGCCGAGATTTTGGGGATGTCACAGATGGTGGGAATAACGAAATCCATTTCACATTAACCATGATTCTTTTCATCTTTCTACACTTGTGAGCTAAACCCGCACCAATCATCAAAATCGCAACCATGTAAGCTTCTATAAACGTTTTTTACATATAAATCTTGATTACCACATCTTACTGATTTAATTTTATCTCCAGTTAAATTTTTAAAATTTGATTTGTTGTTGTAGTAACAAAGGAATAACATTGAACAAGAAGTACATATGAGTTTATGGGGAAAGGTTTTAGATTTATCTACTTTGCTACACCAATTCTCTACACTGAATACCATCTCCCTCAACACCATCGAAATATCCAAATCAATGGTTTGCTCTCTCTCTCTCTCTCTCTCTCTCTCTCTATATATATATATATATATATATATATATATATATATATATATATATTTATCTATCTCTAAATAAGGGTGAGTTTAAATCCAGACCACATGGTCTGAGGTTTGAAATTTTATTGTCAAATTTTGTAATACACATATTTTTATAAATGTATTAAAAAAAATACCCTGCTCTCAAGACATTATTAATACCCTGACAGACCACACCAACCACTCTATATGGAGTTAACAAAATTTGCTTAACATAATATGATTCTGCATGTTATCAACATAGATAATGAAGTGGTTTGTAGATCAATAGGTTAGAAGACTCCTTAAACCCAGATGTTAGTTTCTTCATACTACCATGCTATTTTTTTTTTTTGACATTTTTGTTGGATTAATGTCTAAGTCCATAACTACAATTGGTAAGACATGACCCGACCCAGCATGGTCCATTTGGGTTGCATGGCATCATGCATTTGGATAGACGATAATGAGAGAAATAACACTTAAGGTTTGTTAATATATTATAAGTTATAATATATTAATAAGATTATTTAATTAGTATTGATCAAGAATTAATCTAGAATTAATTAAGTGATCAAAAGAAGACTAATTAAATATATGGGTTGATTGTGTAAATCATCCATACGTGTATAGTGGGCTAATGCTCCATGGATTATCAAGTTGGGCTAAAACCCATAGGATGCTCCATGGTGTATTTGAACCCATGGATCCAAGGAAATGGAAAGCCATGACAATTAGGGTTTACCCTAATTGTAACAACTATATAAGATCATATTATTTGGCAAAAATTAGCCACAATGTGTGAATGTGAAGGGCTAGCCGATTTTCAAGTGTTCTACATTTCTCTCAAGGTTATTCTAAAAGCAATTGATGTTGTGTGAGCCATTTGAGGTGTCATACTTGGGGCACTAGGCACTCAAGCTTCTTGAGGACATTCTACATCAAAGAGGTATGTTCTATCTTGTTATATTCTTTGTTTTGTATGCTAGATTAGTATAATACCTTGGATGTTCATATTTGCATGTATAATAGAGGAAACATAGATCCAAGGTATTTAGGGTTGCATGTACACTTAGGAGTGTTAGAATGCTCAAAACCCAACAATTTTTACCCCTAATGCCATGTTTTATGTTTTTTTATTGTAACATCTTACCTTTATTTCTTCTTACTGCAATATTGTTCATAGAAATCTGTACCTAACTGATTATACCAATATCATGGATACATAAAGCAATTTTCACTGCTATAATTGGATATATTTTTCCAAATGCAATGCCTTAATAAGAAAAAAATAAGAATTTATTGTGCAACAGAAAGAAACAAGGGTAGGATGCTATATTAATCAAATAGACAAAGCACATTGCTATATCTTACATTTGATGATCATTTGGTATAAAGTTTTTATCTTTTTTATTTTTATTTTGTAGAGGGTTTTACTTTTCAAATTCCTATGTGATGAGACCTTGAACTTGGAATTTGTCTGAAACCACATTAGTCCCGACTCATGTGATTCTGAAAAGAAGTTGCCAAAGCTCTACAAAGAATTAAAAATAATTAAAATAAAAAGAGAAAGAAAAAGAGAAAGAAAGCAAAGATACATGTCAAAAAGAGCTTTTGTCGTTTTCTAATTCTGGTTATAGTAAAAGTCAAATACAAATGGAAGAAAATGATGAAAACAGACAAGCGGACCCATGAAAATGGGCCAGGGTCAAGAATCAGGTTGAGGGGTTTCTTATTTACAAGAAAAGATTGCAACATTTGAGTAAAAAATAACATCAAGTTTGTGTCCTTCAATTTTCTCTATATATTGGTACCTTAAATGGAAACCAATTTAAAGTTGGACATACGTACTTTTTATAAGATAAAAATTAAAAGATTGAAGACATGGTCTAATAATAGAGGGCAAAATGGTCTTTTTTGGTTTCCTCAATTTAATATTTCATTTTTTTATTATTGGATTTGTTTATTTAGAAAGTTCGGTTTCCAGGGGTTCCCTGGCTACAATCACATGGTGGAGTCAGCACGGTATGGTACAAGTTGTGCTCTTAAGGAATGTTGGTTGCCTTAAAGAGGATGCAAGTTGAGCCTAATTATGGAACTCTAGAGGTGCAGTATATTGGTAGAATAGTTGAAGGTCCACGAAGGCTGCAAAGTGTTTTTAGTGTTTAACATGAGTTTTGTGTAGAACCAACCTTCAACCACATTTAGTGGTAACCAAGCTTTCTAAAGTATTATAAGTAACAATTTGATTTGCTTTTTTCTCATAGGTTAGTCACGATTAATGTATTGTAAGGAGATTTACTTGTGGTTATTGTTTAGTGGCATTAAACATAAGGGAAAACTACAATAAAGTCCCTACATATTGGCCTCATAATCGATTTAGTCATTATATATATATTTTTTATTCAATTAAGTCCCAAATACCAGTAATCGTATTCAATTTAACCCTTTGACCCGGTTAACAGGTCATCCAACTTTCAAAAATTACATTTTCGGCCCAGATTTTAAATTTTTTTACAAATTTGGTCCAAAATTTACATTTTTGGCCCAGATTTAAATTTTTTTACAAATTTGGTCCAAAATTTACACTTTTTGCCCAAATTTTAGAATTTTATTATGAATTCATCCTAACTTTAGTCTTTTTTACAACTTTTTTTTCTCAAAAGTTTGTTTCTAATATGTTTTTTCTTTAAAACTCATATTTATACAAAAAAAACATATTTTCACATAAAAATCTTATTTTTTCTATATAAAAACTTTCTTGTATATGAAATACCAAATTATCAAAATAGGTTTGGATTATTTGTGTGAATTCTCTTAAAAAATCAATTAAGAAATTAAAAGTAACCCTAAATTATACTATTAAATTATAGTTTGTCAAAAACTAGTTACACTAGTTACCCTAAATTAAAAGTAACCCTAAATTATACTATTAATATAGAGATTTTAATATGTGTTCTATTTAGTATGTATTCTTTTTTCTATGAGATTTTAATATAGTTGTTTATATGTATTTTTCAATCTGTTGCATCTTCGTAAATTAAATCATACCTTCGATCACATATATATGAAAAAAGTTATGTAAAGTTGTTCTAATCTCATATATGACAATCCATATTGATTTCAGTAGGAGTTGTAACTATCAACGTTTGTAATACTTTTTTACATTTCTTAAATGCCATTTTCTGCCAAAAACCTTCTTATCGACAAATGACAATTGCTCATTTCTAGATAGTTATTTTTTGTTATTACAACAAACAAAATTGACACATGAATTCGATTTTACAAAGAAGTTTAAATAAAGAAATCCAAAGTGATGATGAACTATATGTATGAACATGTATTCAGCGAGAAACAAAAAATATGAAGTTTTCAATATGTAGCATCTTCTATTATTTAAACTTTTCCTATAAATGTGATTAAAGAACAAATAAATAATATTAAAATGAGTGTAACTAGTTTTTGACAAACTATAATTTAATAGTATGATTTAGGCTTACTTTTAATTTCTTAATTGATTTTTTAAGAGAAATCACACAAATAATCTAAACCTATTTTTATAATTAGATATTTCATATACAAAAGAGTTTTTTAAAAAAGTTTTTATATAGAAAAAAATAAGATTTTTATGTGAAAATATGTTTTTTTTTTTGTATAAATATGAGTTTTAAAGAAAAAACATATTAGAAACAAACATTTGAGAAAAAAAGTTGTAAAGAAAACTAAAGTTAGGATGAATTCATAATAAAAATCCTAAAATTTGGGCAAAAAGGGTAAATTTTGGACTAAATTTGTAAAAAAAATTAAAATTTGTGCCAAAAGTGTAAATTTTGGACCAAATTTGTAATAAATTTTGGAATCTGGGCCGAAAATGTAATTTTTGAAAGTTGGATGACCTGTTGACCGGGTCAAAGGGTTAAATTGAATACGATTACCGGTATTTGGGACTTAATTGAATAAAAAAATATATAAGAGCTAAATCGATTATGATGCCAATATGTAGGGACTATATTGCAGTTTTCCCTAAACATAACAATGCATGTTGCAGTGACTTTGTACTATATTTTAAGCATTAATTTAATTTGTTTGATGTACTATATTTTAAGCATTAATTTAATTTGTTTGATGTCAAACTTGATGATTAATAATTGAAAACTTGAATTCTATTATTTATTATAGAAAACATGGAATGTGATTTTAAATGCATCACAAGTAGATTTAATTGTTATTATTATTTATCTGATCAAATATGCAAACAATATTCAAAATTTTACAATAAAGGATATCCAAGATTTTAGATTTTGACTTGATTTTTAAAAGTACACATCAAAATAATTGAAAAGCTATTCCAAGGTTTAAAAATAAAATGTTATTATACAAATATTATTATTAAAACATTATATATATTATAGAAACTAGGTGGGAGACCCGTATATAATACGAGTTGATTTAAAAAAAATTAAGCATTAAAGTGTAAATAGAAAATATTTTTTAATGTATAACTTTAAAATAAGAAAGGAAGAAATATATCTATTGTAATTTAATATCATATATATGATATTTAATACTTTACATATAAAAGTATATGATTTTAATTTAAAAATTAAAACAAACCAAAAATTAACAAGTGGATAATATTTATTTTAAAATTACAATAAAATGATAAGTATCAAAACTCATGAGAGATTAACATTTGGTAAAAAAAACATTCATTTATTAAGGAGAATATTATTATTAAAATGTTGAACATATAATAAATAGAAAATATTATTAGTACATAAAAATGATAACGAACATTTTTAATGATATATATTCTTTGTGAATTATTATTATTTTCTAAAATTAATAACTAAAATTATTATTTAAAGATAGCCATTTTGTGACTTAATAAAATTTGAATGGACGACTAAACTTATTACTATTTTAATAAATACCTAATTTTTAAAAAAGATATAATAGTATAATAATATTTTTAATTTATTTTTTTCATTACATTCTTTTATTTATATATTTTTAATAACATATCTATTATATTTAATATACAAAATAAAAATTAATACGTGTATAGAATGTTATTTTTTTTTGTTAAAGTCAATCAAAATGAAAAATTCTTAAATATTTATAAAATCTAGCGAGAAAACAACAAATTTGTGTCGAGGTTCGAGGCCACAAACAAATAGCAACAATCCATCGCACCAACATAAATCCATATCATTGCACCCGTCGCTTAGCGCGGGTAAACGGCTAGTATGTGTATATATATATATATATATATATATATATATATATATATATATATATATATATATATATATATATATATATATATATATAAAAGTTTAAAATAAAAAAATAATTAAAAACAAAATAGGAAAAAAAACAAAAATAAAAAATAAATAAATAAATAAAAGACGAAAAAGTCATCAGAGATGGAATCCAAAAAAAAAAAAAAACTGATACTTATAACATTATCATAATAAAAATCAAAATATAAGCTACATAAACTATTTTGAGTTGAATATGGATGACCAGAACGGCCCGTCAAGCTGCATTTTGAAAATTTGATGTTTTTTTTTTGGCTATTTTTTATAAATTAGTCTAAGAAAAATATATTTTTCGATGTTAAAAGGTTATATATAGCTAAAGTCATAAGGGAGATATGTTAAATGGGATGGCATTGCGCATTTGCACTTTTCCACATTTTGACAATTCAAAGTCAAAATATATCAACAAAGTCAACTTAAATACCAAGTCAAAGGAATCGAAACCAATTTCCCCCATACCCACTTCGAAATGTCTGCTTACATTTTCTCACACGCACACTTTAAATAGACGTCCACAAGCCACTAACTACATCATACAAACCATTGAAACCACAATGAAAACAGTCTCCCTCATCCTCCTCCTCGCCGGAGTTCTTTCCGCCTGTATCCTAACCACCACCGCCCAGAACTGTGGCTGTGCTCCGGGATTATGCTGTAGCCGATTTGGTTTTTGCGGCAGTGACGAGGCATACTGTGGCGCCGGATGCCAAGAAGGATCGTGCTTTGGGCCTCCTCCGACGAATGACGTGTCGGTTGCTGATATTGTGACAGATGCGTTCTTTGATGGAATCGTGGACCAATCAGATTCTAGTTGTGAAGGAAGACCGTTTTATTCACGCGCCGCTTTCCTTGAAGCTGTTGGAAATTATGCGCAATTTGGTAGAGTGGGTTCTGAAGATGATTCCAAACGGGAGATAGCAGCTTTCTTCGCTCATGTCACCCATGAAACTGGACGTAAGCTCAATCTTTCATCCTCCTAATCAAATATTATATAAATATTTTATTACCTTAACATTTTATGAAAAGAATTTAATCCTTGTTATATTAATATTTTATGTAAAATAAATTGTTTGTGTTCTAGAAAAGTCTCAAGTTGTAAAAAATAATATTAGCAACTATCTAGATTCTAGATGGTAGTTTTGACTTATTTACTCAAAAACAATTCTATTTTATTTTCGATAATAAAATAAATAAAATTTAAAGTCAAATAGTTCGATTTTAATTAAAATGTAAAGTAATGTTTATGCAGTAAATTTGTATTTGAAAAATAAAGAGTAAATAGTAATAATTTTATAAAGATGATCACTTCAACTTTATTTACCTACGTATATGCTATAAGTGACCCAACAATTAAAACAAAACATTTGAAAAACGTTTATGCAAGAACGTTGCTCTAGATTATTAGCCGAATAATCCCAAGCATTTGTTCTCTCGATTTTAATAAATATACCTTAATTCCTTTTATTATTTCCATGGATAGAAAACGTATTTTACTAAATGATCAATCGGTTAACTTTTAATTTGCATGCATGAACAGATTTTTGCTACATTGAAGAAATAAACGGTCCTTCAAGAGATTACTGTGACGAAGATAATACCCAATACCCATGTAACCCTAGCAAGGGTTACTATGGTAGAGGTCCGATTCAACTCTCATGGAACTACAACTATGGTCCAGCTGGGAGGAGCATAGGGTTCGATGGAGTAAACAACCCTGAAATTGTGGCTACAGATCCAGTCATTGCCTTTCGAACTGCATTGTGGTTTTGGATGAACAATGTTCAGGCAGTCTTAGGCCAAGGGTTTGGAGCGACAATTAGAGCTATAAATGGAATGGAATGTGATGGTGGGAATTCGGACACTGTAAGTTCTCGTGTCCGGTATTATACTCAGTATTGTGATCAACTTGGTGTTGCACCAGGTGATAATCTGCGGTGTTAGAGTATTTGACTTTGTGTTTTTATTTCTTTATATATTATATGAATTACATGTATTGATTTAGATATTTGATACCACAAAGTTGTTCAAAATGTGGCCTTTGTATCTATATGTGCTACGTGATATGATGATATAGATCTTTATATATCTATCTTACAAAGAATAATTTGTTACTTCTTTCTAAAGTCTAAAGGGTTGATTGATAAAATTATTAGAATGATCCCAACCTCTTAATGGTTATGTGAAAGTATAACTTTTTAACCATTCAGAGTTCGCTCAGAGGCTGTATCAAACACGTTGAATGCTGACCAATTCAAAGTGGTCATGATCTAGTGACTTTTTGTTTGGGGTCATGTGGATGGCGTGAAACATATAAATTAAGCTATGCAAAAACTACACTATATATGAGATATATGTAGTTCATCCATTTCATTGTATTGTGAGAGTATACATATAAAACATATCACTTCACAACAACAAATGAGGAAACTATTAAAAAAGCTACATTTGACATATGCAAGTCTCTATATGCAAACATTTTGTCGCTATTAATTTGTACATTTTTAAACATACAAGACAATATACATGTAACATACTCAAAATTGGGTTACACAAATGGTGTACTAATTATAATGCAAAAGTATGTGACCATGTTGATATGAGTTGCTATAGAGGCAAATGTCCATTGAGGTGTTGTACCTTATGCATCAACATGATCACTAAATGGTGTTGAAGACCTTAAGGGATGATCCACTATGTATAAAGGTACATGAAATGGAAGTTAAGTTTAGCATCAATTTGCGTAAGAAACAAAAGTACTGGCTTCATATAGTTAACATTGGCATATTATATTGCGTAAATGAGTAAGAGATGTATATTCAAAACACATGGATGTGTTCCATAATTACTAATGACGTGTCATGAGGGGCCACACAACGTTGCATTGATATGGCTTGACCGATTCCTTTTGATATATGTCAATTTTCACATTATGTGCTCCAGGAATAAGTGGCATTAAATATCAGAGAATGAAACCAAAATATAAAAATACAACTTTAGCAAGGATTGAGAAGAATCGATCACACTCCCTATCAAAGGTATAATATTAAACTCCATATATTTTAATGATTAAAAAGGTCAAGGTTCATATGATTTGCGAGTAGTAATTAAAAGTTTGTGAATGTTGGATTTCTTATATGAAAATGAACAAGAGCTTCATAAAATGAGTGAATATTTTTGGACTTCACTGGATGTTACTAAAAGATAGGCGTATCAAGTGTTCGGATTTTATGGCAATTACTCAAGCTTAAGATACATAAATTTGGTGATCAAAGCATGCAAGAGATATTAATTAAGAATCCAATATTAGCTAGCCTTATGACACTAGATTTCTTAAATTGATATAAGCGTGAACAAGTTATACAATAAAAAAAGGTAAAAGATGAAAATGGGCACCAAGTGTGGATATGATGAAGTATTGCCGTGGATTAGTTATATGAATTGAAATATATAACTTCCTTCCTCATGTTTATATAATGAATTTTTATGTTATATAAAAGCATTAAATGAGATGCAAAAAAAGTTCAAAAATGTAGAATTGCTATTTCCCTTAGTACTGTCGGATTTGGACCAAAATTTCCATGAAACTGATGCTGGAACAGGAACGTGTTATCGTGTTTCTAAATGAAGTGGGTTTCCTTTCAAACTTCGACTCAATTTTCTTAATTGTAGAACAAGGAGATATGGTAGGATGACCTTTCACTTTTTTCAGATTTTGACATTTCAAAGTCAAACAAAATCGAAAAAGTCAACTTAAACACCAAGTCAAAGTAAACGAAACCGATATTGTCCATACCCACTTTGAAATGTCGGCATGCTGAGAATTTCTCACACGCACTTTAAATACTCGTCTAGCTCCAATCCCACTAACTACGTACACCATACAAACTACAATGAAAACTCTCTCACTCTTCCTCTTCCTCGCCGTAGTTCTTTACTCCGGTATCCTTAGCACCACCACCACCGCCCAGAACTGTGGCTGTGCTCCGGGATTATGCTGTAGCCGATTTGGTTTCTGCGGCAGTGACGAGGCATACTGTGGCACCGGCTGCCAAGAAGGGCCGTGCTTCGGGCCTCCTCCGACGAATGATGTGTCGGTTGCTAATATCGTGACATATGCGTCCTTTGATGGAATCGTGGACCAATCAGACGCAAGTTGTGAAGGAAGAGCGTTTCATACACGCGCCGCTTTCCTTGAAGCTGTTGGAAACTATCCCCAATTGGTAGAGTAGGTTCAGAAGAAGATTCCAGACGGGAGATAGCAGCTTTCTTCGCTCATGTCACCCATGAAACAGGACGTAAGGCCAATCTTTCATACTCGTAATAAAAATTTTAAGATAATTTAATAAAAGAAATGTATTAGGTAATACACGTAATTATATAAGGTATAAATTAATTAAGTAGATTTCTTGTTAGACAATGACATTTCAGTTTTTCAAAATTTATACAACAAATTAGAGTTTTAAACTGTATATATAAGCACGATTTCATCTCTCCTTTTTGCATAAAATATACGAGTTCGTAATAGAGAATTGGTTTTTTGGTGCACCACGTTATATGGTTAACGACGAATCAAAACTATCATCTAAATATTTGTTAATAGAATTACTTTCTTAAAGAGTTTTTATAACTTATACATCCAACCTATTTTGTATAAAATATTAATATTAATATAATAAATATTTAATGCTATACGTAATTCATGTCAAAAACCATTTTTTTTACAAAAATTAGTGAAAAAAAAAACATTGTTTTATAAATAAAATTATTGTAAACTATTCCCTCTTTGAAAACTTGAAGTTCAAAAACAATCGGTCTATTTAACTTTTAATTTGCATCAATGATCAGATTTTTGCTACATTGAAGAAATAAATGGTCCTTCAAGGGATTATTGTGACGAAAGTAATACTCAATACCCATGTAACCCTAGCAAGGGCTACTATGGGAGAGGTCCGATTCAACTCTCATGGAACTATAACTACGGTCCAGCAGGGAGGAGCATTGGGTTCGATGAGGAGCATTGGGTTCGATGGGCTAAACAATCCTGAAACTGTGGCCACAGATCCAATCATTGCCTTTCGAACCGCATTGTGGTTTTGGATGAACAATGTTCAATTTGTCTTAGTTTCTGATCCATTAATGGAGTGGAATGTGATGGTGGGAATCTGGACACCGTAAGTTCTCGTGTCCGGTATTATACTCAGTATTGTGATCAACTTGGTGTTGCACTAGGTGACAACCTTCGCTGTTAGATTATTTGACATTGTTTTTTCTTTCTTTAGTGTCACAACCCCAAACCAAGGATGGCGGAAACGTCCGGGGGTGGAGGACTTCATGTATAATATCATAACAATAATAGCAATAGTGATGAAAGTAAACACAACCAACATATATATAATTGAGAGAGTTACATCATTGTATGAGTTACATGTTTCAAAATCAATTACAATATGTTGACAAAAATATGAAACGTTTGACGCCTTAACGTCTCATCCTCAAAATCCACTTCATTTCCTGTTTAGTGATTTCCTGAGAATACAAGTTGTTTGAAAAAGTGTCAACACAATGGTTGGTGACTTCATAAGTTTTTGTAAGCAATTATGAAAAACTTGTCTCGTAAATGTACGGTTGTTCCAGAAAAATCCAATATTTTCCTTAAAATGAGTACTGTAGTCTTATATCCAAAAGACCGAAACGTATGAGTAATCTTCCTTATTTACATAAAATAATGTGAGTTTAATTCAACATAAACGCGTATGATATCAATGAAATTCCCGTAAATTCTTATGTTTGTTAATACTTTCTGTGAGCTATTATAACCATGTTGTGACCTAGATGGCCTGAAAACGACGTTCTTCAGGCGTCAGAACTGTTATGACATTTGTCACCTCAGACCTGCCGGTCTAGCTGTTGCATGCAGCTCAGGTGTGGCATTGTCAAGCCCAATATAGATCTATATACAACTATCACGTTCTCCCTCCAGGAGACTCTGGTTACAATACAGGACTTATGATTAATGTGAAGCGAATGTCTCACAAAGTCATTAACGAATTTACACTTAACGTAATGAAAGTTTCCTTTTGTATAAATGTACCCTTCTGAAATGTATGTATTTTGAAATATATCATAAACTATACCTATTATAGTTTACCAAACAAGGGTAGAAATAGTAAAGTACATAAACTATACTTAACATAGTTTAATAAAATGTTTGTGTGTAATGGGTGTACTTTAATTATAAGACTTTGTTTATTCTATGCTTTATCTCGTAAAAATCCATTTGTTAACTGCTGTATATCTAGATACTAACACAAAAATGTCATATATTGCAACAACACATAATCACATAATGATATATACCTTGCTCAACATGTTACAAGGTGAAATGAAATTGATAGTGTTTTTTTGTTAATAACGTTTTTTGTAACTGTTATTAGAAAATTTGTAGAAAAATCATAAAATGTCCAAATCAAGTTCTGTAACTTCTGAGAGTTTGGAAAATGAGTCTAGCCTGTTCATAAATTTTTCCATAATTTTTAGTGACCTCTAACTTGTGTGAATAAGTCCATAATCACAGACTGGTCCGGATTGATGTTTGAAATGATAGACAGTTTTGTAAAAAACCACCATAAATTGTAGAAAAATCGTATGGAGATGTGCAAGTAGTCATTTTAAAGCTAAAAACCTGAACTACATGCACCTAAAACAGTTTTGAAAACAAGAATGTTTAAGTTGTCCAAAACAGTCCGTGAATGGAGCCCAACTTTTCTGATGAAAGTTGTTAGAAACGATTAGTTATGTTCATGGTGGTTTAACTTGTATTCTCCCCCTTAAAGCTTAAGAAAACATGGTAATGGAGGGGTATGAACTCACCTTGAGTGATTTCAGAAGATGATTGTCGAAGAATGGAAGTAAACAACTCAAGAACACTTGAAGATGTCTTGAAGATTTTCGAGAATCTAACATCAAAGTGATGGAGTTTGTGTAAGCAATCAATGGTTTGAGTAGAATGAAGGGTAATAATCACAAGGAAGGTGAATTATACTTACCAAGGGAAGAATAAAGCTTGAAGATCAGCCTTGAAGTCTTGAGATAGAGAGAAAAAGTTTGAGAGAAAAGTGGTGTTTGATTTTTGGTGAAATGAGAGCAAGTGAGTGAGAATGAGGAGAGAGGATGAATATCCAGCTCTATGAATGTGGGAATAACTTGTGAGAGGGGGAAAAAGGACAAGGAAGTGACAAGGTATGGTGGGGAGGAGTGTGGGTTGGTCATGGAGTGGGTATGGAGGTTGCTTGTGTCATAATACAAGGAAAAGTCAACACTCAACCTTTGTACTTCACCCAATCTTCTTGGATAAGGTTTTATCCTTAAAAACGTGATTAACCATAAATTAAGGGGTCTTATATGTGAAAATAAAGTTTTGGGTGAAAATCCCGTGTTAAAACGATTAAAAACGGGCCTAAAACGCGAAATTATACGAAAACCGGGAGAAAAGAGGCTTCCCAGCGAGATCTCTCGGTCCTGGCCGAGGCTCGGTCCCTTCTGATGCTGAGTCGGAAGCGAAGGGAGGCGAAGGTAGGAGGAAGCGAAGGGCTCAGTCCCATGGTCATCAGAACCAAAATAGCCCGAATGAACAGTGCCCTTGATTTCGGTTCCCCTGTGCGAGGTTTGGCCCTGAGAGGATCTTCGGGTTCGGTTCTTCCTGGGTGAGGTTCGGTCCCGAGAGGACTTTCGGGTCCTAAGAGGCTTCGGCCCTAATAGAAGGGTTTCGGGTCTTTAAGTCTATTTTATCCGTTTTTACCCCGTTTTAAGCGGTTTTTGACCCGGTTAAGGGTCACAATGACCCGTATGACTTCAAAAAGTTACGGAAACTTTTGAGAGAGATTTGGGAGAGATTTCACATTCTTGGAGAGATTTCTCATACAAAGAGAGATTTGGGAGAGATTTCACATTCTTGGAGAGATTTCTCATACAAAGAGAGATTTGGGAGAGATTTCACATTCTTGGAGAGATTTGGGAGAGATTCTTGATAAAGAGAGATAGAGTGAACACGATTGAGAGAGGTTTCATGTGTGACAATGGAGAGTGTTTGGCTTCACAACGCAAGGTCCGTGAACCCCGTTAAGTCATGTTTAAGGATCTTACCCACTTTCGATGAGTATGTAACACTGTTTTATCAGTTTGGTTCATTGTTTAGCACTAAGGCTTAGGAAATTTAAACACACGAACTTTTCCCAAGTGATGTTTTCTCATTAAAATAGTGAGTTATATAGTAATTACATAACGTACACTCTAATACACAAGGTTAAACGAGTCGATCAGTTTGACTTGTTGACTTGACTTGACTCGAAATTAACGATTGTCACATCATCCCCCCGCTAGAGGGAATTTCGTCCCGAAATTTAAACTCGGATTGGGACGTCAAGGGTTTGGGAAGAGATGCGGATACTTTTTTTTCATTTGATCTTCGCGTTCCCAGGTGAACTCAGGTCCTCGTTTCGCGTTCCAACGAACCTTCACTATGGGAATGCGACTTTGTTTCGTTCTTTTGATCTCCCGATTCATGATCACGACTGGTTCCTCCACGAAGTGGAGGTTTTCATTAACTTCGATTTCGTCGAGCGGTATTACGAGTGTCTCATCAGACAGGCACTTCTTCAGGTTCGATACGTGAAAGGTGGGATGTACCTTATCGAGTTCTTGAGGTAATCGAAGTTTGTATGCCACTGGTCCAATCCTGGAAAGGATTTCAAATGGACCAATATACCTTGGGTTTAGTTTCCCACGCTTGCCAAAACGTATCATTCCTTTCCAAGGGGAAACTTTTAGTAGTACTCGATCACCAACCTAGAATTCCAAAGGTTTGTGCCGCTTATCCGCGTAAGTCTTTTGTCGATCACGGGAGGCCTTCAACCTCTCTCGGATTTGAACAATCTTTTCGGTGGTCTCCCTTATGATTTCAGGACCAGTGAGGGTGCTGTTAGGGACTTGCCCCCTAGCTAGCTGAGTATCCCCCACTTCGGCCCAACACAGGGGTGATCTGCACTTGCGACCATAGAGAGCTTCGAACGGAGCGACTTTAATGCTAGTGTGATAGCTGTTATTATAGGAGAATTCGACAAGCGGTAAATGGGTGTCCCATGCTTTACCAAAATCTATGACACAGGCTCTCAGCATGTCTTCCAACATCTGGATGGTTCTCTCGCTTTGTCCGTCGGTTTGTGGATGGTAGGCCGTACTCATGTCAAGCCTAGTTCCCAGAGATTTCTGTAAGGACTGCCAGAATCGCGAGGTGAATCTACTATCTCGGTCAGAGATAATGGATATAGGTACACCATGCAGTCGTACGATCTCCTTGATGCACGTCCTGGTTAACTTCTCCATCTTGCCTGTTTCCTTTATTGGCAGGAAGTGCGCGGACTTGGTCAATCTGTCTACAATAACCCATATGGTATCTAGCCCGCCTGATGTCTTAGGCAGCTTGGTTATGAAGTCCATGGTTATCCACTCCCACTTCCACTCGGGTATATCCGGCTGTTGAAGTAGTCCTGATGGCTTCTGATATTCTACCTTAACCTTGGCGCAAGTCAGGCACTTGCTCACATAAGTAGCAATTTCAGCCTTCATGTTTGGCCACCAGTATAACTTTTTGAGGTCTAGATACATCTTATCTGACCCAGGATGGATGGAGTATCGAGTCTTGTGTGCTTCATTCATTACAACGTCTCGGAACCCACCGAACTTCGGTGTCCAGATTCGGTTCATGAGATAACGAGCTCCATCCTCTTTGACTTCCAAGTTCTTATCCATCCCTCTTAATGCCACGTTTTCTGGTTTCAAGGCTTCTAGCTGAGCATCCTTGATCTGCATGGCCAGTTAGGAGTGGATGGTCATGGTTAGGGATTTTACTCGGCGACCTGAATATTCTTTCCTTCTTAGGGCATCAGCCACTACATTGGCCTTACCCGGGTGGTAGCGAATTTCACATTCGTAGTCATTCAGCAGTTCCACCCATCTTCTTTGCCGCATGTTAAGTTCCTTCTGATTGAGAATATGCTGAAGACTTTTGTGATCTATGAAGATGGTGCACTTGGTGCCGTAGAGGTAGTGCATCCAAATCTTTAAGGCGAACACCACTACTCCCAGCTCCAGGTCGTGGGTGGTATAATTACTTTCGTGCGTCTTAAGTTGCCTTGATGCGTAAGCGATAACTTTCCCCCTTTGCATGAGCACGCATCCGAGGCCTTGTTTTGAGGCATCCCAATATACCACGAAGTCATCGGTTCCTTCCCGAAGAGACAAAACTGGTGCGCTGCATAGAGCTTGCTTTAACGTCTGGAAAGCGGCTTCTTGTTTATCTTCCCACTTAAATACCACACCTTTCTGAGTCAAGGTGGTGAGTGGTTTGGCGATCTTGGAGAAGTTATGTATGAATCTTCGGTAGTAGCCGGCGAGCCCTAAAAATTGTCGAATTTCTGTCGGCGTTGTAGGTGCTGACCAGTTTTCGATAGCTTTGATTTTAGAGGGATCCACTTGTATCCCCTTCTCGTTGACCACATGGCCAAGAAAATTCACTTCTCTGATCCAAAATTCGCACTTTGAGAATTTGGTATAAAGCTTCTCTGCCCTCAGTGTTTCCAAGATTAGCCGGAGATGTTGACGGTGTTCTTCCTCGCTTCGGGAGTAGATTAAAATATCGTCGATGAATACAATCACGAATTTGTCTAAGTAGGGTCGACACACTCGATTCATCAGGTCCATAAATACCGCCGGTGCGTTTGTTAATCCGAAGGGAATTACTACAAACTCGTAGTGCCCGTAGCGAGTTCTGAACGCAGTCTTGGGAATATCCTCTTCTTGTACTCGTAGTTGATGATAACCCGACCTCAGGTCGATTTTCGAAAAGTAGCTTGCTCCTTGGAGTTGGTTGAAGAGGTCATCGATTCGGGGTAGGGGATATCGGTTCTTAATAGTGAGTTTCTTTAGCTCCCGGTATTCTATGCACATGCGAAAAGATCCGTCCTTCTTCTTCACAAACAGGACCGGTGCTCCCCAGGGTGAGAAACTTGGCCTGAGGAATCCTTGGTCAACAGTTCATTCAACTGGCTGGATAGTTCTTGCATTTCTGCCGGTGCTAAGCGGTATGAAGTTTTGGCGACGGGGGTAGCTCCTGTAATTAAGTCGATCCGGAATTCGACTTGTCGTGCGAGGGGTACACCTGGAAGATCTTCGGGAAATACATCATGGTAGTTGCACACCTTGGGAATGTCGTTAATATCCTTCACCTCTTACTTTGTATCTACTACGTGGGCTAGAAATGCGGAGTATTCCTTTCGGAGATACTTTTGGGCCTTGACGCAAGAGATGATCTGCAAATTTGAACTGGTTTTGTCGCCATAGACGAGGAGGGTTTCGCCATTTGGCAGATTAAGGCGAACGGCCCTTTCGTAACATAGAATGTCGGCACGATGAGAACTTAACCAATCCATACCGATGATCACGTCGAAACATTTTATTGTGATCGGCATCAGGTCTATATTAAACGAATGGTTGTCTAGAGTGAGGGTACACCCTGAGTATATATCATTAGTGCGCTCTTCCTTCCCATTTGCCATTTCTACTACGTAAGTATCTTTTAATGAATGAGGGGTTTGTTTTAGCAATTGTTTGAATTGATGGCTCACAAAACTCCTCTCCGCTCCACTATCAAATAGTACGCACGCATAGGTGTTATTGAGGAGAAACGTATTGGTAACCACTGTAGGATCTATGACTGCTTCCCCATGTCCGATTGCCAGGACTCTCCCTACTCCACCTGCATTAGGAGCTTGTGCCTTGGGGCAATTTCTTTTGAAGTGTCCTGCTTCACCACATCCATAGCAGGTTTGGCTTGCCCCTGCACCGGCAACTTGATTGAGCGGTCGTGCTGGCGTTTTGCAGAAACGGGCGGTATGCCCCTTCCTATCACAGTTTTTGTAGTGCATTTCCAGGCAAGCACCATTGTGGTGGTAGTTGCATTTGTTGCACTTAGGGAGATTTCCAGCATACTGCTTCGGTGGTGCTGGAGTGGTAGCAGTAGTGGTTGCACGGACAGCAACAGTCTGTTGCTTCTTAGCAGGGTCCTATGTCGGTTGTTTCTTTTTGTTGTTCCAGAACTTCCTCTTGTTGTTCCCTCCTTTTGTTTGGTCGGTGGTGGCGACCACGGTGCCACGACTAGCCCTGTGATCGATGAGTTGTTGCGCCAACTCCTTGGCACTCTCAAAGGTGCTAGGTTTCGAAGCTAGTACATTGTCTTGAATCTGGGATGACAGCCCCCAGAGATATCGCTCCACTTTCTTCTCCTCTGGAGTGACCATTGCTGGACAGAGGAGTGCTAGGTCATTAAAGCGAGCGGTATAAGTCTCAAGATCAGTGCCCGTCATTCTGAGGTTCCAGAGTTCTTCCTCGAGTTTTTGTATCTCTCCCCTCGGGTAGTATTCCTTTAACATCAACGCTTTTAGGTTTTCCCAGCCTATGGAGTTAGCCACTGCAGGAGTAAGTGACTTAACTCGGCCGTTCCACTAAGTAAGAGCTTTTTAATAAATATTGTTTTGAGAAAATTTGACCTCATAAGGTTCTACATTACATCATAATAGAAGATAAAGTTTTGACAGAACAAAAGCCCCTTTGACTAGTGTGATCACTTAGTCACGGGTCAACCTATTCGCAATAAAGAGTAGCACCAACACATACTCGAAATCCTAGACTTATAACAAAACATGAGCAGTGCGAACACTACTCCCAGTGGGTGGCATCTGGTCCATGGCGGCTCTGAGATGAAGTCGAGGCTCCCTGAAGTTCTGCAATTCGGTGTTCGGCTGCGATCACTTTCTCCTCGAGAGTTGTGTGCCTCTCCTGGTACTCCCTTACCTCCGCTCGAGCCGTGGTAAGGTCCTCGATGAATTGGTCCACTGGATAGAAGTCCCTTTCCAGATACCGGGCGCGTGCATCGGTGGCTGCCGTAATGGCGCTAAGATTTCGAACATGGTCTGTCAATTCTCTAATATGGTTCTCCAAGTTCGTAATGTGCTGGGTCATAATGGGGAGAGCTCTGTCAGCCGGTCCCCCGTGACTAAGGTCATAGTAACCTCGTTGGTCGCCATAAGGTGACCGATGGCGCTGTTGACGGCTCCACCTTTCGATTGTTGTTGCCCAACGGGGTTCAGGCCCGTTGTGCCCCCAGCAGTTTGCAGGTACCCTCGCGATGTAAGGGGGTTGAAGACTTCTGGCTCCTCTTCACTTTCATCCTCAAACATTTCTATCTCGACGTCATCGTCTTCCTCTTCTTCTTCCTCGGGTTCCTCCTCGGGATCCTCTTCAAGATCCTCTTCGGGATCTTCTTCAATTGCTTCTTCTTCGATCCAGCTGGCATTTCCCTGATCGGGAAAGTACGGGTCTCCTGGTAGATGGAATCCTGCCATGACGTCTGCACGAGAAATTGGGGGGAGGGGGGGTAAGAAGCACATAATGGATATAATAATATTGCGCTACAGCAACATACAAATACTCCTATAGTATTTTAAATGTTTAGATTTGGTTCTTAGAGCGTTCCTTATAGAGTAGAGTTAGGTTATTAGATTTGTTGCCCATTACGACTATCCCCCAAGATACGTAAGTCACTTCTCGGACGAATATAGTTGATCAGGCTATATCCTTCCCAGAACTGGTTACACATGCTAGGGCATACTCGTAATGTTCAACTCCTCCTCTTTCACTTTATGTTCTCCCTAGTTATGACACTATGTGAGCATGTAATGTACGAATGTATACTTTAATAAAAAAAAACCATTTATTTTCTAAAAGTATATCCAATTGAGAAATGTTTAAAATCAGAAATTTTTAGTCCCAAATGTGTTTATAGTTTGTATATCTTATGTGGTTTGATACACTTAATTCACCATAAACCGTGCTCTGATACCAATCTGTCACACCCCCAAACCAAGGATGGCGGAAACGTCCAGGGGTGGAGGACTTCATGTATAGTATCATAACAATAATGGCAATAGTGATGAAAGTAAACACAACCAACATATATATAATTGAGAGAGTTACATCATTGTATGAGTTACATGTTTCAAAATCAATTACAATATGTTGACAAAAATATGAGACGTTTGACGCCTTAACGTCCCATCCTCAAAATCCACTTCATTTCCTGTTTAGTGATTTCTTGAGAATACAAGTTGTTTGAAAAAGTGTCAACACAATGGTTGGTGACTTCATAAGTTTTTGTAAGCAATTATGAAAAACTTGTCTCGTAAATGTATGGTTGTTCCAGAAAAATCCGATGTTTTCCTTAAAATGAGTACTGTAATCTTATATCCAAAAGACCAAAATGTATGAGTAATCTTCATTATTTACATAAAATAATGTGAGTTTAATTCAACATAAATGCGTATGATATCAATGAAATTCCCGTAAATTCTTATGTTTGTTAATACTTTCTGTGAGTTATTATAACCATGATGTGACCTAGATGGCTTGAAAACGATGTTCTTCAGGCATCGGAACTGTTATGACATTTGTCACCTCAGACCTGTCGGTCTAGCTGTTGCATGCAGCTCAGGTGTGGCATTGTCAAGCCCAATATAGATCTATATACAACTATCACGCTTTCCCTCCAGGAGACTCTGGTTACAATACAGGACTTATGATTAATGCGAAGCGAATGTCTCACAAAGTCATTAACGAATTTACACTTAATTCCCTTTTGTATAAATGTACCCTTCTGAAATGTATGTATTTTGAAACGTATCATAAACTATACCTATTATAGTTTACCAAACAAGGGTAGAAATAGTAAAGTACATAAACTATACTTAACATAGTTTAATAAAATGTTTGTGTGTAATGGGTGTACTTTAATTATAACACTTTGTTTATTCTATGCTTTATCTCGTAAAAATCCATTTGTTAACTGGTGTATATCTAGATACTAACACAAAATTGTCATATATTGCAACAACACATAATCACATAATGATATATACCTTGCTCAACATGTTACAAGGTGAAATGAAATTGATAGTGTTTTTCTGTTAATAACGTTTTCTGTAATTGTTATTAGAAAATTTGTAGAAAAATCATAATATGTCCAAATCAAGTTCTGTAACTTCTGAGAGTTTGGAAAATGAGTCTAGCCTGTTCATAAATTTTTCCATAATTTTTAGTGACCTCTAACTTGTGTGAATAAGTCCATAATCACAGACTGGTCCGGATTGATGTTTGAAATGATAGACAGTTTTGTAAAAAACCACCATAAATTGTAAAAAAATCGTATGGAGATGTGCAAGTAGTCATTTTAAAGCTAAAAACCTGAGCTACATGCACCTAAAACAGTTTTGAAAACAAAAATGTTTAAGTTGTCCAAAACAGTCCGTGAATGGAGCCCAACTTTTCTGATGAAAGCTGTTAGAAAAGTTTAGTTATGTTCATGGTGTTTTAACTTGTATTCTCCCCCTTAAAGCTTAAGAAAACATGGTAATGGAGGGGTATGAACTCACCTTGAGTGATTTCAGAAGATGATTGTCCAAGAATGGAAGTAAACAACTCAAGAACACTTGAAGATGTCTTGAAGATTTTCGAGAATCTAACATCAAAGTGATGGAGTTTGTGTAAGCAATCAATGGTTTGAGTAGAATGAAGGGTAATAATCATAAGGAAGGTGAATTATACTTACCAAGGGAAGAATAAAGCTTGAAGATCAGCCTTGAAGTCTTGAGATAGAGAGAAAAAGTTTGAGATAAAAGTGGTGTTTGATATTTGGTGAAATGAGAGCAAGTGAGTGAGAATGAGGAGAGAGGATGAATATCCAGCTCTATGAACGTGGGAATAACTTGTGAGAGGGGCAAAAAGGACAAGGAAGTGACAAGGTATGGTGGGGAGGAGTGTGGGTTGGTCATGGAGTGGGTATGGAGGTTGCTTGTGTCATAATACAAGGAAAAGTCAACACTCAACCTTTGTACTTCACCCACTCTTCTTGGATAAGGTTTTATCCTTAAAACCTGATTAACCATAAATAAAGGGGTTTTATATGTTAAAATAAAGTTTTGGGTGAAAATCCCGTGTTAAAACGATTACAAACGGGCCTAAAACGCGAAATTATACGAAAACCGGGAGAAAAGAGGTTTCCCAGCGAGACCTCTCGGTCCTGGCCGATGCTCGGTCCCTTCTGATGCTAAGTCGGAAGCGAAGGGAGGCGAAGGGAGGCGAAGGTAGGAGGAAGCCAAGGGCTTGGTCCCATGGTCATCAGAACCGAAATAGCCCAAATGAACAGTGCCCTCGGTTTCGGTTCCCCTGTGCGAGGTTCGGCCCTGAGAGGACCTTCGGGTTCGGTTCTTCCTGGGTGAGGTTCGGTCCCGAGAGGACTTTCGAGTCCTAAGAGGCTTCGGCCCTAATAGAAGGGTTTCGGGTCTTTAAGCCTATTTTATCCGTTTTTACCCCGTTTTAAGCGGTTTTTGACCCGGTTAAGGGTCAGAATGACCCGTATGACTTCAAAAAGTTACGGAAACTTTTGAGAGAGGTTTGGGAGAGATTTCACATTCTTGGAGAGATTTCTCATACAAAGAGAGATTTGGGAGAGATTTCACATTCTTGGATAGATTTCTCATACAAAGAGAGACTTGGGAGAGATTTCATATTCTTGGAGAGATTTCTCATACAAAGAGAGATTTGGGAGAGATTTCACATTCTTGGAGAGATTTCTCATACAAAGAGAGATTTGGGAGAGATTTCACATTCTTGGAGAGATTTGGGAGAGATTCTTGATAAAGAGAGATAGAGTGAACATGATTGAGAGAGGTTTCATGTGTGACAATGGAGAGTGTTTGGCTCCGCAACGCAAGGTCCGTGAACCCCGTTAAGTCATGTTTAAGGATCTTACCCACTCTCGATGAGTATGTAACACTGTTTTATCAGTTTGGTTCATTGTTTAGCACTAAGGCTTAGGAAATTTAAACACACGAACTTTTCCCAAGTGATGTTTTCTCATTAAAATAGTGAGTTATACAGTAATTACATAACGTACACTCCAATACATAGGGTTAAACGAGTCGATCGGTTTGACTTGTTGACTTGACTTGACTCGAAATTGACGATTGTCACATCTAGATATTATATATATCTAACATGAAGTAGCATTATTGAGTAAGATATATGATATGGGTATCCGTATTTGTTTTTGTATCTAATTTTGTTTAAAATGTGGCAGTTGTGATTATATATGTATGTCACTCCCCCGAACCAAACGGCGGAAACGTCCGAGGGCTCGCGTTACTTTAATTGAATATCATCACAATGAATATACATGAATCATAACATAAACGTCACCATGCATCAATATATTACAACTGGAATTGTTCACATCGAATACATTGTTTTAACATTACACATTCATAACATAAATTGTTTGAGTGCTTTTAACAACACAACATCCTAAAATTACTTCATATTACTCTTCCACTTACCTGTTATCTGAGAATACAAGTTATTCTGGAAAAACATCAACATATGAAATGTTGGTGAGTTCATAAGCAATGTTGGGATAAAATGATTTGTGTAGTCTGTAAAACCCAGAAAATCCGATATTTTTTGAAAAGACTTTTGTTTATCAAAGTGTGAAGATCCATAAGTTGATGCATGAATAATTTCAAAAACATATATATGAAGGGTATTTTGTATTATAGTTATAAAATTTCGAGCGAGTAGTATTGAATTCCCTGGAAAACCTGATGTTTTCCGATGTTTAAATGTATTCGTGATTACTGATTTTTGTATTGTCTTAACGAATGAATATTGATTACTCTACTTTGTATATCGTCCTAATTTCGTCTACTTTGGTTTCTCGTAAGCTTTAGCGAACGAAGAGAAGAGGAGCATTATGTCCCACTACTATCGTAAGTACCTTAAGCTGTCATGGATGCGAAAGACACGAGGATCTAACACGCATTTGATTACTGTGACATTACTAGCTTTTTTAATGGGCCTCTAGGGCCTAATAGCACATAAAAGCTATTGAAAGTCCTTTTATAAAATATTGGGTCATGGAAGGCCCAATAACATATAAGCGTTATCCCTTTCAGCCCAAAGATCATGTCGATGGGCTTGCAAGGCTCAACGAGCATGATTTGAAACTCATAAGCCCAAAGTTTGAAGATTTACTCATTGTAGTTATCGTGTATCTATCGAAGTGTTTTGATTTAACAATTGTTGTTTTGTATTGATTCGAGACCAAATCAATTCGTTTATAACGATATTTGGTGTTAAATGTTTATTCGTTTTCCGTTTTGTTGGTAGTCGTGGATCTTGTATTTTGTCTTAATGAATTAATTTGTTTAAAATTAGAATTTGACCTTTTCACTATCTTTCTTTAATAAAAATAACACTTTTAGTCCTTTATATAAAAGAATTTCATTTTTAGTCCTTAATACATTTTCTTGACACTTTTGTTTCATAAACTCGTTGAAAAGATAGTTTTAACCCAAAATTTATTTTGTTAACAGCTTCAGCCCTTCCAGAATGGTGTTTCTCGGTTAGAACCCCATTTTTCGCAACTTTTACAGTTTTGGCCCAAAATCTAAAACTTTACATTTTTTGTCCTTTTTGATAGTGAAAAGCATTTTGACCCTTAAAATAGTTTTGTTATGCTAATTATCCCCTGTTTTACAGAAAGTTCCACTTCAACCCCTTAAATTTGTCACTTTTTTGCAATTCGAGGCTTATTGGGCCAAAAAGCCCAAAATTAGCCCATTAAGCTAAAAATTTACATTTTAAGTCCTTTGAAAATTTTATTATTCAGAATAACAATTATGAAAACTGTTTTTACTCTTTTGGCCCTTAAGAAACCGTGACTTGGCCATTTTTAACCCTAGTTTTGTATACTTCACATTTTAAGCCCAAAAGTGGGTTTTTATGTTGAAATATGTTATCATAACCCTATAATTTATTATTATTGACTTGATTAGTGTAGAATAACTTAGATTATATTTGTTTCTCTCCTCATACCATAGATCTCGAGGTTTACCCCTTTTTAGTTACATATTTATCACAAAAACACATAAATATACACATACATGCATAAAATCACACATAGCATACATATACACATAGATCTACACATTTTCTTGTATTCTCCCCCATAAAACACATGAAAACCGAAAAAAGAGGGGTATGAAGCTCACCTTGAGTTGTGGTTTCGGTTTTGAAGAGAGGAGTGAAGAAAATTTCGATCCTAGTAAGCTTTCTTGGATGATCTCGAATTTAGAGGCTTCTAAGATGCAAGATCACAAGATTGCATGGATTTAGAAGAGATTTTTGATGAAATGAAGTAGTTAGATCATGGATTAAACATCAATTTACCTTAGATTTGTGATATTAAGAAGAGATTTCCTTGTAGCCCTTGTGCTTCTTGAAATTTTTGAGGTGAGTGTAAGGATGTTCTAGTGGGAGTTTGAGAGAATGGAGATGAATTTTGTAAGTGTGTGTGTGTTGTGTTCGACCGAGAGAAGAAGGGAGAGGGGAAAAGAGAAAGTTGATGAGATGTTTGCTTGGAAGCATGGGATTTGCATGGAAACCCACCAATTATTAGTGAGGTGGCAATGAGAAAGTCAACTCCTCTTTCTCTTGTGGGTTTGGGCCGAGAATGGAGAGGGGAAGAGAGAAGATTTGGGCTGTTTGCCCTTAAGCCCATATTATAGTTAAGTTAGATGATGCTTGGCCCAAATAAATCAAAGTATAATTTTTATGACCTATTAGGGCTAAATTAAATTGATTATGACCCATTAAGGCCCAAAATATTATGTTTCATGTATATGGGTCCAAATTAGGGCCCATTAGAGAGTTCTAGGTTCAAGATGGATAAATTGGAAGCTTATTAGTCCATTAGGCCCAATAAGGAAATCCTAGTCCAAAATGGACTTAAAATCGGGATTTCAAAGGTTTCCAATTCTTTGTTGACCATTTGTAGTGCTAGAATGAAGTATTTGATGAAGTTTTGTTGTTATAGAATAAGCATCATGCATGCTTTCATGTTATTGATTCATAGTTGTTATAGGTGTTGTAGTTACAAGGCACCAAACTTCTTAGTTGTGACATCATCCCCCCGTTAGAGGGAATTTCGTCCCGAAATTCTTTTGAAAGCTAGATTTGAGAATGCAAGAGTATATGAGGGTACTTCTGCTTCATTTGATCTTCGCGTTCCCATGTGAATTCAGGTCCGCGTCTCGTGTTCCATCGAACTTTCACAATTGGAATGCGGCTCTACTTGGTACACTTCACCTCTCGGTCCATGATTTCAACTGGATCCTCGATGAACAGAAGGTTCTCATTGATTTTGATCTCCTCTAAAGGAATGACGAGAGTCTCGTCGTATAAGCACTTCTTCAAGTTGGAGATGTGGAACACAGAGTGTACACTACTGAGCTCAGTGGGTAGCTGCAGTCTATAAGCCACTAGATCGATTTAGGCAAGAATCTCGAAGGGTCCAATGTATCGAGGTTTCAGTTTGCCCCGCTTCCCAAAACGAATCACTCCTTTCTAAGGAGAGACTTTTAGTATCACCCTATCTCCGACTCTGAATTCCAAGGGATTTCGTCGCTTATCGGCGTATCTCTTTTGTCTGTCTCGTGACGATTGCATTTGTGCTCTGATCTGAATTGTTTCTCGGTCATCTTGCATATGATTTCCGGTCCCGTTAAAGCATTGTTTAGCGTTTTCCCTCTCGCTAGCTGGGTGTCTCCTACCTCAACCCAGCACAATGGTGATCTACATTTACACCCGTATAATGCTTCGTAAGGAGCAACTTTGATACTCGAGTGATAACTGTTATTATATGAGAACTCGATCAAAGGCAAGTGGGTATCCCATGATTTTCCAAAGTCTATTACACATGCTCGGAGCATATCTTCTAGTGTTTGAATGGTTTGCTCACTTTGACCATCCGTTTGTGGGTGGTAGGCAGTGCTCATGTCAAGTTGTGTTCCCATAGCTTTCTGAAGCGATTGCCAAAAGCGTGAAATAAATCTATTATCTCTATCTGAGATGATAGATATCGGTACTCCGTGGAGTCTCACGATTTCTTTGATGTAGATTCTTGCCAGGCGCTCCATCTTGTACGATTCTTTTATTGGTAGGAAATGAGCGGATTTCGTTACTCTATCAACTATTACCCAGATGGTATCCAAGCCATCCATCGACTTGGGTAGTTTGGTCACAAAATCCATGTAATCCTTTCCCATTTCCACTTGGGAATTACTGGTTTCTGTAATAATCCGGAGGGCTTCTGATATTCCACCTTTACTTTAGCACAAGTAAGGCATTTGCTAACGTAAGTGGCAATCTCTGCCTTCATATTAGGCCATCAATAATGTTGCTTAACAACCAAGTACATTTTGTCTGAACCCGGATGGATGGAGTGTCGCGTCTTGTGGGCTTCGTTCATGACTACCTCTCTGAATCCCCCAAGTTTAGGGACCCATACGCGGTTCATGAATTAATATGTTCCATCTTCCTTCACCTCCATGTTCTTCTCCATTTCACACAACGCTTCACTTGTTTTGCTTTCTGCCTTCATGGCATCTGACTGGGCTGTCCTGATTTGCGAGGTCAGGTGGGATTGGATGGTTATTGAGAGAATTTTCACACGACGATTTGAGTATTCTTTTCGACTCAAGGCATCGGCTACCACGTTAGCCTTGCCTGGGTGGTACTTGATTTTGCATTCGTAGTCGTTTAGCAGTTCGACCCATCTTCGTTGCCTCATGTTTAGCTCCTTTTCATTCAAGATATGCTAGAGACTCTTGTGGTCAGTGAAGATAGTGCACTCGGTACCATAAAGGTAGTGTCTCCAAATCTTCAGGGCGAAGACCACTGCTCCTAGCTCCATATCGTGGGTCGTGTAATTCACTTCGTGAGTCTTTAGTTGTCGGGACGCGTAAGCTATCACCTTTCCACGCTGCATGAGTACACAGCCTAAACCCTGATTTGACGCATCGCAGTAGACTATAAAGTCTTCCGTTCCTTCGGGTAGCGATAGCACCGGCGCAATGCAGAGTGCTTGCTTCAGAGATCGAAACGCGGCTTCCTGCTTGTCCGTCCATACGAAGGGTACGCCTAAGCGGTTTGGCCATCTTAGAGAAGTTCTGGATGAATCATTTGTAATAGCCTGCGAGACCCAGAAATTGGCGAATTTCTGTGGGTGTTGTTGGAATTTCCCATCCTTCGACGGCTTGAATTTTAGAAGGATCCACATGAATTCCTTCCTGACTAACAACATGTCCCAAAAAGTTCACACTTCGGAGCAAAAACTCGCACTTGGAGAGTTTTGCGTATAACTTTTCGGTTCGTAGGGTTTCTAGGATTTGTCGAAGATGTTGGTCGTGTTCTTCTTCGTTTCGGGAATATATGAGGATATCATCGATGAAAACAATGACGAAATTATCAAGAAAAGGTCGGCAGATTCGATTCATTAGAACCATGAATGCGGCAGGAGCATTCGTTAGACCGAAGGGCATTACGAAAAATTCATAATGTCCGTAACGAGTTCGGAAGGCGGTTTTTGGAATATCCTCCTCCCGGACCTTGAGTTGGTGGTATCCAGATCGTAGATCTATCTTTGAGAAGTGACTAGCTCCTTGGAGTTGGTCAAATAGGCCGTCGATTCGTGGAAGTGGATATCGGTTTTTGATAGTGAGCTTGTTAAGTTCTCTGTAGTCGATACACATCCGGAAGGTACTGTCTTTCTTCTTGACAAAGAGAACTAGAGCTCCCTAAGGTGAGAAACTGGGTCGGATGAATCCTTTATCCAAAATCTCATTGAGTTGGCTGGACAACTCTTGCATCTCCGCAGGAGCCAATCTGTAGGGCGATTTGGCGATGGGGGTAGCTCCTGGTACAAGGTCAATTCGAAACTCGAATTGTCTTTCTGGGGGTATCCACGGAAGTTCATCAGGAAAGACATCTGGGAACTCACAAGCTACTAGAATGTCTTGAATGTTGACCTCTTTCTTGGATTTGTCTACTATGTGAGCCAGGAACGTCAAGTCCCTCTTTCGTAGGTACTTTTGCGCTTTAATGCACGAGATAAGACGAAGGTTCGTGCTGGGTTTGTCCCCGTAAATAACTAGGGTTTCGTGATTTGGGAGATGAAGGCGAACGGCCTTCTCGTGACACATAATTTCAGCATGGTGGGGGCTTAACCAATCCATGTTGATAATCACATCAAAACTCCTAATGGAAACAGACATCAAGTTTATTTGAAAGACGTGGTGATTTAAGGCTATGGTACATCCGATATAGATTTCCCCAGTGGATTCTGTCTTCCCATTAGCCATTTCCACCATGAAGGTTTCATTAAGCTTCTGGGGTTGTTGATTTAACAAGTGTTTGAATTTATTGCTCACAAAACTCCGTTCTTCTCCAGTATCAAATAGGATGCATGCATAAGTGTGGTTTAGGAGAAACGTACCAGTAACAATAGTGGGATCCTGAACCGCTTCTCGCTGACCCATAGCTAGCACCCTTCCTTCTCCTGCGTTCCCAGGGTTGTTGGTGTTGTTGTTGTTGTGGTTGTTGTTTCCTTGTGGTTGATTCTGGGGAGGATAGGTCCTGCAATACTTTGCCGTGTGACCCTTCCGATTGCAACTGGTGCAATGCATTTCTCTACATTCTCCATTATGGTGGAGACCGCATTTGTTGCACTTTGGAAGAGTTCCCGAATACTGCCAAGGAGCACTTAGATTAGCTGAGGCTGGAGCATGTGGTGTGAAGGGCACTTTAGTGGTCGCAACATTGACCGTCACTGTTTGTTGCTTCTTGCTGATTCCGAGCCTTGTCGCCCTTTTCTCTTGTTATTCTTTCCTTTCTTGTTGTCATTCTCTTTCTTTCCTTCAATTTCCGCTGGCTTCTCACCCTTTTTGTTGTTGTGGTCGTACAGTTTCTTGGCCAATCTCTTGGCACTGTCAAATGTTTCAGGTTTTGCAGCGATCATATTTCCTTGAATTGGGGAGGTCAGTCCCCAGATGAATCGTTCAATTTTCTTCCCTTCAGATGTAATCATGCCAAGGCACAATAATGACAGCTCGCTAAACTTTGATATGTATACATCTATATCAGAGTTTCGGACGGTGAGATCCCACAGCTCTTGCTCCATCTTCTGGATTTTGCCACGAGGGCTATACTCAGCCATCATCATTTCCTTCAGCTCCGTCTATGGCATAGAGTTGGCTACAGGGAGAGTCATGGCCTCTATATGTCCATTCCACCAAGTGAGAGCCTGGTCGACAAAGGTGCACGCGGCAAACCTCACTTTCACTTCCTCGGGGCATTCACATATTTCGAACACTGATTCCACCTTCTCAATCCACCTTTTCAGGACTATCACACCACCCGTGCCATTAAAGGTTCGCGGCTTGGCATTGGTGAAATCTTTGTAGGAGCATGTTTTGGTCGGTCCTTGATTGATCCCGTTGTTTAAACTTCTTGCCTCTTGTCCATTGACTCCTCCATTGTTCCCTTGGTGAATCTGTGCCATTGCTGCGGTGAACGCAGCAGACACAGCTGCTTGGAATGCAGCTGAGTCAACTTCTGGAGGGGTTGGTCCAGGTTTACTACGAGTTGGTCGTCGAGGCATCTTTCTGTCATGGAGCGGAAAGATGTTGAGTGCCTATGGTTTTGTGAGATTGTGATCCTATAAACTAGGTGTGTGGCACGAACTTAAGCAATTTCACAATTTAGCATACAATCATGGATATATAACACATAACAGATTACAACATCATAGTAGAACACTTAAAACCTTTCATTAATATTATCCGCATTTTTGATACATGAAAATTTTGCTCAAAAGAGCATACATAAGTGGTGCAAATTCGGCAGCATAACGGCTCTATGAGTAGTGTGATCACTTAAACATAGAGTTGGGGTACATAGAACAGATCCTAGTAACATAATATTAAATACGGGTACGACTAGTCCTAGTCATGGTGGGATGCGCCAAGGAGTGGTATTGAGGAAGTGGACGCTCCCTGAAGACGAGCCACTTGTCGTTCCGCATCTCGGAGTCAAGCCTCCCACCACGCCTGTCTGATGTGGAACTCTCGGATAACCTCTCACGTTTCCTGCTCTGCACGCTCGACCCTAGTCTACATCTGGTTCATCTGATCGACGGTGCTCTGAGCTAGGTCGCCATTGTTCCGCAATCGTCTCACCATGACCGGAAGAGCACAATCGGCCGGTCCTCCATCGCTCAGGTCATAGAACTCGCATGACATGCCAAACGGGGGTCGTTGTCCCTGCTGCCTACTCCACCTCCAAAGGTCGATACCCCAGGGGGTGTAGGACCAGTGGGGCCTACCCGATAAGCGGGCACCCTAACCGGATAAAGGGGGTTGATGACTTCAGACTCTGCGTCCGAATCACCATCTTCGTCTTCGTTGGGTTCCTCCTCGAGACCTCCATCGGCTTCCTCTTCCTCCTGGTCCACCACTGGCTCGGCAGGTCTGCCTTCGGCTTCCGCCTCAGGTTCCCCTTCGGATTCATCCTCAGGTTCTTCCTCGGGTTCCTCTTCAGACTCCTCCTCGGGGTCCTCTTCAGGTTCCTCCTCGGATTCTTCCAACCATATGTTATTCCCCTGATTAGGGAAATAAGGAACTCCAGGGTGATGGAAACCAGCCGTGCTGTCTGCGAGGATGTATAAACATGTTAATATCATTCCTAAGATGTATAGATTGAGTTGTTGTTCTCTTTTTGGTGATAAAGGGGTATGTTTTTAGGTTTTCCTACCATCACGATTTCCTCGAGACACGTGATAGTTGTACCTTGGAGGAAATGTAGTTGATCAGGCTACATCCTCCCCTTGATACAACCATGTATAGTCCTGGCTTATCCAAGATAATAGCATTATCTTGTTTGGTTTGGTATTATATTCTGTTTCCTAATTCACACAGGCAAAGATGTTTTATAGTTGTGTTTTTATTTGTTTTGTTTTGTTCAGAGTTGGGTTAGTCCCTTTTCGGTTTATAGTTGCATATCAATGTGTGTTTAGATATGCTAGTTCACTATAAACAATGCTCTGATACCAACCTGTCACACCCCCGAACCAAACGGCGGAAACGTCTGAGGGCTCGCCTTACTTTAATTGAATATCATCACAATGAATATACATGAATCATAACATAAATGTCACCATGCATAAATATATTACAACTGGAATTGTTCACATCGAATACATTGTTTTAACATTACACATTCATAACATAAATTGTTTGAATGCTTTTAACAGCATAACATACTAACATTACTTCATATTACTCTTCCGCTTACCTGTTACCTGAGAATACAAGTTATTCTGGAAAAACATCAACATATGAAATGTTGGTGAGTTCATAAGCAATGTTGTGATAAAATGATTTGTGTAGTCTGTAAAACCCAGAAAATCCGATATTTTCTGAAAAGACTCTTGTTCATCAAAGTGTGAAGATCCATAAGTTGATGCATGAATGATTTCAAAAACATATATATGAAGGGTATTTTGCATTATAGTTATAAAATTTTGAGCGAGTAGTATTGAATTCCCTGGAAAACCCGATGTTTTCCGATGTTGAAATGTATTCGTGATTACTGATTTTTGTATTGTCTTAATGAATGAATATTGATTACTCCACATTGTATATCGTCCTAATTTCGTCTACTTTGATTTCTCGTAAGCCATAGCGAACGAAGAGAAGAGGAGCATTATGTCCCACTACTATCGTAAGTACCTTAGGCTGTCGTGGATGCGAAAGACACGAGGGTCTAACACGTATTTGATTACTGTGACCTTACTAGCTTTTCTAATGGGCCTCTAGGGCCCAATGGCACATAAAAGCTATTGAAACTCCTTTTATAAAATATTAGGTCATGGAAGGCCCAATAACATATAAGCGTTATCCCTTTGGGCCCAAAGATCATGTCGATGGGCTAGCAAGGCTCAACGAGCATGATTTGAAACTCATAAGCCCAAAGTTTGAAGATTTACTCATTGTTGTTATCGCGTATCTATTGAAGTGTTTTGATTTAACGATTGTTGTTTTGTATTGATTCGAACACGAATCAATTCGTTTTGTCGTTAGTCGTGGATCTTGTATTTTGTCTTAATGAATTAATTTGTTTAAAAGTAGAATTTGACCTTTTCACTAACTTTCTTTTATAAAAATAACACTTTTAGTCCTTTATATAAAACAATTTCACTTTTAGTCCTTAAAACATTTTCTTGAAACTTTTGTATCATAAACTCGTTGAAAAGACAGTTTTAACCCAAAATTTATTTTGTTAACAGCTTCAGCCCTTCCAGAATGGTTTTTCTCGGTTAGAACCCCATTTTTCGCAACTTTTATAGCTTTGGCCCAAAATCTAAAACTTTACATTTATGGTCCTTTTTGATAGTGAAAAGCATTTTTGACCCTTAAAATAGTTTTGTTATGCTAATTATCCCCTATGTTACAGAAAGTTCCACTTCAGCCCCTTAAATTTGTCATTTTTCGCAATTCGAGGCTTATTGGGCCAAAAAGCCCAAAATTAGCCCAATAAGCTAAAAATTTACATTTTAAGTCCTTTGAAAATTTAATTATTCAGAATAACAATTATGAAAACCGTTTTGACTATTTTGGCCCTTAAGAAACCGTGACTTGGCCATTTTTAACCCTAGTTTTGTATACTTCACATTTTAAGCCCAAAAGTGGGTTTTTATGTTGAAATATGTTATCATAACCTTATAATTTATTATTCTTGACTTGATTAGTGTAGAATAACTTAGATTATATTTGTTTGTCTTCTCATACCATAGATCTCGAGATTTACCCCTTTTTAGTTACATATTTATCACAAAAACACATAAATATACACATACATGCATAAAATCACACATAGCATACATATACACATGGATCTACACATTTTCTTGTATTCTCCCCCATAAAACACACGAAAACCGAAAAGAGTGGGGTATGAAGCTCACCTTGAGTTGTGGTTTCGGTTTTGAAGAGAGAAGTGAAGAAAATTTCGATCCTAGTAAGCTTTCTTGGATGATCTCGAATTTAGAGGCTTCTAAGATGCAAGATCACAAGATTGCATGGATTTAGAAGAGATTTTTGATGAAATGAAGTAGTTAGATCATGGATTAAACATCAATTTACCTTAGATTTGTGATATTAAGAAGAGATTTCCTTGTAGCCCTTGTGATTCTTGAAATTTTTTAGGGAGAGTGTAAGGATGTTCTAGTGAGAGTTTGAGAGAATGGAGATGAATTTTGTGAGTGTGTGTGTGTTGTGTTCGACCAAGAGAAGAAGGGAGAGGGGAAAAGAGAAAGTTGATGAGATGTTTGCTTGGAAGCATGGGATTTGCATGGAAACCCACCAATTATTAGTGAGGCGGCAATGAGAAAGTCAACTCCTCTTTCTCTTGTGGGTTTGGGCCGAGAATGGAGAGGGGAAGAGAGAAGATTTGGGCTTTTTGCCCTTAAGCCCATATTATAGTTAAGTTAGATGATGCTTGGCCCAAATAAATCAAAGTATAACTTTTATGACCTATTAGGGCTAAATTAAATTGGTTATGACCCATTAAGGCCCAAAATATTATGTTTCATGTATATGGGTCCAAATTAAGGCCCATTAGAGAGTTCTAGGTTCAAGATGGATAAATTGGAAGCTTATTAGTCCATTAGGCCCAATAAGGAAATCCTAGTCCAAAATGGACTTAAACCGGGATTTCAAAGGTTTCCAATTCTTTGTTGACCATTTGTAGTGCTAGAATGAAGTATTTGATGAAGTTTTGTTGTTATAGAATAAGCATCATGCATGCTTTCATGTTATTGATTCATAGTTGTTATAGGTGTTGTAGTTACAAGGCACCAAAATTCCTAGTTGTGACAATGTATTTTTTGGAGGTTAATTATGTCGATCTATAACTTTATACATTTAAGTTACAAATGATAGTTTATTATATAATTATAAAACATAAATTGTTATGTATAGCTAAAAAATATCGTGTACTGATCATCACATTTGTTCTTATGTACCTTTCTATATAAAGTCTATAATGATATGTATATACATATGGATCTAGAAAGATCTTCGTCAGGGTCATGCAAATCATGATGGCATGAAACATATAAATTTGGCAACGTAAAAGAATACGCTATGGGCTAAATTTAGTTCATCTTTTTCATCGAATATTAAGATTATACATATAAAATATACGACTTTACAATAAAATATACGACTTCGTCAGGGTCATTGTGACAACCCGAAAGATTTGGATCAAGCAAGGTCTAGATTATAACCCTATTACAATAAAACCTTGAAAACCAAAAGGGCATAAGTGCATGTATATAGGTATATACACTCTTAAAAGTAAACAAGTTTTATGAAAGCAAAATTAGACAAATAAATTGGAATAGGAATCATGGATTTAAAACATTGTTTATTAGTATTTAGACCTAGTACCCCACCCACCCTAAAACACCCTAAGCCGTAATCAACATATGTGGAAGGCTAGAACCTAAATCACCTCTTAGTGGGTGAAAATCAAACCGAAAACCCTTCCATGGTGGACCCCAAGACCAAAATCAACCCCAAAACAAACACCTAGGACCGGAATCACATCAATGGACAAAACTTTTGCCGAAAACACCCTTAATGGGTCATTGTTTTGGCCAAAATCACACCTATTATCTCATATAAACATGATTTCGGTCTAGGGAAAGGAAACAGATAAGAATAGTTGACTTAGAGAAGTGACAGATTCATCATTTTCCCCAGCAAAACAATAGACAACGTATAGCCATGTATTATCCACCAGTCACCCAAGTAAACATCAAATCAATTTCCTTCCATATCTTAAGAACGATTTCACCATAAATCCATCCACCACTTTCATTTCTACTTCCTAATTACCACCATTTTCCATTCTGCTTTCTATAAATTTCTTTTCCTCTCAAGAAATCAATTCCAAGCTTCAAAGTGGTTTGAATCTTCAAGTGTATTCTTAGATTTTGGTAAGTATTCCCTCAAATCCAGAATACTTACACACTTTTATGTTAATTTCATTAGATTTTCACACATATTATTATGTGTTTAAAACTTTAGGATACCAACGATACCAAGAAGCTCATCAACTCCATTCAAGTGTTTAGGCTTGGAATCTTCACACCATCTTCTCGATCAATCCATAAAATCCACACAAGGTGAGTTCATACCCCCACATTTTCAAGCTTTTTCATGTTTTTTTTTGGGGGGGGGGGGGGAGGGGGAATACAAGTAAAAGTTTGTTTATCCCACAAATATTTATATGCTTTCATCTTTATGTTAAAGATAAAATATTATATGTATAAGGCATGGTTAAAACTAGTTTTTGGTATAACTATTTGTGATATATATATATATATATATATATATATATATATATATATATATATATATATATGTTTGAATAGAAAAAGTAATAAAACAAACATAATCTAAGTTATAAAATCTTAATAAAATTTATGATTTGTAAAACTACATGGTTTTCGGAAGCTTTTACTAAAAAGATAGTTTTTCTAGCAAAAATGGTTACATTATGGTCATTTACTAATTTGATGGGTCACAGCCTAAAAATATTATGTTTTGATCTCATATTTTGACACTAGACAAGATAACAACTTCATGTTTATATAATAGAGTATATAAACAGTCTCAACAAACACATAAGGTAAACTATAATTGTTATAGTTTGGAAGTCACAAACCACATTTTCATTTCAAAAGAACCATATAATTATTCAAAGGTATAATTATTTCATTTTACAAGAAAAATGAGTCATAGTTCCTGTAAATCTGTTGATGCTCTTGTGAGACATTCTCTTCACCGTACCTACCTAGCGTACACCTAAAGTCCGACATTATAACCAAAGTCTCCTTGAGGGATGTACCATCCGGACTCCCAGGTATATTATTTGTGTGTATAATTTTGAGATTTATTGAGTGACTTGACGAGTTGTGAGTCCAACTCGTTGAGTTGACCGTGTGGGTTTAATGAATGGACTCGACGAGTCAGAGAGCCGACTCGTCGAGTTGGTGCTATGTAGTGAAACCCTAATTTCCAGGGGTTAGGGCATATATAAGAGAACTTATGCCCTCATTTCTGCCTCACTAGCTACCTAACCTTCTTGTGTAAAACCGTAAACATGTGTAGTGAGCTAAGAGAGTCTTAGAAGCTAAACTTGGAGTAACCTAGTGCATCTTTTGAGGAGAAGTGGCGATTATCCAACTAGGAAGCAAGAGAATCAGTTGGATCTAGTGTATCTTCATGCACGGGCTTTAGTGGGAGGTAAAATCTTGCACCTTTCCCATTTATTTTCCTAGATCTCATTATTATGGAAGATTAGGGTTTCTACCACCTTTTGTTGGGGCTTCGAGCATATAGAGTTATCACGGGGTTTAGACCTCAGATTTGGACCTTGTAAGGTCCCTAGAGTCTCAAGGTCCCAACTTTATTCATCCATATGAGGGTTATTGTGCTTAACACCTTGTGAGAGCATGTATTGGTATGTTGAAGCAAAATTACCATGCATGAACATAAAGATCGAAGCTTTATGTGACAATTGAGTCTTGAGATGTTAGATCTAGTGTTTGGAGTGCTGGATCTGCTTCGAATCGACTGAATGAGGAATGAGTTTGAATGGACTCGCCGAGTCGATGATCCGACTCACCGAGTCGGTGAGGGTTTGTCCCAATGAATTTGATCATGCGATAACTCCACGAGTCGGGGGTCAACTCGACGAGCTGAGCTAGACCTTCACGATAATTTTGAGGAAACGAGTCACATGGGTGCACTCGGCGAGTCGGGTCAAACATGGACTGTTGACTCGAGTTTGACTTATGTTGGCTTTAGGGTTTGGTCGAAGATGAGTAATGGAGACCATGGAGGGGTAAAATGGTCTTTTATCCACTTCAAGAGTTAAAGAGAGAAATAATAGCCTTCGGTTTATTAGATTCGTGAAAAGATTATTAATTAGATATATTCATCCTCTGTGTTAGGCGGAGGCTAGTTTGAGATTCGAGTACGAGGTTATTTGCTCACTTGCTTAAAAGGTAAGTCTTCTCACTATACTTACCATGAATGGTATTTGTGTGTGACTGAGATGTTTAATGTGCTTACCTATATATCTTAATATTCTGCATTATGTCTTTGTGATTTATGTTGAGTATTATTATTATGACCTTATTGAGGTGGGGGCGATGGGTCCCATAGAGACACATCGACCGGAGGGTCTTATTGACTCATAGCCTAGAGTGGCTAATGAGTTGTGTGTGGTATTTTGGGGAACTCACTAAGCTTCGTGATTAACGTGTTATGTGTTATGTGTTTCAGGTTCTTATCAGGATCGTGGAAAGTCGTTGGTTTGATTGTACACACAAGAGAAAAGAGTTATGTTTGAGGATCCTGTATGTACGATAAAAAACTTTTAAAATGTGTTAATAAATTGATACTTATGATTTTTGGAAGGAATGTGACATGTGTTTTATTGTGATTTAAATTGAAAATTTTGTTTGAAAATTTACGGTGTTACAAGTTGGTATCAGAGCCTTGGTTTGAGGGATTCGGATGCACATCCGGGTGTGTTTGAACTCAAACTGAGGATTTGAGAAAAAATTTCAAAAGAAATGTTTTTCTAAAAAGAGAAAGAGTTTTAAGAGAAAATGAGTTGGAGCAGTGTCTACAATCAGTTAGAGCCCGAACGGTGATTTCCCAAAATACCCTTACTTTTGTGTTATGAGATATTATTTATGCGTGCTAGAGGATAGACTAGGTATTTCATATTTTAGGGCTAGAGTTGCCTGATTTGTGATTCCTTAGCCTAAGTGTTGTTGCTATATGTTATGTGCCTTTAATATGTGTTAAGTAAGAGTATCTAGCATGAATTACTTAGAGAGGGAGTTTTGAGTTAAGAGATAATCTACGAGAGATACCTAGATGAGCATTTGAGGAATCTTTAGAGAGAGTAGTGAGATACCCACAAGAGATAGGGTTGCCTGAGTTTGGTGATACCTTTTAGAGTTGCGCATCGAGCGAGTGGAGTTGTGTGCCAAGTGGTTTTATGTGTTGGTGGAGGTGATTCGATGCCCGAATGCTACTTGCTTTATGCTTTGTGGAAGTTTTGATGATGGGAGATAGATACTAAGTGAATATGACGATATTCAGGAGGTAGGTAGCTGCCATCATGAGGAGCTCTTCAGCAACTGATGGCAAAGAAGTGTGAGAACCTAGGAAGAGCCTAAGGAGTGAACTTAGTTGGATGAGGACGCTGATAGAGGATATTATTTCGATGGGGAGCGAACACATGTGACAAGATTGGTGATTGAGGAGGTTGAGCAACCACTTAGAAAATCTGGGACGATCTGTGTGGAAAGTATGGGTAGATGTGGCAGGTAGTATGGGCCCATACTACTGAAAGCAAATGATCCATAGTTGAAACACAGAAAATTCCAGAGGTTCTAAGTAGCAGATTGAGAAGAGATAACATAGTTCCAGTACCATGATTTGTAGCAGATTGAGAAGATATAACATGGTTCTAGTACCATGATTTGTAGCAGATTGAGAAGAGATAACATGGTTCAAGTACCATGATTTGTGGCAGATTGAAAGGAGATAACATGGTTCGAGTACCATGATGTGTGGCAGACTGAGAGGAGATAACATGGTTCGAGCACCATGATTTGTGGAAGATTGAGAGGAGACATGTGACATCCCCAATTTCATGGCCAGAAAAGACCGATTTGTTTATGCTTTGTTTTTAAAATCAGAGTAATCTTTTAAAGAAAACAGTTGCGGAATTTTTTCCCAAAAGAAAATATGATAAAAATTATCAAAGCATTTCCTTAAAGAAATGTATTTTCATTATATAACAAAATCTCAGAATGTCATGTTCAATACAGACCAAAAGCATAAACAGAACAAAATAGACCTTACAACAATTATTCATAACTACTGGCCTATAATCCAAAATCTCTCGTCAAATCTACCAACTTATACTCTTGTGCCATTACCTGTAATGCAAAGAAAGCTGAGTGGGTCAGGCTTGGGAGCCTGGTGAGCATATAGGGTTTTCAACCCACAATAATATGATTATTATATTTAATTATCAAACAATCAATCCAATTACCCACCCCCATTATCTTCCTTTATTTCATAGAGATTTACCCTAAGAAGCGATTACCCTTCTCCCATTCATTCCTAAGAATTTCCCAAAGGAATTGGCACAAAGTCTAGTGCTGCCATGGTTCTTAGATTACCTCTGGTGAATACGCAGTTCAAAATAATTAATGAAAACCTAGTTCAAGAACACCCATTGAACACACTCCGTTCAATAATACCTAATGAACACCTAGTTCAAAACACCAAATGCACACTTAGTTCAAAAACACCTAATTAACACTTAGTTCAAATATCCCTGGTGAACTCAATCACCTAAGGAACACAGAGTATGAAAGCTCTTAGTTCAAACCACGTGATAATAATGTATATCTCGATCCTGCAAAACCACTAATATTATTAACACATATAAATCATATTTCTAAAACAATCTATCCCATCCCATCGATCCCCACATACTGACCCTATATAATGGTCTTACGAGATCTGGCCTAAGGAATCGATATGAACAACAACTGACAAAGCTGCTTCGGAAATTCCCTGGCAGAAAACAAGGATCAATAAAGACATCAAATGAGGAGAATGGAATAAGTTTCACCACGAACCTTCGTTTGTAAAAGAAAGAACCACAAGACAGTTAAGTCAGGGGTATTTTTCTAGATAACAATGCCTAGGCGTGGTCCAACTATCATGAGGTATTATACCCCCAGACTCTACCTATCCCAACATCAAACTTTGCCTAGCAGTGGCCTGAATACATGAGGCATTTCACCCCCAGACACACCCTATCCAGCAATATAACACCAGACATACCAAGCAGTGGTCTATTACCGACACACTTTATTAGCCAGTCTACGAAGTTCCCTTAATTACTTCGTGAAAGAAAATGATGACATATGAAGCTCGATCGATCACTTCATAAAAGAAACGCTGACTCCAAAGCTCTCTCAACATAAAAGTATGGGGAAATACTACTAGAGTACTCTCGTATGCTCCCGTAACCGACACACAAAATTGTCAATAAGACTTTGTACATGATAGTACTTCTGGCACATTATAGTACTCTGGTATGCGAAAGACTGGTACTCGAGAACATAATAGTACCCTGGCACAAGCAGCACCCAAGACACAAAGCTTTGAAAAGGACTTCGTATATAAAGTGTACTTCTGTACGTAGGACGTACTCCACCATTCATCAATCTCGCAACGCACGTACTCTTAATAAGAGACTACCCAATGTCCAAACTTAATTGAACTAAACATCCCATTTAAGTCTTAACCCATCACTAGGCAAACTTACAATGTTTATAATCAATTTTTTTTTATACTATCTCCGTTTAGGCAACGCCAACTAGTGTATTCTTAACACAAGGTTTTAAGTAATTATATCATATATACACATCTTAACACCTATTGAAATATATCTGATTTGCACGTTGTATATCATCAAATATATCTAACATGTATTTCGGACAATAACAAATACTTCACATACATATGTACATTTCTTACTTTAATCAATACTCGTATTAAAATCACGTTCCTAAAAGGGACTATACACATGATACCTTATCGAATGATCACATAGTTCAATAATACATAATCCGTACTCCCTGATCTTAAATTTCCTCATTACCTAATCCATATTCTCGGATCTAAAACTAACCTCTTGATCTGATCCATACTCTCGGATCTAAAACTAACTTGTTCACCTAATCCATGCTCTCGGATCTAAAACTAACCTCCTGATCTGATCCATACATCCAGATCTAAAACAAGTTTATCTCTTTATCCTTTTATCTCATGGTCCAACCCATCTATTATCACCTACCAACAACCTCATCTACCCATGTTCTACCCAACATATTTGTAGATACAAAATACATATACAGTTTAACTCATTAAACCTTATATAATTCGTCCATTCCACAATCATCTCAAATAAACAACAATATATTATACACATAGCACGTATTTCATAGCAAATACTTAATATTTATGTGTTAGAAGAAAGTGACCACACACTCAATTGATCAGAAGATGATCGGACAACACTACAACTTGTAGAAGTAGTATTCTTTGGTAGATCTGGAAGATCTTCACAAAAATTGGCTTCTCGCGGGCAGAGCTTCGGCTCGGGAATTTCACTTCTCGGGATCTTCGGGGCTTCGGAACTTGCTTCGAGACTCGGGAATGATACCGAGCCTTAGGGAATATAAAATGCCAAGAAGAAAGAAGTTTAGGGTGAAGAAGTGTAAAAATTAACAACAAAAGCCGGAGGCCTCGCTGCCCTTTTATAGGGGCTGAACCTCGCATGTACGCTGGGCGTATGAGGCATTACGCGGGGCGTAGTTTGGATCAGCCTTCCACGGGTCAAGCTTTGGGTGGTGAATCATGGCTCTCTCTCGGACTTCATAAGACCGAGGTATGTTGGGCATACGTAAAGGTTACACGGGGAGTACTGTCACACCCCAAAACCATTGAACGGCGGAAACGTTCTGGGGCGGAGGACGTCATGTACAGTATCACAACAATGTAAAGTAGTAAACAAGCAACAACATCATCCATTGCATTAATAAGATAATTATTATACAAATGTGTTCTGTCAAATTTTGATAAACACTAAAGCATAAATCAAAATGAAAGATGAGTCTTCAACGAGCTCCATCTTCCCAAATCCTTGCATCTGTACCTGTCTATGATGACCTGAGGATACAAGTAATTTTGAAAGCGAGTATCAGCTTTCAAGCTGGTGAGATCATAAGTATTTTAGTGTCTTAATTTGTATGAAAATACTTGTATGTATTTGGAATGTAAGTATTTGTATGTATACGAATTGTAAGTATTGAAAATGTAAATGAACTGTATGAAAATGTTTGTAAAACAACTGTAAACGTTTGAAAAGCCCTAGAAATCCCTATGATTCCTATTAGTGACAAAAGGAGTCTTTTACCAAGACTTAGTTGCTCTGAATGTAGCCTTCTACCAAGGCATCTAGTGACTGTGCGTGTGTCTCTTGTAAGAGTACGTATTTTCCCAGGTATGACTATCATTAACCAAAATATAACTTCTACATTTCTGTGCGTCGTGTGAATGTTCACGAAGTGAATGTAAATGGGAAAAAACGAAATAGTACTATGGTGTAGTGTCGAACTACAACTGTACCAATTTCCTTAAGTCTAGGGTAATCGTGTAAGTACTATAGTATTTGTAATAAATAACTACATCGGTACTCCGCTGCCTTATTTGATGGATAAGTTATAATGTGATGTCTAGATCCCAGGCTAAACACTCCCCTATCAAAGGGATTTTGGGACCTACCCACGACCCCTGCATATCTGCAAGCCGTGAGCATCCACATTACTATGATCATGTATACTCGATATAACTATCACAATTGCGTTGTGATTCATCAGTATAGTTAGATCCTGAACTGGGTCCATGCTATAGCACCTAGTGACATCTGTTCTATGTATATGTAAGTGTACTCGTGTAAGTGTGATCATGTAATTGTACTCATGTAAACGTGACAACGTAAACTTATCTATGTAATAGTATAGTAATGTACTGTAATGTTCTAGCTGTAGTGTACGTGCTCTCTATCTAACAAGTATAGTAATGTACTCATTCTAGTATCATTGTATATGTTCTCTTTCTAGTATAGTTGTATATGTTCTCATAGTAGTAAGTATTGACTCATGAATGAACTGACTCATAGTATGATATTGTGTTCTAGTAATAGTTCTAGTATCTTCCTAAACCACCCCAATGGTAGTTTACTAGTAATCTAACTGGTAAGTATGAACATGGATGTATACCCTTGCTACCCAAGGGCATGGGATGAACTGGAAGGACCTTTTATGACTATATATGTACACATGATATATAACTAATATTTAAACGACCTTCGGATGGTACCCGATATCCCACCAGACCACATCCAAATCGAGAAAAAGGAAATAGGGTGGATAGCCTTCCTAAGTCTTTTAAACATTTCCTATATAACCAAACATATAGAGGCATGCAATTTATAATATAAAAGCATAAATAAGTTTTGTAAAACATTTGAACATAATTATTATCTTCAGAAAAGATCGACTTGATGTCGATCTATAAAACGGTTTGTAGGCATGGGTTTGATAAAACGGTTTAAGTATAAGAAAACATTTGTTTGAAACATAATTGTAAATAAGTTTGAAATAAAACATACAGAGTAAAATGTACAGTGTAATAAGGAGTTTTAAACACATAAAGTGTTTATGAAAAACATTTGTAGGAAACTGTTTAGTAAAACGGCTAATGAGTAGCCAATCATTTGAATGCTGCTTATTAATTACATGTGATTGATATAATAATTAGCATAATTCTACTTGTATCCTCCCCCATAAAACATTTAAAAAGCAGTTTAAAACATTGATTAAGGGGTACGAACTCACCTGTAGTGAGTGATTCTGACGAAAATGTTGGGTCAGTTGCTAAGCATCAATTGGTGACTCGAGTACACACGCGAATCCTATTTAGCATATATTGACACATATATGAATATAATTAGTGTTATGAACAACTGATTAATGAATTGGGACCACCTTAGGGACTAGTAAACACTTATAATGAAGTGTTACAACCATATATGATTGTATGAAGGGGTATAAGGCTTTACAAAGGAGTGTATGGCCAAAATACACACCCTATGTGTGTGTGCGGCCAGGTGTGCGGCCTAGTGTGCTGCCAGCACATGTGTGAGGCCCTGTGTGCGGCCATGTGTGCTGCCAGATGGTGTGTGCTGCCATGTGTGCGGCCAGATGGTGTTCTTGGTGTTCTTGGTACCTTTTATGAAGATCTTCAAGGAGATTTGAATGATACTTGAGAGGATTTCGAGTTCTATGCTTGAACAAGTAAAAGAAGTGTTCGAAATTGACTAAGTGTGGTATATATAGGTGGAGTGTGCGGTTGGGAAGGGTGTGAGGCCGCAAACACATGTGTGTGGCCGCACACTCAAGTGTGTAGACGCACACTCCATGTGTTGGAGTGTTTGGCCCGGTTTTGATTCCTACACTTCGAGTTAACCGTTTTTAACACTCCTACCTTGATTATAACACGTTTAGAGCGCTCCAATAGACCCTAAATGGTACTACAAGATAGCAAAACAAGTCTATTATTGGTAAGAAATGAAGAATGCAAGCTAGAGATTTTCGGGTTGTCACATCATCCCCCCATTAAAGGGAATTTCGTCCCGAAATTAGAATTTAGACAAGGAAGTAGGTACGAATGATCGAGTCATGAGGAGGAAACTTTCTAATCGATTGGTTCTAGCGCTCCTAAGTGAAATCGGGTTCTCGGTTGGTATCCCAACGAACCTGCACTAATGGACGGTGGCGATGCTTCGTCCGCTTGACCTCTCGGTCGAGGGTCACTATGGTTCAAATACGAAGGCGTGGATCTCGACGAGTGGACTTACAAGAGTCCTAACGGAAAGATACGGTTTCACGATCGAGACGCGAAGAGTAGAATGTACGCTACTGAGTTCACGGAGTAGGTCTAGTTTGTGCGAGGCACAGGACCGATTCTGATAAGAATCTCGGGGGTCCTAACTATATTGGATCTAGCTTTCCACGCGATACGAAGCGTATTAAGCCATTCCCAAAGTGAGTTCTCCTAAAGAACTTGGTCACTCACTTGGAATCTCCAAGGTTTCTTTTTCTTGTTTAACTTCCCAGCCAAGGGCCACCCCTTGATGGGTCAGAGTCGAAAGGGTTTCTGTGATTTACGAGGAGTTCTGGATGAACTATGACAGTAGGCCTGAAAGGCCTAGAATTTGGCAAATTTCTGTCGGTGTCCCTGGTGTCGACAAACTCTCAACGATTTCGGATAATTTTCAACGTACTCAAGAATTTCCACATCACTAATAGCGTGTCTTTAGGAAATTTTGACTCTTCAATTCCAAAACTCGAGCTCATAGAACTTTGCAAAAAGTATCTCCGAAGGTAATGTTTCCAGAGGTTCATTCTTACCACGAAGGTAGATAAGTAGGTCATTACATGGAGAAATGACGAACTGATCCCAGTAAGAATGACGTACCCTACTCATTTAGCTCATGAAAGCGATGGGTGCGTTGGTTCTATCCGAAGGGTATCACTACGGATTCGAAGTGTCCGCATCGAGTTCGGAAGATAGTCTTCCGGACATCCTTTCCTAACACTCGCACTGGTGATATTCGGATCTCAGATCCATTTCTGAAAGTAATTCTTTCCTTGCGTTTGCTCAACCATCTCATCTATGCGAGGCAGAGATAACGATTTTTTTTTTTTGAAAATCTTGACGGAGTCCTCGATATCAGAGGCACATACGATGCAATTCCGTCGATCTCTGGGAGCATAAGACTGGGGGTTCTCCAGGGTGAGAAGCCTAGTCTTCTTATTCTATCGCTGTGCAGTTCGTTAAGTTGACTGTACTGTTCTGGCATTTCCGTAGGTGTTTAGACTATAGGGTGATCTGTTTACAAGAGTCGTACTGGGTTCTGAGTTTGTTCACATGACGATGCGCTTACTCGTAGGCTTAGGCAGTTCTCCGTCCTGAAGTTCATATTAGAATTCATACATGTTTTCACAATCACAATCTCGCGTATATGGGTCGTATATAATTAAGATTGAAAAGGTAGTCGAATAACTGATTCTTCTTTAGGATCACATGCCATCGGGGAAAAAGAAGTTAAAGTGGAATCATCAATTCTAAACATGTAGAACCTTGATTATATATCACTCTTATGTATACCTTCCTCAGTGATAGATCAATCGTATGAATCCTTGGATTGAACTTGACGTACTGCACGAGTGGTACTTTGGGGATTTCTTCGGAAAGAAGATATCTAAGAGGTACTCCTGGCATGAGTACTTCGGTGTTCTGATATGACGGCTTCGCTGGAAAAGTAATCTAGAAGAAAGAGACGTACGCGTGAAGCTGTTTTCGTGAGGAGCAAATTTAATCGATTCGTATGATAATGTCGAAATCATACTGAAACTTAAAGACATTAGATTTGAACATAAGACGTTTACAGACAAAACACAACCGTGCAACCATGAACAGGGTTATAGTACTTTATATTTACAACAAGACCATTGCTGCGAATAAGATATACTACAAAAGACAAGTATACGCAGCACGAGCATCCCTATAAAGACAGGATCTCACAAAAGGTAAGACTCTAGTTGCACTAGTTCTGGATAGTTTATAAGTCTGCTACAATGAAACGCCTTAATTACATTAACATGGGTTTCGGAGTAGGTTCCCCTGCAACTGTGATCCTAAGAATCTTCCCATCGGCACCCGAGTTCTTCGCTATCGGGCAATCCCTCTTGAGATGTCCAATTTCACCATATTGGTGACATATATGGACTGCACCCATATTGGTGGTGGAAGCGAACTGTTTAGTAGGAGATATGGGGACGCGGGTTGTTTCCCTTTTCGGGCAATCTCTTTTATAGTGCCCAAACTCACCACAATGATAGCAACCTAGGCTTGCCCCAGTGGTGGGGGTAGTTCTACAGAAACGAGCAATGTGCCCCATCTTGTTGCAATTAATGCATTGCAAGGCTCGGCACATTCCCTCGTGGTGGTAGTTGTACCGGTCGCACTTTGGGAGTGTTCCTTTGTATGGTCTGCTCGGTACGGGGATGGCAGAGGTTTCCACTTGCTGTTGGTGCATGGCAAGTTTTCGGGGTTTCTTGTGATCTTTCTGGGCTTTACGCTTCCGTTTCTTGTTCTTTGATTTTCGGCTTTGTGGGCCTGTGACCGTTACAGTTTGATGACTTCCCGGATGGATACCACGATTGGAAACTTCATTCCTATCAACAGCATTGATTATGCTGTTAGTGCCACGATGCGCAAGGACAGCAGTTACGGCAGCTACCACGGCAGCTGTAACTGCTGTTTGGAAGGTAGCGGCGTCCATAGTAAAGGCGGAGGTCTCGCTGTTCGACTGATTGCTTCCGGGTGACGACATGTTTCCGGGGTGACGGCAGGGATATGCCTTAGTTGAGTATAGTGAGGAATATGTGAGCAGCAGTATCGAGTAATCAAGAGAAGTATATGGGGCGATGGCCCTCGTTGTTCCTTTGGATAATAGAGAGATTCAGTAGTACGTTGGTATGAAATTTTGGATGACTAGCGGCAGTCATGTTGGAAAGTTTCCAAGGATTTAATCTGGGATTCGGGATATTTGGAGTTGCTTAGTTTTTATCAAGAAGATTATTGGGTGTTATGTGGTACTTTCCAAGAGTAAGTGTGATGTACCTGGAGACAGTCTAGGGAGTAGATCGTTGGTGTGCCAAATGGTGATGGTTCGAACCCTGAGTGGGGGAGAACCGGGTATTTTGTTGAGGGGATCGGATATTTGTTCAAGTGCGGATAGATAACGGGGTATGGAGGCCTACGGTACTAATATATGAGACCAGGGTTATTGGGGGTTGAGGCGAAGTGCAAGGCGAGGTAATGTATGATGTATGTGTTCAGGAAATGAAGAGTGTCTCCACGACGAGAGGTCATTGGTCAGGGACATTATGGTGACTAGGAACTCTTCGAGCTTGTAATGGCGAATTCGAGGTGGTTGGCTCGTAAGAGTAGTTTCGACGGTTGAGAATTTCTAGTTAAATGTATGGGTTGTTATATGCAATTTGGGAAGGGCAAAAGTTGATTGGGCAACCAACTTTAGATTCGGTATGAGTATTCTTGCATGGGTTTCGAGCAATAAGAGGAGGGAGTTTCGGATTGACGTCAATGTGTTCTAAGTCATTGACGATTCCTCCGTGTTTCAAATTGAGAGTTGGAATATTCCGAGGTTACAATTTGTGAGAGAGGAAGACATTGTGAGGTTCTATGATGGTGTACCGAGGTATCTGAGTATGATGTCCTAAATTTCGGATTATTTTGAGACTTGATTTACAAGATGGCAAGTGGTGTATCAAGTATCTATGGTTCCAATAAGAGCCCTTCGGCTAATTGAAATCAAGCGAGATTATCTAAGAATGTGAATTGCAGCATGGAAAAGTGTTCTATCATGGTGGTTGTCATCAGGAGCAGTGATGCTTAATTGGGGTAGGTGTGTGCACCTATCTATGTTGGGCTGCGGAGCTTGATTTAGTGAACGCGGAGTGGTATCGACTTGGGGATGAAATAGTGGGGTGATAATAGAAAGTGTTGTAAAACTACGGGGAGCTGTAGCATCGATGAGTTAGTGCGAGAGAGTGTGGTGATACTACGGGGAGCCGTAGTATTCACCAGTCAATGAGAGGGTGTGGTGATACTGAGGGGAGCTGTAGTATTCACCAAACAACAAGAGAGCATTGTGAAACTGCAGGGAGCCATAGCTTTTACTGGTTAGAGGGAGAGGGTTGTGAAACTACGGGGAGTCGTAGTTTTCTCTGGTCAGCGAGAGAGTATTGTGGAGCTGCATGGAACTTTAGCTTCCACTAGCCAACGAATATGAGAGAGGCATTATGAATCTACGGGGAGCTGTAGTATTCACTAGTCAGAGCATGACATAGAGGAGTTCCTAGGCTTGGGTAGCCTTATCAATTGAGTCTATAGGAACCTGGTGGTCAGGCCAGGGGCGAGACTGGGATCTCCCTAATGGTCGGGAATCGTTGTATTTTGAATTAAGGGGTGGTTATCGCAATCAAAAGGAATTGGAGAAATGATGTACGCATGAGTTGCAGGTCATGGGTTTTGAGTTGATTGCTTCACTAGGATGAGTGGTTCCAATTTTGCATCGGGACAGACTCTCGAGTTTGAGTTGGCTCTAGTCGTGTATTGAGATTGAGAAGGCGAAATGGGATTCCAAATTTAGAGGTGGGTTCCATTTTGAGGGGTATTTTGTGTCATCTGATGTCTTAGACCTGAGTGGGTCAATATGTTTGTATGGGAAGGACCACGAGACGCAGGGAACTAACAAGTAATAGATGACAGAGGTCGAGGGTGAAACGATTTCAGTTGGGATTGTAGTATTCGCTTGGGGTAAAGAGAACTTGATGACTTGTGTGTCACAATGTGTCGGGATAGTTATTATGAGAAGGAAGTCAGTGAGACGTTTTGGGGTATGCAATGGGTAACCTTTGGAGCTTCAACTGTTGGGTCGGGAGTTGACCTGATGCTTAGTGTTGAAAGGGATATTTGAGAGGGAGATGGGACTTATGATTATTAGATGTCAGAGGATACTTCTGAGCGAGCATGATCATTTTCTTGTGTCTGAGGATAGGGTGTTGAGAGTTCATTGTTCAGATGGGTTCTGATTGCAGTACAGTGGATGGGTCCCTTGTGAAATGTGACTGTTTCGTTCCTTAGAGATTATCTCGATCGTTTAGTATATCTAGTATGAGTGATCGGTAGCCAATTATTGGTCTATGACTTGTTTTTGTCAGTCGCAACAAGAGAATCAGAGGGGCAGTGAGTTATCAGGGTCTGTTATTCGAGGAGAGAATAACATGGTGATATCTTGAGAGGGCGGTCTGGCGGTGAGACAGGCCACTAGAGTTTCCTGGTTCTGGAGAGTCAGAACAGGTATCGTATCGGCAGATGGGTTTATTGTTTTTCGGGTTTGGGAGTTCTTGTTTGGATTCAGGTGTCCCTGGAGGAAGATATTTGTGTGGTATGAGATCCTTTCGGTGGTGCTTTTTGGGTTATTGGGTTCGATCTATGCATTGTTAAGGAGCGATTTCGAGGGCGAAATCTAATTCAAGTGGGGGAGAATTATAGCATCCGGACTCCCAGGTATATTATTGTGTGTTTAATTTTGAGATTTATTGAGTGACTCGATGAGTTATGAGTCCAAATCGTCGAGTAAAGTCGAGTTGACCGCGTGGGTTTAATGAATGGACTCGACGAGTTAGAGAGCCGACTCGCCGAGTTGGTGCTGTGTAGTGAAACCTTAATTTCCCGGGGTTGGGGCCTATATAAGAGAATTTATGCCCTCATTTTTACCTCACCAGCTACCTAACCTTCCTGTGTAAAACCCTAAACATGTGTAGTGAGCTAAGAGAGTCTTAGAAGCTAAACTTGGAGTAACCTAGTGCATCTTTTGAGGAGAATGAGAGAATATCCAACTAGGAAGCAAGAGAAACCATTGGATCTAGTGTATCTTCATGTAAGGGCTTCAGTGGAAGGAAAATGCTTGCACCTTTCTCACTTATTTCCCTAGATCTCATTATTATGGAAGATTAGGGTTTTTACCACCTTTTTTTGGGACTTCGAGCATATAGAGTTATCATGGGGTTTAGACCTCATATTTGGACCTTGTGAGGTCCCTAGAGTCCAAAGGTCCCAACTTTATTCATCCATATGAGGGTTATTGTGCTTAACACCTTGTGAGAGCATGTATTGGTATGTTGGAGCAAAATTACCATGCATGAACATAAAATCGAAGCTTTATGTGACAATTGAGTCTTGAGATGCTAGATATAGTGTTTGGAGTGGTGGATCTGATTTTAATCGACTGAATGAGGAATAAGTTTGAATGGACTCGCCAAGTCGATAAGCCGACTCGACGAGTCGGTGAGGGTTTGTCCCGATGAGCTTGATCATGCGATAACTCGACGAGTTAGGGGTCAACTCGACGAGCCGAGTTGGACCTTCACGAGACTTCTGAGGAAACGAGTGGACTCGACGAGTCACATGGGTGCACTCAGCGTGTCAGGCCAAACATGGACTGTTGACTCGAGTTTGATTTCTGTTGACTTTAGGGTTTGGTCAAACATGATTAATGGAGACCATGGAGGGGTAAAATGGTACTTTATCCACTTCAAGAGTTAGAGAGAGAAACAATAGCCTGCGGTTTATTTGAGTCGTGAAAAGAGTATTAATTAGAGATATTCATCTTTTGTGTTAGGCAGAGGCTAGTTCGAAATTCGAGTACGAGGTTATTTGCTCACTTGCTTATGAGGTGAGTCTTCTCATTATACTTACCATGAGTGGTATTTTGTGTAACTGAGATGTTTATTGTGCTTACATATGTATCTTAATATTCTACATTATGTCTTTGTGATTTATGCTGAGTATTATTATTATGAGCTTATTGAGTTGGGGCCGGTGTATCCGACTGAGACACATCGACCGGAGGGTCTTATTGAGTCATAGCCTAGAGTGTTGATAAATTGATACTTGTGATTTTTGGATGGAATGTGACATGTGTTTTATTTTGTTTTAAAATGAAAAATTTGTCTTAAAACTTACGGTGTTACAAGCAAAAGCGAGACTGTTGTGTATAGAGTTATACGGGATTGACAACCCCACACCTCAGATGTTCCCTACAGTTAGACCGGAAAATCTAGGGTGACAAAAGTCTACCAATTCCGACACCTGAAGAACGTCGTTCAGGAATATTAGTCATATTAAGCATGGTTATAATAACTCACATAGGGATTGACAAAACGATTTGGTTTACAGAGTAACTTACACTTCATTAGTTTTATAAAACGATATAACTACATACTATTGTTCAGTATAGCAATACTCATTCATTTTTGGTCTTAGGGTTTAAGACTAGAATTCACATTTAATAAAATATTAAATTTTTTGTAAACATACATTATTATTTTACAAGGAAAGATACAAAAGAAATACATACATCTACAGCTCTTTTAAGAAAATATTGGATTTTTAGGAAACATACATTATTATTTTACAAGGAAAAAATATAAAGGAAATACATACATTTATAGTTCATATTAAAGAAAGTTTTGGATTTTCTAGAAGTATACAAATCATTTTACATGAAAACGTTACAAATCCTTCTCACACAAAAATGTTTATGAACTCACCAACTTAATTGTTGACACTTTTCAAAATCACTTGTACTCTTAAGAAACCAGTAAACAGGTACTCAACCTTTCTTGAGGGTCGACGTCGTAGTTTCATGTTTTCTACTTTTTAGATATTAGTATTCAACTTTTGAAAAAATAGAGATTTGTAAAACAATGTAATGCTAGAAAAAATCAATGTATGAATGTCTGTGTTGCTATGTTTCATTTATATTCAGTTGTTATGATACTGTACATGAAGTCACTCCATCCACCCCCAGACATTTCCGCCGTTCTGGTTTGGGGGTGTGACAGGTTGGTATCAGAGCATTGTTTATAGTGAACTAGTATATCAAACCATACAAGATATACAACTATAAATACGATGGGACTAAAGCACTATGACCAAGAGTTATACATTTAAATATAATAATATTTTATAGAAGTAAACATACATACACACCAGAACAGTGTCATAACGAGGGCATAATAAAAGCAGTATGATGAGTTGAAAACTACAGGTAGGCCCTGAGATATGTAATTAGACCTTGAATAAATATAGTCTTATCATCTATATTTCTTAGAGGTGTAACTAGCATATGCTGGGAAATAGTCGTAGTAAACGACGAGTCTACACTTACCAACACTAAGATACCTAGAATCAAACGCAACATTTAAAATACTATAGGTGTATTTTAGGATACCATAGAACCACACACTTAAACCCTCTACATATTTCCCATACCTCTATTCTCGCACAGACGACATGGCTGAATTTCACCACGAAGACCCCCACTACCCTACCATGGTAGCCAACAGATGGATCGAGGGGGAGCCAGAAGAGGTCCATGAGGAGAACCCAACAGTGGGTCCTGAAGAACATCAAAAGGTGGAATACGAAGGGGAGGATTCTAATGAGGAGTCAAAAGAGGATGGAATCATTGGAGATATCCTTAGAGAGCCTTACCCTATCAAGAGCAGGCAAGAGACCATTTCAACTCCTTCCTCGCAAGTACATAAGCATCCAATAGGAGTCCTCTTAAGATAAACATACCTAGTAAGAGAATATTGCCCATGCAAGGGCGAGCATCGTTGTTGACATCTACCTTTTCCAGGATGCACCTCCACAAGGCGTAACCCAACAACGTGCATGGACTAGAGGAGACGGCCGACGATCCGCATTAGGCATGCATCCACTACACCATACTCCTGGATCAAGCACCCTCATGAATCAAGCACTACCATGAATTGTACCACAAGTGGCCCATCTAGACACTCAGGTTCAGGATCTCCATCATGATGTAATGGAGATTGGAGGCGAAGACCGGAATGCGACAATGCGAATTCGACGCCTCTGCAAAGAACAAGAACACCATTCAGAAGCCACACTAAACCAGCAAGCAGAGCAAGAGGACCTTACAGGCCATCTACACTCCTTAGAGGATGAACTGGCCACCATGAGACAACAAATCCTAGCTGCTGAGGCTTGGGAAGCCTTAGCAGAACAGAGAGTGGAGGAGGCTACTCGCGAAATGAGTGAAATGGTTGGGCACCTTGTGCGTCATTTCGACATATAATAGACTAGTATAGCGAAGTGAGTTAGTGACTACACTACTCACACTATATCTTAGGTTTATTACATCTTTCATCACAACTAGTAGTAGTAAATCAAGAGAGGTACACCCTCCAGGAACCCTTGTAACCCGAATCAACTAAATGTATTGACAGCTTTGTTCTATTTTGATAAACTTAACGTTCGTACAATACCTACTAATTATCACCATAAGTACATTTTGAGGGTGTGATCAAAACAACTGGGAATCATACAGAAAAACATGTGATTTATATACCTATATACATCAATGTGTGTGTGTGTGTATATATATATATATATAGATGAGATACAACTAGCAAACGACCATAGTTACTTACGAACCTGTTTCATGCCATACAATAAAATCATACTGCAACAAGGAAGTAACCAACCGACCGACAAAAAGCCAGTTCTACAAATGGACCTCACTACATTTCAAGCCACCATAAAAGCCGTTGTGACAGACGTCATGGCACAACTTAGCGCAAACAACGCAAATGGAAACGGGAGTGGTGCCAGCGGTACCAACCCTAATGACAACCAAAGACACCAGCAGGTGTATTCCTACAAGGATACCCCAAATCAGAAACCTAAGGATTTCTATGACAAAGGAGAGGCACTATCGGGAGCTACATTGCAAGGATACTACCTTAGTGCCGACGAGGTCATATGCTGGGAACCTACCCGAATGCCACAACTGTAACTTCCATCACAAAGGATCCTATCGGGAGATACATTGCAAGAATTGCAACAGAAAAGGGAATACCACCCGCTTTTGTAGAGTCCCAACCCGACAGGGCACCTAAGCCACCAGTGCCAGAGCGATCCAAACCTGCTACGGTTGTGGTGAGACTGCGCATTTCAAAAGGGAGTGCCCAAGAGTCAGGGACGTGAATGTTGATAGTAATGGAAGCGTACTTGTGATCACTGCAGGAGAGACTCTCCCGGAACCACCAGTGGATATCGGTATGTTTCCAAACAATAATATTCAAGCCTCGGATTTTCCACTAAATCTAGTGCCCATTTAGAGTTTATCAACCATAGACCGTGAAACGCGACAAATCGTAGTCATAAATTGCCCCCTCACCCGAATAAATCACATCATTCATATAAAGTTAAGGATTCTTACATGTGATCTTTTATGGCTAGTGTAAACATTAGGGTCATATATAATTAAGATTCTATAGACTTAGAATGTGTGATTTTGCCTTATTTCATGTTCCTTGTTTGGTTGTGGGCTTATGGTAGAGTCACTCATTCAACTCTCTTTTCAATCTTAATTATATGCGACTAGTTTACACCAAACTATTATAGAGAGACCTAGTAGGAATCATACTACGAAATTCCATCACAATTTATCAAAGCACTCGTACTGCTAGTACTCACTAATTCTGGTACAATTGTTCGCAGAAGTAATAAAAAAGATAAAACTATATATATGGAATACACTATCATTCTAAACAATCATCTCCCTTCCGAATCGACTTAACACCTTTTACAATAAGAAGTTCCAATGTCGTCATTTGACATGGATTGGCTAGGTCCTCACCATACCAATTTCATGTGCTACGAAGTCACCCTTTGATTTAACCAACCGATTAACTAAACTCTTTCAATCTATAAAGACAAACCTCTGAATCGTCCCTTGCATCTAGACTCATAAGTACCTATGTAAGATTTATCACACTCTTTCCTAGCCCACAATAGAAATAAGAAACAAGAAGCAAAATACATCAAGGGTATCCTAGAGGTTTATAACCTCCCCGAGGTATTCCCAGAAGTTCTTTAAGATATACCACTCATGTGCCAAGTTGAGTTCAGAATCGACTTGACTCTTGGAGCCATTCCCGTAGCCAAACCACCAGTACCACTTAGCACCGACAAAAAACAGAAATTGTCCAGTCAAATGGAATGGCCTAATAAGTAAGGAAATTATCAGATCGAGCCTCTAACCTCAGAGAGCACCCGTCTGAATCGTAGAAAGGAAGGGCAGATTGTCCATAGGACCATTCACTACCAAGAGCCAAAGAAACCCATCATCAAGGATCAATATCCCCTATCCCGAACCGACAATTCGTTCAACCAACTTCAGGTGATTAGGGAAGTCAATCGAGAATGACAAGTTTTGTTGTCTCTGACGTATCCCAACAATGAGATTGATGCCTATTGTATTTATGAATGATTTTGATGATGAATTGATGATTATGGATTTACCGACAAGGTGTATGGTAGTTCATTTGTTTCTAGATAGAGAATCGGTGTTTTGAATGGACAAAATTATTTCTTGTGTAACTACATGGGATTCTTGATGTTAGAGGCGATTATGATTGGGGAGTTTCCGAGGTCTCCATCTGAGATTTGGAATCTTTGAGTTTGCTTGGTCTTTATCTATAAGATCATATTATGTTGTGTTATACATTCCAAGGTTCTGGGATGCAATGTATTTGGTTGAGCTAGTTTGAGATTTGTTTTGAGATTTGCAACGTCAGTTGCTAGTTTGAGAGCTGGGTTATTTTCTTGGAGAATCATCGATCTATTTGAGTTTATGAATTTTGAAGAATGGGTCAGAAGGATCTATGATTTGGGTATCTGAGACTTTAGTTCAAGACTTGGTCAAGACGAGGCGCAAAACAGGTTGTTATCAGATTTATGTGCTCAGGAATGCATGAGTTGTCTTCGCAACAAGAAGTTGTGGGCAAGGAGCTTATTGTTGACAATGGATCCTTTCGAGAATGCTGATGAATAGGTCTAGAGGCATTTGGGTCACTCAGGTTGAGTGTCAGTTGTTGAGGGATTCGTCAATTCATTGTATAGATTACTATCCATAGTCTAGGTTCGACAGTTGTTGATTGGTAAATCAGCTTCAAAGTTTCGTATGTTTAGCTTCACATGGGTTTTGTTCAGTAGTGTATTTGTAACATCCCAAAAACCATAAGTAAAAATTTCATTTTTAATTCAACCAAAAACCATCAACTATTCATATCAAACCATCCATAAGTATTCCAAAGTAAAAATAGTTATCACATTACAATCCCAAAATCATAAAAGTGCGGAAACATGGTTGGATGCGCTATGATCAAGCCCGCCCCTTCCCCTTCGAACCAGAAGTACCTGAAAAAAAAACTAAAACCTTAAACACAAAACTTAGTGATTTCTCTCCAAAATACTACATACCATACATACTATGGGCCTCGCCCGACATTGGTCCCTGCCCAATACAGATATGTCCATAACATGTGATTCCCCCCCCCCCCCCCTAATACTAGTCAGGCCTTGCCTGACATCAGGCCCTACCCAGTACACATACAAACACAAACAATACATGGAAGAGTCACACAGACAGCTAGCGTTCTAATAAGAACAATCAATTCTCCGATATTAGTGCCTTCAACCCGCTAAAACATTGTGAGAAGACTCACCTCAATCAAATGATGAAGAGTTACACACACAGGCTATTGCTATGATGGCTCCTTAACTGAACACATCCAAACTAACTCAAATAAATAATCAGGGTAGTAACCATAACTAAAAGCCTAATCACAAACCCTCTCATAATTCTTACCCTAGCCTAACAAGTCATGGCCTATGGCTAAAAGACCTAAGGCCAAATAAATAGACAAAAAGACTTTTGGTGAGTATGCTAAGTGTACCACCTTATTACGCCCAACGTACAAGCTTACAAAACAAGGGAAATGTAACATCTGGACTTTCAGGTATATTTTTTATTTATGTTTTTGGAAGGACTATTGACCGAGTCGACGAGTTGGTGTTACAACTCATCGAGTAAGGTCGTGATGTGCCACGTGGATTAATGATCTACTCGACGAGTCCGAGAGCCGACTCGCCAAGTAGACACTGTGAAGAGAAACCCTAAATCCTCGGGTTTGGGGACTATTTAAGGGCACTTATAGCCTCATTTGCGGCTAATCAGCTGCTTTCCTTTACTGAGAGAAACCCTAATCGCCCTTTGATTTAATAGAGAGAGTGCGTGAGTTAATATTGAGTAGTATGGTGCATCTTTGGAAGAGAAGAGAAGGATTTCAAGCAAGGAACAAGAGGAGGATGTTAGATCTGTTGTTATTCATCCAAGAGCTTTTGTAAAGGGTATAAAATTTGTACCTGTCTCATTAGTTTGGGTAGATCTCATATTATTGGATTTTAGGGTTTCTTTTCTACCTAATATTGGGACATTGAGTGTTTTATGCACATATAGAGATTTGGACATCAGATCCGGACCTTGTTAGGTCCCTAGAGTCCAAAGATCCCTGCTTTATGCAGCCATAATGGAGCCTTGAGTGAAAACCCTTAGTAGAGCAGGTTTTTGGAATTTCAAACCCTAACTGCCATGTATGAACGTAAAGCTTGTGGCTTTACGTGATAAGCAAGCCTTGAGAGCGTAGATCTAGAGTGTGAGAGGGTTTCCTTCCTTGAAATTGTCTAATTAAGTCATGGGCCTGAATGGACTTGCCGAGTCAATGAGCTGACTCGACGAGTCAGTTAGGGTTTGTCCGGATGAGCTGGCCATGCTATTGCTCGGCGAGTTAGTGGTTAACTCAACGAGCTGGACCTTCACGAAGACTTATGGGGGACGAGTGGACTCGACGAGTCGCATGAGTGCAGTCGGCGAGTCAGGTCAAACTTGGACTGTTGACTTGAGTTTGACTTCTATTGACTTTTGGGTTTGATCAACATGAGTAATGGGGACCATGGAAGGGTAAAAGGATCTCTTACCCATTCAAAGAATTTAAGAGAAAGAGAGAGAAACCTTTGGTGTATTTGAGTATGAATAAAGTATTAATTATAGATGATTATCCTATGTATTAGGCGGAGGCTAGTTCGAGATTTCCGAGCACGAGACTTTTACTTACTAGCTTATGAGGTGAGTCTTCTCACTATACTTACCATGAGTGGTATCTTTGTGTGACCGAGATGTCTTATGTGCTTATTTGTGTATTGTGATACTTTGCATTTTTGTCCTTCTGGTTTATGCTTATTGTTATGAACTTATTAAGTTAGGGCCGATGGGTCCTCCCGAGTGATGGGACCGGAGGGTCTCCATTGGAACACATTGACCAGAGGGTCGTATTGAGTTAGCCTCGAGTGGATAATGTGATATGTGTGGTATTTTGGGGAACTCACTAAGCTTCTTGCTTACCGTGTTATGTGTTATGTGTTTCAGGTACTTTTAAGGATCACGGGAACGCACCAGCCTGATTGTACACACATCAGTGATTGAGTTATGATTTAGAGGATCCTGGAGTTCTGAAATATGAATAGCTTTTGATATGAGATTTGATGATTTGACATTGTGACATTTTGTGTTTTATTTATTGATACAAATGTGTTTTTAAATTGAAAATTTAGGTTTGAAATTTTCCATTGTTACAAGTTGGTATCAGAGCCTTGGTTTGAGGGATTTGGATGCACCTTTGGGTGTGTTTGGACTCAAACTGAGGATTTAAGAAGAATTTTTAAAAGAAAATAAATTTTCCAAAAAGAGAAACAGTTTTAAGAGAAAACAAGTTGAAGCGGTGTGTACAATCAGCTAGAGCCCGAACGGTGATTTCCCAAAATACCCTTACTTTTGTGTTATAAGATATTTATGAGAAATTTTATTAGAATTTCATGCTAGAGGGTAGACTAGATATTTTATATTCTAGGGCTAGAGTTGCCTGATTTGTGATGCCTTAGCCTAGTGAATGCTTTTGATCAGTGTTATCTGTTATTTGCTTAAGTATGTGCTAAGTTCTGAATCAGGAGATAATCTAGGAAGAGATACTTAGATGAGCTTAATAGGGGTCTACTGAGAGAGTAGTCTGTGATTCGTGAGATATAGAGTACTTGTGAATTAGAATCCTAGTAGGAGGACTTGGGGTGACTACATGTGGGGTGTGGAAGGTACTATTGGACCCGTACTACTAAAAGTACCCGATCTGTATGCAATCCAAGTAAGAATCCTTAGGATGCTAAGGAGCAAGTAGGGATGTGTAGTCAAGTATGAGTTATTGGATTAATGTCTAAGTCCATAACTGTAATTGGTAAGACTTGACCTGACCCGGCATGGTCCATTTGGGTTGCATGGCATCGGGACAATTGGATTGACAAGATGAGGAAAAACGATACTAGTGATTTATATTAATATATTATAAGTTCTAATATATTAATATATAATCATATTATTTAATTAGTATTGATCAAGAATTAATTTATAATTAATTAAGTGATCAAAAGGAACTAATTAAGTATGGACTCTTAGATATATATGTGTGGTGGGCCAAGTTCATTTAGGTTGGGCTAAGATTCATGGATAGTCCATGGAGTGTTTAACCCATGGATCATATGAAATGAAAGGTCATGGGTTTAAACCTAATCTCCACACTATATAAAGATGTCCTTGGTTGGTGAACTTGGCACTAGTGTGTGTACACAAAAGGGCAATGCCGATTTCACTAGAGAGAACCAAAGTATCCTTATTCTCAAGGTTATTCCAAGTGTTCATGGTGTTGTGTGAACCATTTGAGGTGTCACACTTGGGGCACTAGGCACTCAAGCTTCATGAAGACAAGTTACATAAAAAAAAAAGGTATGTATTCTATCTATTTTATTACCCAAGTATATGATATTTGTATGCTAGTATAGGGTAATATCATTGAAACGTCATATTTGCATGTATAATAGAGAAAACATAGATTCAAGGTATTTAGGGTGCATGTACACTTAGGAGTGTTAGAATGCTCAAAACCCAACAGTTGTATCAGAGCCATGGGTTGTTTTCTGTTATATTAATGCAAATGTTTTATTTTCAAAGTTGAAAAAAAAAAGAAAAAAAACACATGACGTTTGTCAAATTTTAAGATAATTACTTGTTTTTATGAAAAACTAATTATTTGTAAAATTTGAATCATTTTCTATATGAGTTGAATTAGGTCGAATTTAGTAAAAGATAAAACTATATGATTATTTTATTAGTTTAAAAATTTGATCTAAAGAGTTTTTTGAAACCTCCATAAGTTATGGATATGAAAAGGTTTTTAAAAAAAATCGATTCAAAGTTTTTTATGGAGTTACAAAACTTGGTCTTAATGTTTTAAAGAATTCCATAACTTGTTCTTAAGTTATGGAACATGAAAAGTTTCATCATAAAAGAAACATTAAACTCCATAAGTTACGGAATCCAAAAGTTTTTTTTTGTGTTACCTTGTTTTATGAGTTATTTTTTAGATTAATGAAAAATATGTGTTAGTAGTTTTCAATCCAAATTAATCTAAAAGTTGTTCATAAAATGTGTTTTTGTAACTTGTCCTCAAGTTATATGAAAAGTCACATTTATGAATCTTAAAAACTCATAAAAATGCCTTAGGTTACAAAAAAAAAAATGAAGAGTCTTTTCTTATAAATAGTTTTTATGGCTCCATAACTTGTCCTCAAGTTATGGATGTCCAAGAGTCTCTTCATTAAAAGTTTTAAAACTTTAATTAAAACTCATAAGTAATGATAATCCAAGAGTTTTGAATAGTTTCAAAACTTGCCCTCAAGTTTTGGAATTTGAAAAGTTTTCTTTTATGAATACTTTAATTCCAAGTTAAGCCCTTAGAATTTTAAAGAGTTAAAATTCAACCCTTATACTTTATAATATTATAAGTTAGTAATATTTTATATGTATAAGAGCAAGTCAGTCTTACCGTTAGTAGGCCTCATTCACGAAGCCGGTCTATAAGGAGGTATAAGGTTACTGCCTATAAAATGGCAGTTTAATGGGTGTCCACTCTCACCCACCGCTTCCTTGACCAGTGGAGGGTCGTTAGCCGAACGGGTAGGACAAGGACTATAATTCTCCCTTCATTAAAAGTATTAATGATAAATATAAAGTAACTATTGTTTTTTTTATAATTCCCAATCTTAGTTACTTTTGGAAAATGTGAATAAGGTGCTAATCCATGAAATTACACTTTGCACTTTGTTTAAGTCGGTTAGTGGAGCGTGTGTGGTTAACCGGCACACTAACTCGTATTTAACAAGGTAGGCAAAGGGTAACTTAATATTTATCATAGTATCCATGGAGCGTGTGTGGTTAACCGGCACATCGATTGAGGGGTAAATATTAAGGGTACCAAGTATATTTGCATGGTTATTCACATCTTGTTTTGTGATCCTCGGCATCCCAGTCACAAAACCTGAAGGGCACACTCGAGATTGAAACATGTCGTTGAATAGTTCAATGAATCTCAAAAGATCTAGGAGTTTCAAATCCGATTAAAAACCTAATAATTATTTCATTTTTCATGGTGAAATTGGTGAATTGTCATTCACCTACCTTCAAATATTTTATAGCTTGGATTACGACATCCCTCTTCTGAGTTATAAAATATTATGTTGGGTCCTAGCCTTAATATTTCATATTGGGTGTTATATTAAGAACTTTAGATCAACTATCTTGAATATCTCCCAAAAGATGTCTAGTTCAGACATCTATGATCTTCCCAAATCTCTTGGAACTTCACTTTCTCCACCTCCTCCAATTATTCTCCCTAATCTACAAGTTCAAGGTCACTCAAGCCCTATTGGCAAGGCAAGGTCTAGGTGTGATCACATCTTGGATATGAAGTCACATATTGACAAGCCGGGAGAGTTAGGTGTCAAAGTCTTGAGAAAGTTGGATGTTCAATCACTGTCTAAGTCACATAGTGAGTTCCTTTGGGACCCCTATGAAACAGACTATTACAAGACCCTTAATGATCTTATCTATTTGCTAAGATCAACTTCCTAAAACTTTATGGAAATTGACAATGATGACACTGGAAATCCAGAAAAAGCACTCTCTTCCCAATGGAAAGGGATCAGCCATAGTCAACTCGGTTGACCAAATGGTAAAGAGAAAAGCTAAGTCTGTGATAGTACTGGTACCATTACCAAAGGCTCCATATGTTTATATTGCCAAAGGAAGGGGCATTAGTTGCGAAGCTGCCAATTTTACCTAAGGATGTTAAAGTCAATAAGTTTGACCCAACTTCAGGTAAAATCCACTATCTAACTATGCTAAGTTTCTTTACTAAGATTCTTGATACATGATGTGATTGGTTCACATATTGTTGTTTGTAAGAATCAAAGAAAAGTGAAGAAACTTAAAGAAAGAGTATGTTGAATCCGATCGCGTAGATGGATTTCTATCGCATAGTTTGAAGATCGGATTTTTGAGCTACTTCTTAGGAGTTATGATATATTGCTTAGGAATAGATAACAACAAAGTTTTCATGCTCTTTTGCATTGTAAGGATAGTTTTTCCGCAAATTTTTTAAAATAAAAGGAAAAATGATGTTTTTATTTATTTTAAAATATCCTTACAATGGCATTTGAGGAAAAAATTGTTGCTTATATGATTCCATTAATAGCAAGAGTGGAAATATGAAATTGATTCTTTAGGGTTGTATGTGCACCATAGGATGTTGTAGTATACTAAAACCCAACATGAGTATGCTTGAGAGAGTCACTGATGATTTTGTATTGTGTTTCAGAGACATCATGGTAGGTACGCGCCACACCCTAGGGAGCAATGAAGTTAGTGATGATGAGATTCACATGATGATTCACGATGAGGTGGCCGCGGCCATAAGAGAGGCTATTCTAGAGATGTTTGGTTCTATTAAGACCACTTTGATCGAGACGTTTGATGAGCGATATGCTGCAGTTTCTGAGGCGGCTGCTGCTGCCAAGCCACAGGGAGGTGACTCGTTGCCGTACCGGGAGTTCAGCAACATGAAGCCACCAGATTTTGATGGGACACAGGATCGGATTGTTGCGATGAGATGGATTTTTGATATTGAGGGGTTTTCTACACTTTTTCATGCCCAGAGCATTTGAGGGTACGGTTCGCGCTGAACCAGCTTTGCGTGGGAGCGAAGGACTAGTGGAAGTTTGTGACGACCAGTTTTACTCCTACTAAGCACATTACAATGACTTAGGAGAGGTTCACTATGATGATCCGAGATGAGTATGTTCCCTGGTGGAGAGGGAACGGTTTGCCCAAGAGTTTCTGTCTCTCAATCAGAAGACAGAGTCGGTGACTGAGATTACACGGATGTTTCACGAGAGGGCACTATTCCACCCTGAGCATGTGTTAACGGAGCAGGTGGGCATGAGCCGGTATTTGAGCATTCTAAGGAGGGATATTTGAGAGTTCGTGGTGAACTCATCTTATCGGACATTTACTGAGCTTCAGGAAAATGCCAGGAGGAGGGAGATCGAGCTGGAGGCTCAGGCCAGGAAGGATGCGGAGTCTTAGGGGAGCGATCGGAGACCGGCGTAGTCGCAGCCGGTAGCGAAGCGGGCTAAGCCCATTGATTCGAGGATTGGGGGCCAGAAGGGCCGCACTTGTAGAAAGTGCGGCAAGAGTCACGAGGGGTCTTGACGATCGAGGATTTTCTACAAGTGTGGCAAGGAGGGGCATATGGCGAAGGATTGTCCCAAGGGGTTCGCAGTTTGTTTCCACTGCAACCAGACCGGCCACCGGAAGGCCGAGTGCCCCTAACTTCATCAGGGATCAACACAAGGATTTACACATGTTGCTTTGTGTGTTGCTGATAGTCGGTCAGTGAAGGCCGAGGTTTCGAGGGCTAGTGGTAGAGCTTTTCAGCTGACATCAGAGGAGGTCCGCTCAATACCTTGTGTCATGGCTAGTATGTATTTTCCCTTTTATTTAATTATTTTGATATTTATTGTGCTTATTCTATGTTCTATTAAGTACATTTCTTGTGAGTTCTATACCTGCTTTAGTGTTATTCGACTCGTGTGCGAGTCGATCCTTCGTGTCCTTAGCTTTTAGTCATCACATCAATATCTAACGTGAGGCATTGAGTCAACCTTTGAGGGTTTCTATAGCTGACGAGCATGCGGTTTTCGCTACTGATGTGTTCCAAGGGTGTGTGTTAGAGATTTTTGGTTTCGAGTTTCCGATTGATCTGGTACCGATTGTAATGGGGGATGTTTGTGTCATCGTGGGAATAGATTGGTTGAGTCGTTTTGGAGCCGTGATTGACTGCGAGTGTCAGTTGGTTACTATACAAGATCCTAGTGGGGGAGTGCTTACAGTGTATGGCGAGGGTACCAGATCTGGGTTAGCTATCTGCTCTGTTGCCCGGGCGAGGTAGAGTCTCTAGCAGGGTTGTATGGGTTTTCTAACATATGTATCGGATATGCGGGTTGCTACCGAGAGACCGAGTTTTATAGCCGAGGTTCCGATAGTGAGTGAGTTTCCTGATGTTTTTGATGGGTTTTATACAAAAGAACATCCCATGTGCTCATGCAAACCCTAAAGCTTGGATCTAGGTTTCTCTATTGTACATGAAATTCATCCAAGACTTATGAACCCTAGATCTAGCATACATATTTCGAAATTATCATATAAAATCAGATCTAGATGATTACCTCTTCAAGAGGCTTGAATCTTCTTCTCTTGGAGCTTAGAGTCACAAATGTCACTCCTCTAATGGCTTACAAACACCACAAGCAAAAGGATGATATTAGAGAGAGGGGAAGAGGCACAATTTCGACTATGAACTCTTCCAAGGTTTCCAGTGGCCGAAATCTGATGCCCTAGGGGTCTATTTATACTTGTGTTGCTAGGGTTTCAGTCAAAACCCTAATGGACAGGTTAGGCCTTAAGCAGTCCAAGGAACCTTCTGGAATAGGGCCCTTATGGCCGAAATTAAGATGGACACATCCTTAATTTCGTCCATGCCTAATCCATCAAGCTTCTCAGCCCAATATTCAACTATCACACAATTGATAGTTCTAGTCCCCTTTATTTAATTAATGTCTTTTAGCCACATAATTAATTCTTGTCTAATATTAATTAAAGTATATGATTTCTCCTTTAATGTATTATTCAAATAATATATTAATAAACCATAATAACCACTCTCTTCATAAATCATCCTATGAAGTTGCTTTGGTGAAGGCAACCCAAAAGGACCATGCACAACTGGGTCAAGTCTCACACCCCCAAACCAAGGATGGCGGAAACGTCCGGGGTTGGCGGACTTCATGTATAGTATCACAACAACGAGTATAATAGTGCTCAAAGTAAATGCAACCAATCATATATATAATTGAAAGGGTTACATCATTGTATGAATTACATGTTTCTAAATTAATTACAATATGTAGAAAAAAAGTGTGAAATGTTTGACGCCTTAACGTCCCATCCTCAAAAGCACTTGGTTACCTGTTTAGTGATTTCCTAAGAATACAAGTTGTTTGAAAAAGTGTCAACCCAAAGGTTGGTGAGTTCATAAGCTTTTGATAGTAAGAGTTTGAAAATCGATCTTTGTAATGAGTTGTATGTTACCAAGAAAAATCCAATATTTTCCTTATAAAAGTGATGTGATACTAAATACCAGGACCAAGAATGAACAAGTATTTGTCATACTTAAAGATATAAAATTGGTTTTTAATTGGCAGAAAATCCTTTTAAATTTGAGAAGAATCTCGTAATGAATGATGTGTAGTCTTAAATACCAAGACCGAAAGTATACAATAAAAGCTATAATTATTGATGTAAAAAGTGATTTTAAATCGACATAAAACCCTTTTTGATGTGAAGGCGTAGAAGTAATTTTCCATACTCAAAGTAATTTCTGTGAGCTAAATCGACATAACTCGCTAATTTAAAAGTAGAACCCGCAAATCTTATGATTTGTTAATACCACATGTGAGCTAGTATAACCATACTTGAAATAGACGGCCTCGTAATACGACGTTCTTCAGGCGTCACCGTTAAATGACACTTGTCACCACAGACCTGCCGGTCTAGCTGTTGCAAGCAACTCTGGTGTGGGTTTTTCAAACCCAATATAGATCTATACACAACTATCACGTTCTCCCTACAAGAGACTCTGGTTAGAATTTACAGGAATTTTTTACTTTGTTACTTTGGAAGTAACCCGAAGCGAATGACTCACAAATTTATCCATTAACAGATTTACGTGAACTAAACTGAAAAACTTTGATAAATCAGTTTGAAAAGTAAATGATACATAAACTATACCTATTATAGTTTATCCAAACATTTGTAATGTATAAGAACTCTTTTATGAAAACACATTAGTGCTACGAATCCATAAACTATGTTTATTATAGCTTAATATATGTGTTCTAAATGAATGAATAATCTTACCATGAATGACTAAATTTCAGTTTATGATGACAAACTAACAAGGAAACACATTCAATATTTAGAACTTATTGTTATACACTTTGCTCAACATAATACAAAGTGTTATGCAAGTTATAAGCTGTTAACTAGTTTTTAAACTTTCAGCACAATTTTAGAAAAATCATAGAAAACTCATACAAAGTCGAAAACTGAATCCGTAAATTCTGAAAGTTCATAGAATGGGTCTAGTTTATCCATAATTTTTATTATGATTTTTAGAAGTCTTTAACTTGTGTTAAAATGTTCATATTCACGGACTGGTCCGGATTTGTTCTTGAAATGATAGGTTGTTTTATAAAAATTACCATAAATCATAGAAACATCGTATGGAGATGTGAAAGTAGTCATTTTAAAGCTAAGAACTGGAACTACTTGCACCTAAAACATTTTTGAAAGCTAAAATGTTTAAGTTGACCAAAACAGTCCGTGAATGGAGTCCAACTTTTCTGATGAAAGCTGTTGGAGATGTTTAGTTATGTTCTTGGTGTTTTAACTTGTATCCTCCCCTTTAAAACTTAAGAAAAACGTGATAATAGAGGGGTATGAACTCACCTTATGTGATTTCAGTAGACGAATGATGGAGAAAAGAAGTGTTCAACTCAAGAACACTTTGGGAGATTGCTTGAAGATTCCAAGATCTAACACAAACATGATGGAGTTTGTGTAAGATATCTAAGATTTGAGTAAAATGAAGTGTAATAATAACAAGGAGGATGAATTATACTTACCAAGAGTATAATAAAGCTTGATGATCAGCCTTGGAGTCTCGAAATAAAGAGAAAAAGTTTGAGAGAAAAGTGTTTGATCTTTTCATGGAAAATGAGTGAATGAATGAAGTGTGAGGAGAGAGGATGGATGTTCCATCCCAAAGAACGTGGGAATGGCTGGTAGATGAGTGGAAAGGACATTGAAGTGACTTAGGTAAGGTGGGGAGGTATGGCTGTTCATAGAGTGGGTGTGGGGGTGGTTACTTGTGTCATAAGGTAAAGCAAAGTCAACACTCAACCTCTTGTACTTCACCCACTATTCTTGGATAAGGTTTATCCCTAAAAACGTGATTAATTAATAAAAATGGGGCCTTATATGTTAAAATAAAGTTTTGGATGAAAATCCCGTGTTAAAATAATTAAAAACGGGCTTAAAACGCTAAAAATATTGAAAACCGGGCAAAAACTGCCAAATTCCGAATTTGGGCCGAGGATGCGGAGGTTCGGCTCCTTAGGAGCTTAGAACCGAAAGTAGAAGAGGGGGCCGAGAGTAGAAGAGAGACCGAGAGAAGGGAAGGATGGAACCGAAAGTAGGAAGAGGGAACCGAAGGTGCGAGGGGAGGGAGGCGAAGGCGAGGTTCGGCTGGGCGGTTAGAACCGAAAGCGAGGTTCGGTCTTCAGGCTCCTTCGGTCTTCGGGGTTTTGGGTTCTCAGGTCTTGGTTCTCGGTTGTCTCTCGGTTCCAAGGTTTCGGTTTCGGCTGCTGAGGTTTCGGCCCTAGGGGCTTCGGCTCCTAAGAGGAGTTTCGGCTCAATAAAGCTATTTTACTCGTTTTTACCCCGTTTCAAGTTGTTTTTGACCCGGTTAAGGGTCGGGATGGCCCGAAAGATTATAAAAAGTTTAAGGAACTTTCGAGACAGATTTGGGAGAGATTTCACATTCTTGGAGAGGTTTCTCATACAAAGAGATATGTGGGAGAGATTTCACATTCTTGGAGAGATTTCTCATACAAAGAGAGATTTGGGAGAGATTGTAAATAGAGAGAGATAAAGTGAAAACGATTGAGATAGGTTTCGTGTGTGACACTTGTGAGTGTCCGGCTTCGCAACGCAAGGTCCGTAACCCCGTTAAGCCATGTTTAAGGATCTTACACACTCCCGATGAGTATGAAACATTGTTTATCGGTTTGGTTCATTACTTAACGTCGTTTTAGGTTAATGAAATCTAGATATACAAACTTTTCAATTGATGATTTCTGCTTAGTATAACGAGTTGTACGAAAATAACATAGCGTAAACCCTAGTACACAAGGGTTAATTGAGTTGACTGGTTTGACTTGTTGACTTTAGTTGACTTTGACTTGACCGGAAATTGACGGTTGTCACATCATCACCCCGTTTAGGAAATTTCGTCCCGAAATTTGCATTTTGATTGGGGATTCAGGAGTTCGGGAAGAGAGGTAGGTACTTTTCGGTGTACAAGAAATTGGTATGGCGGGGACCAATCCACCTGATGATAAATGATGACCTTGGAATTTCTTATTGTAACCTGAGTTCAGTCGATTTAAAGGAGTTATTGCTTTGAAATGATAGTGTATTCTATATGTGACTTTATGCTCTCTGCTACAAAGTCGAGACTCTCGTTCATTTTGATCTCTCCAAGTGGTAAGTGGGTATTCCCATGTTTTACTGACGTTAATCACCTAAGCTATTAACATGTCGCCCAAGGTTTGGATAGTTCCTTTTGTTCTGCCCGTTGTTTTGCTGTTGGTGGGCCATACTCAAGTCTAACCTGGTTCCATGTAAGGGTTGTCAGGGTCACGAAATGAATCTACTATCTCTTTGATGTACGTTCTAGTTGATTCCTCCTTCCTATCGGTTTCTTTGATTAGTAGGGAGTGTGTGGATTTGGCCAGTCTGACAACGGTTACCCAAATGGTATCGAGACTATTCATTGCCTTGGGTAACTTGGTTATGAAGCCCACGGTTAGCCGCTCCCACTTCCTTTCAGGTGTCACTAGTTGTTGTAGGAAACGCGAAGGCTTCCTTTATTCAACCTTGGCTTTGGCACAAGTCCGATACTTGCCCACAAGTGTAGCGATGTCAGCTTTCCTTTTCGTCCATTGATGTTACTTTTTGAGGTCCAGGCATGTCTTGACCGTGCCTGGATGAAGGGGAGTAGTGGGTTTTCATGTGCCTTGCTCGTACATTATTTCTGAATCCATCGACCTCGGTGTCCAGATTCGGTTCATGGGATAACATGCCCTGTCTTCCGTGCCTTCTAGTCTTTTGTGATCGGTGAAGGTTGTATGCTTCGTGTCGTAGAGATGGTGCCTCTAGACCTCTAGGGCGAACACTATTTCTCCTAGTTCGAGGTCATGTGTTACCTAGCCAACCTCGTACGTCTTTAGTTGTCTTACGTTATACGTATTAACTTCTCCTCGGAGCGCTGCATGGATCTGTTTCAGTGTTTCTCGTTTGATTAGTTTGGTAAGGAATACATGGGTTTGTGTCACACCCCCGAACCAGACAGCGGAAACGTCCGAGGGCTATTGTGACTCAACTGAATACCATCACAATGAATATACATGAAACATAACATCATACAATACCAAGCATTGGAATATTACAACTGGTAGCGTTTACATTCAGTACATTGATCCATAATATTACATGCCCAAAAGTAAATTGTTCGGTACTAATTAAAACAACAGCAAGACGATACTGAGTACATTTTTCCTTTTCGATTTACCTGTTACCTGAGAATACAAGTATTTTGAAAAACATCAACATATGAAATGTTGGTGAGTTCATAAGTAGTGTTTGAAATATAGTGGTTTGTATTGTTTTGAAAATCACCAGAAAATCCGATATTTTCTGAAAATAACTTAGTATAAAAAGTGTGAAGATCCGTAAGTATGCTTGTTTGTTTCTATAAATGTAAAAGTACAATTTGTAAAACTCGGTATGTAACTCGTAGGTGTATTAATTGAAAACCCTAGGAAAACCCGATGTTTTCCTAATACTTTGCATCAAATGATTTATATCTTGTTATTTCGTTACGACGGGTGTATTCGTTGAGTCCCGGTGACGTTGGATTAATTATGGATTGTGAATTGTTATAAACACACATTAATGAAAATGACTAGTTTACAACCATACAAACGATCCCTTAGGCGTCGCTCGCACTATTCACTTAATCCAAACACCCGAACTTCATGTAGCCCCACAACTGAGGAGGAAAAGAGGGTGCGAAGTCCCAATATTTTCTATAAGTCGTTCAAGGCTATCGTAAATGCGAAGGGCCCTTAGCCCCGCTCGCATTTGGTGAATTCTCGACTTTACTAGCAGCACCAGAGGGCCCTTGGGGTCCAACAGCACAAAGCCTGTAAAAGTCCTTTTACACGAAATTAGGTCATATAAGACCCAACTACATGTAAGCGAGTTTCCTTCGGGCCTAAAGATCATGCCATTGGGCTAGCTAGGCCCAACAAACACGATTTGAAACTTTTGAGCCCAAAGACGGTGTATCGACATCAGGTGTATTCTCACATGTGTATTGACTTTCCGAAATTTCCGCGTGTGTATTGAAGTTTCGTCGTGTTAGTAATTTCGGATTCACTATTGATTCGAGACCGAATCAATTCGTTTGATAACGATTTTGGTGTTGAAGGTGTATTATAATTTGCCGATAGTCGAGGTGCTAGTATTTCATCATGACGGTTTTATTATTTAAAACATTAGGTTGTTTCATTATTGCAGCCCCTTTCTTTTGGATAATTTACACATTTAACCCTTTGTATAAAATAAATTTCTATTTTAGTCCTCAAACCATTTTTCTTGACACTTTAGTATCAAAACTTGTAGAAAAGTTATTTTTCAGCCCAAAGTTATTTGAAAAACAGTTTTAGTCCACCAAATGAAATTTTTCTCGGTTGAAACCCTTATGTTCGCAGTTTTTACACTTTTGGCCCAAAATAGAAATTTTTTGCATTTTCGGTCCCTTTTAAATATGAAAAGCATTTTTAACCCTTGAAATGGACTTGGAGCACTAGTAGTCCCCTGTTTTATAAAAAATCACAGTTTCAGCCCCTCTAATTTGAAAATCTCGCATATTGGGCTTTATTGGGCCGAAAAATTCATTTTTGGCCCATTATGCTTAAAAATTTCACTTTTAATCCTTCAAAGAGAATATTTCCAGAAAAATACCTTATTGAAACTGTTTTGACTCATTTCATCCATCAGAATTTGTATTTTGTCATTTTGGGCCCTTTAACTTTATATATTCAACATTTTGAGTCCAAAAATGGGATTTTTAGCCCAATGAGTTCATATTAACCAACTTGGTTATTTTTCTAGAATTGATTTGTGTGTAATAATATGTTTAACACTTGTTTCATACATCCTAATGCAAATCTCGATTTTAAGGACTTTTTGACTAGTTTCAACACCATAATCACATAAGAACATGTAAACAAACATAGAAATCATACAAAGCATACATATACTCATAGATCTACACATTTGCTTGTATTCCCCCCCCCCCCCCACAAAACTTATAAAAACCGAAAAATAGGAGGTATGAAGCTCACCTTTGGGTGTGGTTTCGGTTTTGGAGAAAAGATGGAAGAAAATGAGGTGATTTTCGGCCCTAGCACACTTTGATGAAGATCTTGACTTTGAGGTGATTCTAGGATGCAAGATCATGATTTCTTATGAGTTAAGAAGAGATGTTTGATAAATCAAGGAACCTAGATCATAGATTTAAGTATAAACTTACCTTGGATGGTGATTCTTGTGAAAAATCTCCTTGAAATGCCCTTAAATCTCGAAAATTTAGTGAAGAGAGGTGAGGGTGTTCTTGAGAGTGTTTGATAAGTAAAAAGTGATGGAAGTGTGTGTGTGTGGGTGCTTTCGGCCGAGATCAAGAAGAAGAGAAGAGAGAGAGAGAGTTGAGTTGACAATCCTAGATGCATGTTGGTCCATGCATGGAGGTATGTGAGGTATAAGTGAGGTGGCAAGGCTTAAGTCAACTCTTCACTTCTTGGATTTGGGCTTTGGGCCGAGATTTTGGAAAGAAAAAGGAGATTATTGGGCTTTAATGCCCCTAAGCCCATATTATAGTTAGGTTGAGTGATTGTTGGCCTAAAAAAAATATAAATATGATTTTTATACTTTGTTGGGCTAGTTTAGGTTAATTATGGTTCATAATATTTAATTTATTTCATTCTGGGCCCAATATGGCCCAAAATGTTGAAATAAATGAATGTGGGTCCAATTAGAGCCCATTTAAAGGTTCTAATCCCATGATAGTCAAATTGGAAGCTTATTGGTCCAATGAGTCCAATAAGGAAGTCCTAGCCCCAAATGGACCTAAAAAGAACTTCTAGGGTTTCCAATTGCTTGTTGACTATTTGTAGTACTTGTATGGTGTATTGGATTGAAGTTTTGTTATCATAGAGTAAGCATCATACATGCTCTTTAGTTTTTGATTCTACATTTTACTTGAGTGTAGTGATTACAAGACACAAAATTTCTAGTTGTGACATCATCCCCTCGTTAGAGGGAATTTCGTCCCGAAATTCTGTTTGAAAGCTAGATTTGAGAATGCTAAAATAGGTGTGGGTACTTTTGCTTCATTTGATCTTCGCGTTCCCACATGAATTCTGGCCCACGCTTCGCGTTCCACCGTACTTTCACGATCGGGATGCGACTTTGCTTAGTACGCTTCACCTCCCTGTCCATGATTTCAACCGGTTCTTCAACGAACAGGAGATTCTCGTTGATTTCGATCTCGTCAAGGGGAATGACGAGTGTTTCATCCGATAGACACTTCTTTAGATTAGAGACATGGAACACGGGGTGTACACTGTTTAGCTCTGCGGGTAGTTGCAGTTTATACGCCACTGGACCTATTCGGGCGACGATCTCGAAAGGTCCAATGTATCGTGGGTTCAGTTTTCCCCATTTTCCAAAACGAATAACTCCTTTCCAGGGTGAGACTTTCAACAGTACTCGATCCCCAACCTGAACTTCTAAGGGCTTTCGCCGTTTATCGGCGTAGCTCTTTTGTCGGTCGCGCGATGCTTGTAATCGAGCTTTGATTTGAACGATCTTTTCCATGGTTTCACGAATGATCTCCGGTCCCGTTAGCGCCTTGTCCGATGTATGTGTTTTTGCTAGTTGGGTATCACCCACCTCAGCCCAACATAACGGTGATCTACACTTATGCCCGTATAGTGCTTCAAAAGGAGCGACCTTGATGCTCGAATGGTAACTGTTGTTATATGAGAATTCGACTAAGGGTAAGTGGGTATCCCAAGACTTCCCAAAGTCTATCACACATGCGCGGAGCATGTCTTCCAGTGTTTGAATGGTTCGTTCATTTTGACCATCCGTTTGTGGATGATAAGCGGTGCTCATGTCGAGATGAGTTCCAAGTGCCTTCTGGAGAGATTGCCAAAAACGTGAAGTGAACCTACTGTCCCAATCCGAGATAATAGACACTGGTACTCCGTGGAGTCTCACGATTTCTCAAATGTATAAACGTGTCAATCTTTCCATCTTGTAGGATTCCTTTATGGGCAGGAAATGGGCAGATTTCGTCAGTCGGTCGACTATTACCCATATGGTGTCCAGTCCATCCGACGTCTTGGGTAGCTTGGTCACGAAATCCATAGAAATCCCCTCCCATTTCCACTCAGAGATTACCGGTTGCTGTAATAACCCTGAGGGCTTCTGGTACTCCACCTTTACCTTGGCACACGTAAGGCACTTACTAACATAGGTGGCAATTTCTGCCTTCATGTTGGGCCACCAATAGTGTTGTTTAATATCCAAATACATCTTGTCTGAGCTGGGATGAACGGAGTATCGCGTCTTATGGGCTTCCTTCATAACTACCTCCCTAAATCCTCCGAGCTTAGGGACCCAAAGACGGTTCATGAAATAGTATACTCCATTCTCCTTTGCCTCTAGGTTCTTCTCCATTCCGCGCAATGCTTCGCTTGCTCTATTTTCCGTCTTCATGGCCTCTGACTGGGCTACTGCAATTTGAGTGGCTAGGTGAGATTGGATGGTTATTGAGAGAGTTTCCGTACGACGATTAGAGTACTCTTTCCGACTTAATGCGTCAGCTACCACGTTGGACTTGCCTGGGTGGTACTTGATCTCACACTCATAATCGTTTAGTAATTCAACCCATCTTCGTTGCCTCATGTTCAACTCCTTCTGGTTCAAGATGTGTTGGACACTCTTGTGGTCCGTGAAGATGGTGCACTTCGTACCGTAAAGGTAATGCCTCCAAATTTTTAGGGCAAAGACCACGGCTCCCAATTCTAGGTCATGGGTCGTATAATTCACTTCGTGCGTCTTTAGTTGGCGGGATGCGTAAGCTATCACCCTTCCATGCTGCATGAGAACGCAACCTAAGCCCTGATTTGACGCGTCACAGTAGACCACGAAATCTTCCGTTCCCACGGGTAGTGATAGTACCGGGGCACTACAGAGAGCTTGTTTCAGGGTTCAGAATGCGACTTCTTGTTTGTCCGTCCATTTGAATGGTACGCCCTTTTGTGTAAGCGAGGTAAGTGGTTTGGCGATCTTAGAGAATTTTTGAATGAATCTCCTATAGTAGCCTGCTAGACCCAAGAATTGACGGATTTCCGTGGGTGTTGTCGGGATTGCCCATCCTTCAACAGCTTTGACCTTAGAGGGATCCACATGAATTCCATCTTGGCTAACTACATGACCTAGGAAGTTCACACTCCGGAGCCAGAACTCACACTTTGAGAGTTTTGCGTATAGCTTTTCCGATCACAGAGTTTCTAGGATTTGTCAGACATGTTGGCCATGCTCTTCTTCGCTTCGGGAATAGACGAGAATGTCATCAATGAAGACGATGACAAAGTTGTCGAGGAATGGTCGACAGATCCGGTTCATCAGGTCTATAAATGCGGCAGGGGAATTTGTTAGGCCGAAGGGCATTACGACAAATTCATAATGTCCGTAGCGAGTTCGGAAAGCGGTTTTTGGAATATCCTCTTCCCGGACTTTGAGTTGGTGGTATCCGGACCGTAGATCTATCTTAGAAAAATAACTAGCTCCTTGGAGCTGGTCAAATAGATCATCGATTCGTGGGAGTGGGTAGCGATTTTTAACAGTGAGTTTATTTAACTCTCTGTAATCGATGCACATTCTAAAAGATCCGTCCTTCTTTTTGACAAAGAGGACTGGAGCTCCCCATGGCGAGTAACTAGGGCGGATGAATCCTTTGTCCAAGAGTTCACTGAGTTGGCTGGACAATTCCTGCATTTCAGCAGGAGCTAGCCGATAGGGTGATTTAGCGAGAGGAGTCGCTCCTGGAACGAGGTCAATTCGGAACTCCACTTGTCTCTCTGGGGGTACTCCTGGAAGATCTTCAGGAAACACGTCTGGGAACTCACATGCTATGGGAATGTCTTGAACGTTAACCTCTTCCTTGATTTTATCCACTATGTGAGCCAGGAACGCCAAATTGTTCTTTCGTAGATGTTTTTGTGCCTTGATGCACAAGACGAGGCGAAGGTTCATGCTAGGTTTGTCTCCATAAATTACTAGGGTTTCATGATTAGGAAGGCGAAGACGAATGGCCTTCTCGTGACACATAATTTCAGCATGGTGGGGGCTTAACCAGTCCATGCCAATAATCACATCGAAACTCCTAATTGATACAGGCATTAAGTCTATTCGAAAGACGTGTTGATTGAGGGTTAGGGTACATCCGATGTAGATTTCCCCGGTGGATTCGGTTTTCCCATTGGCCATTTCCACCGTAAAGGTTTCATTTAGCTTCTGGGGCTGTTGTTTTAATAAATGTTTAAACTTATTGCTTACGAAACTTCGCTCCGCTCCGGTGTCAAATAGGATGCATGCATAAGTGTGGTTTAGGGGAAACGTACCAGTAACAACAGCGGGGTCCTGAATCGCCTCTCCCTGACCCATGGTCAGCATCCTTCCTGTTCCTCCGTTTCCTGGATTGTTGTTGTTAGGGCAGTCTCGGCGGAAATGCCCGGTCCTCCCACACCCACAACAGGTGTGGCTAGGACCTGCATTGTGGCCGCCAGTAGTGATGTTGTTGTTGTTGCGATTGTTGTTGTTGTTGTTGTTTCCCTGTTGTTGGTTCTAGGGAGGGTAGGTCCTGCAGTACTTCGTCGGGTGTCCCCTTCGGTTACAACTGGTGCACTACAACTCCTTGCATTCTCCATTGTGATGGAAACCGCACTTGTTGCACTTAGGAAGATTACCGAAATAAGGTCTAGGAGCATTTGAAGCAGCTGAGGCTGGAGCATGTGGTGTGGCTGGAACCGGTGCGGTGACTGCATTAACTGCCACTGTCTGTTGCTTTTTAGAGGTCTCGGGGCCCTGACGCCCCTTCCTCTTGTTGTTCTTCCCTTTCTTGCCATCACCTTCCTTCTTTCCTTCAGCCTCCGCTGGCTTCTCACCCTTCTTGTTGTTATGGTCATACAGCTTCTTTGCCAATCTTTTTGCACTGTCAAATGTTTCGGGGTTTGCAGCTATCACATTTCCTTGGATTGGTGATGTTAGTCCCCAGATGAATCGCTCAATCTTCTTTCCTTCCGAGGTGATCATACCTGGGCATAACAGAGATAGTTCACTAAATCTCGATATGTAGGCATCGATATTCGCATTCTGCACAGTGAGGTTCCATAGCTCCTGCTCCATTTTCTGAATATCACCTCGTGGGCAGTATTCAGCCATCAACATTTCTTTCATCTCTGCCCATGGCATGGAGTTGGCTACAGGGAGTGTCATGGCTTCCACATGTCTGTTCCACCAGGTAAGCGCTTGATCGACAGAAGTGCAGGCCGCGAACTTCACTTTCATCTGCTCAGGACAATCGCATATCTCGAATACCGATTCCACCTTCTCGATCCATCGCTTCAGAGTGATCACTCCTCCAGTGCCGTTAAAAATCGTGGTTTGGCATTTGTAAAGTCCTTGTAGGTACATGTTTTGGTGGGTCCTTGATTCATCCCGTTGTTCGAACTCCCGGCCCCTTGCCCGTTGCCTCCTCCGTTATTCCCTTGGTGAAGTTGTGCCATAGCTGTGGTGACCGCAGCATACACGACCGCCTGGAATGCAGTGGAGTCAACTTCGGGTGGGGTTGGTCTAAGGTTTCCGCGAGTAGGTCGGCGAGGCATCTTTCTGTCATGAAACGGAAAGATGTTGAGTGTTTGGGGTTTCTGGGAGGTTGTGACCCTACTGACTAGGTGCAAGGTACGAACTTAAACACTCCTACCATTTAACATACAATCATAGATTCTCAACACATAGCAATTTGTAATATCATAACAAAGCACGTAAAAGTTTACTAATATTATCCGCATTTGATATATGAAAAATTTGCTCATAAGGGCATACATGAGTGACACTAGTTCGACAGCATAACGGCTCTATGAGTAGTGCAGTCACTTAAACATAGAGTCGGGGTACATAGCATAGTTCCTAATGACCTACTAAGATAAGTCTATCCCTAACCGCGATGATCTGCGTCCGGAGGTGGTGCCGAGGATGTGGATGCTCCCTGAAGACGAGCCACCAGTCGTTCTGCGTCCTGGAGTCGAGACTCCCACCTTACCTGCCTCATGTGAAACTCCCGAAGGACGTCACGTGTCTCCTGTTCCGCACGCTCGACCCTAGTCCACAGCTGGTGTACCTGATCAGCAGTGCCCTGAGCAAGATCGCCGGTGTTCCGTAATCGTCTCACCATGACCGGTAGGGCTCGGTCGGCCGGTCCTCCGTCCCTCAGGTCAAAGAACTCGTGCGACATGCCGAACGGGGGGTCGCTGTCTCTGCTGTCTGCTCCATCTCCAAAGATCAATACCCCAGGGAGGGGTAGGACCAGTGGGGCCCAAACGGTAAGCAGGCACCCTGATCGGGTAAGGGGGGTTGATGACTTCGGACTTTGCGTCCGAATCACCCCCTTCACTGTCATCGGGTTCCTCATCGAAGTTCTCTTCGTCTTCTTCGGGTTCGGCAGGCTCGCCTTCGTCTCCAGCCTCCGGTTCCCCATCAGATTCCTCTTCGGGGTCTTCCTCAGGCTCTTCCTCTAACCATCTGTTATTCCCCTGATTAGGGAAATAAGGTTCTCCAGGGTGATCAAAACCAGCCATGCTATCTGCGCGAGTATGTAAATATGCTAACATTATTCCTAGGATGCTACAACTATTGTACAGACTAAGCAAGCGTTCTCTCTTTGGTAATAAAGGGGTATAGTTTTAGGTTCCCTAGCTATCCCGATCTCATCAGAACGTGTGTTAGTTATACTTTGGAGAGAATGTAGTTGATCAGGCTACATCCACTTCTTGGTACCACTAAGAACAGTCCCGAATTAACCGAGATACTAGCATTATTTTGTTTGGTTCGGCTTTATGTTCCTTGTTCCTAATGCAAGCAAACGTGTTTTATTGTTGTATTTTACTTGTTTTGTTCAGAGTTATGTTAGTCCCTCTTTTGGTTTATAGTTGCATATCAATGTATGGTTCGATATGCTAGTTCACTATAAACAGAGCTCTGATACCAACCTGTCACACCCCCGAACCAGATGGCGGAAACGTCCGAGGGCTATTGTGACTCAACTGAATACCATCTCAATGAATATACATGAAACATAACATCATACAATACCAAGCATTGGAATATTACAACTGGTAGCGTTTACATTCAGTACATTGATCCATAATATTACATGCCCAAAAGTAAATTGTTCGGTACTAATTAAAACAACAGCAAGACGATACTGAGTACATTTTTCCTTTTCGATTTACCTGTTACCTGAGAATACAAGTATTTTGAAAAACTACGTCAACATATGAAATGTTGGTGAGTTCATAAGTAGTGTTTGAAATATAGTGGTTTGTATTGTTTTGAAAATCACCAGAAAATCCGATATTTTCTGAAAATAACTTAGTATAAAAAGTGTGAAGATCCGTAAGTATGCTTGTTTGTTTCTATAAATGTAAAAGTACAATTTGTAAAACTCGGTATGTAACTCGTAGGTGTATTAATTGAAAACCCTAGGAAAACCCGATGTTTTCCTAATACTTTGCATCAAATGATTTATATCTTGTTATTTCGTTACGACGGGTGTATTCGTTGAGTCCCGGTGACGTTGGATTAATTATGGATTGTGAATTGTTATAAACACACATTAATGAAAATGACTAGTTTACAACCATACAAACGATCCCTTAGGCGTCGCTCGCACTATTCACTTAATCCAAACACCCGGACTTCATGTAGCCCCACAACTGAGGAGGAAAAGAGGGTGCGAAGTCCCAATATTTTCTATAAGTCGTTCAAGGCTATCGTAAATGCGAAGGGCCCTTAGCCCCGCTCGCATTTGGTGAATTCTCGACTTTACTAGCAGCACCAGAGGGCCCTTGGGGTCCAACAGCACAAAGCCTGTAAAAGTCCTTTTACACGAAATTAGGTCATATAAGACCCAACTACATGTAAGCGAGTTTCCTTCGGGCCTAAAGATCATGCCATTGGGCTAGCTAGGCCCAACAAACACGATTTGAAACTTTTGAGCCCAAAGACGGTGTATCGACATCAGGTGTATTCTCACATGTGTATTGACTTTCCGAAATTTCCGCGTGTGTATTGAAGTTTCGTCGTGTTAGTAATTTCGGATTCACTATTGATTCGAGACCGAATCAATTCGTTTGATAACGATTTTGGTGTTGAAGGTGTATTATAATTTGCCGATAGTCGAGGTGCTAGTATTTCATCATGACGGTTTTATTATTTAAAACATTAGGTTGTTTCATTATTGCAGCCCCTTTCTTTTGGATAATTTACACATTTAACCCTTTGTATAAAATAAATTTCTATTTTAGTCCTCAAACCATTTTTCTTGACACTTTAGTATCAAAACTTGTAGAAAAGTTATTTTTCAGCCCAAAGTTATTTGAAAAACAGTTTTAGTCCACCAAATGAAATTTTTCTCGGTTGAAACCCTTATGTTCGCAGTTTTTACACTTTTGGCCCAAAATAGAAATTTTTTGCATTTTTGGTCCCTTTTAAATATGAAAAGCTTTTTTAACCCTTGAAATGGACTTGGAGCACTAGTAGTCCCCTGTTTTATAAAAAATCACAGTTTCAGCCCCTCTAATTTGAAAATCTCGCATATTGGGCTTTATTGGGCCGAAAAATTCATTTTTGGCCCATTATGCTTAAAAATTTCACTTTTAATCCTTCAAAGAGAATATTTCCAGAAAAATACCTTATTGAAACTGTTTTGACTCATTTCATCCATCAGAATTTGTATTTTGTCATTTTGGGCCCTTTAACTTTATATATTCAACATTTTGAGTCCAAAAATGGGATTTTTAGCCCAATGAGTTCATATTAACCAACTTGGTTATTTTTCTAGAATTGATTTGTGTGTAATAATATGTTTAACACTTGTTTCATACATCCTAATGCAAATCTCGATTTTAAGGACTTTTTGACTAGTTTCAACACCATAATCACATAAGAACATGTAAACAAACATAGAAATCATACAAAGCATACATATACTCATAGATCTACACATTTGCTTGTATTCCCCCCCCCCACAAAACTTATAAAAACTGAAAAATAGGAGGTATGAAGCTCACCTTTGGGTGTGGTTTCGGTTTTGGAGAAAAGATGGAAGAAAATGAGGTGATTTTCGGCCCTAGCACACTTTGATGAAGATCTTGACTTTGAGGTGATTCTAGGATGCAAGATCATGATTTCTTATGAGTTAAGAAGAGATGTTTGATAAATCAAGGAACCTAGATCATAGATTTAAGTATAAACTTACCTTGGATGGTGATTCTTGTGAAAAATCTCCTTGAAATGCCCTTAAATCTCGAAAATTTAGTGAAGAGAGGTGAGGGTGTTCTTGAGAGTGTTTGATAAGTAAAAAGTGATGGAAGTGTGTGTGTGTGGGTGCTTTCGGCCGAGATCAAGAAGAAGAGAAGAGAGAGAGAGAGTTGAGTTGACAATCCTAGATGCATGTTGGTCCATGCATGGAGGTATGTGAGGTATAAGTGAGGTGGCAAGGCTTAAGTCAACTCTTCACTTCTTGGATTTGGGCTTTAGGCCGAGATTTTGGAAAGAAAAAGGAGATTATTGGGCTTTAATGCCCCTAAGCCCATATTATAGTTAGGTTGAGTGATTGTTGGCCTAAAAAAAATATAAATATGATTTTTATACTTTGTTGGGCTAGTTTAGGTTAATTATGGTTCATAATATTTAATTTATTTCATTCTGGGCCCAATATGGCCCAAAATGTTGAAATAAATGAATGTGGGTCCAATTAGAGCCCATTTAAAGGTTCTAATCCCATGATAGTCAAATTGGAAGCTTATTGGTCCAATGAGTCCAATAAGGAAGTCCTAGCCCCAAATGGACCTAAAAAGAACTTCTAGGTTTTCCAATTGCTTGTTGACTATTTGTAGTACTTGTATGGTGTATTGGATTGAAGTTTTGTTGTCATAGAGTAAGCATCATACATGCTCCTAAGTTTTTGATTCTACATTTTACTTGAGTGTAGTGATTACCAGACACAAAATTTCTAGTTGTGACTGTTTGGTTTACGCGACTAGACTTATTCGGATGGTAGGACGTTCACTCGTACTCCTGGGTAGTCTTGATCCGAAGTTCATGGTATGACTCGTACCTGGTCCATCTATCATTTACTTTCGCATATAGGTCGTATGTACTTAAGGTTGGCAAGACAATTGGATGGGTAACTCTACCCCAAATCCACAACCAGAAAAGGAACAGGAAATAGGGCGGAAGCACACATCCAATGTCCGTAGAATCTTAATTATACATTATCCTCGCGTATACACGTAGTAGTGGTAGACTAACTGTATCCGTCCCAAGCTTTCGTGCTTGAACCTTGTCTACTGCATGCGTGACATTCCCGAAGGGTCTTCTGGAAATACTTGTGATAAGGCTTCGAAGGTATAACTCTCCTCTGGTGAGTATCTTGGGGTTTTCACGGTGAGAGATGACTCGGAGGTCCGTTCGGGTTTATGTTTATGTTTATGAGAGACGAAGGATTTGATATTCGGTGGTTCATGTCAAGGGTCCTTTCATAGCCGTTAAATCAGGAAGATGAGGAATATACCAATTAAAATTGAATGGTGACAATAGTAACTTTTTACGTAGGACCGTGTTAATCTGTATTCCTATGGAGTGCTCATTAGAGTGGTAGAGTATCTTGTGTTTTCTTTCCAGTGTGATCCGTTTTGCTCGATGTTATTATTACCGCAGAAGATTCATACTACAATTTCTAGCACTGGTAGTGGATGTGTTTCGATAGCTAGTAATGACGCTTGATGTCATGACCCCTAACGGTCACTCCACGATCGAGCGGTATATGAATGTCGTATGTAATTTGATGTTGGTGAAATCGTCGAGTGGGTGGCTCCACCCTAATTCCACTGCTAGACATGGAACAGGATGTCAAAACGGAATTATTCGCTTTATGTCTTTAGTATTTTGATTAGAATTAACCTCGAAGTATGCACAAGGTCATCACAACTTACAAGTAATGATCCTAAGGTCACATACGAGTGTCCCTGATTTGATTTGAACGAGAAAGTATTTTAACTACCTTTGGAAAAACAGAATTTTTGCAAGCTTACCAAATTCATTACAACACAAGGTACTTAAACGTTTTGTCGTTGGGAATATTACAAAAGTCCTAACGTGGTTCCCTTGCTGATCCTGTTGGTGTGTTCATCACACTCCTCCTGCTCCTCCGTCATTCTTCTCAATGGGACACTCTCTCTTGAAGTGTCCTGTTTCACCGCATAGGTTGCACACTGGACTTACACTAGCATTGGTGGTTGAAGCGATGTGCTAAGTTGGGGCCCTGTAGAAACGGGCGGTATGCCCTTTCCTGTTGCAGTTATTAGAGTGTAAAATCCGGCAAGCTCCTATGTGATGGTATTTACACTTGATACATTTTGGGAGTGATCCCTTATATGGTCTGGCCAGCACTCGGGTGACAGACCTTGTGGCTAGTGTCGCGGCAGGCATCACGACTGTTGTTGTAGCGGTAGGGGTGGCCATGGGTTGTTGTGTTTTAGCAAGACTTTGAGTTCGGTTGCGCTCCTTTTTGTTCCAAAACTTTCGCTTCTTGTTTGTGGGTTTGTGGCATGAGGCATTTTCGTTGGTAGATGCCCGCTGGTGTTCTTGATTGGGGTTGTAGTTAGTATTTCTGACATCATCTCCACGCCTGTTGGCGTAATTAGCATTGAGCTGTGACATGACGGCTGCCACAGTTGTCGTGACTGCAGCTTGAAAAGTAACAGAGTCTATCTGCAGGGTTGGCGCCTTACTAGTTGGTTGGTTGCCTCTTGGTGAAGACATAGCTCTGTTTCATGATGAAAAACGACTTCGTGAGTGGGGATAATTATCTCAAATGCATTCTTACTATTTATACTCACATATATAAATTTTGCACATTGTTGTACTATTCTTAGTGTTCCTGCTAACGTTCCCGAGACGGAGTTATGGTAGTGGGTAGAAGTAGGTTTCATACGGGCGTTTTAAGCTTTACTCATCTTGGGATCATGTTTGTCCAAACACACTTAGCTGAGGAGTTTTGATGGGATCCGGTGCATTAGTACTAGTATGATCGCACCCTATAGGTCTAAGAAGAAGGCACCTCTCAACCAAGGTGTTTAAAGGTGAGACGGAAATGAGTTTTTAGGATGACTATACATCGCGAGTTTTCTAACAAACTTTATCTTAGTTCATTTTGTAATGTATTCCGGTTGTTTTATGGTGTTCTGAAAACATTTCTTAACGAGAGCCTATAAATGATAAACTCACGTATTTTAGTAGTTATGTATCCAAGTGAAACCTGGTAATTTGATCCAAGCTAGGTCCTTATAGTGACCAATTGATGTGTTCTTAGTTATATAGTTAGGACTAAATAGACCTTCGAGTCTGTTAGGCATGTTCTAAGCCCATCTTGCTAATATGATTCTAGTAATTATGGTTTCAGCAAAAATTTTGACCTCGATGCAGGTCTACCTCACATCCATGCAAGGATAAGTTTGATAGCAATTAGATCTCTTGATTAGTATAACCGCTTAAATCGTAGTGTCGTGCTTACACCTAGAATAGAGTAGTACCAACGTGTACTCATGATCTTAGTTTACAAGGTCTCGCGAGCGGTATGAATTCACTTACGACGATCTGTCTCTTGTGATGCCTGGGGCAAAATCGACGCACCTTGCAGCTTTGCAATTCAACGCTTGGCTGCATTCATCCCCTCCTTGAATGTCGTGTGTCTACCCTGTTACTTTCTTACTTCTGCCCGGGCGGCGATAAGGTCCTAAGAAGAGAGTTGGCCTCTGAAATAGTAGTCTCTTTCCGAGTTTCGGGTAAGTGAGACGGTGGGGTTCATAGTAGCGCACAATTTTTCAAACTCGGTTTGCAGTCTCCCTATTTTAATCCCCGATGTTCGTGATTTGTCGGGTCTTCGCCGGGAGGGCTCTGTCAGTCGGTCCCCCGTGGCTGAGGTCATAGCACCCTCGTTGGTCTCCACATGGTGATTGTTGTCGTTGCTGTCGACTTCAAGCCTCGATCACGGTTGTGTTTATTAGTGGCAAAAATCCTCAGTAGGCTATAAAAATGGTGTAGTAACTATAATGCATATAGTGATCATGTTGATATATGAGTATCCACTAATTACTGGAAATTGTTCTTTTGAGGTGTTGTACCTAATTCATCAACATCACTAAAAGCGTATAGAACTTATGAGATATCACTATGTATAAAAGTAAGTTTATTTTTTAAACTATTCGTGGAACTATGTTAGGTTGAAAATACTTTGAAATAGTTTATTTGTACCGGGTGCATTATTTTTAACATTCCAGTCGATGCTTTCTCGATCTTAATGACTCCAACTATTCCGAAAAATAAGAAGAATCGCAATGTCCTAAAAAAACCCAACACCATAATAAAAAATATCTATTTTTCTTATTTCGCATTTCATTTGGTTGTTTAATTTCAATGAAATATTTTTTTATTTTACATTTTTAGCTTTTAAATTAATTTTAATTATTTTAAAATATTTAAATTAAATATGAAAAATAAAAATAAAAAGTGTGGGGCTATTGAATAATATATGCCTAGTAAAGTGGAGTTCGTGGAGTGGGGAAGGCATGCACTTTAAGCCCAACTTTTTTCGTATTGATTCGTCATTAAAATGATGAAGTATTGCCATGGATTAATTATATGAATGGAAATGCTTCCTCGTTCTATGTTATGTGATATAAAAAAAAATGTTAAAATAATGACCCTTGTTGCTTCAGGCTAAACTTTTTTACAGTGTTTCCGCTATTTTAATGTATATTTTCATACTTTGGTAGTTTGACTATATATTTTAATGGTTTTTGACCTGTTCCCATCTTAAACTCCTTATTTTTGCATCTACTTTAAATATTCATGTATGCTTTGAGAAGTCACTTAATTTTTTTAAACATAATTCTAGTTTTGCAGTTTAATTAATCACAACAAACATATTCCAAGAGTAAAAAAATTTATCCACTGTATCACAACATACATAGGAAGAACAGAATTAGATCCCAATGTAATCATATATATATTGAAAAGTAAATTAAATGGAATTTTCTTTTCTTCTTCTTCAACAACATTTATCAATCACATCGCCTATTCCTTCCGTCTTCTCCTAATGATTTGGTTTCTTATATAGATGCTTCTCCACCACCACTTTCCTATATTCTGCAAACATTTTCCATATTCAAAATCAACCATTTATTTATTTTTTTATTTAATCACAATTAATACAACAAAACAACAAAACTATACCTTCTTGGTTGCTCCAAAGTGCTGCTGCTTGGGTGTTGAGTGGTGAACTTGTGTTTGGTTCTGAAATTAATTTAAATCAGTTTTTACTTCAAGGGTAAAACAGTAAATTCATTAGTTTTTACAAGAAAGATCATAATCATTCATACCTCCAAGGAGACTCTGGATTGAAATCAGGATAGTTCTCACATCATAAGCAGATGACCATTTATCCTAAAAAAAAAGTTGAATAATTTTGAATCAACTTTTCATTTACAAGAAACATTTATCAAAAAGATAAAAAGGAGATCAATTATTTACCTGAAGAATATCTAAGCATATGTTTCCAACGAGATCCACATTAGGATGAAAGCATCCAGTCTCAAATTTGACCTTTGGGGGCTTGAAAGGGTAATCATTTGGAAAAGAAAGTGAAAGTTTGTACTCTGTCCCTTCAAAGACAGTATCTTTGCTCCCTGAAATTGTTCCTTTCCAACAGAATATGTTGTCTTCTTCAGGAAAAGCAGAAATCCCAGAATCACCACTCATCTAAAATCACATGTAAAAATATCAATAAGATTCAATGTCCCAAAAATAAGAATCTGAATTTGAATTTAAAAGAAATGGACAAATGGTATAGAGCTTACCATCAATGCCATCAATTCAGACTGTAATCTGTTTCATTAAGACAACAAGAATGTATTAGAATAAGCATCAAGAATACATCGATCTAACAACGAAATCATTGGTCTTGTGTTTGCAATTTGTTCTTACAGAATTGAAAAAGAATTAGCATGGTTCAATTCATCTAAAGATGATATATATGTACAGAGAATAACAAAAGAAATGGGGTAGATATGAACATTCTTCATGGAGACGTGCCCCAAAAGTTGGAAACCCTGACTGGTAATAATAAACCCTAGACAAAGAAACAGATTTGCATAAAATTACCAAGTTTCCTTTAAAAAATCTCAAAAGCACAGACAAATTCAAGCAAAACTGAGTCGATCAGCACCAATGACAAATCCGAACAAGAGACGCGATTAGTTGAACAGTAAAACCTAGAAAACCTAGTCGGATTAATTGAATTCAATTTCAGGTTTCACATATAAGATTAAGACAGATCTACAGATGACAAAACCCTAATTCCTCAACCGATAATTTCAGATAGATTTCAACAAGATCAATTTATGAATCTCAAACTCAAAATCACCAGCGATTTTATGATCGGAAACCCAATTAAACGAACCTTTTAAGGACAGATTGGGTGTCGACGGCCTTAGGCGTTGGAAGAGGCTGTTTGGATGCGTTCGTGGGTGGAGCAGCAGTCCTGTTGTTACTGTTGTTGCTATCTTGATTGTTCATGGTTGCCATATATCGGAGTACAGAATTGAAGAAAGAATTCGAAGAAGGGTAGAAGATGAATGGATTTAAATCAAAAGAATTAGAAGAAGAAATTGAGAATTGTTTTTGTTCTCTTCTTTCTTCTTCCAACCTTGAGAGAGATTTAGTAGGGTTTTGAGTTCAGATTGGTTTGATGCAAATGAGGGGAAAGGGGGTTTTAGTAGAAGATTTGCACGCAAAGTTTCCCTTTTTTCGAACGTTGAGATTTGACGACGGCGTGTTTCTCTTGCAACGGCTAGTTTCTTTAGGGTTCTTTCCTTTTTTATATTTTGAAACAACCAAATCGCACACACATTGTTGATTCCTAAAATAAATTAAAGTTTTGTATATTTTGATACTAGGTGTCACATTCATGTATTATATAAGTTTATTTAAAAAAAATTTAATATGAAATTTTAACAATTTAAAAAGTTTGAATTTATAAAAAGATAGAAAATTTTTGAATTATTAAATTTAATGAGGCTTTAATGTATTGAATACATTACAAATATAAATAAACTCTTTCTAATAAATACCTTACATATTAAATGAGGAATTTTAATTTAATAAAATGACAAGTGGAAAAAAGATAATTCTAAAAAAATGACACGTGTCCAAATAAAGGGGAAGAGGACATGTGGCAAAAAGTTGTTTATTTATTAGGGACGATTTTAACAATTTGAAAAGTTTGAATTTATAAGAAAATGAGAATTTTTTTGAATTATTAAAATTAATGAGACTTTAATGTTTTGAATACATTACATATATAAACTCTTTCTAATAAATATCTTACATATTAAATGAGGAATTTTAATTTAATAAAATGTAAATTACAATAAAATGACAAGTGGAAAATATAAAATTCTAAAAAATGACATGTGTCCAAATGAAGGAGAAGATGACATGTGACAAAAAAAATTATTTATTAGGGAGGATTTTGATTTTGATGTCTTGTTAGCTAATCTAGAGTAAATTACACGAATAGTCCCTATGGTTTGAGTAATTTGTGCGTTTTGTTCCTAATTTTTTTTTATAACTCGGACAATCCCTAGATGTAATTTTGTTGCGAGTTTGATTCCTGACAAAGGTAAAAGAAAGATTGTTATACCTTTTTTTTATTTAATTTAAGGTTTCTTTTTATTGTTTTCTGATTTAATAGTATGGATAGTTTAATAGGAACCGTCCACCCACCCACTATGTACTACTTCTCGGACTAGAATGCCTACAAACCATAATCTATCTCGTTCCCTCTTTTTCTTTCCAGCAAGGCAGTGTCTTCTCCGACGAGAATGTAAAAAATCCTTTCTCATTAAACTCCATCTCCAGCCTCCTACACCACCACCTCCCAACCAATAGCCGAACCCTTCCTAATCTTTCGCTCTCCAAGCTTATATACCAAATCCAAACCTACAAATAGAACCAAATTCAAATCCACAACCAAAATATTTCCTGAAATCCCACCTGAAACCCAAATCAAACTTAAAACTCTACTATAAAGATTATATGGTGTTCTTTTTTGTCATTTGAATTAGAATCTAGTGGAGAAGAACAACTTCCGACCAAGATTAGCCGTTACGTGTTCAAGTTGATTGTGTGTATCTTCTGGTTAACCCAATGTTACCATAAAGAAGTTGCATTTTTAATAACCTTTTCATATTATATGTTAATATAACACTTCTAAAAACTTGACATATTTGATATCATTTTATAATTATGTGCTTTATCTTTTTTAATGTATATAAAACTACTACGCCTTAAAAACATCAAGGTTCGCCATGGTTTAAGGCTTGACATTGCTGCCAAACCACACCTCACACCATTTAGACCATCAATATAGCTTCACTCATGGAAAAATTAATTAGAAGAGTTGTTGGTAGTGATATTATGTTATTTTTTGTATATTCGATATATTTATCTTATAAATATGAACTAAGGATTCATGTATTCCTAAATGTGATTCTTAATTGTAAAGATTATAATAAATTTTCATTTATTGGATTAAGATTGATAAAAAAAATTAATGGTTATTGTCACTATCCACCCATGAACTTTTGTGTCACTATTTCTTCAATTTTATGGCTTCTTAAACTCCATAATTACATATTAAATAATTGTGGCCAGTTATGTGAGTTGATGGAAAAGTGACATGGCAAAACCTTGGCCATGTATGCTCCATCGTGTCATGTGGACCCAAATGAAACTCCTAACACAAGGGTTTCTTTAGCCCCTTAAATCAACTTCTTTCCCTATTATTCTCTCAAGCTCACCTAATAAACCCTAAAAGGGCAATTGCACTTGATTTCAACCAGATGAAGGAATTACCACTTAGAGTAACCCAGTTAACCCTTACCCCAAATGTAGTTATCGATACCCTCAAAGAAAAGAATGTCATGTATGGAACGTAATTAAGCTCAAAGGTTCTTCAATGATCCCTTTTCAGTAGTGAGCTATTTAACCTAAAGTTTGTGTAACAGTCCAAAAATCACAATAAATTTAAAATTTTCAAAATCAACCACTCATCAACATTGTTTACAAAAACAGTCATTATTTTCAAGGCCTTATTTCAAATCAGAGTTTTTCCCCAAGATCTGGATACATAAAACAGGAAGTTGTGAATGGTTACAACTTCGCCTTCCCAAGATCCTTAAAAGTACCTGAAACCATAAACTAAAAATGTAAGTTAAAGCTTAGTGAGTTTCCTCCAAAGTACCAACACACCACATAACAAGCAAGCATGCAAACATGAGCAGCCAGCTTGACTGGACCGCCTTGTATGGCATACAACCTATCTGGATCGCTCTACGAGCAACCGACCTGACTGGACCGCCTCGTAAGGCCTACAACCTATCTGGACCGCTCTACGGGTCATCGGCCTGACTGGACCGCCTCGCAGGGCCTACAGCCTATCCGATCGTTCCTGAGTGTCTTGCCCTACAACACAAAGCAGGACTGCCTCAACCCAATACAATATGTCAACATATACAACAAACAAACATAAACACAGAGCCATCAAAATAAAGATAATCATACGAATCTACTGAGCATCTACAATTATCATATCATTACCCTGACCAGGATAAACAACTTAGTGGGTCGGCCTTAGTGCCTTCGACCCACTAATAAAGTGATGAAAACTCACCTCACAATCTGAAAATAGTTGAACAACACACTGCTCTAAATGTCGGCTCTACAAATCACCAATTCAATATATAGAGACCAAAACTCAACTACAACTCAAAATATCTAAAATACCCTTAAGTCAAACATGGTCAACCCCGGTCAAATTCAACAACCCTTAATGCCAAATATCCATCCTGACGTCGTGACCAGACCTTGCTCACGTCGTGATAGTCCACTTGGTCCGATTCCAACTCTACTTGACCCAAACTAGCCAACCCAATTAAAGAAATCACTTGGGCTGACATCATGATGTGAGCATCCACTCTCACATCATGAACTCAAAGGATCTTAACAGAAGGTGGCGGTTATTCAAATCTCACGTCGTGAGCACTGTTTGAAGCTAAAAGTCACCATTTTAAGTCCTTAATCCATTAATTCCTCGAATCCATCTCATCCAAAAGCTAAAGGGGACTCCTAAGGTCCATAAAAGTGTTTCCTTTATGACCATGCTTGCACCATAGATGGTCCAACCCATTCTAGGTCAAAAGTGAAAAAAAAATATGCTTCAAACTCCCATGTACGCCTCTTATACCTCGCCAACTTCTAGATCTGAACAATATGATGGTCAAGGAACTCTTAGAACCCTTAAAGTTGCTAACTTTATGGATTTGTTTCACTCAAGCATGATAATCATGAAGAAAAGTGGACAAAATCCTAGATTTACCCATGAAATGTAATAAAGTTTGGATCTTTGATACTTACAAAGGTCCAACAATAAGAAGATGGGATGACAATGTTGCTAGTTTGTCCATTTCACCACTAGATTTGTCTTTTCCTCTTATTCTCTCCTTCTTCAAGCTAGAAACTGCACCAAAAATGGCTAAGAACTTCAAGGATGATAAATCTTAGGGTTCTCTGGGGCTTAGAGTGTGAGGGAGGCAAAGGGTGAACAACCCCAGCCCCCTTTTTCCTTTAAATATCGTAAATTATGGTTTTTGGTCCTCAAACTGCTCTCACATCGTGAGCATTAGATTGCTCACGTCGTGAGACTCAAAACAATGCGCGGGTCCGAATTACTCCTCATGATGTGACAAGCATTCCTCATGTCGTGAGAAGGGCCAAAATTAGAAACTTTTAACTCAATAATAATAATAATAATAATAATAATAATAATAATAATAATAATAATAATAATAATAATAATAACGAGATCCGTTTTCGACGTTCTTTATATCCATGCTTAGGTATTGACAAGATCTACAACTCTCCTTTTGACTCTATCGGCTAATTCACGACCGGTTATAAATTTAACAGTATGAGAAGATTACAATGTTTGACAACCGTGTAAAATTCATAACTTCTACATACGGACTCTGTTTTCGACTGTGTTTTTATCGTTGAACTCCTATTAGTGAGATCTTCAATTCTAATTTAGGTTGTGTCGGCTAAAAATTGATCGATCTAAAAATTCAATTAAATTCGAATTCCGGGCTGCATACTACTATGTCAAACCTTAGAAAAATCATAACTTCCTAATACGAAGTCATATTTGGACATTCTTTTTGTGTAAGTTCTCGGTTTAACATATATTATGAATTTCATTTAGATCCCTAAGGATAAAAAATAATTTATCAAAAATTCACTTTTTAGGTTACGTGGTGCCGTGCCGGTTTAGCCGTAAAACTTCGACGGGTCATAACTTCTTCGTTATAACCCGGATTTCAAAGTTCTTTATATGTACGAAACCCTTGTGACACATACTATAAACTAGTTAAGATTATTTATTATATATAATCTTCTATCAAAAAGTCATTTTTGACACTTGTTGTCTCCAAATTGATTAGCCCGAATCTGTGAGCGTTACAATTACAGAGGGAGAAAATGAAGAGATCTTTAATAATATGGAGATGTGATGTTGGTTTTGGAGAGAGAGAGAGAGAGCATCGACGTTCACCTTCCTCAATTCAATGAATAAGGGATATAGTAGACAGATGAGAGCATTGATAAAACAGACACTGGTTCTGGATTAGGGAACGAACGACGATGAAGTTATGAGAGAAATATGGATGATGAGACGATCGAGGGATTTAGGAGAGAAAGAAGGTATCGATTGATTTGGGGGGGGGGGGGGGAGGGGAGGATTTTCAGTACCATAAATGTCCTTAGATTAAGTTCAGTATCATACCCCCGTGTTTAATTTTTTTTTCAAATATATACAACAATGCCACAAAACATCTCAACCTTCTATTATTTTAATCTAACGACCCTCGTTTGGTTTTTGGGAAAATATAATTTCTCAAATGATCATTCATTCCCCTCTGTCTCTCTCTTTCTCTCTCTCTCTCTCTCTCTCTCTCTCTCTCTCTATATATATATATATATATATATATATATATATATATATATATATATAACACCACCTCACTTCATATTATAAATATTTGAGTGTGAGGTGGTAAGGTTTGGGTGTTGTAACATTCACTCTCAAAAGGCCACCTCTTGTAGTCTCATGACATATTTTTTAATGAAAAGATGAACAAGTTCGACACTTCAAGGGTGTTTGACATTTCTTTTGAAATGTCTTTTTGGACTTTTGGTTTTTTCAAAAAGTCAAAAGTTAAAAAATTTGTTTGGTAACTTCAAAAGATCTTTTAAATTAGTTTTTTGAGAAGAAGAAAAAAAAAAGATGGTTAAAAAGTCATGAATCTGTGACTTTTATCAAATTTTGGTTTTTTTTTTGCATTCTCAAAAGTTTATACAAACATATTTTAAAATTTTCTTTTGAAAAACAATCAAAAAGTCTTTATCTAAAAAAGACTTTTAGTTAAAAAAGGTATCCAAAGCACCTTCAACCCATATGGAAACTAAAATGGTAATAGATAATTGTAGATACAAACAATTAGTGGGTGTTCGATTAACATAATGTTTTTAATGAAATAGAATTAATCAAAATAATCGGAATTTAAAGAAACTAAAATTCAAATGAATTAAAATTTTATGGTGTATTTGGTTGACATAAAAGGGAATTGAATTTTATATTGTTTTCGATTTGATTTGAAAGTATATTAGAGATGAATTGAACATAAATAGTGTAAATTGACTTGATATCTTTATTACTTTTATGCAATCTTTCCTTATTATATAAAAAAAATAACGTAACGTTCAGCTGCGAAAGCATGTTTATTTATTAACAAATACTACATCTTAGTAATATATCTCTAAATATTACTAAAACAGAACCCTTAATTTATCAATGAAGCAATGAGGACCCTTGATTGCATTTTAATCCTATGTTTTCCACCATTAGATTAGATTGATGACATCATCTTCTTCAAATAAAATTCAAACATAATTATATTTAATTATAGAATCTTTAATAATTATAGAATCTTTAAATTCAATAATTACATTATCAATTATACCATATCATTATATCTATATATATGAGATATTAGTTTCTCTAATTAATATTGTTTCTAATTTAACTCTCTTATTTATAGCTCCTGGCTTCAAAATTCAAACCCGTTTAATTTTTTTTTTTTTTTTTTTTGAAAAAACTCATTAAATAAGCATATCAGTAATTTGGTCATTAACCTATAAAATCTCATCTAATCCTATTAAATTAGCGAAATATTTAAGAGTCAAAAATAAAGTCAATATTATTTATAGTTTATCTTCCGGTATATCCCACGTAAAATAAATCAATTTGAGATAATGGTTTTGAATTTAAAACTCATTAATGAAGCAAGTCAATTAATTTGAAATTTTGATTCAATATAAATGATATCATTTTTTTCTAGATGAATAACCGAAAATCTCCAAGATAATATTTTAGGATCCCATTTTTTTTGGAAGATAATGATTTCCTTATTGAAAAACAACCTATATATACGATTACATTGAAGTTGTTCTTCTTACGATTTTGAATTGAATCGTATGACTTACAGTGCTCTTCTTTAACGGTCTTATTCTATAATTTTTTATAGGTTCTTTCTTTACTCTTTTCTCCTTCTTCTACAATTTCTTATATTTACTTTGTTCTTATTACTTGTTATTACTATATTCCTGTTGAGAGGTCATGAAAGAATTAATCAATATACTTTTAGTATATTAGTTTCATTCAATTAGTTATAGAAACAAAATTATATCCTTTATATTAATTTTTTTTAATATGCTGACCCATGTTTGTCAAGAGAAGGCCATAAAAGTCGTTTTAACGTATGATAACAAAACTCGTGGAACAGACCAAAAGCAAGATGAATAAGTTTTTTGTTGTTACACTTCAACTTGCATAAACAAATACATATATCTTGTTCTAAGTTTTTCAATAATTCTTTTATACATATTATTATGCTCTTTAGTTAAAATTTCTAATTTTATATTACTGTATTTGTTTATATCAATGGCTTTAGTTTCAAAATCGACATTCAAGTACAAGACTTTACCGGTGTGGTATCACTTATATTATTTTATCGTGAAACAATGAAACTTCTAGAAAAACTACACAAGAGTTGCTTCAAAAGTTTAATGAGGTTATCGATATTAACATTATTTATATAAAACTAATTTTTTACCTTTTGTCTATCTATTTTTATAACCATTTTTTTTAATTTTTAGGAGGGTAATATGGAGATTGATCCATTTGCTTTGAATGTACTTTTCGATAAAAAGTTGGTGTTCAAATTCAAAATTCACATTATAATTTGAAGAGCAAAGTTGATGATTATACAATCTCAAACTTCATTGTTGATAATACAATCATTGTTGAATTGGAAAAAAATTTAACATCGAACATGAAACATTCTTTTACGAAGAATACTACAAACATTACACTTATTAAATTTTGTTTTTTTTATATTTCAGTTGACCAACTAACATATTTCTATGTACTACAAATGTAGGCGCCAAAATCCAATTTGTTTAATGTTTTGTTGGCAAAAGTCGGATCTCAAGACACATTAAATTCGAAGGTTTCAAAATATAATATAACTAAATCTAATATTTTAACTCAATAATTGTATGTATTTATTCTAAACTTACCCTTTTTCTATAATGTTATTGATTATATTTACTATATTTAAGTTTAAATTGCAGAGAATTTTACATGAAAATGACGAGCAATAGTTGATGTTTCTATTGAAGCTTGAGGACAATGCAAAACTCTAAATACCTTATACTTAATAATTGAGTATTTTGAAAAAAAAATATTTTCCATTAACTTTGATAACAAATTTGTTGAATTAAGCATATTTTTATGCTTATAAATTTGTTTTCTCTACTCACTTGTACTTATCATCTTGAAGATGAGAAAACATTAACCATGACTATATTGAAAAGTGCCAAAAAGATCATATTGGTCATACCTTTCTGACATGATCTTCAAATGTTCTTTGCTCAATTCTTTGTTTTTTTATTTATATCGTTTTTGTGTGTTTGATTTGTTTCTTCAAGAAACTCGGTTTCTACTAATTTTGATAAAAAATTGTTGAATTAAGCATACTTTTATGACTATGAATTTGTCAATTTTCTATTAATAAATCAAGTGTAAATGAATTTGAACAATTGTTAAATTTCATATTCTATAATGTAATTAATGCACTAATTAATCAATTAATAATACATGTCCAAGTGGTTGGGTACCTCCAGGACAATAAGCAAACATGCAATTTATAAGCAATTTCACAATATTATATTTTTTACTAGCTTTAAATTAACAATTACTTCTTTCACTTGCTTAAGATTATTGATTACTCATGTAAGTTTGTAATAAAATAAAATTTTGATAAATTGAAAAAGTTGTTCAACAAAACCTAATTGGTTATATATCAATTTAGGCTTCTTTTTGTGTTGTCATGTTTGTTGATTTGACTATGTAGGATTAATTTGAAGTTCTATTTCTCTACAGGAATGTTAGTGTTCACATTCGAGTAGAAACAATCACAATTGGTAAGTATTCCAAATGATTTTTCACTTACATTAATCAAATATGTTACTTTAAATGGTGCGTTTTCATCGAAGTCATACCGGTTATCACTATATAGATCTTCTAGCGGTCTATAGAAGAATCCTAGCGGCTCTATGAATAATTCTGTTGCGTTTTCAATGAATGATCACTCTATCAACATTCGTTCTCTAAAGTTTTTTTCTCTTATTTTTGATATACATGTGTGTCACAACAATAAGGCAGAAAGAGGTGTTAGTAACCATTAAAGATGAAAAGGTAAGATATAATTTAAGAATATTATATAAAGTATAAATTGTGGATTTGTGATATTTATTTGTATGAAAAATATGTTGTTTGATTGCTAGGTTATATTTCAGGTTTTTTTTTTTTTTTTTTTTTTTTTTTTTTTTTTTTTTTTTTTGTAATTTGATTTTGACAAGTTTGATCTAAATTTAATAATTGAAGCAGGTATGAAAAATATGTGCTAACGATTTTAAATTTGTATCGCCCTCCAGAAACTATTTGTAGCCTCATAGACAGTTCCTTCATATCTTGGTAGGTCTTAGCATTTTACCAAATTTGGCTACAAAAAGTCATAGATTCACTTCTTGAATCAATCCTCTAAACTGAATTTCATTTGTTAGTTGGATGTCGTGATCAAAATGCAAAATTTATGAAAAGTCATTATTATTTATTAGTGTTAACATTTGGTAAATTATGAAAATAATATTATATTTTTGTTCATAACATGTTTTTTTTTCTTGTAATAATTTCTTTGATTAGAAGATATGTATATGTGATCGAGTGTAGCCTGAAAAATCATATTTTAATTCTTATAAGGAAAAAGTACTTTATAAATTTACCAAATTAAAATATCTGAATTTGATGTTTATGGTTATGGTTATGACAATGCACTTAAACTGTAATCTTTATCGAAATTCTTTGCAGAATTTAATGTTGCTGGTACATATAATAACTTATTGTTGCTTTTGGTTTTACAGGGCCAATATGAAAAAAGTCATGTAAGCCTCCATGGAGGTTGGTACATTTGAAAAAGTCAATTCATAACGCTACTACACAATATGTTTTAATCAAGAAGTCGCATCATGTTGTGATAAAACAAAGATCATGTGGATCATTTATGTTAAAAATTATTGTATTAAAAAACTGAATTACTCTAATATAAATATTAAATATTTTTATTTAATAAGTTTGATTCAAAAAGTCTAAAAATAATATATCTAACATTTTTTTATTAAAATTTCACCTAAGACAATGTCACCTATTGATGTAATATGTATTTAATTTATGTTTTCCGCGTTTAACGCGGGTTATAATCTAGTTTAATTCTAAATTTAAAACCTGAACAAACAGGCATCAACCTTAAATTAAAAATCGCAGTTAAACCAAATAATAATAATAATAATAATAATAATAATAATAATAATAATAATAATAATAATAATAATAATAATAATAATAATAGAGTCGCCACAGCAGAGGGAAACAGATGAATGACAAATAACGTAGAAGAACAGAAGGAAATTACCTGCACTCGAAAGAACGAAGGACGCGGAAAAGGGAAGAAGAGGAGAAAGTAAAAAGTAATAGAGAAGAAAAACATAAAGGAAAGAGGAAAGTAGAAAGCGGAAACCGATAGGCGGCAACAACACACATGGGAGACGTAAAAGTCAACCACGAAGGATCAAAAGTTGTTGAATAAGCAAGATATAGAACAAAATTTAAAAAAAAAAAAAAATCGCCAAAACTCTAACAGATAAAGAATGAAAGTAAGGGGGCTATAAACAAAAAATGAAAGTGTAAGGTTCAAAAGTGGAAAATAGTATGGGAAATTACTATTCCTAAGGATCATAAGTTATATATATATATATATATATATATATATATATATATATATATATATATATATATATATAATGTGCACCTAACCCGAGTGTTACAATTCTCCCCCACTTGAATCAGACTTCATCCTCGAAGCCCGCTACTATGAATAACTCTGGATAATGCTCCCACATTTCTGACTTGGGCTCCTATGTCCATCCGGAACCCTTCTGATGTTGTCACTGAACCTTTACCAAAGGTATCTCCTTGTTGCGTAAGACCTTCATCTTTATCCTTACCACCGCTACCGGCCTTTCAATATAATACATGCACTCATCAACATGAATATCATCCAAAGGGACCCTGCCTCATCATTTAATATGAATTTTCACAACCGCGAAACATGGAAAGTGTTGTGGATCTGACTGAGCTCATCGGGCAGATCCAATCTATAAGCTACCTTGCCAACCCTGGCAGTTACCCAAAGTAGGTCAATATACTGGGGCCCCAAATTTCCCTTCTTCCTGAAGCGTATCACACCCTTCCAGGGTTAGACCTTCAATAGCACCATATCGCCCCCTTGAACTCCAACTCTAATCGTCACCGGTCTACGTAGCTCTTCTGTCGACTCTAAGTTATCTACAATCTCTACCTGATCTACTGGATGAGCTCTGTGGTCTGGAGGTCTACCTCAGTCCTCCCCATGACTCAACTGGGGTACGACATCTCTAACCATACATAAGCTCGTAAGGTAGTGCACCGATGTTGGAGTGATAGCTGCTGTTGTGAGAAAACTCTGCAAGAGGTAGGTAGGAATCCAAAATCTATGAAACAAGCTCGTAACATGTCCTCAAGTGTCTGGATGGCTCGCTCACTCTGGTCATCAGTTTACAGATGATAAGCAATGCCGAAAGGTAGCCTCATACCCAGTTCCACATGAAACTTCTACTAAAATCGAGAAGTGAACCGAACATATCGTTCTGACACAATGGAAATCGGAACTCCATGACGAGCAATAATCTCCCAGACATACACAACGGCCAATTTCTTGGCCGATGAGCTCTCTCGGATGGCCAAAAAGTGGTCACTCTTGGTTAATCGATCTACGATGAACTAGATGTTGGCAGTCTTCGGTAGTTTGGTGATATGTTCCCACTTCCACATGGGAACCTCCAATGGCTACAACTTGTCATGTGGCCTCTGATGCTCGGCCTTGACCATCTTATAGGTCAAACACCCCTCAACGTACCAGGCTATCTCCCTCTTCATACATGGCCACCAGTAACTTAGTCTCAAATCCCGATACATCTTGGTGGCTCCCGGGTGTATCAAAAAGTGAGACTTATGAGCCTACTTCATAACTATCTGCCTAATCCCGCTAGAAACCGGAACCCATACCTGACCATACTGGGTTAAAAATCCCTGACCCTCGGTGACAAATCTATCAATTTCTCATATGATCCTCTCCTGTTTCTAGTTCTCCGTCTTGAATCCTTCTGCCTATGTCCCTCTGATCAAATCTAAAAGTAGAGAATCAATTGATATCCCCATACATGTACTCCCAGCTGAAGATTGGGATCAAATCAATCACAATCAATCATAGCACCAAACTTACTCAGACAATCCATCCCTACTATCATGCATACATCCCCCATGGGGATTGGGATCAAATCAATCGGGTAAGGTACCCAAAAGATCTCTAATACACAACCCTGATACACTGTGGATGCAGAAATCCCATGTTTGTTGGCGATAAAAACCCATAACAGACACTACAACACGCTAAGGTTCATACCAAAATCCCTACTAAAAGATTGAGACACGAAGGACCGACTCGGGCTCGAGTTAAATAACACAAGAGTAGGAAAAGAGATCACTAGGAATGTACCTATCAGAAACATAACACAAGAATACCATAATATAATCGACGGAATAATAAATGGAAATATACCAATAAAGATGTTTGGCGCCGCCCTAGCCTCCTTTTCCGTGAGCAGAAAAGCGCGACCTCGAGCCATTGGGGGCTCTGCCCTACCTTGTCGCCCATCAGTAATCCTCAAAGTAGTCGGCATTGGATCCTATGCCGGTCCCCCAGTGAGCAAAGGACAGTTGGCCTTAATATGGCCAATCTACTTATAGTAATAACAGATCTCGGTGGTCAGTGTGGGGACATGCTAGTCCTTGGCATAATGCCCATTCTTTCCACATTTGTGGCACTTAAAATAATATCTAGAAGAACCCTCGTGAACCTTGCCGAACTTGCCACAAGTGTAGCCCCTCTGACTCCCATATCTTATATTAGTGGCCTTGAAAAACTTTGTCATATGCTGAATCTGCACCGGAGCTGCCTCCACTCTCGCCTAGAGCTCCAACTAAATCTCCCGCCTCCTAGAGGACTCCTGATGTTCCTCAAGTGTACCCTATCACTAAGTACACACAAACTGGCAGATTTCTGTCTTGAGCATGCTCAAGTACCAGGTTATCTGAGTTTACTCAAAGGCAGCAAACCTGGGATAGAACAATGCTCTCTCAGTAAAAATCTTTGTGATCTTCATCACCGACTCAGTCCTCTACCTTATGTCATGATACTCCTGTGCCACCCTCTCTTTCCCTCTCTCAAGAAATAGAACATATATCACGCAGAACATCTCAGAGAACTGCTCCCATGAAACAGCAGCCCTTAACTCCAGGGTAAACGAAATAGTAACCAACCTCTACCAATCCTTCTCCCACAACCTGAGAAGGTTCAGGGCGCACTTGACCTTCTGGTCAGTTGGGTAGGAACAAGTAAATAAGCATCCCTTAACCAAGATATCATACTTGGAGAAGTTTGTGAAAAGTCTCTCCCTCCTCAGTGTCTCCAGCACCTCCCTCAGGTGCTCCTCATGATGCTCCTGAGTCTTAGAGTAAGCGAATATATTATCGATGAAGACTATCATAGACCGATCCAGCATCGTTATGCACATGCGGTTCATGAGGTCCATGAACGCAGAAGGAGCATTGGTGAGCCCAAATGGCATCACCACGAACTCATAGTGACCATAGCGAGTCTAAAAGGCTGTCTTCGGCACGTCGTCGTCCCTGACTCGCATATGTTGATAACCCGATCGCAGATCAATCTTGGAGAACCAATATGAACCCTGAAGTTGGTCAAACAAATCATCAATCCTCGGTAGGAGATAACGGTTCTTCATTGTTACCTTATTCAGCTCTCGGTAATCTATACACATCCGATGTGACCTGTCCTTCTGCCTCACGAACAGGATCGGGGATCCCCATGGCGAACTACTTGGCCTGATAAATCCCTTGTCTAACAGCTCCTGCAGCTGTGTAAACAACTCCTGCATCTCAGGAGGAGCCAACCGATATGGTGTCGTTCCTATCGGAGCCGCACCAGGAACTAGGTCAATCCTGAACTCTACCTGCCTCTCCGAAGGTATGCCAGTCAAATCCTTTGGGAACACGTCCAGATACTCCTGTACGATCGGTACATCATCCACTGTCGCCTTAACCTTATACCGGGTACCCATGATGTAGGCGACATAACCTATACAACCTTACTGTAGGTAGCATCTCACCCTCGCTGCTAAACACAAAGTCGGGTGAGGCTCGATGACTCTTGCATGTGTTATGTGATGCTATGCTTACCGGGCAAGGCCTGATGCCAGGTCGGGCCTGATGGGTATATTCTATGCTATTTATCAGTGTGTGTTTTTATGCTTACCGGGCGAGGCCTGATGCCGGGTGAGGCTTAATGACTGTATGGTGTGCTATTGTCTTTGTGATTATTGCATGTGCTAGTAAGATTATATGTTTATATGATTATATGGTTATATGAATATATGTGTATCGGGTGAGGCCTAATGTCAGGCGGGGACTAGTGATTGGCCGATCTGTAATCCGAGTGAGGCTCAATGTCGGGCGGGGCCCGATGGCGAGTAGAAATTGAGACCAGGTGGGGCCCGATGGAGGGCAGGGGCCCAATATGTGATTTATGTATGTATGGTATGTGGTATCTTGGGGAACTCACTAAGCTTTGTTCTTATGGTTTTTAGTTTATGCTTTAGGTATTCTTGTTTCAAAGGGAATAGCTTACGTTGATTTCAGGGCACACACCACTCAATTCCGCATTTTGTGAATTACTCTGATTTGAGATTATGTTTGATACACTTATCTTATTTGTAATGTATTGATGATGTTTTTCGAATACACTTTTCATTAAATTAAAAAGGAAATTTTAGGGTCATATATTGGGACGTTATGTAACGCCCGACTTTCAGGGCTAAGCATTTTTGACAATGTAATAGTCTAGGTCAACAATTGTAACTCTTTTTGAAGTAATAAAGATGAAATATTTGAGAATTATGTGAATTATGTGTATTTATGTGCTTATTATTTAATTATACATGTATAATTAATAAAGAATAAAAATAAGCGTCAAAATTAAAGTTTGAGATAAGCCTGATATCTTTATATAAAGTTGTAGCGGTCGAAACAAGGATTCCGTGGATATAAAGAACGCCAAAATCCGATTTATAACAAAGAAATTATGACCCGTCGAAGTTTCGCGACGAAACCGGCACAGTACCAGGAAGCATATAAAGTGAATTTAGAAGACTTTTTAGCCTTATTAATCTAAACCAAAGTCGTAGAGTATATTAAACCGAGAAAATCCATAAAAAGAACGCCCAAATCTGACTTCGTATGAAGAAGTTATGATTTTTCAAAGTTTCGGCTTAACAGTGTACAACCTGAAACTCAAATTTTAGTTCGAGCGGTTTTTGGTTTACACGACCTAAATGAGAGTTGAATATCTCATTAATAGGAACTCAACGGTAAAAAGACAGATGAAAACAAAGTCCGTATGAAGGAGTTACGAATACTTCGCGGTCATTTAGCAGTCTAATCTCCTCGTACTGTTAAATTTAAGATCGGTCGAGAATTAGCCAACGTAGTCTAAATGAAAGTTGTAGATCTTGTTTTTACCTACACGTGGAAAAAAAAGAACGTCGAAAACGGAGTTCGTATGCGAAAATTATGAATTTTTGAAAATCGGCTGATTTCCACCTGTGTGCGATGCCACGTGTCAGCACCAGGCTGCGCCTGGCTATAGCCAGCCTGGCTCACAACGTGAATATCAAAAATTCACGAAACCCCCCGATTCATTCTCACACCTTCCTACTTCTTCCTCTCTCTAGCCCCCGAAACCCCCCAAAAAGCCTAGGGAACCTCCCTAGCACGAGGCGGAAGCCTCGGAGCGCCCAACGACTCCGAGAAGAAGAGCCTTTCGGCTCGGGAACGCTGCTCTAGCGGAGCCTGGTTTTGAGAAAAACCCATTGTAAGTGAGCTACGCCTACGCTATTTTTAATATAGCTTTTATTTAATTATAGTAACGTTCTTAGAAACTTATAATAAATACTTGGGCTATTATTATGGGTAATATAAGTATTGTTTAACGCTTATATAATAGTAATAATAGCTAGACTGTTAATTAGTCTCGGTGAATATTAAACAAAACCCTAGTGGTAATGATACTAGGTTCTGTCGAGGGAAATTGTTTTAAGAGTAACGAACGGCTGCCTGAATTTAGGGTCACCACCTTATCAGGTGAGTGCATAGTTACTTTCAGCTTACACATAGATATGAAATATTTTATATAAATTACGTGCTATGTGTGCATATTATCTGAATACTTGCTATCTATGCTGGATGAACGTTTTTATACATGTTTTCAATGATTTAAACTGTATATATATTTTATACCTATGAAAATGTTGGGGTAAAACATGGGTAGATGTAATAGGTGATGTGTGATAAAATGATGAGAGGCCTCGATGTTGATATTGTTGATTCTGTCATCTAGCGGAGTATGGATGACGACCACGGACTCTTCTAGACAGTCTAGTGGAACACTAGCAGGCTCGCAACCTGTAGGTGTTTGTGAACGATGTGTTCAACGGTGTACTCCATCCCCCACATGGTTGCCTTTAGGACATTTATTGATGAGGAACCCCCTTAGCAGTAGTGTCCATCCCGATGATGATCCTTAGGCTAGGTCCCTTATAATAGGTGTTTAGGGACGTAAAGTGAGGATAACGGGAACGAGTAATCGGGTTATTGTTGATTGATGAAATTAATAAACTTATTTATTGTGGGTTGAAAACCCTATGTGCTCACCAGGCTCCCAAGCCTGATCCACTCAGTTTGTTGTATTACAGGTAGTTGCGCATGAGCATAGATGTGATGTTTTGGATGAGGGATTACGGATATATGCATGTAGATATGAAATAATGTAGTAAGGCTTATGTTGTACTGTTTATGCTTTTGATCTGTATCGAACATGACATCCCAAGTCTTTTAATGAAATACATTTCTTTGGAAATGCTTTTGATAAATCTTTATCATATTTTGTTTTGGGACAAATTCCGCAACACTTTTATTTAAAATGTTACTCTGATTTTCAAACAAAGATAAACAAAATCAGTCTTTTCTGGCCGTGAAAATGGGGATGTCACAGATGGTATCAGAGCATTAGTTTAAGCGAACTAGGAATTTGTAGGATTTCTAGACTTAAACTTAGAATGCTAAGTGATGATTGTGAGGTGTGAGCACTAGCTTATTTTAGGAACTGCGCCTAAAATGCTTTTATGTGCTAAATGCTTTGTGCCTGACATACTATTATTTGTTCGGATCTATGGTCTGTTGCCGACCGGATCTGGAAACCTTATGTGTTTAGGATTCTAAACGTACGAGTACGATATTAGAACTAGCATGTAAACGTTTCGAAGTGATAAGGATGATTTAAACGTCTATCCTAAATAAAGATCTAAATTCACTTTATTCAGTGTATAGATCAAAATGACAAGAACTCGTAGTGGAGATGGGAATGTAAATGGGAATAGGAACCAACTCCCAGTGGTTCAGCAAATACATGTTGTAGAAGAAGTTGCACCCGAGCCAATCACCATGGCTAGAGTACAAGCCATGATTCGGGCTATGCTAGCTGAACAAAGGGAAGAAATGAGATAGATGTTCCACGAAAATAGGGACGAACCTACCATACATGTTGAGCCGACTGAGCCAATTCCTGAGAAATCTAAGGTAGGGAACTACAACCGCCAAGTGAGTCAAGTAGGGAGTCAATGTGAACGAAGGGATGGCCCTGAAAGGAGAAACGACAAGGATGGGCAAATGTATAAGAATTTCTTGGGTGCGAAACCACCAAGTCTCTCAGGAAGCCCAAAGCCTGTTGAGATTATGGATTGGATTTCCGAGATGGAGATGGTGTTTGAGAGCTGCAATTGCAGCGAGAAACAGAAGACCGTCTTTGCTGTGAGACAATTAAAAACTGGAGTCTTGAGCTGGTGGAAGCTATTGGTGGATACAATGTTGTGAGGAGAAGTTCTGAAAATGTCATGGGATGAGTTCTTGGAACAACTGAAGGCACATTACTGTTCGGAGATAGATCTAATTGATCTGAATAATGAGTTCCAAAACTTGAAGAAGGGAAGAATGAGCATCGATGACTATGCTGTTGCATTCACAGAAAAGATGAAGTTGTTTCCATACTTAGTGCCAACCGAACTTTCCAAAATTGAGAAGTTCGCAAACGGACTGCCGGCTGACTTTGGCCCAATAGTCAAGATGGCAATCACTCTGAAATCAGCTGTTCGAGCGGCTAAGAATGTGGAGACCCAGCAGAAAGAAAGGGGGTCTGGGGAGGGCCGAAGTTGGTGAGAAGAGGAAATTTGACGGATCCTTCGAGGTCCGGAAAGAAGAGTATATTCTCGAAATCTGGTTCGAGAGGAGGAGGATCAGAAGCGAAGTGGTGTGACAAGTGCAAGAAGAAGCACTCTGGGAAGTGTGACGGAGGGGTCACTTGTTTCAAATGCGGAAAGCCTGGGCACTATGCCAATGAATGCACCCTCACCCAGAAGGCCTGTTATGGGTGTAATGAAGAAGGGCACGTTTTGAAAGACTGCCCGAAGAAGAAGGAGGCAAGAAGACCCAACATACCACCGAAGCCGAAGGCAAGAGCCTTCCAGATGACGCTCGAGGCTGCGAAGGAGGCAGCAGACATCGCTTCAGGTACCTTTCTTGTAAATGGATTGCCTGCCAATATACTATTCGATTCGGGAGAAAACTATTCCTTTGTATCGCATAGATTTGGAGGAAAATTAGCATTGCATGTAGAAAAACTTGATAATGCCCTGATTATAGAAGTTGCCAGTGGCAAATTCGTACCTGTTAGTAATCGTATTAAGAACGTAGTCATCGACCTAAATGGAAATGAATTCCACGAAGAGCTATTACCCATAGAGTTAAACGGTTTGGACATGGTTTTGGGTATGGATTGGCTTAGCACCAACGATGCTGAGATTCAATGCCGAAAGAAGATAGTAAGGGTAAACCCACCCGGAAAGGAATCATTTATGGTGTATGAGGACAAACGCAGAGTAAATTCTGGAATCATCTCCCTGATGAAAGCCAGGAAATGTTTGTCAAAAGGATGTACATCATACTTGGCATTCGTAATCGATGCTAATAAGGAAAAGAAAGACGTACAGAATATACCGGTTGTGTGTAATTATCTAGAAGTCTTTCACAAAGATCTTCCCGGGTTACCACCTGATAGGCAAGTAGAGTTTCGAATAGACTTGTTACCAAGTACAACACCGATAGCAAAAGCACCTTACCGATTAGCACCGACGGAGATGAAGGAGTTTATGACGCAACTTCAGGAGCTGTTGGACAACGGTTTCATTCGACTTAGTTCATCACCCTGGGGAGCTCTGGTGTTATTCGTGAAGAAGAAGGCTGGAAGCATGAGGATGTGCATAGACTACCGAGAGCTGAATAAGGCAACGGTGAAGAACAAGTATCCATTGCCGAGGATTGATGACCTATTCGATCAGCTGCAAGGTTCGAGCTACTTCTCAAAGATCGATCTTAGGCCAGGATATCATCAGCTGAAGGTAAGAGAGCAGGATATTGAGAAGACTGCATTTAGAACGAGATATGGATGCTATGAGTTCTTTGTTATGTCATTCGGACTAACCAATGCTCCAGCAGCATTCATGGATTTGATGAATAGAGTTTGTAAACCATTCCTCGATAAATCCGTGATAGTGTTCATCGACGACATTCTGATCTACTCGAAAAGCCAAGAGGAGCATGGCAAGCATCTACGGGAAGTGTTGGAAGTGTTAAAGAAGGAGAAGCTTTACGCTAAGTTCTCCAAATGCGACTTTTGGATACGAGAAGTCCAGTTCTTGGGTCACGTGGTTAACCAAGAAGGGATAATGGTTGACCCCGCAAAGATCGAGGCTGTGATGAAGTGGGAACGTCCGAAAAGTCCCACAGAGATTCGAAGCTTTCTAGGATTAGTTGGGTGTTACCAACGATTTATCCGAGGCTTTTCTTCGATAGCTGCTCCATTGACAGCGTTTACCCACAAAGGAGCTACATATACGTGGAGTGAGAAACACGATGAGGCATTCGAGAAGCTAAAGAAGAAGTTATGTGAAGCACCGATACTTTCTCTACCCGATGGAGTTGAAGACTTAGCGGTTTACAGTGATGCATCTAGAGTCGGGTTGGGTTGTGTTCTAACCCAGGGAGAAAAGGTGATAGCATATGCATCTCGACAATTGAAAGAGCATGAAAAGAACTACCCCACTCATGATTTGGAGTTAGCAGCGGTAGTATTTTCCTTAAAGATATGGAGGCATTACCTCTATGCACTACTAGAAAAAAGGCCTTTTACGACGCTCATTGCGCGTCGTAAAACGCTCAGACGACGCGCAAATGCGTGTCAAGGAAGGCCCTATCATAAAGAGAGACGACGCGCTTTTGCGCGTCGTCTATAGACGACGCGCATTTACGACGCGCGGTTACGACACGCAATGCGTATCAAGGAAGGCCCTGTCATAAAGGAAGACGATACGCATTCGCGTGTCGTAACCTTACGACGCGCGTGTTAATGACACGCAATGCGTATCAAGAAAGCCTCTGTCAAGAAAGGTCATGTCATAAATGAAGATGACACGCATGTTTGCGTATCATAATTTTAAATGTTAAAAAAAAATATTTTTTATAGATTTACTAATTTTCAAATTAAATTTGCATTTAATGCCTCACAATATAAAATAAAATATCATATACAAAAAATATAATCCATTTCATAAAATTTAATGTCTTACAATTCTATTTCTTACAATATATAAATTTACATATAAAAACATCACTACAGTCTACATGTTTCATGCTTGATTTCCATCTTTTATCGTTTTTAAAAACAAAAGTTCTAACAAGAAACCTTCTTTTAGTAATGCAAGTGATGCTCTTGATAAGCTGATATTCTTAAGTGTAACGGATCCCTCATTACTTGGAGATGCTGGTGAGCTTGAAATCCAAATTAAACCTGATCCAGAAAAAGGGACAATCACAATATCATAAGATTACTTACTTTTCTTCATTCTTGAATCTTTCCTCATAAAATACAACTCTACAAGAGATTTATAAACCTTTTTTTACCCTTATATTAAAAGTGCAGTAGTAGGCATCAAATGAAATGTACGGTAAATGAGGGAGAGAAGCCACCTCTCAAAAGTAGTCAATTATTGAAATGTACTATTTCCTTTAAGGTTTTCAAGGATAAAATTGACATTTCTCAAGGTTTAGGTATCACTTACCAAATAAAAGCATTTCCGCAGACTAGAGCAATGCATGCATTCCATCGTACACAACAACATTTAACAGTTTATAAGATAGAAGGTAACCAATTAAGGTTGTAATGTTATTTTTCTTTATTTTTGAAATATGAAAGGAAATGGGAATAGAACTTACGTTCAGAAGGTATGACCGATCTGTTAAATTGTCGGCTTAAGCCCACAACAAATTTGCACATAACAATGAATTCCTGCCATGAAAAAACTTTATTTAATAAGATATGATGTCTACCCCATGAAATGGTCCCTGAATCTCCCCTTGAGGATCACAATAGTAAAGACTTAACTGTTCAGGCATGATGCCACTTGTTAACTGTTCACTTGTATTATCCTGCATATTTCTTGTCCAATATTGCTCAGAAGCTGGATTAACAAATACAGAGTTCGATTCATCAACAAGATTTGAATTGATATCAAATGAAGATGGCTGGACCATTCTAATATTAATGCTTTCATATACATGTTCCCATTGCTGCCAATTGGTTGGCATTTGTCGTTACAAGGAGTAGCACGAGAAGTGATAAAACTATGAAAACACAAGGATGCAAATCTTGGTGATTTTTGGATTGTATTGATGCTTTAATTATAACAATCATCCAAACAGCTCCTTAATACTTTAATTATAACACAAAAGTCGTAAAACGCTCATCCAAACACCACCTTATACTACTCGACTTCCTCTTTAATACTTTAATTATAACAATCAAAATAAAGTAGTCCCCACAAGTATAAATTCCCTATTCTCATCAAAGTTTGAAATTCAAAGACAATCAAGATAAATGGCAACTTATCTAAATATTTTCACCATACCTTAAAGTACAAATGATGCATTCTCTTTTTCTCAATTTGCCAACTTCCTGAAAAATGTTTTATGATTACAACATAAACAAATAGATTCAGATGGTGATTTTCTTATTCTACTTCAGATTCAAAACCTATATGACATCCCATCTAAGATTAGTTATTATTTGCAGTTTTTACATCAATCATTATTCCCATTTCCCAACAACTAGAAAACATACAATAAGTTCACATTAAACTGACCTCTTATGTTCCATCAGGCTTGGGTTCATGCTTGCATATCTAGCTGTCCCTGTCAAATTCTTGTTCTCTCTGCAATTTATAAGATATAAAATTTAGATTGATTAGGGTTCACTTTTTTATGAATAAAAGATTGCTGATGAAAGTTTAAAAAAAAATTCACTCACCTATATGGAATGTGCCGATGAGTTGAAGAGTCTCTATATTTCTTGGCTAGCCCGAAATCAATAGCATAGACCTGTAACATGTAGGTTTATATATGTTTTATGTATAAAACTATAAAAAAAAAACAAAATGTACAATGAAGTATGGAACAAATTATGGAATGAAACCTGATTAGCACGCCTCCCTAAACTCATAAGGAAGTTGTCTGGCTTTATATCCCTATGTAGAAATGATTTACAGTGAATAAATTCAACTCGGTTGATCTGCAACATATATAATCACATAAAAAACTTTTCCACTTACCAAGAGAAGGTGGCTTCAGTTCCCCTGCAACGTATTTTCCGATAACACCCCCACACCTACATATGTTAATTAAGTAAGAAAAGGTAATAGTCATGAAAACACACAAAAAGAACTTTCCTTTCAGGGTGTCTAGATGGTGAAAAAGAAGAAGAAGAAGATTGAACATCTATAGGGATCTTTTCATTTCCATCCCCCTGTTTCAAAAATAAATAAATAAAATGTACCAGGACCTTCTATTTTCTTTATGGCTCATAATTATGTGAAATTATAAAGTGTAAAATTTCACTATATTGACACACCTGCAATAGAGGCTTGAGGACTTCATAAACATTTTTAACATTATATTTTGTAAGATTTTGAACAAAAATCAATAACTTAATAGTTTCAATCCATACTGCAATGTTTACTTTAACACTTTTTTTGCTAATTTCTTCAAGGCTTTATATAAATTTACTTATTATTAAATTACATAAGAATTATTTATGACTGTTGTTCAAAATAACCCCTTGTAGAAGAACCCACTTCAGATTGCATCCTCAACTTGATATCCCAATTCCTTATTAAACTATTAAGATTCATATCTGTAACATTTTTTATATAAAGATTTAACAGTTTAAAGTTCAAAAAAATGTGATTAGCTTAAATAATTAGCAACTCTACAGTAACAGATCACAGATGTGACCGTATTGCTGGAATAGTTAGCAACTCTGTGGGGATGTCATTTCTTTACTAAGTTGAGTGAGAAGAAAAAAATCAGAGATATCCAAGAATTTAAGATCAGACCTGTTGTCTATGTCGCTCTTTAGTAACAAAATGTCAAGTAATGTGCTTAAAAATGTGAGCTTGCTGCATCAGGTATGGCCGGCGTCATCAGGTTTCAAATGGGTTTTTGCTTTCTTTTTCTTTTTTTCCATGTGGGGTACCAGTTAATGGACTTGACTTTTCCAAAACGTAATCAAGCATGTGTTGTACCATTGATGTGGAAACCTGTTTATAGCTTAGTAATTCAGATTTGACCCAAGATGGATGTACATGATTCCTGAAATAAAGTTAAGCTCCATGATTCCTGAGATGAAACCTAATCATTTTAAAATTCCAAACCAACTGTAGACTTTGCTGTAGCTATAATACTAATGTTACCTTATTGCATCATTATAAAGTTTTATTACAACTTTCAAATTTTTCTACATTAAATGAAGAATTCAATCTGTTGTTTTAATGTTGACACTTGAGAGTATGTCTAAGCTCCCTACTTTGAGGACATCAATACAGAGAGTCTAATGGAATAATTAATGCAAAGATGTATTGCAACAACCTTTATACTCTCAGAGTTGTACTCCATCTCTAACATCATACTCTCATTATTGCCCTAATTAGAACAAGAGAAGGGGCAAAATTATCCCATGGAGAATCAGAGCAACCCATAGGAGTATTGCCACCATAACAAGGAGAAGGTAATCGTACATCAGATGAAGCACAAAGTAACATTGGTGATGGTGAAGGAATGGAAATAAAACAGAAAAAAGAAACAGAAACCCTAACCAACCTTGGTCGTTGAGATGATGGTGGAGCTTTTCCCTTGACGCAAAACCCTCCATGGTATCAAGCTCAATCTCTGTAGCCCTACGATCTGCCATGTCCAAATCTCTCTCGTCCTCCAGAGAATCGTCCAACCCAACTGACCTTCATAGCCATTTCTATTGATTTCCAACTCGATATCATAAATTATGTTTCGACATGAGAGTGTGGGGAGGTTTCAAGAAGAACATAGCAGAAGCAACAACGCAAAAGATAACATTAGGTATCGAGGGCTAATCGAGTTTGATTAAAAAGGTTATAAAACTCGTAATAAAGGAAGACAAACCTCTGGAACAAATAAAGAAGTAGAATGTTGATGGTGATTGACCATCGAGTTTCGAGACCTTGACTTTAATGGAGCTACTGTTCTACTTGATATGGAAATCACTCTAAATTTGTAGTTGTGATACAGCTCTTCTATTGATTGAGAGGTTGAGAAAGTACTTGAGGAACTGAAGATCGAGGGAAGTAGATGAAGGGTTTTTGAACTGAAACCCTAGTTCCAACAATAGTCATGGTTCCAAAAACTGTACCCCTTTGATCAATTTCATGGCCTAGTGACCAAAAAACCTTCGATTTCATTAAGAACCGGAACCCTAGTTCCAACAATAGTCGATTTTTGGTATTTGATTGAGAGAGAGAGAGAAGAACGATTGAAAGAAGGTAGAGGGGAGCATGGCGGGGTTTTTAATCTTTTCAGAATTTCATTTCCCCCTTTCCCCCACTATTAAAGGATGGAACGCGCGTTCCATTAAAAAATATAAAGCGACATCCTTAGACGACGCGCATTTTATTATAGGTGCCCTCCGTGTTTTTTTTAGACACTAATTTAAGGGCGCGCAATAATGCGTGTCTTCTATCCTTAAATTTTTTGAAGAGATGACATCTTTCTAATGTCACTCTCCTTTGCGTAACATAGATCAATGAGCGTCGTATTTTGCGCGTCGTTAAAGGCCTTTTTTCTAGTAGTGATGGCATGAAGTGCAAACTTTTCACTGATCATAAGAGTCTCCAATATCTCTTTAATCAGAAAGAATTGAACATGAGGCAACGACACTGGCTAGAACTACTCAAGGACTATGACTGTGAGATCCTTTACCACCCCGGTAAAGCAAATATTGTTGCTGATACTCTCAGTCGGAAAGTCAATATTGAACGGAAAAGGCCAAGAGCGTTGAGAATTGAAGTCGTCTCGACGGTTGTGGAAAGTATCAGGAAAGCTCAACAAGAAGCTTTATAGAAAAATGACCGAAAGGAAGAACGTTTGGGCAAAACGTTAGTGTTCGGTACAAACAGTCGAGGACTGAAGGTATTCCAAGATCGGATTTGGGTGCCTAAGACGGGAGGAATAAGAGATCTTCTGATGGAAGAAGCACACAAGACCTTGTACTCGATTCATCCCGGTAGCACTAAAATGTATTGGACATAAAACCCTACTACCGGTGGCCGACGATGAAACTCGATGTTGCGAAGTATGTGGCCGAGTGTGTGACATGTGCAAGAGTTAAGGCACAAAATCAAAAACCATATGGGAGTTTAGAACCTTTACCTGTACCCATGGGTAAATGGGAAGACATCACCATGGATTTGGTGACTAAACTGCCTAGGACAAAGAACGGACACAACATGATTTGGGTAGTCGTGGATCGTTTCACCATGAGTGCACACTTCATAGCAGCCAACGAGAAGTGGTCTATGGATATGCTCGCAAATTTTTACGTGAAGGAAATTGTGAGACTTCACGGTGTACCTCTAACAATTGTATCAGATCGTGATAGTCGTTTCACGTTGAGGTTTTGGAGGAGTCTACATGAGGAGTTGGGTACAAAGTTGTGTTTGAGTACTGCTTACCATCCGCAAACTGATGGCCAGAGCGAAAGAACGATTCAAACATTGGAAGATATGCTGAGAGCATGTACCCTTGAGTTCCAAGGGAATTGGGACGAGCACTTACCTCTGGTAGAATTTTCCTACAACAATAGTTTTCACTCGAGCATCAAGATGGCGCCTTATCAAGCTTTGTACGGACAGAAGTGTCGTACGCCGTCTTGTTGGCTTGAAGCCGAAGAGAAGCAGTTTATGGGCCCCGAGATAGTCCATTAGACTGCTGAGAAGTTGAAACTGATTAGGGAAACGATGTTAGCAGCTCAGGATCGTCAGAAGAGCTATGCTGACAAGAAAAGATGACCGATGTCCTTCGAAGTTGGGGATTCAGTTTTGCTTAAAGTCTCACCATGTAAGGGACTTATAAGATTCGGGAAATGAGGGAAGTTGAGTCCAAGGTTTGTTGTGTTGGATTAATGTCTAAGTCCATAACTATATTTGGTATATACTTGACCCGACCCGACATGGTCCATTTGGGTTGCACTTCACCGACACAATTTATATGGATAGTCTTTTGAGAATAGTATATTTATGATTTATATTAATATATTATCAGTTCTAATATATTAATTGTGACATCCCCAAAATCTCGGCCAGAAAAGACCGATTTCATTTATGCTTTTAAAATAATTTCAGAGTAAATCCTTTTGATTTGAAAGAGTTGCGGAATTTGTTCCCAAAAAAAAAACATGATAAAACAATGTTTACCAAAGCATTTCATAAAAGAAATGTATTTTTCATTATATAATCAAAACTCGGGGTGTCATGTTCCGATACAGACCAATCAGCATAAACGATAACATTACAAGTCATTCAAAAAATATATACATATACAGACTTGTAAACAAAACAACTGATGGTTCATCCATCTCATGCCCTCGCGCCACTTCCTGTAATACAAATAAAACTAAGTGGGTCAGGCTTGGGAGCCTGGTGAGCATATAGGGTTTTCAACCCACAATAAATAATCATATTTAATTTTCACCAACCAACAATAACCCAATTACCCATTCCCGTTATTCTCACTTTATGTCCCTAAAACAACTAACACAAGGGACCTAGTCTAAGAATATTTCATCGGGGCGACAACACATGCTTCGGGGGTACCTCAGCAATATAAGTCAAATAAGGCAACCATGAGGGGGATGGAGTACAACGAATGAACACCCAAGTTCATTAACACCTACAGGTGGCGAACCTGCTAATGTTTCCACAAGACTGTCTAGAATAGCCCGTGGTCATCATCTAAACTCCGCTAGATGACTAAATCAAACAACAACGAGGCCTCTCATCTGTTTATTACACACCAACTATCTACCTAACATATTAGTAGATAAAATATACATTTTTATACATAGTTTTGAAAACCTGTATAGCATGCTTTAATCAACACATAATCCACATAACAGATGAGGCACACACATAACACATATCTCATAGAGAATAAATCATATCTATGAGATAGAAGAGAGTGAATACACATTCACACATATAAACAACAATATACTATACACATAGCACGTATTTTATAGAAAATACTTAATATTTATGTGTTAGAAGAAGGTAACTACACACTCACACCTATAAACAACAATATACTTAATACACTCAAACCATACCTGTATTATTATCGTGTTTATGAAAGGTAGTATACACTCACTTGATCAGAAGATGATCGGACAGCACTACGACTTGCAGAAGTAGTAATCCTCAGCAGATCTGAAAGATCTTCACAAAAATCGACTTCTCGCGGGCAGAGCTTCGACTCGGGAACCGCACTTCTCGGGATCTTCGGGATCTCGGGACTTGCCTCGGGGCTTCAGTATGATACTGGGGCTTCGGGATATTTCTGGCACACAAAACGATGCAAAACGGGAGAGAGAAGAGAGAAAATGAACAAAAGACTCGGCTGCCTTCGGATCCTATTTATAGGAGGCTGGAGCCTCGGAGTACGCGGGGCGTACTGGTCCGAATGCGTCATGGCGTTCTTCATCCGAAGCCACTTGCTGCAAATGTCGACACTTCGGAGTACGCGGGGCGTACTCGAGTACGCGGGGCGTACCACGGATCAGACCGGTGACTCGTTCTCGGATAATGCTTCCGAATTTTCAATTAAATTTAATTACAAAATATTTAATAAACTTCGGAAATTCATAACTTCTTCATACGAACTCCGTTTTCGACGTTCTTTATATCCACGCGAAGGTGGGACTACGCTCTACAACTTTCGTTTAGACTCCGTCGGCTAATTTCAAATTTATTTTTATTATTGATTTTTAATAGGCCGCGACAGAAAAACTTCGTTATAAATTCATAACTTTTTCGTTTGACGTCCGTTCTCGCCTAACTTTTTATCGCTTCGATACCAACAACGAGACCTTCGATTCTCGTTTAGATTGCTTCGGCTAAAAACCGCTCGATCTCAAATCGAGTATTTCAGGCTGCACACTGCAAAGCCGAAACTTCGATAAAACATAACTTCCTCATACGAAGTCAGATTTGGGCGTTCTATATATATTCGGAAACCTCATTTCAACTACTACAACATTATTCAAAGATATTAAGTTTATTTTACACTTAAATTTTGACGCTTATTTTTATTCTTAATTAATCAAACCACATAATTAAGCAATTAAGCACAAAACACACAATACTTAAATAATACAATCTTTATTATTTCAAAACGGGTTACAGAGGTTAACCTAGACTATTACATTGCTAAAAATGGCAAGCCCAGAAACACAGGCATGACAATTCTCTCCACCTTAGAATGATTCCGTCCCGGAATCACACATCAACAAAAAAATGCGGATAGCGACTCAACATGTCACTCTCCGTCTCCCAGGTGAGATTCGGCCCATTCGTGTGTTTCCATCGGACAAGTACTAACCCAACCATTTTGCGTCGCAACTTCTTAGTCTTTCGGTCAACAATTGCCTCTGGTTCTTCAATCAACCTTTTGTTCTCATCAATTCTCAATTCAGAAATTGGAATTATATCGGGAACTTCTCCCGTGAACTTCCTCAAATAACACACATGAAAAGTGTTGTGAATTCCATTCAGTTCCTCGGGTAATTCGAGCTTGTAAGCTTGGTTCCCAATCCTCTGAAGAACTTTAAACGGTCCAATAAACCTCGGACTCAACTTTCCCCTTTTACCAAATCTTATAAGTCCCTTCCACGGCGAGACTTTAAGCAAAACCGAATCTCCAATCTCAAAAGTCATCGGTCTTCGCTTTTAGTCAGCATAGCTCTTTTGACGATCTTGAGCTGCTAACATTCTTTCCCTAATTATTTTCAACTTTTCAGAAGTTTGATGAACCATCTCTGGTCCCATAAACTGCTTTTCCCCAGCCTCAAGCCAACAAGACGGCGTACGACACTTCTGTCCGTACAAAGCTTGATAAGGTGCCATCTTTATGCTCGAGTGGAAACTATTATTATAGGAAAATTCTACCAAAGGTAAATGTTCATCCCAATTACCTAGGAATTCCAAGGTACATGCTCTCAGCATATCTTCAAGTGTTTGTATCGTTCTTTCACTCTGACCATCAGTCTGCGGATGGTAAGCTATGCTTAAACATAACTTGGTACCCAATTCCTCTTGTAGACTTTTCCAAAACCTTGAGGTGAAACAGCTCTCACGATCCGATACAATCGTTAACGGAACACCGTGAAGCCTCACAATTTCCCTCACGTAAGAATTTGCAAGCTTCTCCATAGACCACTTCTCCTTGGCCGCTATGAAATGCGCACTCTTAGTGAATCGATCAACGACCACCCAAATCATGTCGTGACCATTCTTTGTTCTGGGCAGTTTAGTGACAAAATCCATAGCAATGTCTTCCCACTTACCCATAGGCACAAGCAATGGTTCTAAACTCTCGTAAGGTTTCTGATGTTGTGTCTTGACTCTCACACAAGTCACACACTCGGCCACATACTTTGCAACATCAAGCTTCATCGTCGGCCACCAGTAGTAGGGTTTCAGGTCCCTATACATTTTAGTGCTACCCGGATGAATCGAGTACATGGTCTTGTGAGCTTCTTCCATCAGAAGATCCCTAATTCCTCCTGACTTAGGTACCCAAATATGATCTTGGAATACCTTCAGTCCATGACCGTTAGTACCAAACACCAACGTTTTACCCAAACGTTCCTTCTTTCGGTCATTTTTCTCAGAAGCTTCCTCTTGAGCTTTCTTTATACTTTCCACAATGGTCGAGACAACTTCAATTCTCAACACTCTTGGCCTTTTCCTTTCAAGATTGACCTTCCGAATGAGAGCATCAGCAACAACATTAGCTTTACCGGGGTGGTAAAGTATCTCACAGTCGTAGTCTTTAAGTAATTCTAGCCAGCGTCATTGCCTCATATTCAATTCCTTCTGATTAAAGAGATATTGGAGACTCTTATGATCAGTGAAAAGTTTGCACTTCATGCCATAGAGGTAATGCCTCCATATTTTCAGAGCGAAAACTACCGCTACCAACTCCAAATCATGAGTCGGGTAATTCTTTTCATGCTCCTTCAGCTGTCGAGACGCATATGCTATCACCTTTTCTCTTTGGGTCAAAACACAACCCAATCCAACCCCAGACGCGTCGCTATAAACGGCGAAGTCTTCAACTCCATCGGGTAGAGAAAGTATCCGTGCTTCGCATAGCTTCTTCTTCAGCTTCTCGAATGCTTCTTTATGCTTATCACTCCAAGCATAAGTAGCTCCTTTGTGGGTCAAAGTTGTCAATGGAGTAGCAATCGAAGAAAAGCCTTGGATAAACCTTCGGTAATATCCGGCTAATCCTAAAAAGCTTCGAATCTCCGTGGGACTTTTCGGTTGTTCCCACTTCATCACAGCTTCGATCTTCGCTGGATCAACCATTATCCCTTCTTGGTTGACCACGTGACCCAAGAATTGGACTTCACGAATCCAAAAATCACATTTGGAGAACTTCGCATACAGCTTCTCCTTCTTCAAAACTTCTAACACTTCTCGCAAGTGTCTGCCATGCTCCTCCTGGCTTTTTGAGTAAATCAGAATGTCGTTTATGAACACTATCACGGATTTATCAAGGAACGGATTACAAACCCTATTCATTAAATCCATGAATGCTGCCGGAGCATTGGTTAGTCCAAACGACATAACCAAGAACTTGTAGTGTCCATATCGCGTTCTGAATGCAGTCTTCTCTATATCTTGCTCTCTTACTTTCAGCTGATGATATCCTGACCTTAGATCGATCTTCGAGAAATAGCTCGAACCCTGCAATTGATCAAATAGGTCATCAATCCTTGGCAACAGATATCTATTCTTTATTGTTGCCTTATTCAGCTCTCTGTAATCGATGCACATTCTCATACTTCCATCTTTCTTCTTCACGAACAACACCGGAGCTCCCCAGGGCGATGAACTAGGTCTAATGAAACCTTTGTCCAATAACTCATGAAGTTGCATCATCAGCTCCTTCATCTCCGTCGGTGCTAATCGATAAGGTGCTTTTGCTATTGGCGTGGTCCCTGGTAACAATTCTATTCCGAACTCTACTTGTCTATCAGGTGGTAATCCAGGAAGATCTTCGGGAAATACTTCCGGATAATCACACACCACTGGAATGCTCTGCATCACCTTCTTTTCTTTCTTAGCATCAATCACGAATGCTAAATATGATGTACATCCCTTGGTCAAACACTTTCGGCCTTTCATTAGAGAAATGATTCCAGAATTCACTCTGCGTTTGTCCCCATACACCATAAACGAATCTTTACCAGGCGGGTTTACTTTAACTATCTTCTTCTTGCATAAAATTTCGGCATCATTGGCGCTAAGCCAATCCATTCCCAAAACGATGTCGAAATCATTAAGATCGATGGGCAATAATTTCTCGTGAAACTTATTCCCATTTAGTTCGATTAAGATGTCTTTCATACGATGGCTAACAGGTACAAACTTGCCACTAGCTACTTCGACTAATAAAGCATCATCTAGTCTAACAATAGGCAAGGCTAGCTTTCTACCAAACTCATGCGAAATAAAGGAGTAGTTGGCTCCAGAATCAAACAAAATTTGAGCAGGTAATTCATTTACGAGAAAGGTACCTGAAGCGACATCAACTTCATCTTTCGCAGCCTCGAGTGTCATCTGGAAGGCTCTCGCCTTCGGCTTTGGTGGAATGTTAGGCCTAGCTGCCTCCTTCTTCTTTGGATAGTCTTTCAAAATATGCCCCTCTTCATTACAACCAAAACACATCCTTTTGTTGTTCGGACATTCATTGGCGAAATGTCCGACCTTTCCACACTTATAGCAGGTCACATCCTCGCTACATTTCCCAAAGTGCTTTTTCTTACACTTATCACACCACTTCGCTTCGCCTCCTTTTCCTCCAAACTTTTTCGAATCAGATTTCGAAAATTTTCTCTTCTTACTGGAACTAGATGTTCCCTCAAACTTCCTTTTCTCACCAACCTCAACCTTGACGGTGGTTCTTCCCTTTATCATGTTCTCAACAGACTTGGCAGCCCAAATAGCTGCCTCTAGAGTAAGTGCCTGACGTACTGGCACCTCGTACTCCCATGGGAGTCCCTTCGCATACTGATCCACCTTTGTCAACTCATTCGGAATGATGCGCAAGGCAAACTCCATCTTATCGGTGAAGCTATTGGTGTATTCATCAACTGACATGCTGCCTTTCGTCAATGTCAGGAACTTGTTCTCCAACTCCAACAAATTTTGAGCCGAGCAGAACTTGCACTTGAACTGCACCAAGAACTCTGCCCATGACAATTGCAGTGGCTCATTAGGGCTCAACGTCTTCCCTAGAGTGTTCCACCAACGAACGACTCCACCTCGGAACTGTCGCACTGCATAGATAGTCTGCAACTTGCCTCTGCAGCCACACGTCATGAAGGCTAACTCCATTTCAGAGATCCAATCCATAACCCCAATCGGATCCTCCTTTCCATTGAAGGTCGATGGTTTGCAAGTTAGAAAGTCTTTGTACTTGCATCCCATTCCATCATTCCTTCCATCATGGTTATCTGGCCTAACTATCGGTGGGTTGGCTTGACCAATAGACCCACTGAAGTTTCCCCCTTCCAAGTGCCCTTCATTTAATTCAGGCTCGTCCACACGAATTGACAGTTCTTCACGATTCTGTTGAAGCAACCGTCTAGTTTCATCCATCTGACGATCCAACATCATCTGAATCATCATTTGCACACCAGCCATGGTTATTGGCTCAGGTGCTGCTGCTACGACGGGTACTTGCTCAATCACTGGTGGTTGATTCATGTTTTCATCAGCATTTCCAACTCCACTTCTGGTTCTCACCATTTTGATCTACACACCGAATAAGGTGAGATTAGATCCTCAATCGTGATAGATATTCAAATCTTCCTTACCACTCCGAAACGTTTACATGCTAGTTCTAATATCGTAGACGTACACTTAGAATCCTACACACATAAGGTTTCTAGATCCGGTCGGCAACAGACCATAGATCCGAACAAATAATATCATATATGACAACATATAACATTTAGCACATAAAAGCATTTTAGGCAGCTTTCCTAAAATAAACCAGTGCTCGTGTCTAAAACACAACAGACACACATCTCAAAACTTCACTTAGCATTCTAAGTTTAAGTCTAGAAATCCTACAAATTCCTAGTTCGCTTAAACTAATGCTCTGATAGCAACTGTGACATCCCCAAAATCTCGGCCAGAAAAGACCGATTTCATTTATGCTTTTAAAATAATTTCAGAGTAAATCCTTTTGATTTGAAAGAGTTGCGGAATTTGTTCCCAAAAACAAAACATGATAAAACAATGTTTACCAAAGCATTTCATAAAAGAAATGTATTTTTCATTATATAATCAACACTCGGGGTGTCATGTTCCGATACAGACCAATAATCATAAACGATAACATTACAAGTCATTCAACAAATATATACATATACAGACTTGTAAACAAAACAACTGATGGTTCATCCATCTCATGCCCTCGCGCCACTTCCTATAATACAAATAAAACTAAGTGGGTCAGGCTTGGGAGCCTGGTGAGCATATAGGGTTTTCAACCCACAATAAATAATCATATTTAATTTTCACCAACCAACAATAACCCAATTACCCATTCCCGTTATTCTCACTTTATGTCCCTAAAACAACTAACACAAGGGACCTAGTCTAAGAATATTTCATCGGGGCGACAACACATGCTTCGGAGGTACCTCAGCAATATAAGTCAAATAAGGCAACCATGAGGGGGATGGAGTACAGCGAATGAACACCCAAGTTCATTAACACTTACAGGTGGCGAACCTGCTAATGTTTCCACAAGACTGTCTAGAATAGCCCGTGGTCGTCATCTAAACTCTGCTAGATGACTAAATCAAACAACAACGAGGCCTCTCATCTGTTTATTACACACCAACTATCTACCTAACATATTAGTAGATAAAATATACATTTTTATACATAGTTTTGAAAACCTGTATAGCATGCTTTAATCAACACATAATCCACATAACAGATGAGGCACACACATACATAACACATATCTCATAGAGAATAAATCATATCTATGAGATAGAAGAGAGTGAATACACATTCACACATATAAACAACAATATACTATACACATAGCACGTATTTTATAGAAAATACTTAATATTTATGTGTTAGAAGAAGGTAACTACACACTCACACCTATAAACAACAATATACTTAATACACTCAAACCATACCTGTATTATTATCGTGTTTATGAAAGGTAGTATACACTCACTTGATCAGAAGATGATCGGACAGCACTACGACTTGCAGAAGTAGTAATCCTCAACAGATCTGAAAGATCTTCACAAAAATCGACTTCTCGCGGGCAGAGCTTCGGCTCGGGAATCGCACTTCTCGGGATCTTCGGGATCTCGGGACTTGCCTCGGGGCTTGAGTATGATACTGGGGCTTCGGGATATTTCTGGCATGCAAAACGATGCAAAACGGGAGAGAGAAGAGAGAAAATGAACAAAAGACTCGGCTGCCTTCAGATCCTATTTATAGGATGCTGGAGCCTCGGAGTACGCGGGGCGTACTGGTCCGAATGCGTCATGGCATTCGTCATCCGAAGCCACTTGCTGCGAATGTCGACACTTTGGAGTACGCCGCGGGGCGTACCTCGGATCAGACCGGTGACTCATCCTCGGATAATGCTTCCGAATTTTCAATTAAATTTAATTACAAAATATTTAATAAACTTCGGAAATTCATAACTTCTTCATACGAACTCCGTTTTCGACGTTCTTTATATCCACGCGAAAGTGAGACTACGCTCAACAACTTTCGTTTAGACTCCGTCGGCTAATTTCGACTTTATTTTTATTATTTATTTTTAATAGGCCGCGACAGAAAAACTTCGTTATAAATTCATAACTTCTTCGTTTGACGTCCGTTCTCGCCTAACTTTTTATCGCTTCGATACCAACAACGAGACCTTCGATTCTCGTTTAGATTGCTTCGGCTAAAAACCGCTCGATCTCAAATCGAGTATTTCGGGCTGCACACTGCAAAGCCGAAACTTCGATAAAACATAACTTCCTCATACGGAGTCAGATTTGGGCGTTCTATATATATTCGGAAACCTCGTTTCAACTACTACAACATTATTCAAAGATATTAAGTTTATTTTACACTTAAATTTTGATGCTTATTTTTATTCTTAATTAATCAAACCACATAATTAAGCAATTAAGCACAAAACACACAATACTTAAATAATACAATCTTTATTATTTCAAAACGGGTTATAGAGGTTAACCTAGACTATTACATTGCTAAAAATGGCAAGCCCGGAAACGCAGGTGTTACATTAATATGGAATCATATTCTTTAATTAGTATTGATCAAGACTTAATTTATAATTAATTAAGTGATCAAAATGAACTAATTAAATATGGACTCTTATATATATATATATATATATATATATATATATATATATATATATATATATATGGAATGGGCCAAGTTCATTTAGAATTAGGCTAAGCTTTAATGGATAGTCCATGGAGTGTTCAACCCATGGATCATATGAAATGAAAGGTCATGGGTTTAACCCTAGTCTCCATACTATATAAAGATGTCCTTGGTTGGTGAAATAGGGACTAGTGTGGGTACACTAAGAGGGCTAGCTGATTCCACTAGAGAGAACAAAAGTATTCTTATTCTCAAAGTCTTCCAAGGTGTTTTGGTGATTTGTGATTCCACTTGAGGCTTCCACACTATTGGGGCTAAGCTCTTAACGCTTGAAGACATCAAGCTACATCAAAAGGTATGTCATCTAACTAGTCTTTGTAGTATAGTTGCCTCATATTATGCTAGTTAGGATTAAAGCCTTGGAAAGTTCTTATTTGCATGTATAATAGAGAAAACATAGATCCAAGGTTTATAGGGTTGCATGTACACCATAGGAGTGTTAGAATGCTCAAAACCCAACAATGGTATCAGAGCCATGGGTTGTTTTCTGTTATATTGATGCAAATGTTTTATTTTCAAAGTTGAAAAAAAAGGAAAAAAAAAACATGACGTTTGTCAAATTTTAAGATAATTACTTGTTTTTGTGAAAAACTAATTATTTGTAAAATTTGAATCATTTGCTATATGAGTTGAATTAGGTCAAATTTAGTAAAAGATAAAATGATATGATTATTTTATTAGCTTTAAAAGTTTGATCTATATGTTTTAAGGAGTTACAAATTTTGTCATAAAATTTTGGAGCTCAAAAGTTTTTTTTAAAAGTTATGATCTTAAGTGTTTTTGAAACCTCCATAAGTTATGGATATGAAAAGGTTTTAAAATAAAAAAAAAAATTGATTCAAAGTTTTTATGGAGTTACAAAATTTGGTGTTAATGTTTTAAAGAATTCCATAACTTATTCTTAAGTTATGGAACATGAAAAGTTTCATCATAAAACAAACCTTTAACTCCATAAGTTATGGATTACCAAAAGTTTTATGTTTCCTTGATTTATGAGTTAGTTTAGATTAATGGAAAAAAAAAGTTAATTGATTATGTGTTTTCAATCCATTTTAATCTAAGAGATGATTCTAAAATGTGTTTGTGTAACTTGTCCTCAAGTTACATGAAAGGTCACATTTAAGTTTCATAAAACTCATAAAAGTTGGCAATGGTTACAAAAAAATGAAGAGTCTTGTCCTCAAGTTATGGAGGTTCAAGAGTCACTTCATTAACTAATAAAATGTGTAACCTTAATTAATTCCATAATTTACAAAATAAAGAAAAGTTACATTCTTTTATTAGTTTACTAGGTGTGAGACCCATGTATTACATGGGTTTATTTAAAAAAAATGAAATTTTAACAATTTGAGAAGTTTGAATTTATAAGAAAAATAAGAAAAAATTTAAATTATTAAAATTAATGAGACTTTAATACATTGAATACATTACATATATAAATCATTTCTAATAAATACCTTACATATATATTACCTTATATATTAAATGTGGAATTTTAATTTAATAAAATGAAAATTACAATAAAATGACAAGTGGAAAATAGAAAATTAAAAATTTTTAGAAAATGCCATGTGTTCAAATGAAGGAGAAGATGACATGTGGCAAAAAAAACCTTCATTTATTAAGGAGGAAAAGTCTTCCATATCTTGTCCTCAAGTTATGGAACTTGAAGAGTCTTTTAATTAAAACTACTTTTAACACATAAGTTATGGAATTAATTAGTTTTGAATAGTTTCAAAACTTGCCCTCAAGTTTTGGAATTTGAAAAGTTTTCTCTTATCAACACTTTAATTCGAAGTTTAGCCCTTAGAATTTTAAAAGTTAAAATTCAACCCTTATACTTTATAATATTATAAGTTAATAAAATATATATATATATATATATATATATATATAAGAGCAAGTCAGTCTTACTGTTAGTAGGCCTCATTCACGAAGCCGGTCTATAAGGGGGTATAAGGTTATTGCCTATAAAATGGCAGTTTAATGGGTGTCCACTCTCACCCACCGCTTCCTTGACCGGTGGAGGGTCGTTAGCCGAACGGGTATGACAAGGACTAGAATTCTCATTTCATTAAAAGTATTAATGATAAATACTAAGTAACTAAACCTTTTATAAATACCCAATCTTAGTTACTTAGGAAAAATATGAATAAGGTGTTAACCCATGAAATTACACTTTGCACTTTGTTTAAGTCGGTTAGTGGAGCATGTGTGGTTAACCGACACACTAACTCATATTTAACAAGGTAGGCAAAGGGTAACTTAATGTTTATCATAGTATCGATGAAGCGTATATGGTTAACCGTCACATCGATTGAGGGGTAAACACTTAAGGGTACCAAGTAATTTGCATGGTTACTTCACACCTTGTTTTGTGATCCTCGGCATCCCAGTCACAAAAACTGAAGGGCACACTCGAGATTGAAACATGCCTTTGAAAAAGTTCAATGAATCTCAAAAGAATCTAGGAGTTTCAAAACCAATTAAAACCTAATAATACATTTCATTTATCTTGTTGGAAATTGGTGAATCGTCATCCACCTACCTTCAAATATTCTATAGCTTGGATTACGGCATCCCTCTTCCCAGTTATAAAATATTGTGTTGGGTCCTAGCCTTAATATTTCATATTGGGTGATATATTAAGGACTTTAAATCAACTATCTTTAATATCTCCCAAAAGATGTCTAGTTTAGACATCTATGGTCATACCAAATCTCTTGGAACTTCACTTTCTCCACCTCCTCCAATTATTCTCCCTAACCCACAAGTTCTTGAAAAGTTTAAGGTCACTCAAGCTCTATTGGAAAGCAAAGGTCTATGTGTGATCACATATTGGAGATGTAGTCACACATTGACAAGCCGGGAGAGTTGGGTGTCAAAGTCTTGAGAAAGTTTGTAACGACCCAATTTTCACGCCCAAAAATTTCTTTTGATTTAAGTGGTTTGTAAAACATTTGTAGTAAAATGTCATCCGATCATATCATTTCACAAAACATATTCGTGTCTGAAAACCCAACACATGTAAATAATAATAATGTCAGAGTACAATCCCAGAACATCTCATAATGCGGAAAACTGTAAGCACGAAGCTTAGTGAGTTCCCCCATCATACCACATACCATACAATCACATCACATACATACTGCCAGACATTTCTGGGGTGCCCGACCTACCCGGTATGACCATTCTGGGGTGCCGAACTACCCATACGGCCATTCTGGGGTGCCGACCTACCCGTGTCAAGCCATTCTGGGGCGCTGACCTACACATGTCGAGCCATTCTGGGGTGCTCACTACCCTTCGGTCCTAACAACCGAACCTCGGGGACTATTTCACCCCCTACTACTACTATCACATATAACATAGCATAATCTATTGTCAGACATATCTAGGGTGTCCGACCTACCCTTCGGTCCTAACAACCGAATCTCGGGGACTCTTCCCCCTCCTACTACCTCTATCTCATGTAACATATCATTCCTAGCAGCTAAACATGTCATAACATACTGTTAGGCATATCTGCGCCGCCTAACCTACCATTCGGTCCTAACAACCGAACTCTATCACTATCACATACCATATCACGCTAGCATATAACATATCAGGTAGTAACAACACAGATGAATATCACAAAGACAAACATCTAGCATACGATCCCTACTGGTGGGCCGACATTGTGGCCGTAGACCCACCGCTACTGGAAGGTAACTCACCTCGTAGTAGCTGCTGAACTATACGGGAATCCTCTGACTGTTGCCGCTGCTGCTCCGGAAATCCTCCGGCTATAATTCCCACAAAACACTTAGTCAGAAACTGACATCTACTCTTAGGGTAAAATGACCATTTTACCTCTGACTAAGTCAAAGTCAAAGTCAACTTCTAGTTGACCTGACTCGCCGAGTTGGCTCACCAACTCGCCGAGTCCCTATCCTTCCATTAGACCTCATACCCGTCTCTACTCGTCGAGTTAGGCGATGACTCGACGAGTTTTCCTTCTAAATGAACATCGACTGAATCCTCATCCGACTCGCCGAGTTGTATGAACAACTCTTTGAGTTCATCATCAACTGATACACAAGCCCTGTCCTTGACTCGCCGAGTTGTATGAACAACTCGTCGAGTTCATCTTCATCCTTAAGAAGATTGCCTTGGACTCGCCGAGTCTGTTCATGCCCTCACCGAGTCCCATGAATTTCCAGAACAATGGCTTAGTCCAGAATGTTGGGTCACCCCTTGGGACCCCCTTAAAACCTTTCCACACTCAACTTGGTCCTTATGACCCTCAACTGATATGGGACAGAACCTAGGACTCGCCGAGTTGGTCACAACCACTCACTGAATCTTCGATTTCTGATGTACAACACTTGATCAAAATGTAGATCTATGATTCTACAATTGATCTAGCACGTAAAGTTACAACCTTTACGTGCTTGCATGGGACTTTAAGCTCAAAAGGTCCTAAAACAAGCTCTCATAATGCATGGGGCCTTCCTTTAGTTCAAAAGTCACTCCTTTCTACCTTGTAACCCCTCTAAGGACCTAGATCCAAAACATCAACCTCAAACCATGCTTGCAATCATGGTTGGTGACCAAAATGGCTTAGAAAAGCCCTAAAACTCCACAAAATGGGATCTATCAAAAGAGCAACCAAGGTATAGACTTTATACCTTCTGAATTCTGCAAATGATGCTCAAAACCGAATCCTTCAAGCCTCCTCTTGATCCTTCAAGCTTTTCCTTCCTTCCTTGGATCACAAAAGCACCAAAATCACTCCAAATGCCTTAGATTGCTTCAAAAACGGCTAGGGTTTGCTATGGGGGTCTTCTGGGAGCAAATGGGACTAAGGAGGCGGAGTTAAGGTGTTTAAATAGGGTGCAAACCCTCAGATTAGGGTTTTTGCCCAAACAGGGTCTACTCGCCGAGTCCACAACTTAAACTTCGTGCCTCATCCCGCTTCTACTCGGCGAGTTGGTCCTTCAACTCGTCGAGTCCAAGACCAAATGGAAAATATTTAAAAATTTAATAAAAACAACACGTACCAAGAACCAGGTGCTACAAAGTTGGTGGCTCAACTGTTGGATTAGTCTCTAAGTCCATAACTATTTTGGTATGTACTTTACCCGATGGTGCATGGTCCTTTTGGGTTGCCTTCACCAAAGCAACTTGATAGGATGAATTATGGAGAGAAAGGATTAAATATGATTTATTAATATATTATGGGAATAATATATTAAAGGAGAAATCATATTGTTTAATTAATATTAGTCAAGAATTAATAAGAATTAAGTTTGTGACTAAAAGAGATTAATTAAACTTAAGGGACTGAAATTGTAATTATAAGATAATTGCAATTTGGGCTATGGATTGCCTTATATTAAGGAGTGGACGAATTCTATGGGGAAACCCATTAGAAATCGTCCAAGGGCTTTAAGGAAAGGAGTCCATGGGTTGCTTAGGGCTTAAGCATCCAAATTAGGGTTTCCTTGTTAGATAACCCTAATAGCGTCACTATATATAGAGCCCTTATGCCCCAAAAACGTGGACAAACTTCCTTCTAGGGTTTCCACACGTTTTTGGGCAGCCTCCTTATCTTCTCTTCTTCATCCTCTTGCTCTTGGTGTTTGTGAACCATTAGAGGAGTGACATTTGTGACTCTAAGCTTTCTAAAGTCAATACAAGAAGGATTTGAGATTATTATTGCAACATAACAATCAAGGTATGATCTAAACCCTAATTATATGTTATATTGATTATCATATGCTAGATCTAGGGTTTATAGTCTTGGATGAATTGCATGTACAATAGAGAAACCTAGATCCAAGCATTAGGGTTTGTATGAGCACATAGGATGTTCTTGTGACCAAAACCCATCAGTGGTATCAGAGCCTTGATTGGTATCTATTGTATTGATGCCTTGTATGTTTGTTCAAGTTGAAAAATTCGATTTTTGTGAAACTGCTTGATGAACTCGGCGAGTCCATATGGGTACTCGGCGAGTTCGAGCGTCAGAAAGAGGGGATTTCGGGATTTCTTGCTGTTATACTCATGGATAATTGCCTTATCTGTTTTAGATCATTAAAATCCAATTTTAATCATATTTTTGAGTATATCCTTGATTAAACAAAAGATAATTACCAATCGATTAGATAATAACTTGCTTATATGATAAAGATTGGATTATTTGTATTAATTGGGTAACTTATTTTGTAAGAAACTGAAATTAGGTCAAATATAGATATTGATGAAATTAATTGTTTAATTTATATTATTTGTTATTTGATCCTTGTGTTATGAAAAGTTTCAATTTTTCCCCTTTAGGTTTTATAGTTTAAATTTAAACTCAAAAGTTTAGTTTTGAAATTTAAATAGTTGAAACTCCAATGTTTTTAAAAGGTTTCATAACTTGTCCTCAAGTTTTGGAATTTAAATTTTGATTAAAAGTTTAATTTTGATGTATATATAAATTCTAAACCTAATGTTTTGAAATGTTTCAAAACTTGCCCTCAAGTTTTGGAATTTAAAAGTTGATTAAAGGTTTAATTTAGGAATGTTAAATTCTAAAACCCTAGTATTATTTTGAAAAGTTCAAATCACACCCTTATGGTTTTATTAATTAATTAAGGTGTATAATTAAAAGAGGTTTAATAAATCCATAAAAATTTAGGTTTACAATTTAATTAAATTAAAAGTATAATTGTTAAATTTGACCTCTTAGTATTTTAAAAGTGTAAAATACACCCTATACTATATATAACATTAAAAGTCTAACATTATATATATATATATGTATGAGTAATAGTCAGTCTTACCGTTAGTAGGCCTCGTTCACGAAGTTGGTCTATAAGGGTGTTTAAGGAAATTGCCTATAAAATGGCGATTGAATGGGTATCCACTCTTACCCACCGCACTCTTGACTAGTGGAGGGTCGTTAGCCGAACGGGTAGGATAGGACAAAAACCTTCGATTATAAGTATAATGAAGTACAAAAGTAACTAAATGTTTTACAAATTCCCAATCTTAGTTACTTAGGCAAAAGTGAATTGATGCAATTCCATGAAATTACACTTTGTGCCCTTGCGAAGACGTTAGTGGAGCGTGTGTGGTTAACCGGCACACTAAATGGTTCTAAGAAAAGGTAGCAAAGGGTGACTCAATGTTTGTCATAGTTCGGTGGAGCGTGTGTGGCTTACCGGCACATCGAATAGGTGACTGTAACATGTGAGGGCACCATGTAAGTTTTCATGGTTATTCACACCCTCTTTGTGATCCTCGGCACCCCAGTCACAAACTAGAGGGGCATACCGAGATTTAAACATGCCATTGAAAAGGTTCAATGAATCTCAAAGGATATAGGAGTTTTCAATACATTTAAGACTTAATCTATTTTTCATTTTTCATGGTGGAAAATTAGTGAATCGTCATTCACTTACCTTCAAATGTTCTGCAATTTGGGTTACAGCATCCCTTTCCCGAGTTGTGGAATATTGTGTTGGGTCCTAGCCTTAATATTTCATTTGGGTGATTTACTAAGGACTCAATTAATCAACTAACTTGAATTCATTTTCTCCCGTTTTGTAGATGTCAAAGTACGACAACTATGGTCTTCCCAAATCCCGTGGAACAAGCATTCCACATGAAGATGATATTCCACGATTCGATCGAGGAACAAGAGATCATGCTTCACTTCCTCCACCTCCTCCAATTATTCTCCCTAACCCACAAGTTCGAAGGCTTGAAAAGTTCAAGCTCACTCAAGCCCTTTTGGAAAGTAAACATAAAGAAGGAAAGTCGGTGTGTGCACACGTCCTAGGGATGAAGTCACACATTGATAGGTTAAGAATGTTGGGATCCGTTGTCTGTGAGGAGATGGCTGTTGACTGGGTTCTTCAGTCACTTCCTAACTCGTATAGTGAGTTCGTAAGTGAGTACTATACGATGAACCGCGACGTGACCCTTATAGATCTCACATATATGCTTATTGCTACTGAATCAGCAATGGTTTGGCACAATAGAAAAGCAAAGTTTATTAGTGAATCTGCCTTCCAGACCTCTATGGATATAGACAATGGCAATGAAAGGCATGCCATGATCAAAAAGTTTGATTATAAGAGAAAGGCAATGTCTGAAGTAGTTCCATGTCCTGTTCCAAAAGAGTCAATTTGCTTTTATTGCCAAGAGAAGGGGCATTGGAGACGAAGTCGCCCTATTTACCTAAGAGATCTAAGAGATGGGAGAGTCAAAATGTATGGCTCTGCTTTAGGTAAAATCCATTGACTAACTCTTTTAAGCTTCTATTTTAGATTCCTAATACATATTGTGATAAGATTACAAGCGATGTTTTGTAGGATCGAAGAAAAGAAATGAAGCTTAAGGGAAGAAGTGAGCAGAATCTAACCGTGAAGGAATGGATTTCGATCGCATTACTTGAAGATTAGATTCTTGAGCTACTACTTAGAGTTAGAATTAGATTGCTAAGAAAGATGTATTAGCATAGTTTTTCAATGAATTGCATTGTAAGGACAAAATTTTTCCGCAATAAAATAAATTTTGATTTTATATTATTTATTTATCCTTGCAATGGCGTGTATGAAAAAATTGATGTTAGAATGTTTCTATTATTAGCAATAATGGATTTGTTTCTTAATTATGTTATTTGTGGAAATGTCGAAAATTTACCGAATAGGGAAAGTTTCTCATTGCCCAAGTTTCAATTGGACAGAAACTTGGAATCATGCAACTTGGTTGCACGATGAATGAGAAATTTCATATTTGGAAATTAGATTAATTCATTGACAAAGTGTCAAGTGAAGGACTAGGAGATCGAGTACACAAAGTTGTGTGTTGATCAAGTCCACCACAAGAGTAACAAAGACATTCGTCATGATTTACTAAAGGTTTAGTAAATATGATTATACTTATAAGATTAAGTGTAATTCTGAATTGATTGAAAAAGTTTAAATCAATAGAAGAACGAATAAGAAGAATCAAGTAGGCAGAAAGATAAAAGTTTCTCCATTCTAAGAAGAAGGGAGAGTACCTTTTATGCTTTATGATAGGTCTTAATGATTAAGAATCATATCTCAATTGATCCTCTAAGTGAGTCTTAGTACAATTGTATGTCTAAGAAGAGGAATCAATAATTGAAGAAATGGTTAAATCAAGAAGTCAATCATACTTCGTTCCAAAACAAGTCTTAGAGTTAAGATTGTGACATTGAGTGAAAAGTATTAAGAAGGTTTATATCATTCATCAAATGTGTAAAGTTGTGATGTCTTGGATAAGACAAAGACCAACTAGGACCAATTTATGAAGTGTTTTGATAAAAACTACACTAACTCTTGAATATTTGTTTGTCAAGATATGTTTATTGACAAGAGAATCTTATATGTCAAGGAGTCAGTGGGAGTCTTAATGGTCTTGAAAGGTTTCAAGAACAAATCAAAATAAACCTTATCGATCATCACTAGCACACGATTTGAGGTTTACAACCTATCGTGTTGACACTATTTTGTTTCTGTGCCATTCCAATTGAGTTAATTATGCATTTGAGTTATATGAGTTCTCATTTGAATGCATAAAAGGCAAGGACCTTAATCAATGGAAAGTACATTGATAGGAAAGGGTGAGCTGCTTAACTACATGGAAGACATGGTGGGCAGCTGTATTACCATAAGGCAAGAAATCAAGATTAAGAAAGTTTGGTCCATATGAGTTTGAATTTGTCATAAACTTTGGTTTTAACAAATTCGCATGGATAGGAACACATACACCATTAAAATCTAAGTGTTATAAGATTCCCTCCTTCGTGAAAGTGACTGTGAGGAAATGCTTTCACTAATAGATATTTTAAAAAGATAGTGATTGTGAAATAGTATTCTCAAATTCGATTATGGTTACGGTGTCCCTTTCCATGATTCGAATTGTGAGATTTGGCAATTAGTCTGAATTGTTTAAACACACATATGAGCTATCTAAAGGAAAGGTGTATAAGCTTAGATAAATGATTATCAAATCATTAGGTATTAGAAACATGAACTTAAGAAATTCAATAGGTATTGTTTTTCTGAAAGTTAAGCTGTTTCTGAATACATGTCAAAGCTAGTGGGAGCATAAGCGTTATGTTTTATGATAATAATCATGATAGTGGGAGCATAAATGTTATGATTGTATGATTATTATGGAAAGTATTGCAGGTTAGCAATATTAATTACAGAAAACAATAGTTATACTTTGCAAAGTTGCAAGAGTTGAAAAGTTGTTTTGCTATAATTAAGGGAGAGAATATTATGCCTCATTTCAAATCTAAAGGCTTAGGTTGTGGAATGTTAATAATTTAGTCAAGGAAACATAGTGTGTTCACAAATTTCGATTATGATTACAGCATTCCTCTTCATAGTTCGAATTTTGAGAACGTAGCACACAAAATATTATGGTAGAAGATTGATAAAGATCAAATCTTTATGTAAGACATTATGCATCGTGTCCCATACGCTTCGGGTTTAGGATCGATTGCAAATGCTATAATATTTGACCATTCTAAAATTTTCCAAATGTCTAGCGCATTTAGAGGGAAAAGGACAAGAATCGGTTTTGACTAAGATAATTAAACAACTATCAAAGGACAATCCAAAGTTCGCCGAGGATTGGTCGCTCGTGAGTAGTTGGAAGTATAGTATTGGATGGACCATATCGACATTATTATAAATAGATAAGATTCTATTAAGAATGAGTTGTCATATGGAAAATATGGAAACGTGTCCATATTGGGAATTGAATATCGAAAATCTATGTCGAGATTAGAAACTTTTATGCAAAAGGATGTTCAAAGGAATGTACTTTAAGTGAGAGACATCATATCTAAGGAATTGTATTGTAACAATCTCCGATAGAGGACTTTGCAATTTCAATGGCAATAGTCATTGTGACTTTAGTGCAGTGACATTACAAAAGGATCATTGCATAAAATGTTAGAATCTAGCATATTCTATAAGTGGTAAGAATTTGATATTCTTTCACTCATAAAAAAGGATTAGGAGTTGTATGATTGGAAATGTGTTCAATTTGATCTATTTCACAAAGTAAGAACCATAGGAAAACATTGTGTGCATGCTAAGAGCATGGGACAAGTGTAGTAATAATTCAAGTAAAAAGTTGATTACCCGAAACAACAAATAATGAGTAATCGATGTGGTGATAAATAAAAGGTGCTTTATTTATGCTCAAAGGTTTGAGTCCATATGGGATTAGTATTATTCTTGTGTTTCACTTTGCATGTTTTGACTTCCTGAATAACTTAATTGGTTTAGAACAGTCAAATTATTCAAATGGGCCACAGTCGTTCATATGTTGGAAGTAGGTATGAATAAAGACTGTCGTGAATTGGTGTGTGGATTGTCTAAAGTGTATTAGACATAAGCAAATGTTTGCTGCCACGTTCATGAGTGCTTATGAATATGATTTGAGCATTGGATTAAACCCACGCTCACTTGGATCACTCCATGAATTGTATCACGAGTGATTGGTGAGACGATAACATCTTATATTCTTGAAACCGAGATGTGTGAGCTGTATCTTGCAAATCAGTTGCACATTGATAATATGTAAACGCACCAGTAACTTGGTGTTATAAAACATATTGTTGTGTGTGATTCGGCGCGAGAGTACAATCAAGCATTGTATCAAAGTTTATCCGTTCCTTTTATCCAAAGTAGGATAAAAGCGATATCTTTGGGCCCCTCGATGGTTTAGTGATGACCAATGTAAATGCTCGGCCGGGCTAGGGCTAATTTGATTTGTTCAATTAGTCTATCGTCATAAATCAGAAATCGAGAAATAGTACAGAGAGAATGATTAGAAATCATGTCTTACGATATCTAGAATGGAGGAATATATGATCCCTTATCTAAAGGACACACGTATCTGATAGGATCAGAGTTGACAGCGGCTTTGGAAAGCTACGATTGCATATCAGGATCTGAAGTCATACGCAGAATAGTTATTAGACTTATCCAAGTGGGAGACTGTTGGATTAGTGTCTAAGTCCATAACCATTTTGGTATGTACTTGACCCGATGGTGCATGGTCCTTTTGGGTTGCCTTCACCAAAGCAACTTGATAGGATGAATTATGGAGAGAAAGGATTAAATATGATTTATTAATATATTATGGGAATAATATACTAAAGGAGAAATCATATTGTTTAATTAATATTAGTCAAGAATTAATAAGAATTAAGTTTGTGACTAAAAGAGATTAATTAAACTTAAGTGACTGGAATTGTAATTATAAGATAATTGCAATTTGGGCTATGGATTGCCTTATATTAAAGAGTGGACGAATTCTATGGGGAAACCCATTAGAAATCGTCCAAGGCCTTTAAGGAAAGGAGTCCATGGGTTGCTTAGGGCTTAAGCATCCAAATTAGGGTTTCCTTGTTAGATAACCCTAATAGCCTCACTATATATAGAGCCCTTATGCGCCAAAAACGTGGACAAACTTCCTTCTAGGGTTTCCACACGTTTTTGGGCAGCCTCCTTCTCTTCTCTTCTTCATCCTCTTTCTCTTGGTGTTTGTGAACCATTAGAGGAGTGACATTTGTGACTCTAAGCTTTCTAAAGTCAATACAAGAAGGATTTGAGATTGTTATTGCAACATAACAATCAAGGTATGATCTAAACCCTAATTATATGTTATATTGGTTATCATATGCTAGATCTAGGGTTTGTAGTCTTGGATGTATTGCATGTACAATAGAGAAACCTAGATCCAAGCATTAGGGTTTGTATGAGCACATAGGATGTTCTTATGACCAAAACCCATCATCAACTACTTTCTAAGTCACATAGTAAGTTCCTTTGGGACTCCTATGAAACAGACTATGACAAGACCCTTAATGATCTTATCTATTTGCTAAGATAAACTTCCTAAAACTTTATGGATATTGACAATGATGACATCGGATATCTAGTAAAGCTTTCTCTTCCTAATGGAAAGGGATCGACCATAGTCAAATCGATTGACCAATTGGTAAAGAGAGAGGCTAAGTCTTAGATAGTCCCATTATCAAGGGTCCATTGCCAAAGGAAGGGGCAGTGGTTGCAAAGCTGCCATATTTACCTAAGGATGTTAAAGTCAATAAGTTTGACTCTACTTCAGGTAAAGTCCATTATCTAACTCTGTTAGGGTGCAAAGTCACTCTTGGATGTAGTGTTTTAGGCTTACTCTCTTGTATGTGTAAATGGGTTGAGTCTTTCCTATAAATAGGAAGTGAGTGACTCCCATTATGATGTGAATCATTTGGAGTGTTAGACTAGAGAGAGAAACTTGTACAAACCCATTTGTATATTCTTTCTAGATCTAATAAGAGCTTACAAAGAATTATTTACTCCTTGTGTTTTTGAATTTGTATGATGAATTACTAGATCTTTTCTATTCCGCACATGCCATCATAATCAACACCACTACAATTGGTATCAGAGCGGGTGTTCTTGAATCTCATCAAGAATTGATCCTTGATGGCTATTTTGATTTGGTGATTCTTTTTCTTCATTGATCTTCGTGTTTAGAGAGTGTTTTTGTGTTCTAGAAGTTGAATTTTTCTTTGATTTGTTCCATAATTCGACTTTCTCTCTATAGAATACTTGTTTGTATCACTTTATCTCTCTAGAAAACCCATTCAAAATCACTTTCTCTCTCTAGAATTCTTCAAGTTTTTGTGATCATGGTGGGTTTGCCATATGATTCTTGGATTGTGATTGTTAAAGATGTGAAATACAAAGTCAATGAAGATCAATTTTATGGGTTGGTGTTAAGCAAATTGATTTCATGGGGGAATATGGTTTCTTATGGAGGTTTGAAGGATGATCATGGAAGCTTGGTATTTCAACCACTTTGTAAGATTGCATGGTTGAATAAAATTGCCTTGTCCATATTAGTTCGTAGTAGAAATCAAAAGGAAGGAGAAGAAAGAGATTTGTTCAATAAGAAATATGTTTCTCTTATTGAAGACCCAAATGATCTTCGTGCTCTTAAATTTCTTGAGGTTCTTGATAATGGAGTTCAATGTGATGTTCTTGATGTTCAAGAAAAAGGAGTTCAAGTTGATTCTCAAGATGAAAAAGTTTTTTGCTCAATTGGAGTTCAAACTGATGATATTTTGTGTTCTTGTGATTCGTTTGAAGGAATGATTCCTTATCGGAAGCCGGTGATCCAAGAAAATCACAAGTATCAAACTCCAAAAGATTTGATTCAAACTCAAAATGTTCATGTTGTTGAAAGTGGGTTTGTTCATGAAGTCAAGTCTTCAAGAGGCAAAAAGATGAGAAAGAAAAAGAAGATGAAGATCAATCGCAAAAACAAGCGGGTTTACTCACAAAAATCGTCAAATGTTGTGAAGACGAAATCCGTTAAGCAAATTTGGGTTCCAAAGCAACAATCTCCAAGTGTTGAATTGAATTTGAAGTCAAAACCCAAATGTGTTGGTGGTTCTTTTGAAAATGTTCTTGGATTGTTGAAGAACACGAAGAACACGAAGAACGAGTTGTACATCTCGCATGGTGGGTGGTACAATGTTCGATTTGGAGATTTTCTCATTCCGACAAAAGAACCAAGATCTTCCAAATTTGATTCGTTTGTTGAAAACGGAACTCGATTCGTCAAAAAGGTATCACAAATTCTCAAATGGATTCCAAAACGTCCATGATTTTGATTCGTGCTTTGTGTTTTTCGTTCCCGTTGATAGATCCAATTATTTTTTTTAGATCAAGCCCAAAACAAACATTAATTTTGTTTTGATTAAATCATAAGCCCAATCCAATCTTCTCACTGTTCACTCAAGTTGGATTTCTAGCCCAAATTAAATTTTCGATACTGTTCATCCACTTTCAAGCCGGTTCACATATGTATGGATCCGATATCATTTGATTGTAGATAAGTCAATTGATACAGCCATACGCTTCAACTAGTTGTACCTAGAATTCATACGATCTGTTTTTTTTCTCTCTTAATCGACTGCGTTTGAAGATTCATCTCAAATTCTCGATAAATTTTTCCTTCTTTCTTTGGATCAATATTGTTCAATGATTTGTTTTGATTGTTGATTTCAACTTGTGAATCAATTTTCTCTAATTCCCGAAATCGATAATGATCAAGTTAGAGTGAAGAATTTCGAAATTTGTTCTTTGATTTGAATGAAATTGATCAAGAACACATGATTCATGATGAAGAACTGTGATAAAATCACATTTTGATCTAAAATTGGCCATTAGATTCATCGATTTCATGTTCATAGTTCGTTGACTCTAAAAAGTCAAACTGTGATAAAGATGCAATTTAAGAGATGAATCTATGAATTTGAGGCTGAAATTGGTTAATACTAGTTGTATTTGGGATATGGATGCGGAAATCGAGTCTAATTTCGGAATTAATTTCGAAAATTGGTTATGATTATTGATCTTAATGTCGACTAATGTTAAGGACGTTCTTGTTTGTTTGGATCGACTATTAACAGATTTAAGGTTTTGGGTCTACACCAAAAAGCGAAGGCTGAGTTGAAATTAGGATCGATGGTTGATAGTTTGGGGATGAACGAGAATTGTCGATGGTTCAATGGTTATTGATAATCGACAATCGATACTTAATTTGAAATTGGAAGTCGTTTGGGAAGTTAAACTAGAAATCGATGGTTGGTTGATTGATAAAGAACTGTGATTTTGGAAATTAATGTGTTGGTTTGTTAATTTTGATCGACTGGGAAGCAATGTCTGGTAATGGATTGATTTCGTTTATTGATGGTTGATGTCGATTGATGATTTTTAAGATCCGGTACGAATGGTTTGGATGTATGTCAAAAGCGAATGGTTGATCTGTGAAAAGAGAAGATCGATTTGGTTTAAGATTCGAAGATTTGGGAATCAGTATTTGATAGATCGATGATTTGGGATGAACTGTAAGGAACGAAGAGTTGTAAGAAACGGGTGATGTTGATTAACGAAGTCTGTGTTTGTGAATGATTCGAAGGGGTGTTTGTTTGGGGTTAATGAACGAAGGGTTAAGCATCGATTTGGGCACAAAGACTGTAAGAATAGATGATCAACTGGGTTTGATATTCAAATGATCGAAGGACTGATATTTTGATTCAGAGTGATGAAAAACGAAGGGTATATGGATGAATTGAAAAACAAAGAGTTTAGAGTCCAGATTCGAAGGGTACAAAGGTGTTAGGCATTTGAATGGATGGTTACTGGGTTTTTATTTTCGAAGGGGTCTTTGTACGTGTTCAAGTCTTCGTATGTTTGTTACTTGGTTACTGATTGAAGAAGAAAATCAAAAGTTTCGAATATTACCCCTGAAGTTTCGAAGACATGGCACAAATGACCCAATTTCGAAATGGTGACAAAAGTTGTGAAAAATGACAGAATTTTTCTATTAGCCCCTGCAGTTTCGAAATATTGACAGAAAATACCCAACTTCGAAATTGAATAAATTTTCTGAGAAATTGAAGAATGTTCATTTCTGGTCCCTGCAGTTTGTGCAAATTGATGCTTTCTACCCAGATTTGAAAAAGGGGGAGAGTTTTGCATATTTGGCTGTTTTGGGCGCAACGGGTCCCTGCAAGTTTCAGAAAGTGACAATTTCTACCCGGATTTTGAAAAATCTTGACACTTTCACCCAAAAAGTCAAAATTTTTCATAAATTGAAAATTTTTTGTGGCTTTTTCGTGATTGTTTTTCCGTGCAAGATTTTTGGTGATTCATTTTTGGTACACATCAAGGGGGAGTATTGTGAAGAATATTCCTCGGGCGCTTCTCATCCTTAGTGGGTTTTATAATCATTTTTTTGATTATAAAAAGGGGGAGAATGATCGGTATTCGAAGCTTCTCGGGTTTGTCGAATATTCATTTGCGTATTTGAAGACCGGTGTTACTTCGAGGGGGAGTTTGGTCTTGATCGCGCTAGCTCGTTGGAGATTAAAGTCGGACATCCAATCCTAACTTTGAGGGGGAGAATGTTAGGGTGCAAAGTCACTCTTGGATGTAGTGTTTTAGGCTTACTCTCTTGTATGTGTAAATGGGTTGAGTCTTTCCTATAAATAGGAAGTGAGTGACTCCCATTATCATGTGAATCATTTGGAGTGTTAGACTAGAGAGAGAAACTTGTACAAACCCATTTGTATATTCTTTCTAGATCTAATAAGAGCTTACAAAGAATTATTTACTCCTTGTGTTTTTGAATTTGTATGATGAATTACTAGATCTTTTCTATTCCGCACATGCCATCATAATCAACACCACTACAAACTTTATTAAGTTCCTACTTGGAGATTCTTATTACATGATGTGACTGGGTCACATGTTGATGTTTGAAGAATCAAAGAAAAGTGAAGAAACTTAAAGAAAGAATATGTTGAATCTGATTGCGCAGATGGATCGCATAGTTTAAAGATCAGATTCTTGAGCTACTTCTTAGCAGTTATGATATATTGCTTAGGAATAGATAACAACAAAGTTTCCATGTGCTTTTGCACTGTAGGGATAGTTTTTCCGCAAAGTTTTTAAAATAAAAGGAAATTTTTTGATTTTATTTATTTTAAAATATCCTTACAATGGCGTTTGTGAAAATCTTTGTTGCTTATAAGATTCCATTAATAACAAGAGTGGAAATATGAATTTGATTCTTTCATTTGTGTTAGTGTCTAAATTTACCAAATAATGAAAGATTCTCATCACCCAAGTTTCATTTGGATAGAAACTTGGAATCATGCAAGTTGTATAGCATGATGAACGAGAACTTTCAAGCATTGGAAAATTAAGACTAACTACTTGTTCACATGGATGTGTGAGTCAAGTAAAGGACTAAGGGATCGAGTACACATTCTTGTGCACTGGTTAAGTCCACCACAAAAGATCGATAAGACTATTCGTCATGATTTACTAAAGTTTAGTAAATATGATTATACTTACAAGCTTAAGTATAATTCTGAAACATTGAAAAAATTTCAATGTATGACAGAACGAATTAGAAGAATCAAATTAAGCAGAAGGATAAAAGTTTCTCAAATCTGAAAAAATGAGAGAGTACTTTAGTATCATGTTTTAAGATCATCTTAATAATTTTGAGACCTTATCACAATTCATCCTCTAAGTGCATTCTTAAGAAGAGGAGTTATGAATTGTTGAAGTGGTTAAATCAAGAAGATGATTCATACATCGTTCCAAAAACAATTCATAGAGTTATACTCTATGATTGTAACTTGAGTGACATGTCTTAAAGAAGGTTTAAAACACTTGTCAAATGTAAGAGTAAAAGTTTTCTACTCTTGTACATTTGAAATTGATAATTTGTGATGTTTTGGATAAAACAAAGATCAACTAAGGTCAATTGTGTTAAGTGTCTGTCTTGATCAGAATCCACACTATCTCTTGAATATTTGGCAAGAAAGTCTTATAGGTCAAGGAGACAGTGGGAGTCTAAAAGATCCTAAAAGGGTGTCAAGTAGTAATCAAGAATAAAAACATGTATTTCATCACTAGCACACAACTAGAGGATTATAACCTATTGTGTTGACATTTCTATGCCCATTCCAGATAAGTTGACTATACATTTGTGTTCTACATGTTCTCAATTGTTTGCATAGCTACTTGGAACCAATGGCAGACCCTTGAGCTGCCAGGTGGCAAGAAGTTAAGATTGCACAAGTTCAATCCATATGAGTTAGGATTTGTCACTAACCTAGTCTTGTGATTATGGTTTGACAAATTCACATGGATAAGAACACATACACCATATAATCTAAGTGTCATAAGGTTTCTCTCCGATTCATGAAAATGATGGTGAGGAAATTCTTTCACTAAGTAGATTTTAAGTAGATAGAAATTGTGATATTTGCAGTTCTCAAAGTTGTTAGTGGAGCATGCATGGTTAACCGGCACACTAACATGGACTTATGAGAAATGGAAAAGGTCTAAACAACTGAGACTATGATTACGGCATCCGTTTTCATAGTTCTGAAATTCTTTAGACACACATGTGAGCTATCTAAGATAAGGTGTATAATTTTAATAAAGCCTTATCAAAGCAATCTAGTATCAAAAATCTGAACTTTGGTAAGAATGTCAATAAAGTATTGACTTCTAGAGGTCCAACTGTTTTCTGGATACATGTCAAAGCTAGTGGGAGCATAAGTGTTATGCTAATAATCATCATGTTAGTAGGAGCATGATAATTATGATAAGTATTGCAAGTTGGCAATGTTAATTATAGAAAAACAAAAAGTTTCAATTCGTGAGGTTGCAGGGGTTGAAAAAGTTGTTTTGCTATAATTAAGGGAGAGGAAATTATACTTCATTTCGATTCTAAAAAGCTTAGACTGAGTTTATAATCATTCTAAAGAGCTTATATTGAGATTTTAATCACCTTTAGTTAAGAATATATATATATATATATATATATATATATATATATATATATATATATATATATATATATATATATGAATTTCATGTTGGATTGGTTCAACTGAATGAAATTCTATATATTGCGTTCTCAAAATTCGATTATGATTATGACATCCCTTTTCATAGTCAAATTTTGAGAATATGGCAAAAGACTAGTCTAGAACCATGTCTTTATGTGAAACATCATGAATCGTGTCCCATTTACTTTGGTTATAAGATCGATTACATGTGCTATAATATTTATCCTTTCTGAATTTTCCAAATGCCTTGGGGCATTAAGGGCAAAAATGTCTAGAATTGGATATGACTAAAGTGATTAAGCAATTGTCGAGGACAATCTAAGGTTTACCAAAGATTGGTTGCTCAAGGACAGTTGGAAGTATACTGTTAATATTGGAAGGACCATATTCACATAGTCAGAAAAGAGGCAACTCTTGTTCAAAAGTGGTAGTCAAAATGGGAATATAGAGTTGTCTTCATAGGTGGAAGCAATCTGTGTAAGGTTAAAGAAACTTAATGCAAGAAGAATGTTCAAAGCAACGCGCTTTGAATCTGAGACATCGGTTCCATGGAATTGCACTCCAATGGGATACTCTGTAATGATTGTTGTCAAGCCTTTGTGGCTTTGTGCATAATCATTACAAGAGGAACAGTGCATATAAGTTTAAAATCTAAACAAATGATAGGAATTTGGAATTCTTACATTTAAGACAAGGAATTAGGAGTGTGAAAAGAAAATCATTGAAATTATGTTCAATTGATTTAATTCACAAAGAAAAGGATCATAGACAAACATAGAGTTCATACTTGGTGTATGGCAAAGCTATTGTTTAGAAAACATAGTGTACATGTTTGAAGCATGGGATAACTAGTGTTTTAACTCAAGTATAAAGTTGATAAAACCGAAACAATGAATAATGAGTAAATAGCATGGTGATAAATAGAAAGTGTTTTATTTATATTCATAGGTTTTGATACCATATTAGATTCATTTATTCTTGTGTTTCACTTTGCATGTTTTGACTTCAATAATAACTAGGTTGTTATTCGGGAATGACTAAGTTATTCAAACCATCCACAGTCGGTCATATGTTGGAAGTAGATATGAATTAAGACTATCATGGTTGGCTTGTAGAGGTCCAAGTTGGTGGACAAAGTTGTGCTACAACACTCATGAGCGCTCATAAGTTCTGAGTATTGGATTCAACCCGCGCTCATTTGAATCACTTCATGGATTTTATCACGGGTGATCATGAGACGATAATATCTTATATTCTTCAAACCTAGAGATATGAATTGTTACTATGAGTTGATAGTACATTGATTGCACGAAAACGCATTTGGTAACTCGATGTTATAAAACGTGCCTTTGTGTATGATTCAACAAGTAGTAGAACAAGCCATACGAGTCGAAGTTTATCCATTCCTTTTACTTTCAGGATAAAAGAGATATATGTGGGCCCCTCGATGATTTAATGATGACACATGTGAGTGCTTGGCCAAGCCAGGACTGATTTGATTTGTTCAATCAGTCAGTCATCATGAATCGGAAATCAGGAAACAACAAATGGACTGAGAGAATGATTATAATCCATGTCTCATTCCATATGATATCTAGAATGGAGGAATATATGATCCCTTATCTAATGGACAAGTCATTTACAAGGCCAAAGTTCGACATCGGCTTTAAGAGCTACGATTTCCAGTTAGGTTTTGAAGTCATGGTCAATAATAGTTTTACACTTATCCAAGTGGGAGACTATTAGATTAATGTATAAGTCCATAACTATATTTGGTATGTACTTGACCCGACCCGGCATGGTCCATTTGGGTTGCACTTCACCGACACAATTTATATGGATAGTCTTTTGAGAATAGTATATTTATGATTTATATTAATATATTATAAGTTCTAATATATTAATATGGAATCATATTATTTAATTAGTATTGATCAAGACTTAATTTATAATTAATTAAGTGATCAAAATGAACTAATTAAATATGGACTCTTATATATATGGAATGGGCCAAGTTCATTTAGGATTGGGCTAAGCTTTAATGGATAGTCCATGGAGTGTTCAACCCATGGAACATATGAAATGAAAGGTCATGGGTTTAACCCTAGTCTCCATACTATATAAAGATGTCCTTGGTTGGTGAAATAGGGACTAGTGTGGGTACACTAAGAGGGCTAGCCGATTTCACTAGAGAGAACAAAAGTATTCTTATTCTCAAAGTCTCCCAAGGTGTTTTGTTGATTTGTGATTCCGCTTGAGGCTTCCACACTATTGGGGATAAGCTCTTAAATCTTGAAGACATCAAGCTACATCAAAAGGTATGTCATCTAACTAGTCTTTGTAGTATAGTTGCCTCATATTGTGCTAGTTAGGATTAAAGCCTTGGAAAGTTCTTATTTGCATGTATAATAGAGATAACATAGATCCAAGGTTTATAGGGTTGCATGTACACCATAGGAGTGTTAGAATGCTCAACCCAGCATATTGGACCCTTCAAAATTCTTCAGAAGATTAGGAACCAAGCTTACAAGCTGGAATTGCCCGAAGAAATCGATGGTATTCATAACACCTTCCATGTGTGTTATCTGAGGAAATTCACGGGAGAAGTTCCCGAAATAATTCCAATCTCAGAGTTAAGGATGGATGAGAATAAGAGGTTGATCGAAGATCCTGAGGCAATTGTTGATCGTAAGACTAAGAAGTTACGACGCAAGATGATCGACTTAGTGCTAGTCCGATGGAAACATTCGAATGGGCCGAATCTCACTTGGGAAACAAAGGATGACATCATGAGTCGTTATCCACATCTTTTTGCTGATGCATGATTCCGGGACGGAATTATCCTAAAGGGGAGAGAATTGTAACGCCCGAGTTTTAGGGCTAAGCATTTTTGACAATTTAATAGTCTAGGTCAACTATTGTAACTCTTTTTGAAGTAATAAAGATGAAATATTTGAGTATTATGTGAATTATGTGTATTTATGTGCTTATTATTTAATTATAAATGTATAATTAATAAAGAATAAATATAAGCGTCAAAATTAAAGTGTGAGATAATCCCGATATCTTTATATAAAGTTGTAGTGGTCGAAACAAGGATTTCGGGGATATAAAGAACGCCGAAATCCGATATATAACAAAGAAGTTATGACCCGTCGAAGTTTCGTGACGGAACCGACACGTCACCGGGAAGCATAAAAAGTGAATTTACGATAGAAGACTTTTTAGCCTTATTAATCTAAAAAAAAGTCGTAGAGTATGTTAAACTGAGAAAATCCATAAAAATAACGCCCAAATCTGACTTCGTATGAGAAAGTTATGATTTTTCAAAGTTTCGGCTTAGCAGTGTACAGCCCGAAACTCGAATTTTAGTTCAAATGGTTTTTGGCTTACACGACCTAAATGAGAGCTGAATATCTCATTAATAGGAACTCAACGGTAAAAATACAGACGAAAACGAAGTCTGTATGAAGGAGTTACGAATTCTTCGTGGTCATTTAGCAGTCTAATCTCCCCGTACTGTTAAATTGAAGATCGGTCGAGAATTAGCCAACATAGTCTAAATGAATGTTGTAGATCTTGTTTTTACCTACGCGTGGAAAAAAAGAACGTCGAAAACGGAGCTCGTATGCGAAAGTTATGAATTTTTGAATATCGGTTGCTTTCCACCTTGTGTGCGATGCCACGTGTCAGCACCAGGCTGCGCCTGGCTGTAGCTAGCCTGGATCACGATGTGAATATCAAAAATTCACGACGTGAACCTTCCTCCAGCCCCTATAAATAAGTGGTGAGACCTCCATTCATTCTCACACCCTCCAATTTCTTCCTCTCTCTAGCCCCCGAAACCCCCCCCCCCCTCGAAAAGCCTAGGAAACCTCCCTAGCACGAGGCGGAAGCCCCGGAGCACCCGACGGCTCCGAGAAGAAGAGCCTTTCGGCTCGGGAACGCTGCTCCAGCGGAGCCCGATTTTGAGAAAAACCCACTGTAAATGAGCTACGCCTACGCTATTTTTAATATAACTTTTATTTAATTATAGTAACGTTATTAGGAACTTATAATAAATACATGGGCTATTATTATGGGTTATGTAAGTATTGTTTAACGCTTATATAATAGTAATAATAGCTAGACTATTAATTAGTCTCAGTGAATATTAAACTAAACCCTAGTGGTAATGATACTAGGTTCTGTCGAGGGAAATTGTTTTAAGGGTAACGAAGCGCTGCATGAATTCAAAGTCACCACCTTATCAGGTGAGTGCATAGTTACTTTCAGCTTACACATAGATATGAAGTATTTTATATAAATTACATGCTATGTGTGCATATTATCTGAATACTTGCTATCTATGTTGGATGAACGTTTTTAAACATGTTTTCAATGATTTAAACTGTATATGTATTTTATATCTACGAAAATGTTGGGGTAAAACATGGGTAGATGTAATAGGTGATGTGTGATAAAATGATCAGAGGCCTTGATGTTGATGTTGTTGATTCTGTCACACCCCCAAACCAAGGATGGCGGAAACGTCCAGGGGTGGAGGACTTCATGTACAGTATCACAACAACGTGTATAATAGTGCTCAAAGTAAATACAACCATCATAAATATAATTGAAAAAGTTACATCAAAGTATATGTTTACATGTTTCGAAATCAATTACATTATGATGACAAAAATAAATTGTTGACGGTTTAACGTCCCATCCTCAAAGCGCTGAAGTTTTCCTGTTTCACTGATTCCCTGAGAATACAAGTAATTTTGAAAAGTGTCAACAATTAAGTTGGTGAGTTCATAAGAGTTTTGTTTGGAATAGAAACCATTTTCCTTCTTAAAATCGATGAAGTTTGAATTCCAGAAAATCCAATATTTTCTTAGTTAAGTGTAAACAGAATAATCCTAAATGTTACGTTGATGTATTCTAGATTTACCCGTAGATTTCCCCTACAATTGTCCAGCCTATATAAGTTATATAAGATTTAGGTTAGATAAAACGTCGAATGTAATGGGTCCACCCTAGGTCCACAACCAAACAAGGAACAGGAGATAAGGCGGGCACCACCAATTCCAAGCCAATCCAGACTAAATTCTTGTATGACTCAAGCATATACGCTCAACGATTATAGTTGAAGTCTAACCATATGAAAATCTATTGTGATTATAACCTATACATATCATAGTTCACCGGGGAGTAATAGGGATTAGGGAACCTGAACTATGCATATGAATAGCTTAACAAAAGTGATGTGAATATAACCTATATGATGTGTTAATGTGAATATAACCTATACATATCATAGTTCACCGGGGAATAATAGAGATTAGTGAACCTGAACTATGCATATGAATAGCTTATCGAAAGTGATGGTGATGGTGAGTGTAACCTATACAATGTGTTAATGTGAATATAACCTATACATATCATAGTTCACCGGGGAATAATAGAGATTAGTGAACCTGAACTATGCATATGAATAGCTTATCGAAAGTGATGTGAATATAACCTATATGATGTGTTAATGTGAATATAACCTATACATATCATAGTTCACCGGGGAATAATAGAGATTAGTGAACCTGAACTATGCATATGAATAGCTTATCGAAAGTGATGGTGAATTCCTTTCTTGTAATTAAGTTCCTAGAGTAGATGAAACATAAACTATACCTATTATAGTTTATTACATTGTTTGTAATATGTATTTACCATAACTATACCAATTATAACTAACGAGTTCGTTTGTGGGGGTATAATGGCTTAACTATACTTATTATAGATTATCTTAATCGTCCATAGCGGCAATAACTCTTATGTAAGTGTAAGACCTTTAATATTGTGTTTGTTATATGAATGACCCTAAACTATACCTATTATAGTTTATCGATTGATTTCGTGGGAAATGAGCATAGGCCTTACTTGTCATAATTTATCAATATTTATATTTTAATGGATATAGCCTCGTAGTATCGTATATATATATATATATATATATATATATATATATATATATATATATATATATATATATTTGTCATCCTTGTGAAGATGTAAATCCATGTGTTTTCTGATGTATGTCTATGTAGGAATACAAAATTTGTCATATATTGCAACTACACATAATCAACTAACGATGTATACCTTGCTCGACATGTTACAAGGTGAAATGAAATTTATTGTGTTTTTCTGTTAATAACCTTTTCTGTAACTGATATTGGAAAAATTGTAGAAAAATCATAAAATGTCCAAATCAGGTTCTGTAACTTCTGGGAGTTTGGAAAATGAGTCTAGTTTGTTCATAATTTTTATTATAATTTTTAATGATCTCTAACTTGGGTGAAAAAGTCCATAATCACAGACTGGTCCGGATTGATGTTTGAAATGATAGGCGGTTTTGTAAAAATCACCATAAATTGTAGAAAAATCGTATGGAGATGTGAAAGTAGTCATTTTAAAGCTAAGAAGTGGAACTACATGCACCTAAAACAGTTTTGAAAACAAAAATATTTAAGATGTCCAAAACAGTCCGTGAATGGAGTGAAACTTTTCTGATGAAAGCTGTTAGAAGAATGTAGTTATGTTCTAAGCATTTTAACTTGTATTCCCCCCCTAAAAACTTGAGAAAACGTGAAAATGTAGGGGTATGAACTCACCTTGTGTGATTTCAGTAGATAAGTGATGAAGAAGAGAAGTGTTCAACCCAAGAACACTAGAAGAACCGTTTGAAGATTCGAAGCTCTAACACAAATATAATGGAGTTTGTGTAAAATATCCATGATTTGAGTGGAAATAATAGAGGTAATCATAAAGGAAATGGATTATGCTTACCAAAGGTGGAGGAAACTCTCAAGATCAGCCCTTGAATCTTGGATTTCTAGAGAGAGAAAGTGAGAGAGAAAGGAGTTTGATCTTCTTGTGAAATGAGAACAAATGAAAGAAAAATGAGGAGAGAGGATGATTATCCAGCCCTCCAAGCATGGAGGTGGCTTGTGAGGGAGGTAAAAAGTACAAGGTATGGTGAGGAGGAGTGTGGGTTGTCATGGAGTGGGTGAGGGGGTTGCTTGCGTCATAACTAAGGTAAGGTCAACACTTCTTCTTTTTGTACTTTACCAACTCCTTTTTAAATAAGATTTTACCCTTAAAATGTGATTAAATCATTAATTTAGGGGTCTTATAATTAAAAATAAAGTTTTGGGTGAAAACCCAATGTTAAAACAATTAAAAATGGGTTTAAAACGCAAAAATACGCAAAAATGTGCGAAATCCGAGCTGCCCCAGCGAGACCCTTCGGATCTCGGCCGAGGCTCGGTCTCTGGGCCGAAGTTCGGTCAGATGGGGGCTCGGCTCGGACGCGGGTGGCTGAGGCGGGGAGGCGAAAGGCGAAGCGAGCTCGGTCCGATGTGATGCAGTCCGAAGCGAAGTGGGAAACAAAGGCAGGTTCGGTCCGAAGGGAGGCCAGAACCGAAGGTACTGTAGTGAACAGTAATGAACAGTAGCTTCGGTTCGGACCTTCCTTCCAAGTTGGGTTCGGTTCGGATCTTCTTCCTTGCATGGTTCGGTTCGGATCTTCTTCCTTGCATGGTTCGGTTCGGATGAACAGTACTTTCGGTTCAGCTCATGAACAGTACTTTCGGTTCAGCTCATGAACAGTACTTTCGGTTCGGACCCTCATGAATAGTGCTTTCGGTTCGGTTCATGAATAGTACTTTCGGTTCAGAGGGTTCGTTTCCTTAAGTCCGTTTTTCGCGTAGACTTCCGTTCTTGGGCTATTTTTCGCCAAATTCAAGGGTCGGGATGCCCCGAGTGATTATAGAAAGTTGGGAGAGATTTCGAGGGAGATTTGGGAGAGATTCCTCGTTCTCAGAGAGATTTGGGAGAGATTTGACGTACTTGGAGAGATTTCGCATACGAAGAGATACGTGAGAGAGATTTCACATACTTAGAGAGATTTGGGAGAGATTTGACATACTTGGAGAGATTTGGGAGAGATTTGGCATACTTGGAGAGATTTCGCATACAAAGAGATATGTGAGAGAGATTTCACATACTTAGAGAGATTTGGGAGAGATTTGACATACTTGGAGAGATTTCACATACTTAGAGATATGTGGGAGAGGTTTCACATACTTAGAGATATGTGGGAGAGGTTTCACATACTTAGAGACATGTGGGAGAGGTTTCACATGCTTAGAGATATGTGGGAGAGGTTTCACTGGTGACCTTTTTGAGTGTCCGGCCACGCACTGCAAGGTCCTTAAACCCAGTTAAGCCTTGATTAGGGATCTTGCATACTCCTGATGAGTATGTAACATTGTTTTATCGGTTTGGCTCTCTACGTACCACTGTTTCAGGTTAAGGAGATTTAGGTGAACGCACTTTTCAATTTATGATCTCTCATTAGAATAGAGAGTTGTTTAGAAGTTACTTAACGTAAACTCTAGTACTCACGGCAAATTGGGTTGACCGGTTTGACTTGTTGACTTTTGTTGACTTTGACTTGACCGAAAATTGACGGTTGTCACATCATCCCCCCGTTAGAGGGAATTTCGTCCCGAAATTCGAATTTAGGCAAGGAGTTTGAAAATGACTAAGGTCGGCACTACATTATTTTGATTCTGACTAAGAGACGAGTTATCATACATGAAACTTAGCTTATACACATTATGATATAACCAATACTGGGCGGATAGTAAAATGTGTGATTCTATTTCAGTTTCACATCCCAACGAGGAAAAGAAACTAAGTCAGAATTCTCACATTTTATTATCTACCAGGTATTTGTTATATATAACTGGGGAATGTATAAGCGAGGAAATCATAACAAATAACTTAGTAATTCTTCTTAATGAATTAGAGTTCCTAGTCAGGGCTAACATTGAACCTAGATGTATTTTAACCGCTCACCTATAAAGTAGAAGTATGTTCTCGAAAGTTGACCTACATCCCTATGATGCAGTCCCATTGCGGAGTCGAAGCAATTCCTAGAATGGTCTTATGACGGCCTTGGAATTTCCTATTGTTTATGCTCCTAGTTTAATCTTTGGCATTACAACTATGCATGCTTAAATCAATGTTAGCCTTAATTAAATAAAGAAATTTGGAATTTAAACGTCGGTGTTAGAAACACGTACTAATATTTGCAGGCAGTTCCGGGGTGGTCTCTCCTTCGGTGATCGCAAGTACCCTTCCACCACCACTGGCATCCCTTGCTCTTGGGCAGTTCCTTTTAAAGTGGCCTGTTTCTCCACATTTGTAACAGGCTGGGCTTACTCCAGAGCCGGGGAACTGGTTGATGGGTCGTGCCGGTGCCTTACAGAAACGGGTAGTGTGCCCTTTTCTATTGCAGTTCTTGCAATGCAATTCTCTACAAGCCCCAGTGTGATGGAAGCTACACTTGTTACATTTCGGAAGGGTTCCAGCGTATTGCTTTATGGGAGTTGGTGTGGTGAGGGTTGTGGCAGCATGAATCGCAACAATTGGCGTGGTTGTCGAAGTGTCCCGGCTGGCTCGATGGTCGATGAGTTGTTGTGCCAACTCCTTGGCGCTGTCGAAGGTAGTTGGTCTTGAGGCCAATACACTATCATGAATCTGGGATGATAGCCCCCAAAGGTATCGTTCTATCTTCTTCTCCTCTGGGGTGACCATTTCAGGACAGAGGAGTGCTAGGTCATTGAATCGGGCAGTATAAGCTTCGAGATCCATTCCCGACATTTTGAGGTTCCAGAGTTCCTCTTCTAGTTTTTGCACTTCGCCTCTTGGGCAATACTCCTTTAGCATTAAAGCTTTTAGATCCTCCCAGCTTATAGAGTTAGCCACGGCAGGAGTAAGTGACTTAACTCGGCTATTCCACCAAGTGAGAGCTTTTCTTGAAAAAGTGAATGCCGCATACTTGACTTTGCTCGCTTCGGGACAAGTGCAGATTTCAAAGACTGCTTCGGTCCTTTCAAACCATTGCATCAGCGCGATGACGCCCCCACTTCCGTCGAAAGAATCAGGTTTGCCATTTGTGAAGTCTTTGTAAGAACACTCCTTAGTGCGTCCTGTGCTGTCCCCCTGGTTCGAGTTAGTATTCCCGGATCCGAATCCGCCGGATCCATTTGTACCCATTTGCGACATTGCTGCTGCCACTGCTGCTGTTACGGCAGCTTGAAACATTATGGGATCAAACTGCGGAGGGGGCGGTGCTGTGCTCCCGGAGGGTCTGGACTTTTTCTTTGGCGGCATAGTCCTGTCATAAGTTGGTAGAGACGTACAAACGATAAGTTTTTAATAATAGAGACAAGTCAGAAGTTATCAAGCCAGACTTGTCTGTATCATGTTCTGTTTTTAAAAGTATTTTGTATGTATTTCGCAACAAAGTCCTCGTGAATGAATTTTAGTGGTGGTGACTCAAATGCAACTAGTGATTTGTTTCGCCTGATCCCTTTCTAAATTTACTTGATATATATTAAGAATTTCTTAGAGTTACCATATGTATATTGTTTGTAGTATAGGGTTCGAGGATAATAGGTTTACATCTCATTAACGTAAGGAAGATTTTGGGCAAAGCTACGGTTCCCTTGAATAGTGTAGTCTCCGGATTCTGAAGGATTCGAATGTCTCCACTTAACAACCTAGGTTGGTCGTATTCTTCTTTCCAGGTTTCCAAGCACTTTACCTAAGGAGGCGTTGGGCCTTGAATAACCGGACGAGGGTTAGGATTTGGAACAAGGGCTATCAGGGTAGGTTCTCCACTTCAGGGTTGGGGTCAGGGCCATCAGCAAAGCCTTCAGCTTGGTGATCATCCAAAGGGATTTGGTACTCACTCTATGGCTCCTCTCCGAGCCGTTCAGTATTGCCGTGGTTAGGTAAGTACGGGTCGTCGTGGAGAAGGAATTCAGCCATAATATCTTTGCGAGAAATGGGGATATAAGAAATAACTAAGTAGACGTACTAATTAGATAATTATAAGATGATCTTTATCAGGTACTTCAATATATTATTTAGGGTATACTAGTCACATGTATTTGGGACAGGATAGACCTTCGAATAAGCGATCCTAACTCTAAATCCCCAATCCAACGAGAACAGGAAGTAAAGCAAAGATTCACAGATTCTAAGCCTATGACGTCCTGGATACATATAGTTTTATTGTATCCTCTAGGCAGTTATTGACCTATTGATAAAAACTTATTTAGTTCTCAATTAAGCAATTATAATAATCCCAAATACCCCTATGGCATTTCATTGTGGTAGTGTTGGTAAGTTTTTAGACTTGTTGCAACTCCTACGACCATTCCTGGGCATATGGTAATCATTTCTGGGTGAGACATAGTTGATCAGGCTATGTCATTCCCAGTCCTGACTATACATCCCCAAGCCTACTCGTATTTGTTCAACAATTACTACTTTTGTCCCATCCCATCGTGATACTGACCCTAGTGTGTGTGTGCACATGCTCCTACTTTTACCGAAGAATTATTTGTTTCTAAAGGTATAGTTGTTTTGAAAACTTTAAATCAAAGACTTTCGGTCCCAATGTATTTATAGTTTGTATATCTTATGTGGTTCGATATACTGAGTTCACTATAAACAATGCTCTGATACCAATCTGTCACACCCCCAAACCAAGGATGGCGGAAACGTCCAGGGGTGGAGGACTTCATGTACAGTATCACAACAACGTGTATAATAGTGCTCAAAGTAAATACAACCATCATAAATATAATTGAAAAAGTTACATCAAAGTATATGTTTACATGTTTCGAAATCAATTACATTATGATGACAAAAATAAATTGTTGACGGTTTAACGTCCCATCCTCAAAGCGCTGAAGTTTTCCTGTTTCACTGATTCCCTGAGAATACAAGTAATTTTGAAAAGTGTCAACAATTAAGTTGGTGAGTTCATAAGAGTTTTGTTTGGAGTAGAAACCATTTTCCTTCTTAAAATCGATGAAGTTTGAATTCCAGAAAATCCAATATTTTCTTAGTTAAGTGTAGACAGAATAATCCTAAATGTTACGTTGATGTATTCTAGATTTACCCGTAGATTTCCCCTACAATTGTCCAGCCTATATAAGTTATATAAGATTTAGGTTAGATAAAACGTCGAATGTAATGGGTCCACCCTAGGTCCACAACCAAACAAGGAACAGGAGATAAGGCGGGCACCACCAATTCCAAGCCAATCCAGACTAAATTCTTGTATGACTCAAGCATATACGCTCAACGATTATAGTTGAAGTCTAACCATATGAAAATCTATTGTGATTATAACTTATACATATCATAGTTCACCGGGGAGTAATAGGGATTAGGGAACCTGAACTATGCATATGAATAGCTTAACAAAAGTGATGTGAATATAACCTATATGATGTGTTAATGTGAATATAACCTATACATATCATAGTTCACCGGGGAATAATAGAGATTAGTGAACCTGAACTATGCATATGAATAGCTTATCGAAAGTGATGGTGATGGTGAGTGTAACCTATACAATGTGTTAATGTGAATATAACCTATACATATCATAGTTCACCGGGGAATAATAGAGATTAGTGAACCTGAACTATGCATATGAATAGCTTATCGAAAGTGATGTGAATATAACCTATATGATGTGTTAATGTGAATATAACCTATACATATCATAGTTCACCGGGGAATAATAGAGATTAGTGAACCTGAACTATGCATATGAATAGCTTATCGAAAGTGATGGTGAATTCCTTTCTTGTAATTAAGTTCCTAGAGTAGATGAAACATAAACTATACCTATTATAGTTTATTACATTGTTTGTAATATGTATTTACCATAACTATACCAATTATAACTAACGAGTTCGTTTGTGGGGGTATAATGGCTTAACTATACTTATTATAGATTATCTTAATCGTCCATAGCGGCAATAACTCTTATGTAAGTGTAAGACCTTTAATATTGTGTTTGTTATATGAATGACCCTAAACTATACCTATTATAGTTTATCGATTGATTTCGTGGGAAATGAGCATAGGCCTTACTTGTCATAATTTATCAATATTTATATTTTAATGGATATAGCCTCGTAGTATCGTATATATATATATATATATATATATATATATATATATATATATATATTTGTCATCCTTGTGAAGATGTAAATCCATGTGTTTTCTGATGTATGTCTATGTAGGAATACAAAATTTGTCATATATTGCAACTACACATAATCAACTAACGATGTATACCTTGCTCGACATGTTACAAGGTGAAATGAAATTTATTGTGTTTTTCTGTTAATAACCTTTTCTGTAACTGATATTGGAAAAATTGTAGAAAAATCATAAAATGTCCAAATCAGGTTCTGTAACTTCTGGGAGTTTGGAAAATGAGTCTAGTTTGTTCATAATTTTTATTATAATTTTTAATGATCTCTAACTTGGGTGAAAAAGTCCATAATCACAGACTGGTCCGGATTGATGTTTGAAATGATAGGCGGTTTTGTAAAAATCACCATAAATTGTAGAAAAATCGTATGGAGATGTGAAAGTAGTCATTTTAAAGCTAAGAAGTGGAACTACATGCACCTAAAACAGTTTTGAAAACAAAAATATTTAAGATGTCCAAAACAGTCCGTGAATGGAGTGAAACTTTTCTGATGAAAGCTGTTAGAAGAATGTAGTTATGTTCTAAGCATTTTAACTTGTATTCCCCCCCTAAAAACTTGAGAAAACGTGAAAATGTAGGGGTATGAACTCACCTTGTGTGATTTCAGTAGATAAGTGATGAAGAAGAGAAGTGTTCAACCCAAGAACACTAGAAGAACCGTTTGAAGATTCGAAGCTCTAACACAAATATAATGGAGTTTGTGTAAAATATCCATGATTTGAGTGGAAATAATAGAGGTAATCATAAAGGAAATGGATTATGCTTACCAAAGGTGGAGGAAACTCTCAAGATCAGCCCTTGAATCTTGGATTTCTAGAGAGAGAAAGTGAGAGAGAAAGGAGTTTGATCTTCTTGTGAAATGAGAACAAATGAAAGAAAAATGAGGAGAGAGGATGATTATCCAGCCCTCCAAGCATGGAGGTGGCTTGTGAGGGAGGTAAAAAGTACAAGGTATGGTGAGGAGGAGTGTGGGTTGTCATGGAGTGGGTGAGGGGGTTGCTTGCGTCATAACTAAGGTAAGGTCAACACTTCTTCTTTTTGTACTTTACCAACTCCTTTTTAAATAAGATTTTACCCTTAAAATGTGATTAAATCATTAATTTAGGGGTCTTATAATTAAAAATAAAGTTTTGGGTGAAAACCCAATGTTAAAACAATTAAAAATGGGTTTAAAACGCAAAAATACGCAAAAATGTGCGAAATCCGAGCTGCCCCAGCGAGACCCTTCGGATCTCGGCCGAGGCTCGGTCTCTGGGCCGAAGTTCGGTCAGATGGGGGCTCGGCTCGGACGCGGGTGGCTGAGGCGGGGAGGCGAAAGGCGAAGCGAGCTCGGTCCGATGTGATGCAGTCCGAAGCGAAGTGGGAAACAAAGGCAGGTTCGGTCCGAAGGGAGGCCAGAACCGAAGGTACTGTAGTGAACAGTAATGAACAGTAGCTTCGGTTCGGACCTTCCTTCCAAGTTGGGTTCGGTTCGGATCTTCTTCCTTGCATGGTTCGGTTCGGATCTTCTTCCTTGCATGGTTCGGTTCGGATGAACAGTACTTTCGGTTCAGCTCATGAACAGTACTTTCGGTTCAGCTCATGAACAGTACTTTCGGTTCGGACCCTCATGAATAGTGCTTTCGGTTCGGTTCATGAATAGTACTTTCGGTTCAGAGGGTTCGTTTCCTTAAGTCCGTTTTTCGCGTAGACTTCCGTTCTTGGGCTATTTTTCGCCAAATTCAAGGGTCGGGATGCCCCGAGTGATTATAGAAAGTTGGGAGAGATTTCGAGGGAGATTTGGGAGAGATTCCTCGTTCTCAGAGAGATTTGGGAGAGATTTGACGTACTTGGAGAGATTTCGCATACGAAGAGATACGTGAGAGAGATTTCACATACTTAGAGAGATTTGGGAGAGATTTGACATACTTGGAGAGATTTGGGAGAGATTTGGCATACTTGGAGAGATTTCGCATACAAAGAGATATGTGAGAGAGATTTCACATACTTAGAGAGATTTGGGAGAGATTTGACATACTTGGAGAGATTTCACATACTTAGAGATATGTGGGAGAGGTTTCACATACTTAGAGATATGTGGGAGAGGTTTCACATACTTAGAGACATGTGGGAGAGGTTTCACATGCTTAGAGATATGTGGGAGAGGTTTCACTGGTGACCTTTTTGAGTGTCCGGCCACGCACTGCAAGGTCCTTAAACCCAGTTAAGCCTTGATTAGGGATCTTGCATACTCCCGATGAGTATGTAACATTGTTTTATCGGTTTGGCTCTCTACGTACCACTGTTTCAGGTTAAGGAGATTTAGGTGAACGCACTTTTCAATTTATGATCTCTCATTAGAATAGAGAGTTGTTTAGAAGTTACTTAACGTAAACTCTAGTACTCACGGCAAATTGGGTTGACCGGTTTGACTTGTTGACTTTTGTTGACTTTGACTTGACCGAAAATTGACGGTTGTCACAGATTCTGTCATCTAGCGGAGTACGGATGACGACCATGGACTCTTCTAGATAGTCTAGTGGAACACTAGCAGGCTCGCAACCTGTAGGTGTTTGTGAACGATGTGTTCACCGGTGTACTCCATCCCCCACATGGTTGACTTTAGGACATTTATTGTTGATGAACCCCCTTAGCAGTAGTGTCCATATCGATGATGATCCTTAGGCTAGGTCCCTTATGATAGGTGTTTAGGGACGTAAAGTGAGGATAACGGGAACGGGTAATCGGGTTATTGTTGATTGATGAAATTAATAAACTTATTTATTGTGGGTTGAAAACCCAATGTGCTCACCAGGCTCCCAAGCCTGACCCACTCAGTTTCTTGTGTTACAGATAGTGGTGCATGAGCATAGATGTGATGTTTTGGATGAGGGATTACGGATATAGGTCTGTAGATATGAAATAATGTAGTAAGCTTATGTTGCACTGTTTATGCTTTTGATCTGTATCGAACATGACATCCCAAGTCTTTTAATGAAATACATTTCTTTGGAAATGCTTTTGATAAATCTTTATCATATTTTGTTTTGGGACAAATTCCGCAACACTTTTATTTAAAATGTTACTCTGATTTTCAAACAAAGCATAAACAAAATTGGTCTTTTCTGGCCATGAAAATGGGGATGTCACACGTTACAATAGGGTTTTCAACCCACAATAATTATGTTCTTTAATTATATATTTAACATCAAATAATTTACGCGATTACCCATTCTCTTTATTCTCACATACTGATCCTAAAATATTGATCTCAATGGACCTATCTTAACTGCTTGGGGTGTTCCTTTAGTAGTATAGGCTGATAAGGTAACCATGGGGTGGGGTAGAGTACATCTAATGAACAAATAGTTCATTAGCACCTATAGGTTGTAAGCATGCTAGCATTTCCACTGGATTGTCTATAGTAGTTTGTAGTCGTCATCTATACTCTGTTATATGACTGGTTCATTAATAGTCAATTGCTCTCATCATCATCTCATAATTTTTATTACCCCTCACTTGGCTCGCCCCATCTCATACTTCACCTATGCATTCCACCAAAATAAAGCAGCTAAAACATTTGGATGCAATTCAGCAAAGAATTTTGATACAAGTTATTTTTCCATACTTTACAGCTACAAAAGCAAGACAAAATAATGCAATGAAGTTCAAAACTGAATAAAAAACTATCTAGAATATCAAAGTTACCTTGCGACAAAAAATGGCTTGATCATGTGCTTAAAAAAATAACATGTCTCCAAGGGGAAAATTTTAAAAATAAAATAAAAGGGGTAGAAGTTCACTTGCTCATAGTCGAAAACAAGTAAAATTCCAAAATATAGAATTCATGGACATGAAAGCAACCTACTTTCATTTATTTATTTATATAGAATCTTACTTTAGCTTCTTCTTATTACAACATTGTATTTTCGAAAAACTACCCAATTATAGCAACGATATAATTGGGTAAATATTTCAAAGTGAAATGCTTCAACTAAATTAAAAAGTAACTGACAATACAATGTTGTAACTGAAAAAAGTGAAAGTAGACTACTATAATTAAAAAAAATATAGGAATACACAATGTTACTTATTGCATTTAGCATTGAACAAACTTTATATGCATGTGATGTACAGGTGAAAAAGAAAAAGGTTCAATCATGCTAAAACACTTTCACAATATGTTGATCCATGAAGATGAGAAAGGTCCAATAGTGACTAAATACTAACAAATATGGTTTAAGCAATGATGCAAACAAGGAATTTACATAAAAACAAGAAAGAAAGAAAGAAAGAAAGAAAGAAAGAAAGAACCCAAAAATTAATCACACTAACATTAATCCATAATTTGAATCTTGTAATAACTCAGAGCATAATTAAAATTTGCATTGAATGTAAAACTATATTATGAGTAACTTGAACAAAAGAATGTTGATGTATTGTTCCTGTTTGACTTAAAAGGACTTAACGGGGACATGATTTAATCCAATAAGCTATATATGGGTGTTTTTTTGACATATGCAGAAAAATGACTTAATGGAGAAAGTGGGAAAAGGAGGCTTTCCCCATTAACTCAAAACAAAAAAGGGGTTACAAAAAATTAATATTTGAAGAGGGCCTTTCTGATACTTATTTGGAAGCTCTGCAAGTTTCCCTTGCCACAGATTATTCCATACCAACACAACAGTAATAACACATAGACCAAGCACAATTTGATTCAATACTACATGTGCATATAAATATACAATAGGAAATTAAATAAAGTTTTATCAATGGGAGTGAAAGGATGTTTCTATTTCTAATAATAACGGATGTTGTTATTTCTAGTTTAAAAATGTCACACCCTCGGCCGAGGTGGCGGAACACGCTGGACTGTGCAACTAAGTTCATGGATCACATGTAAACTAAATATATAAAACAAGTACAACCATAAACAAAATAGCATTTACATTCCATCTTCATGTTTGAATAGAAAGTTTTTTTTTTTTACAAATAATAATAATACATGAATTGCCTTAATTGATAGGCATATAATACAACAGCAAGTAAACTGGGTCACCTGTAATCCAATCCGTCTTGAATGTCTGTTTAGTGATTTCTTGAGAATACATGTAGTTTTGAGGGTCAACGCAAGGTTGGTGAGGGTTACAGGTTTTCTGCTAACCATAGTCATACTTTTAAAAAGTCCAAAAAGTATTAAATTTGTATGTGTAACGATAGTTAGAAATAGTGTTTTCAACAAGTCTTTAAAAGCCCAAAATGTATTTATGTATAAGTAAATCCATACTTAGACTGTCTTTGTAATAAACCTTTGAATATCCTTGAAAACCAAATTGTTATGTTACATAAGTAATTCCATACTTAAAAATAGTTTTGAAAGCAACCAAGTCCATGGTTGTAGTGAGAGAGAGAGAGAGAGAGAGAGAGATCTAGTTAATGATTGTAGTGAATCCTATAACTGAGCTATTTGACTGAATGTACCCCACCCCCTACAACATTGCATTGCACGTTATAGTACAAATTGTAAGCACCTATCACCCTCTTCGATTGATCGGTCAAGGGTTGAAGCTACCAACCGCATGTGGGGATGTCAACCCCTTATAGATCTATACATATGTATCTTGCTTAGAAGATTAACGGTCATAGTAGTGTGGGTATGCTAAGTATTTAAACTCAGATAATGAATAACATAGTGTCTCACTAAAAAAACCCTTACCTAAAAAGTTTGTGAATAACTCTCAACCCTAACTTACTTGTGGGTAAGTTCTAGGCGTAATGAATATCATTGTATAAAATTTATAAAAGCCTAGTATGTTTGACATATATGTAAAAGTGTAATGTGCTCGCTTTTATAAAAAGTGAATGTTTCAAATTAATAAACATATGTACATGTATAAACTTTTTGCATATAAGCATATAAATATACATGAATAGTAATAACTTGAATCATTGAAATACTACAAAGTATGATAACATGCTGGTCATAATATACAATGTCACATAAAAATCATATATTTTTGTATCATGTAACATTTGTCATGAGGACTAGTTATTTCACAATAAAAATGTCATAATATGCATACAAAAAGTTTATATTAGTTATTTGTAACAATATGTTAAATTTTTAAATATCATTTTAACCAAAATAGGACTACATTGGTTAAAATAAGTCAAGGGAGGGATTGGAATGGTTTAAATGGGATTAATGTTTGAGAACTGGACTGATTCTATTAAGAATTTTCCATGGAGGGGCTATTTTGTTTTAATTTAACCAAACTTTTGGGGAAAGGGACTCATTTTGTTGAAACATACCAAGGGAGGGCTGATTGTTAAATTAAAATTATAAATTGTAACATCTCAAAATATGGTCCCAAAAATTTCATTTTTTATTAAAATAGATAAAATAGTATTTTCAAATATCATCCATACCTCTCAACAAAACCAATGTATCAAATGTCATAAAAATCAGAGTAAAATATCATATGTGGAATCCCAATGGTGTGTGTACGATGCAGTCAACCCGACCTCTTCCCCTTGGAACTGGAAGTACGTGAAACATAAACTGAAAACCGTAAGCACAAAGCTTAGTGAGTTCCCCAAACTACCCCATACATATATACTAAATCATACAGTGGGCCCCCGCCCGACATCGAGCCCAACTTGGTATAAAGATTTGTTATTATCAGGCCTTGCCTGTCACTGGGCCTCACCCACTTATACACATACAATCAATATCACATAATCATGCTAACACACATAATGATCATAAACACTAGCATATGTTCCAATCCTCATGCCTCACTTGGCATCGATCCCCGCCCGGTATACATAGCAGCACATAACACATGCAAGGGTCACGCGGACTCTAAGCATCCTAACATAATCAAAAGGGACGGCATCGGTGCCTTAGACCCGCCAACCCAAAGAGGAAACTCACCTCAAATCTTGAAGCTCACAGAAATAAGTCCATGACTGCTGTCCTAACGACTCCCCGAGCTATCAGTACAAAATAACACCCAATCAATAATTAGGTTCCAATCAATATCCAAAACTCCATACTTAGGGTAAAATGACCCTTTTACCCCTAGCCTCATTTGATCCATGACTAAGGCCCAAATCCATAATATAAAAGGCCCAACACTAACTATTCTTCCAAAGCCCACTTGAGGCCCACTTATGGCCCAATTTTATAAATTGGGCCTAAAGCCCTCTAATGGGCCTTAACCTAAAGCCCAATATTTGCCTACCCCAAAAGCCTATTTTTAGATGGCCCACTAAGGCCCAAAGCAACTAGGTCCATGAAATGGACCAAACCAAGGCCCAATTATGTGAATCCCACTCTGACTGAGTACGCCTACGCAGCGCGTACACGCTTGCGGGCTTGTACACTGTGCGTACAGACTTGTATGCCCAATGTACTCCTTTAATAAGCCAACTTTTTCCATTAAGCACTTAATACCTCGCCCAAAGGTCCAAACCACAGATCTGAGTCCTAATCAATGTCTAGACCCATAAAGTCACTGACTTTGTGACATTACATGCCTCAAATGTATCCAAACTCAAAATATAACATTCTACTTTCATGAAAATGGCCCTAAATCATGCATAGATGGATGTCAACCTCAAAAATGGAAACTTTATGACTTAAGGACCCAAATAACACCAATAGTGGCAACTCTAAGCTTCAGAAATGATTGAACTCATAAGATCTCATCAATGGGACCAAAAGGGTCCATAAATCCAAACCAAAAGAGATCTAAGCTAATAAGCATCAAGTTCAAGACTTTATACCTTAAATGAGTGCCAAAAGATGATAAGGTTCTGGATCTATAATCATTCACTCCTCCAATAAATCTTCAAGGATGGACACCTTCTTCAAAGCACCAAAAATACACCTCAAAATCGCCTTCTAAGCTCAAAAACACATAAGGTGGAATTAGGGTTTGAATGTAGGGTAAGGAAGACAATGAGACTGATAAAATGAGGGTTTCAAGTCCATAAGGATGCTTAAATAGTGGCCAACCTCGTTGATATGTGCATAGTTAGCCATATGTTTAGTATAGATTTTTATTCATTTTTAGCTAATTATGTGCATAATATGGACAAAAGGTACTTAATAATGTCTAAATTGTGTTTTCAGTCTAGAAGACATGCTTAGAAGCAAAAAGCAATAAGGAAAAGCAATTAGGAATCAAAGAGTGAAGAAAAAGAAGATATATGGAGCTACTCGGCGAGTTCCTGAGAATATTCGTGAAGAAAAGCCAAGAGTCTTTGATAAACACGTATTTTCCACATCTACTCGGCGAGTTGGGGACCTACTCGCCGAGTTGACCCTGTTTTGTGATAAGTATAAATTCGGAACCTTATTCCGAATTTGGGGACTTTCTGGCCTTTTGGGAGATACACATGCGATTGAAGAACCCTTTAGAGACCTGAAGAACCCTAATCTTTGATCTTTTGAAGACTCAAGGCGAATTAGGTTATATTTTCCACTTAATCTTAGGATTTAATCATGACTAGCTTAGTTAAATTCGTTTTTGAGCTTGTTCCAACTGTAACCATGAGCTAAATTCGTGTTGTTTCTGTTTAGGAAATGTAACACCCCGAGTTCAGAGGTGCAAGTTCAGGGTTCTTAGTGTAAATAAGGAAGGTCGACTCGGCGAGTCGAGTCGCGGTTCTGGTCAAAGTGTTAAGTGACCAACTCGGCGAGTCGGCGGCTGGACTCGGTGAGTTGGTGCTGAAAGGAGAAAACCCTAATCTGGGTATTGTGCCCTATATAAAGCACATTATAGACACCCTTGGCCTCTTTGCTACCCATTTGAGATCCAGAAACCCTCATCTCGTGTGTGACTCCATTGTTGAGAAGATTGAAGCTTTGAAGAAGGAATTGGTGAAGAGAAAGTTGGAGGAGGTTGAGGATAGCATCAAGAGAGCTTGCGGATCTGAAGTCTACATCAGTTTAGAATCATCTCTAAGGTAAGAGGACCTTAGCTTCAGCTATTTCCTTGTTATTTCATCCATGGTGTGTGATTTGGGGTTCTTTAGCATGGTTGGGATCTTTTTCGGGTATAGAGTCTAGATCTGAGGTTGCAACTTCAGATCTAGGTTGGTTTGGAGCCATGTGATCAGAAAGTGATAGCCTTGGGGCGTGATTGAGAGTGTCCTTGCCTTAAACCTTCATTTTTAGCTTGTTGGAGCTTGTTGAGCCTTGCATGCACGTAAAGTTGGAAACTTTACGTGTGAATCTGGACCTAGGAGTCCAGATCTATGTATTGGAAGCATTGGAATGGCCTGAAATTGTCTGGATGAAGATGTGACGTCTGGACTCGGCGAGTCACATAGGTGCACTCGACGAGTTGTATGAATATGTGCATAGACTCGGCGATTTGGAAGAACAGCTCGGCGAGTCTGTTGAAGATTGCCATGGACTAGGCGAGTCTGTTCTTGGACTCGGCGAGTATGGTCGTGAAGTCCTAACCTTTTTGGTTGAGCTGTGAATCGGTGAGTCGAGGGACGACTCGGTGAGTTGAGCAAGAAGTGACTCGGAGTTTGTTGGACTCGGCGAGTCTTGGGGCGACTCGGCGAGTTGAGTCATGGATTGGGAGTTTCTGAGTATTGGGACTCGACGAGTCAGTGGGTTGACTCGGCGAGTAGAGTCAGTCAGGAGGGTTGACTTTGACTGAGGACTTTGACTTTGACCAAGAGTTAACCAGTTGACTTCCAGGGGTATTTTGGTAATTATTGGTATTTATTGGGTTCAGTCTTTTGGTATTGATCAGTGGTGGATTTCGTGTCAGAGGTTGGAGCAGCGTGATCTTATCTTTTCAGTTAGCAGTTGCGAGGTGAGTTATCCTCACTATATTAACATGGTCTAAGGCACCAAGGCCGTCCCTTTATCGGATGGAAATCAGGGTAGTTGTTTGTTATATTATTGCTTTGTTATGTTTGCATCCTGGTAGTTAGGATGGTGTATATTAGAGACCTGGTTAGGGTCGGTATCCTGGTTTATAGGATGATGCTATGCTAGTGACCGGTTAGGTCGAAATCCTGGTAGGGATGTGCTATGTATGTGATATGCTAACATCGGTTTGATTAGTTGTGAATTGATATATGATTATATGTTTATGTGCACATGGTTGTTGGACTGGGGTTGGGTTGAGGCGAGTCCTGCTTTGTGCTGTAGGCCAACATACCCAGGGCAGACCGGTTACCCCGAAGGCCCAGCGAGCGGTCTGGATAGACTGTAGGCCCCAAGAGGCCGGACCAGACGTGCCGAGGCTCGGAGAGTGGACCAAGCCGACTGAAGGCCCGGTCCGGGCGGACCAGTCATACTATAGACTCAGAGAGTGGACCATGTGGATTGAAGGCCCGGTGCGGGCGGACCAATCACACTGTAGACTCGATGTATATGGTTAGACTCGGAGGGTGGACCAGGTGGACTAAAGGCCTGGTGCGGAGGACCAGTCACACAGTAGACCCGAAGTGCATGGTTGTTCTATTTATGATATGATATGTTGGTTGTATGGTATAAGTGGTTGGTATTTTGGGGGTATCTCACTAAGCTTTCGGGCTTACAGTTGTGGTTTAATGTTTCAGGTACTTCAGGAGACCGTGGCAAGGCAAAGGCGTGATCGTACCGCTCCTCATGTTTATGTTTTATGATATGGTTCTGGGAATACTCTGATAATAAATGTATTGAAAACCTTTTCGCTGTGATTTAATGAAATTGGGTTGTTTTTGAAAAGTTTAAATTGGTTGAAATTTTCACGGCTTTACAGGAAAAACCAAGTTACTCCTATGGTTTGATTATTACTTCTATTGATTGTTTATTGGTTATTTTATTAAATTAAGTTTGTTAAAGAACCTTATGCATTAACCATAACTATTTTCTGTTAATTTGAAGACAATTAAGCTGCATGAACATCTCTTAGTTGTTAACCTCATATGTTTATGTGAACACTTCATCATATGTCTAGGATTAATGAACATGAAACTAGGATTAATTAGAGAATGGGTAAATTAATGTGTAAGCTTGTTTGAGAAACCAACAAACAAGAGGTTAGTTGAGTCACCAACTTGATTAACCAATTACAAATCTTATTTAATCCAAATAAATGAACTAGGGAGTTAATTAGTTTAAAGAATTGGCCACTACTTAAATTGATTAATTTTCTAAGGGTTAGTAATAATGAACATGAATATAACCGCTATAGTTGGTAACCAATAACAATTAATTATCATCTTATTATACAAATAACCATAGGAGTGAATTGGTTAGACCTAAAGAGAAACTTTCTATCAAATTTTGTGAATTTTTACTTGTTTTTAGTTGTTTAGTTAATCACTTGTTAGGTGGTGTGTTTAAGTTTCTAGTCTTGTAAAAAACTAGAGAAAAACCTTTACTTTTATTACTTGTTTAGTTAAAATTAGTTATTAGTTTAATTTCCGTTCCCTGAGTTCGACACCCTACTTATCCAACTATACCACTAAAAGACAGGTTCACTGCCTTTGTGTGCTAAAATTATAATTTAAAAGTAGGAATAAAACCGGTGCATTTTACACACATCACTCCTAAATTAAGGTTTTCATTAAACCTTGCGTACGCCCCGTGTAGGAAGGTGTAGCCCCCACATACGCATCTAGGACCCCGATCAGCACCCTCACATGAGTATGCTAAGCGTACCACTTGGTACGCCTCGTGTACTCGCTTTACCACTTGTACGCTAAGCATACCTTGTTGTACGCCCTATGTACAACTCAAGTTTCAAAACGGGACAAATTAATAATGCAAGGTCAAAAGAGAAACTTAGCAAGATTCAAGCGTTACAATTCTCCCCCACTTAAATCAGACTTCATCCTTGAAGTCCGCTACCCTGAATAACTCTGGATAATGCTCTCTTATTTCTTTCTCAGGCTCCTAAGTCCACTCCGACCCCTTGCAGTGCTGCCACTGCACCTTCACCAGCTCTACAACCTTGTTCCTCAAGGTTTTTGTCTTCCAATCCAAAATAGCACCGATCTCTTGATATAATTCAGGCGGTCATCCACCTGAATATCCTCCATTGGTACAACTGCGGAATCATTCACAAAAAATTTCTGTAGCTGAGAGACATGAAATGTAATATGAATCTGAGTGAGCTCGACTGGAAGATCTAGATGATAAGCAACCCGTCCCACCAGATCCAAAACCCCAAAGGGATGAATATACCTGGGGGCCTAGCTTACCCTGCTTCCTGAACTGGATGACACCTTTCTAAGGAGACACCTTCAGGAGAACCATATCTCCCACCTGGAACTCCAAGTCTGACCGGCACGTGTCTGCATAACTCTTCTGCCGACTCTGAGCTATCTGGAGCCTGCTCTGAACCTGTTGAATCAACTCAGTGGTCTTGAGCACAACCTCGGTACTCCCCATAACCCATTGACCGACCTTGCCCCAACAAATCAGGGTTCTGCACTTCCTCTCGTAAAGCATCTTAAAAGGAGGTCGATCGATGTTGGTGTGATAATTGATGTTATACGAAAATTCCGCTAACGAAAGATACGCATCCCAACTCAGACCAAAATCCAACACACACGAACGCAACATATCCTCACGAGTCTGAATAGTCTTCTCACTCCGACCATTGGTCTGTGGATGAAATGTTGTACTTAAAAGGAGACGAGTTCCCATCTCGTCATGAAATCGCTTCCAAAATCTGGAAGTAAAATGAACATCCTTGTCCGAAGCCACTGATATCGGCACCACATGACGTACCACTACCTCCCGGACATAAATCTCAACCAACTTCTTAGCAAATATACTCTCCTAGATCGGAATAAAATGTGTGCTCTTGGTTAAACGATGCAGGATGACCCAGATAGAATCCACTTCGTGCGCGGTCCTAGGAAACTTCATGATGAAATCCATGGTGATGTCTTCCCATTTCCATACCGTAATCTCCAACGGCTGCATCTTGTCATGAGGCCATTGATGTTCGACTTTGATCTTCCTGCAGGTCAAGCACCACTCCACATACCATGCTACATCCCGCTTCATGCAGGGCCACCAATAATCAGGACGAAGATCCCTATATATCTTCGTTGACCCGGGATGGATAGAGATCCTCAACTTGTGGGCCTCCTCCATCAAAACCTAGCGTACACCGCCCCAATAAGGAACCCATACCTGTTGATGCAAGGTCAACAATCCACGGTTATCATCATCGAAGGAAGCCACCTGACCCCCAATGCTCTCACTCTTCCAGTGCTCTTCCTTCATAGCCTCGACCCGAACCTTGCGGATCCACTCCAACAATGGAGTAATCACTATCATCCTCAAGCATATATCTCTGATCGGAGTCACGACCACCTTGCGGCTGAGAGCATCAGCCACCACATTGGCCTTCCCTGGCTGATAAAGGATCTCACAATCGTAATCTTTCACCACATCCAACCAACGACGTTGCCTCATATTCAGGTTCGGCCGATCCATCTAATACCTCAGGCTCTTGTGGTCTGTGTAAATAGTACAATGAACCCCACAGAGGTAATGCTGCCAAATCTTGATGGCGAAAACAATTGCCCCCAACTCCAAATCGTGCATCAGATAGTTCGCCTCATGTGGCTTCAGCTGCCTTAAAGCATAAGCGATCACGCGACCCCATTGCTTCAATACTGCACCCAAACCCAGGATCAAGGCATCACAATAAACCACAAAATCATCAACACCCTCAAGGTCAAAATCGACGCCTCATACAACCGCTATCTAAGAGTATCAAAAGCTACATGCTGCTTAGTCCCCAGCGAAACGTCACCGACTTCTTGGTCAGTCGGGTCAATGGAACAATGATCTTGGAGAAACCTGGATGAATCTCCAATAGTAACCCGCCAAGCCAAGAAAACTTCGAATCTCAAATGGAGACCTCGGAACCTCCCAATGCATCACGACCTCTACCTTGGCCGGATCGACTAGAATACTCTTCTGGTTGACAAGGTGCCCCAGAAACTGCACCTCACGCAACCAGAACTCGCACTTGGAGAACCTTGATAAAAGTATCTCCCTTCTCAATGTCTCAAGCACTTCCCTTAAGTGCTCCTCATGCCACTCCTGAGTCTTGGAATAGACCAAGATATCATCAATAAATACTATCACAGATCGATCCAGCATCGGTCTGCACATGCGGTTCATGAGATCCATGAACGCGGTTAGAGCAATGTTGAGCCCAAATGGCATCACCACGGACTCATAATAATTATATCGAGTTTGAAAAGTTGTCTTTTGCACATCCTCATCCCGTACGCGCATCTAATGATAACCCGATCGCAAATCAATCTTGGAGAACCAAGATGCACCCTGAAGCTGGTCGAAAAGATCATCATTCCTCAAAAGGGGATAACGGTTCTTCACCGTCACCTTATTCAACTCTCGGTAGTCCATACATATACAATGAGACTTTTCCTTCTTCTTCACAAATAGAATTAGGGGTCCCCATGGTAAACTACTAGACCTAATGAATCCCTTGTCTAACAACTCATGTAGTTGTGTAGACAACTCCTGCATCTCAGGAGTAGCCAGTCAATATGGTGCTTTGGCTATTGGAGCCGCAGCTGGAACCATATCAATCCTGGACTCCACCCGCCTCTCCAGAGGTACCCCGTAAAATCTTCTTGGAACACATGTGGATAATCCCGAACGATCGGCACATCATCCACGTTCACCTTACCCTTAACCCAGGTATCCATGACATAGGCGATGAAACCTGAGCAACCCTGATGAAAATAGCATCTGGCTCTCACTACAAAACACATAACCAGCCCACGTTACGGTCTCTCACACTAAATCACCTACTCTCCCCTACTTAGGGTCCGAACCCGCACTAATTGCTGCTCACAATCGATTACTCCCCCATTAGGACTCAACCAATCCATGCCCACGATGACCTTGTTCCTGCACAGAGGAATAGGAACCAGGTCAATTAGGTACTACTCGTTGAAAATCCGGAGAGTACAACCCCGATGAACCCTCGCAACCCTAACCGTCCTATCATTAGTAATCTCAAAATCTAGAGGAAAATCCAACTCCCCCGGAGCCCCAACAAATCTCTTGCTAAGCGCAAGAGATACAAACGATTGGGTAGCCCCCGAATCAAATAATACTAGAGCAGAGACACCGTTCACAAGGAACGATCCTAAAATGAAATATAGAACCATAAGCAACAATTCAATAAAAATAAAGAAATAAGGAGAAGATACATACTTGTCACAATATCAGGAGCTGTATGCACCTCTTCTGCCGTCAGCTGAAAATCCCTTCTCTTCGTCGCAGGTGCATCTGCCCAGCCTAGATGGCCGTCAATAATCCAAATAGTCCCAGGAGCGGGTGCTAACACCAACCCTACAGTAGCCAAATTCGGACATTGGGTGGTGGTAGCAGTACATTCCTTACTATAAAGACTAGCCCGGCCGCACTTGAAGTAGCCAAAACCACCACCACTACCACTCCTACACGAACCCTTGTACGACCTGTCGCACTTGCCACAACGGCTACGACCCTGATGGCCCCTTGGTTTTGAATCCAATACCTTGTGCATCTTTCCCAAACCCCCTGATGAATGAACCTCATTTGGCCTCCTCTTCCTCTCCATCTTCAAATCTATCTCCATATCCTTAGATCGCTTAATTATATCCTCTAGCGTCTTGTAGCTGGATCGGCTCACAAACTATCGGATGTCGCTCCTCAATATCTCATGATATCAGGCCTTCTTCAACTCCTCGTCCGCCACATACTGCGGAACTATAAGCGTCTTCTCCCTGAACATAAAGGTGATCTCATCAACCGTCTCCATAGTTTGGCGGAGATCCTAGAACCATGCCAGCTGCTGCACCTCAATAACCGGTGCAAACTCCGCTCGAAACCTGTTCGAAAAATCATCCCAGGTCATCCCATCTACAGCATCGTCACCCACAGCATGACCAACCTCCTCCCACCAGTATCGTGCCCTGTCCTTCAAAAGGCAGGAAGCTAATCTGAACTTGTCCCCTTTGGGACAATGACTAGTGCGGAAAGAGTTAGCAACATATGCTAACCATCACTTACTCGCAATGGGGTCCTCTGCCCTATGATACTCAGGAGCCCCACAAGCCCGAAACTCCATAAACGTCAAATAACGCGTCCCCATCATAGCTACCATATCAGCATGAAAGGCGCCTATCTGATCATCAAGTAACTCCATGATGCCTTCCTTGACCGAGCCGAAGATCATAAGAGTCAGTTCAAGAATGCAACGAGTGATCTCAGATGAGATAAACTCCTTAGTCTACTTATCGAGCTTCCTGACTCAAGATCCTGAGCCCGAGCCCTCCCCAACACCAGAACTGCCAGTAGGTTTGCCTCGCAATACAACCATACTAAAATAGACCATACAAACCATCAAAACACGCATTGGAATATTATATATATATATGTATATATATATATATATATATATATATATATAGGAATCACAACTTTACTAGCTTCCTGGTTTCATCGCATCCCTCCTTCAATCAAGTACGGATCCTTTGTTTCTAGTAGTATGGGCCCATACTACCTTCCACATCTATCCGTACCCTCCTCAAGAAGTTCCTTGACTTAATCAAGTCACCAAATAACTATACAACCTAGCCTGAGAGATAAGGCCTCAATACTAGATCTCATCCTAGGTTTTCCTAGGGCAACTCCATACCACTCTCTGTTATCAACTACAGAAGGAACTCCTGCTAACTTCCTCTAACTAGCTCTCAAATACCATCACATGTCACAAAAACTAGACAATTCTTCGAATGAGAGGTCTCACACTACAGCGGTGGGACTCAAAAAGAAGTCACTGGCTATTGTCCTGACGACTCCCCGAGCTATCAGTACAAAATAACACCCAATCAATACTTGGGTTTCAATCAATATCCAATACTCCATACTTGGGTTAAAATGACCATTTTACCCCTGGCCTCATTTGATTCATGACTAAGGCCCAAATCTATCATATAAAAGGGCGTAACACTAACTATTCTTCTAAAGCCCACTTGAGGCCCACTTATGGCCTAATTTTCCAAATTGGGCCCAAACCCTCTAATAGGCCTTACCCTAAAGCCCAATAATTTCCTACCCCAAAAGCCTATTTTTAGATGGCCCACTAAGGCCCAAAGCAACTAGGTCCATGAAATGGCCCAAACTGAGGACCAATTATGTGAAGCCCATTCTGACTGGGTACGTAGGGTGTACTCGCTATACACCAAGTGTACTCCGCTAATAAGCCAACTTTTTTCCATTAAGCACTTAGTGCTTAGCCCAAAGGTTCAAACCACAAATCTGAGTCTTAATCAATGTCTAGACCCATAAAATCACTAACTTGGTGACTTTGCATGCCCCAAATGTATCCAAACTCAAAATATAACATTCTAATTTCATGAAAATGGCCCTAAATCATGAATGGATGGATCTCAACCTCAAAAATGGAAACTTTATGACTCAAGGACCCAAATAACACCAAGAGTGGCAACTATAAGCTTCAGAAATGATACGAACTAATAAGATCTCATCAATGGGACAAAAAGGGTCTATAATGTGACATCCCTCCATTTTCACGGCCAGAAAACACCGATTTTGTTTATGCTTTATAAAAATCAGAGTACCCTTTTAATAAAAATGTTGCGGAATATGTTCCCAGAAAATACATGATAAATACTTTATCAAAACATTTCCGAAGAAATGTATTTTATTCATTTAAAACATTTGGGATGTCGTCGTCAATACAGAAACATAAGCATAAACAGAACTTACATTCATTTACACTAGTGATCTACATATCTTTTAAATCTCTTAGTGTAAAGTAGCTTCATATCGACACCTGTGATGCAAATAAGCTTGAGTGGGTCAGGTTGGGAAACCTGGTGAGTACATAGGGTTTTCAACCCACAATAATAACGTTATTATGTTTTATCATCAAACAATTAGCCCAATTACCCATCCCCATTATCTTCTTCATTTCTAAAGGATCTACCCAAAGAATTATCTACCACTCATTCCTAAGGAACTTTCCTAAGGAATAGGCACGAAGTACATCGTCGCTAGGGTTTATACAACAGACACTAATTCCATAGTTGTCAGGGTTCATCCAATGGGTGCTAAGTCCATAGCTCATTTATCGACAATATTATTTTCGGCAATCCACCCGAACTACATGTCAATGGGTTTTTAGAGTACACCGGGTGAACACGTCGTTCACAACACCTACATGTTGCGAGCCTGCTAGTGTTCCATGGACCGTCTAGAATAGTCCATGGTTGTCATCCATACTCAGCTAGATGACGGGGCCAACGTTTGGGTAAAGGCTTTTCTCACTTTTCACCTTTCATCCTCATCTCATGATCTATATCGCCTTTTATCTCATCTTCCAACTCATTTTTTGTCACACACCAACTATTTTATCTACCCATGTTTTACCCCAACATATTTGTAGATATAAAATACATATACAGTTTAAATCCTTTAAATCGTATAAAAATTGATCATCCAACATAGACAAACACGTATTCATATAATTTGCACAGATAGCACGTAATTTTATATAAAATACTTCATATCTATGTGTAAGATGAAAATAATATGCACTCACTTGTAGCATGCTTTGATAGAATCTAACTAGAAACGATCATCGGTTCATAATCGTTGGGCTCGGAACGCGGAATGGCCTCAACAAATGAGAGAGAGAGAGAGAGAGAGAAAGGAATTGGTGTAAGAAGAGCAAGGGTTGAACTTGCTATTTATAGGGTGTTCTAGGCCCATTCATGTCGTGAACATGATAGGTTCACGTCGTGAACTTCCACGAGTCATCCTGTAGCCTTAACGTGTGTTTTCTAGCCCCGATTAGTGTCTTTGAGTAGTTTCACATCGTGAATCTCATGTTCACGTCATGGACTTGAGGCGGCCAGGGTTTCAACCACGTGTCATGCCCTCAGATAGCTACATCTTCAGAAGGCCATAACTTTTGCCTACGAACTCCGTTTTTGACGTTCTTTATATCCACGCGAAGGTGGAGAAGTACTCTACAACTTTCATTTAGAATCATAAGGCTAAAAATCATTTTATCACAAACTCACTTTTTACGATTCCCAATGTCATGACAGTTTTGTCGCAAAACTTTCACAAGTCATAACTTCTTCGTTATAACTCGGATTTCAGCATTCTTTATATGTACGAAAACCTTGTAAAGTATAATACAACTTAGTTAAGATTATTTATTATAAATAATATTCTATAAAAAAGTCATTTTTGATGCTTATCATCTCTAAATTGACTAGCCCGAATCTGCGGGTGTTACATATAAACCCAAACCAAAAGAGATCTAAGCTAATAAGAATCAAGTTCAAGACTTTATACCTCAAATGAGTTCCAAAAGATGATGAGATTCTGGATCTATAAGCCTTCACTCGTCCAATAAAGCTTCAAGGATGGACACCTTCTTCAAAGCACCAAAATACACCTCAAAATGGCCTTCTAAGCTCAAAAATACACAATGTGGAATTAAGGTTTGAATGGAGGTTAAAGAAGACAAAGAGGCTGATAAAATGAGGGTTTCAAGTCCGTAAGGATGCTTAAATAGTGGCCAAACTTGGAAACTAGGTTTTTCATTAAACCTTGCGTACGCCCCGTGTACGCATTTGAGACCACGATCAACACCCTCGCATGAGTATGCTAAGCGTACCACTTAGTATGTCTCGCGTACTCGCTTCACCACTTATACGCAAAGCGTACCTTATTGTACGCCCCACATACAACTCAAGGGTCAAAATGGGACAAATTAATAATGCAGGTCAAAAGAGAAACTTACCAAGATTCAAGCGTTACATAAATGGAGGGCTAGATGTTTTTAATGGCTCAACTTAAAGGATTAGGGATCTTAAGTCCCATTTCATTTGTTTTATCGGGATAACAAGAATAGGGATATAGTTAGAACACCAGGGCCGTGAACAAAGATAGGATATGTAGGATCAATCAATCGGGGAGAATCACGAAGGAAGTACGAATGAAAGCTTGCAAGGAGCGAGGTTTTCGATTGAGAAAATGAGGATGCATGGAAACGGCAGTGAGATTGAAAGGAGAGGCATCTCTGCTGGCGAGGTGTGAGGGATGTCTGACAATTATAGACCCATTACACCCGAATGACATGCTCTAATGGTCGTTTAAATCGAAAAAGGACGTGGGCCGAAGCAGCGGGGCTGCTTTTTTCCTTGTCTAGCTTTGAAGTGTGAAGCAGGGAGGGTTAAATAAGGGTTCCAATGGGTTGTCACGAACAGCAGCATCAACAAAATCGAACTTTTAGAGACCTTTGATCGAAGCATGCTAATAGGCGAGGGATGCGGCAGTAGACTGGGTTCTGTGTGGCTAAGAGATCGCGAAAGGAAGGAAGTACGAAAAGTTCTCGGTTAGAACAAGGAATCAAATGGGGGTCTCAGTGGTTGAAGGTAATTGGATAGGAGAATCACCTCTGATGATTCTTTGTTTCGTAGAGGAGAAGATGAAAGCAGCAACATAAGTGGTATTTAGGGGTGTTTGGCTGGTTCCTCTTCAAAAGAAAAACAAACGAGAAGCAACAAGTAAGGCCTCTTCTTTCTTTCCTTTTTTGTTTGTTTGTTTTGATAAAAATCAATGGGGGGTAAAAAAAATACATGTTTGGGATTGTTGGATACTTGATAGGAATCATGGTGTGTGTTTGAGGTCTAATAGGAATCGATGAATGAATGGTTTGGTTTTGAGGTGATCAACATAAACGAGGGAAAGGAACAAAGCTTTTCTTTTTGTTTGTAAGTGGTCACGAGATTAAGAACAAATTGTTCATGTTCTTGGCTGGAAAGAAAGATGATTTGAAGAGGAGAAGGATTAGAGGGTTCCACTATCAGATTTGATTGGGAAACGGCGTCATGTTTCCTCTTGAGTTTAAGTGTGGTTGGATATTCCTTTGTGTATAGAATTGGTATGAGTGTACTCAAATGGATGTTTGGTTTTGTTTCTTGATAGGAAAAAAGGAAGGGCAAGGGATATTGAGATTCATAGGGAGAAGGGAGAGGACGTGTAGGTAACTGCAAGTTGAAGAGTGGAAGCACTTTAGTGTACTTTTAGATGAAATAGAAAGTCATGAATTATGTTTATAATTTGTATTGTATAAATTTCAGTTTTGTATTTTGTATTATGTATTTGTTTCATTATGTAATGTGTATGTACTGAGGTATGCATTTATTTAGTTATTTATTATTATTATTATTATTATTATTATTATTATTATTATTATTATTATTATTGCCAAGTATTCACTCCTTGAATTATACTAGTTATAGACACACTTATAAATATTTGGATAATCAGGTGTATTTCATACATGTATTTGTGTATGTATAAAAGTATTATTTTAAATAATTTATCATGTATTTTAAGTAAAAATACATGATTGAATATTTGAGTATATATATATACATATATATATATATATATATATATATATATATATATATTATCGTATCAAAATGGTTAATGTCGTACTTGTGGCATGTAAAATGTTACAAATAAGTTTTTCTCGATTTGTGTGTCATCGATCCTAATTGTAAATATTTTTCTAAAAATGGTGAATGATAGAGTTTAGTTCAACAATTTTTAAAATAAAAATGGATTCATTTTTCTGAGTTATAGAACTCCATGAAATTACATTTAACGAATCACGTTGTATTAATCCAAAAACGTCTGATTTATCAACTTTTATAAATATCTTTCAAATATGAAATTAACTATTAGGCTGTAGCCTGAGTCCAAAAATGCTTTCAGAATATCCATTTGAGGTGTGTAAGTCCCTCAACGATTTAAAAACGGTTTTAGTGGTTTTAAGAAAAACAGTATTATACCGGTTTTGGATACTTAAAACATCGTATCTTTTACATACAAACTCCGTTTTGGACGTTCTTTATATTCTCGGAAATAGGGAAACATATGATATGAGAATAGAGTGTTTGTATTGCTCAAAACTATGTAATACAAAATTTCAGTTTTTCAGACGCATTCCTATGGTTGCACTTTAAGCTATTTGATTGTTTTGTCAATTTACACATTTGGAAGTAAGATACCATCTGATATCTTATAATAGTTGAAATAACTCATTTATTTTTTATTAGATGCACCAAAACTCAATGGGTGAAACTAAAAAGAGATTCACTTTGAACTTGGTCGTTCACAGTCTTTGACCTAAATTCCAGGATGTCACAAAAAATTAATGCGGAATTTGTTCCAAAAACATGATAACAATATTATCAAATCATTTCTAAAGAAACGTATTTAATTTATATTTAAAAACTTTGGAATTTCATCGTCAATACAGATACATAAGCATAAACAAGTCTTAATAGGCCTTACAACATCTTATTATACTAATGGCCTACAAACTCATCAAATCACTCATCATCCAAGTGTCTTTGTACTGCTATCTATGATACAAGGAAACTAAGTGGGTCAGGCTTTGGGGCCCGGTGAGCACATAAGGTTTTAAACCCACAATAATTTAGCTCTTTAATTATATGTTTTACATCAAATAATTTACCTAATCATCCATTCCCGTTATTCTCACATACTGATCCTAAAATACTAATCTCAAGGGAACTATCCTAAGGATCATCATCATCATCATCAATGGATAGACGATACTGCTTGGGGGAATTCCTTTAGTAGTATACGTCGACAAAGGCCACCATGGGGGATAGAGTACATCAAATGAACAAATAGTTCATCAACACCTATGAGTTGCGATCCTACTAGTATTTCCACTGGATTGTCTAGAATAGTTTGTGGTCGTCATCCATACTCTGTTAGATAACTTGTTCATTAATAGTCAAGTCCTCTCATCATCATCTCATCATTTTCATTAACACTCACTGCCCAATATATTTTATATAATAGTATATGAAATACTTATACGATTAAACTAGAAAATCATATAATTCATTTAATCACTTTTATCAAGTAATACAGATAATATCCAATTTTATAAACTTCTATAAAAGACCTTTCTTTTTTAACTCGTAACATAATGTGGTTCTAATTTTAAATAAGCAAACATGCAAAGATAAAACAACCATGCAAGCTTCCAAACACAATGATAGTGCAAGTAATGACACCACCAACCTTGATCATATACATCTCCCTTATAATCCGTCAAAGGGGAGACTAGTCATATTAAGGATGAAAGGATGCTTAAAAGCTCCCACTCGAACATCCACCAAAACTTGATGTCTGCTAAGAGCAGCATTGGACTCAAAGCTCCTAGATCCTCTCTTGGTCTTCAATCTTCAATAAATTTCCAATTTTATATTCTAGTATAAATTTCCTAACTAAACTATTACAATTTAAAGAAAATTACATATTACAAAAGAAAATAAATTACATGAAGGTCTCATACAGCATACAAAACCAAAAAACGATAAGCAAGATTGAACTTGTTGATTGTAACAGAATAACCAAGACAATCTCTTCAAAACTACATTGATTCTACGAATATCGTGGGATTAGCTTCAAAATCTAGTTTAACACACATAAAATTTTGGGAGAAAAATGAAAGTTCATAAAACTGATGATCGACCATGCGAATTACATCAACAATAGTTAAATAAGAAGCAGAAATTAAAACGGGACCCTAAAGGTCCATGGGCGAAATAGAAACTAAAAAACAAAACCTAAAAATTAAGGAAAAATAACAAAATTCTTTATAACTCCATTTAGAAAGCGATTTCTAGACTCAAAATGGGTAAGTTCTCTTCGAGACTTTATCACGACGTGCTCCTCGTTCCAAGCTTCAACTTGACTAGTCGTAGGCCCAAAATGAAGCCTCGTAGCCAAAGTTATAGTAATTTCTGTGAAGCCCCTTTAGTCACACGATCGTGGGCCTCTAGGAATGCAAGGGTCCGATCCTCCACACTAAGGCCTGCATCAAGGTTACAAAGACTAAAAACACAACCAAACATACACCACATGGGTCAATTCGAGGTTTGGTTTATCAGGTCCATACAATTCAAAACAAATAATTATTTTAAACTTGGATTGCATGTTTTATATCAACTTAATAACCATCGATGTTGTAAAAATACCGACTAGGTGCTGATTAGTCTTCGATTACTCCATAGGCACTACTTGACCTACTAGAAGGCGCCTAGCGATTAATCCATTCTTACAAAACAAGCAAAGTGGTAGAAAACAATGAAATTTTAACACTTTGAAGAGGTTCTATCTTAACAGGAACTATTTGAGGAATGATTATTTTTTATTAATCATATTAACTTATTTTTTATGATATTAGTGGTACTTAGGAACTTTGTTATGATATTAGTCATATTTATCCCAATTTTTTTTATCACTCCACATAGCTCACAGTCCGAAACGAAGAATCTCTTGGATGGGCGGATGTGAATCTAGATAAATCAACAGAGCAATTCTATTCTAGTCACTAAGATATCCTTTTTTGTTTTTTTTTCTCCCAAGTATTTTTTGGGTAATCTGCTCCCGTGCTGTAAACAGTCAAATTTGAACTTAACCTTGTTGCTCTTATTTCTTTCTTCACGAGCAAGAAGTACACCAGCAAGGTTGTTGCGTGATTCTACTATTTTTTAACTTGACTGGGTTGATAGTTGGTTGGAAGAGAACTTCGATTCGCTCAGTTAGCAGGTGAGCGGCGTGCTTATCTTGTGTGACAACACTACAAAGCGAGTGGCTCTTCTAGGCGGGCAGCTGTGTGACAATACCTTGGTCACTCATTTTTGCAACGCTTATATCCTTGGGATTATCTTGTGTGACAACACTACACTAAATAACGTTATTAACGCGGTTGGTTTTTATCTTTATAAAATCATAACTCCTCCAATCGGAATGATATTTTTGCAACGCTTATATCCTAAGGATTACCTAGTACGTTGTGTACTTTCCAATCACACTAACATCATAAAAAGTGATAAATTTTTGGTCACTTATTTTTGGCCCAATTATTATCATTTAACTAATCATATTTTCCTTCAATATTAAAAGTTCTATCATTATCATTGGTTAATGCTAATCTTTAGTAACAATTAGTAATGGGAAATTCCCAATTGTTACACTAGGATCTGTATTTCACTTCAAGATGCAATGTGGATTAGCATAAATCACACCAAGAAGCTATTTAGGTAGGAAAATTGTTTGCCATTTCAGTCTCTATGAAACTCCTAGATATGTCAATATTTATTGACTTATGTCATTATCAAGTTAAACTCTTCCACGTGATCTAACAATCATTACCGGATTAGTCGATGATCATGCATCTAGATGGTAAATCAACCATGAAAAAACACCTGATCCCCGACTCAAGTAACACTTTAAAATCGTGAGTATCACATCACCTCAACTATAATCTAATTAACGTGTTGGGTCCAAACACTACCCCATATCAAAAGATTATACATATGGTGTGTGTTTTTCACGGGTAACGTGAGGTTTAAGTTTTTTTATAAAACGCGATTTTGTTTTGTTTGGTTAAACATTTTAGCTTGATCTTTTGGAAAACATTCAAACTTTAACCAATTTTATAAACTTTTATAAAAGCCTTTTTTGTTAACTCTTAACAGAATGTGGTTCTAATTTTAAATAATCAAACATGCTAAGATAAAACAACCGCACAAGCTTGCAAACACAATTATAGTGCAAGTAACGACACCACCAGCCTCTATACTATGTGTCTCCCCTATGATCCATCAAAGGAGATACTAGTTGTATTAAGGACAAAAGGATGCTTAAAAGCTCCCACTTGAACATCCACCAATTGATGTCCACCAAGAGCACCATGGGACTCAAAACTCCTAGATCCTTCTCTTGGTCTTCAGTCTTTAATAAATTTTCAATTTTCTATTCTGGTATAAATTTCCTAACTAAACTATTACAATTTAAATAAAAATACATATTACAAAAGAAAATAAATTACATGAAGGTCACAAATACTAAAAACACAATCAAACATATAACGCATAGATCAAGTCGAGGTTTGGTGTATCAATAACCATCAGTGTTGTAAAATTTATGAGTAGGTCTCGATTAATCTCCGATTACCACCTAGGCGCTACCCGATCGACTAGAAGACGCCTAACAATTAATCCATTCTTACACAATAAGCGAAGTAGTAGAAAACGATAAAATTTTAACACTTTGTAGAAGTTCTATCTCAACAAAAACTATTTAAGGAATGATTAGTTTTGTATTAATCAAATTAACCTATTTTTTATGATATTAGTGGCATTTATGAAATTTGTTATGATATTAGTCATATTTATCCCAATTTTTTTGATCACTCCACATAGCTCACGACCCGATACAAAGAAATCTCTTAAATGGCGAATGTGAATCTGGATATATCAACAGACCAATTCCATTCTAGTTACCGAGATATTTTTTTTTTCATTTTTTCCATGTATTTTTTGGGTAATCTGCTCCCATGCTGCAAACAGTCAAATATAAACTTAACCTTGTTGCTCTTCTTCCTTTCCTTGAGAACAGGAAGCACACCAGCAATGTGTGTTACGTGATTCTACTGTTTTTTTCACTTGAATGGGTGGATAGTTAATCGGAAGAGAACTTAGATTCACCCGGCCAACAGGCGGGTGGTGTGCTTATCTTGTGTGACAACACTACAAAGCGAGTGACTCTTCTAGGCGGGCAGTTGTGTGACAATACCACAGAGAAAGTGAGGCTTTTGTGTAACATGTTGTGGTCTCAAAGCCCTTACGATGTAGTGATGAGTTTCACGTGCTCTAAGCCCAGCCCGCACACGGTTAGGAAGATTGGCTGCAATGTGCTACTAATATAATTGAATCAAAGGAAAAGAAGTGTTTTCAATGATGTAGTTCTTGGTCCTCCACCTTTATGTGTAGTACCGACTCCCTTTAAAAATTCAACGAATTAGCAATTTAGGGTCCCCAATTAATTATCCGATTAATCCCTTAACATCAGTCCACCGATTAGTTAACATCGAACGCTTTTTACAACCTCGATAACCATAAAGTTGAAAGAAAGTCGACATACAATTGTTTCTATAATCTCACATGCGATTGATCATCCAAACAGTAATGTCATGATTTTGTTATTAATTAAAAATTACAACAAAATATTTAAAACAGTAAGCAGACGATATATAACTTTTTGTAAAACCAACAGATTTGCATGAGATCCAAGTAAGATGCATAAGCGTGACCAAAACATACTCGAAACGGAAAAACAAACAATATGCTTCTGTAAATAGTGATCGACGCGTTGCGTAGGAGAGCCCTTCATGATGCATCCTACTAACACGATCACATTACCATATCCTAACTTTTGCGTCGTGATCTGTCGATTAGGGTTTCTAACATTACGCCGCTTATGCGCCATGTAGGAGGACCCTACGCGCCGCACAATCACAAAAGCCAAAAAACCATAATTCATTTTTACCATCGAGAGATCCGGTACTAAAGACTAAAGATAATGATTTACTATGGGAGGAATAAGAAGAAATACAATTTAAGGGGCTAATTTGGGTAAATTGAGAAAGCTAGGGTTTGAATAAAACTCTCTTTCCCTCAATTTTGGTGCATGAAGAACAAAAAGGGCTGATCGGGATTCAGGCGGTCTCCGGAGGCAACGAGCAAACCGCCTGCCTCAGCCATTCACGCCGCATAGAACAACCACTGCTCCTACCATCTGATTCTAACCCTTCCATGCGACTTCGATTCGATTTCGTGAGGCAGCGACCAAAACGCCTGACATCCAAAATTAGAATCGCTGCTATTCTGATTCTTCGCTGTATGTTTCAATCGACTTGAAGTGTCCTCGTGAGGCTAAGATGAGACCGACTGGTCTTTCAGTTATGTCGATTTAAAGTCAATTTTAACATTAGGTTTACCTAATCTAACTCACAATCCGATCATTTCCACCTTTACACAAGAATGTATATTGACGTTTTTGGCTGTATATATATCTGATTCTAAAAAGAATCGATTTTGAAACCTTAATTTTCCAAAATTACACTTCTCATTTCTGGTGATAATCTAATAAAACCGAATTGATGGATGTGTGCTATAGTCGCTTGAAACTTCATTATGCAGCAACGCACGAAGAAAATGCACGATTAATATCTATTTAATTACCAAACATATTGCAGAGTAGTATAGATACCTCGTCCACTATACTGAAGTTTAGAACTTTTGATGTTTTTAGCAGATAACAATGCTATCTTTGATTTATGTTGGATAAAGGTACAGAAAATTCTAAAATCTAACCATTTAAAACAGTTAAATATGTTCACTGTTATTATTTTTTTGTTTTCTGAAATAATGATTGGCACTGTAATCATACTACTTGTAAGCCCCAAATTCAGCCCTCTGAAATGTGCTGAAATATTTGTCAAAGTGGTCATTCACTACTTCAAAACACCCCGAAACATGGCTATCTAAACTGTAGATTATGCAAAAAGTTGTGTAGTATTTTGGATTTCTGTTGTATTTTAAGTAAAGAATGCTTTCTACTATGGTTTATTGCGTTCAAACAAAAGAGTGTATTCATCCTCAATGTGTTTACATTTGTTTGTAGATAAAATTTACTTGTTAAGTTCATTTATATACCTAGTAAATACATATTAGAAGTTAGTTTTCTGCTATCATAATTCTGTAAGTTTGGTTTTCTGTATTGATTTCTGTTTCAATTTATGGTGTTGAGTTACAGGTTATTTATCATGCTGATACTGGTGTTATCTTTTTTACTGGTTTATTTTTTTGTTGCAGCATGCATAAAAAGTAAATAACTCTAAATTGTTGTTTGGTTCGCAGAATGTTGCTAAAGGAATTTGAATTACAATTGGAAAAGGAATCTGTTATGAATTTGAATCTAATTCCATATGCTGTTTGGTTGGGAGGAAATGGAATTGAAATTAATTCCATATTTTGTTTGGTTCGCAGGAAATGGAATTGGAATTCATATAAAATGACATAATTACCCTTTTTGTCTTTTTTGCTTAATTTTACCTTGTTTTCTAACTTATATGTAAAGATACATTATGAAAATTATAAAAACAGTAAAATTTCAGTGGTGGGGCAGTGGCGGTGATGGCGGCAACAGTGGTAGGTGGTGGTGATGGTGGCTGCGATACTGGTGGTGATGGTGGTGGTGGCCTTGATTGTGGTGGCGGAAGTGGTGGTGACGGTGGCAGTGGCAGCTGGTGGCGACATCGACGGCGGTGATGGTGGCAGTGGTGGCTGGTGGCAGCGGCAATGGTGGAGGTGGTGGTGGTGGCGGCGGTGGTGGTGGTGGTGGTGGGTGATGAGATTGGTAGTGGTGGTGGTGGTGGTGGTGGTGGTGACGACGATGATGGTAGTGGTGATGGCGTCGGAGACAGTGGCGGTGGGTGGTGGTAGCGGTGGCGATGGTGGTGGGTGGTGGTCATGGCGGTGGCGGCGACGGCGGCGGTGATAATGGTTGTGGCGGCAGCAGTGGTGGTGGTGGTGGCGGCGGTAGCAGCGGTGGTTGTGGTGGGTTTTCTGATAAGTACAAAGGGTATTTTCTACAATGTTGACAGATGAATTCGAGGGAATTGGAATCCTTTTCCATCGAATTTCATTCCTTTCCTGCCAACCAAACGCACCCTAATTTTCTGCAATGTTGACAGATGAATGCTGCTCTTGTCCTAATAGAATGAAATCAAGTCTTCTAGAAATTCCATCTCTGCAGTGGATTTTCGTGCATGACTTTTTTTTTTCTTTCTATATTTTAATATACATTAGTATACCATTTCTCTTCTGTTGTAGCTTTGGATTGGTGAAAAGTTAATGATATGCCCTGCAATGTGGAATCAGCATCATTGGAACCAAATTTTATTGCTGGAAGAAAAAGACATTTAAATCTGGAGTTGGGAGAGAGAAAGAAATGGACCAAGTAAAGAGGTGAAGCTTATATCATTTACTGATATTGTCACAAATTTAGGGGTTAATAGAGATGTACATGTATATTTTGTTATAGATCTATGTTATCAAATCATCTTTTGAGTTAAATACACCACTACGTGTTGATTTTGGTTCCCAATCTTGTTATGTCTATACTTGATCTATCATTTTGAAATTCATCCGAAAATAATTAGTGTGTTATCTCTATCACTAATGATCCTAAACTAGTCCTTACGTACATTACACTGATATAAAGTACTCTTTAGGTGTAGTACAAATCAGTTGCAATGAATGAGAGCCATCATGCAAGAAAATTCCAATGATAATCATTTATACAAGAAAATTCAGCTGAAATGAATCTTGCAAAGTTGGTTGATTAATTGTGGTCAGAAGTTGTAGGTTCTAGTGATAATTGAGAGAATTGTTGAAGAGTGTTGTTTATTTTAGTATAAAGTGTTTAAAAATAATTAAATTCATAAAAAGTTTGGAGTTTTACACAACAATAGTTCTACTTGTCTCTTTAAGTTGTTGAACACCAGCGATCTCTCATACAGTTGGATGGATGGCAGGGGAGAGTTTAAAATTGAACAAGAGAAGGAACGAATGATACACCAACACACACTCAAATAACTAATTAACATCTCTATTTATGTACACCTTTGAATTATTTAAACTGACATCATTTGCTTTCTGTGGTGCTCCCCGTCTAACTGTTTCTTCATTTAGCCCCTTGCAATAGAACCTCAAACATTGGATAGATGACATGTTGGTTAACCACATAGGCAGTTCTTGTATTCCAAATCCATATATCCCTAACTGAGTCAGTGAGGTGAGGTGTTGTATTTCTTCAGGTATTGACTCCCAATGATCCCAACCTATCATGGATAACTCGTGAAGGTGGTTCCTTAACTTCTCGATGCCTTGGAGACTTGGGAAAGAATTGAGCTCCTTTGAGAACGGACCAACTCTCAACTCATTTAAGAAGGCAAAACAGTCGAACATTTTTTGAGGCAAGGAAGTCAGGTTGAGGCAATACGTAATGTCCAAAGTCTTCAAAGAATGACACTGGTTGGGTAAATTGGTTATTTCTAAAGGACTAAGACAATAGGTAATCATTAAATATTTAAGAGATGTGAGGCCTTGTATGCTCTTAATGGACACCAGACCTGTGCAGTTAATAATCTCTAAGGAAACAAGAGGATGGGGATGGCATTCATCTATGAGAATAATCTTTGGGCAATGCTTGATTTCCAAGTTCTGAAGGACAGGCGATATCATTTTTGAGCTGTTGGGTGCTCCATCTATCCACTTTTCCAATCTTTTCATACCTCTTAACTGGAGCGATCTCAACGATGGAGACAAAGGCTTGGTAGATCCGGTAACATCGGAACTCCTTAAGCATGTCAAGCTGTCCATATTAATCAACTCAAGATCCCGAAGATGTGGAAGGTGCTCAAGCGTCGGAAGAGAGAGGCAGTTCCTACAGTTATATAATGTGATTGACACGAGCTTGTCAAGGGGCATCTCTTTCCCATCAATATTGACTGCCATCTTCATTACCCATTCTGGAAAATTATCACCAGAAAAACTTGTAATTGTCAATATTTTCACATCTCCAGGCGGTTGCAAGCCTTCCAATACTTCCTTGTCATTTCCATAACTTGTATTCCATTTGAATTCAATCTCGTTTAAATTTTTTTTACCAGATAAATCTGCCATGACTGCATCCTCTTTGCTCCTAACATATTCTAGATTGGAAATACAGAGCTTTCCACTGAGGTGTTTCAAACGGCTAAGCTCTTTAATACCGTGCCCCTTATTTCTAAGCACGCTGAAGGAATTAGGCACTAATGTTCGAAGAGAAGTCAATTGTCCCACGATATTGTTGGGAATGCTTTTTACAGATATACAAAATCTTAGGCTGATCAAATTTCTCATGGATTCTGGAAACTTGTTAAGATGATAGCAATATAGCAACTTCAAAGTTTGCAAGTGGTACAAGTTACCAATAGATTCAGGAAGAACACAGATCCTTGTAGATGACAAATCAAGATACCTGAGATGCACCAACCCTCCAATTGAATCGTCTATCTTCTTTATTCCAGATCTTTCAAGTATTAGGATACGCATGCTCATGAATTGTTGAAAGGAAACATTCTTTTCAACCTCCCTGAAGAAGAAGAATGTACACGAAGGTCTAACCATCATTCTCCTTTCAATGAGAAAGAAAACGTTGGTATTTTCTTGGCAAAAGTCATCATTCATCACACCCACCAGACATTTGCTTTCAAGGTTGGAAAGTGATAATGAAAGATCATGAACCAAATCATGCATACTACAATGAGTGATGTGACCATACTCCCTTCTAACATCTTGGAATAACGAATTGCTGACCAAAATTTGAAAAATGTCATTCCCCACATCCTCCATCTCCTTGTTTCTTTCCTCATCTGCTTGAATCAACCCTAAAGCCATCCAAAAATGGACCAGTTTTTCCCTTTTCATGACCTTATCGTTCTTAAAGATTGAACAAGATGCAAAACATTGCTTGGAGATAGATAGTCTAGGCAGATTATCTATGCTCAGTTCCAAACTCTTTTGAACTCTCTCCGTTTCATCTTCTAGATCCCAAACTTTGTTGTTTCTGATGGCCAACCACTTCTCCGGGTCACTGTAATTTTGCAACACCCCTCCTATTACCTTTACTAGCAACGGTAAACCACGACACTTTTTCACAATATCATGCCCTATCTTCTCCAATTCGGGTAGTGGTGATTGTCCTGCTAGAAAGGCCCTCTCTTTAAAGATATTCCAACAATGATCATCAGAAAGACCTTTTAAAGGACATGAATCCATTGTCATAGCCTTTGTTCCTATGTCAAGTTTTCGGGTAGTGACAATAACGCCACTTCCAATTTGTGACTTTATCATCATCATATGCCTCTTAAATTCTTCCCAATGTGATCTCTCTTCATCCCAAACGTCATCCAGAACTAACAAATATCTTTTTGAACATAACTTCTCTTCAAGAGCGATAATTAAATTGGTCATTTCAACAGACTTAGGTTTCTCTCCAGCAACAGATTCATAGATCTTTGCCAAAAGTGTGTTAATGTCAACCTTAACCGACACACACAACCAAGCTTTCACATCAAAATGTTGCTGGATTTTTGGATTATTGTATACGGACTTAGCCAGAGTGGTCTTCCCCATCCCGCCCATTCCCGTAATGGGAACAATCGTAAGTTTTTCTTCTTTTATTGATTCGGTTAATAGGTGTATGATGCGCTCTTCATCATCCTCCCTCCCAACAATTTTGAATTCGTCTAAATTTGGAACAGTCTCGGGATATGGACGATATGGAACAACAGGGCCAGGCTGTTCATTTTGTAGTCCCAAGTCGTTTGCGTCCTTATTGATTTGAGACAATTTTTCATTAATGTTTTTGATTTTATGACCCAGTTCTCTACGAAATGAAAGCTTTTTCAAACTTGGAAGAGAAGGTACCTTTATTCCCACCTGATCTCGATTCTTTACCTCACGCCTCAACATTTCGTAGTGAACCTCATCCATCACATCATCAGCTTCACCAACAACATCTTTTAGTTGTTTCAGCCACTCCATCACCCCATGTTTTTGACCCTTTTCATTCTCTGCATCCTGTAATTTGGCACGGATCATTTTCAAGGTCCCTTCAAGTGTGTGCAACTTCTCTTTGTAACCCCAAACAATGCCGATTTCGCTGGCGGCTATGGATGCCACCTTTTTCAGAATCGCCTCGGCAACAACAGTAACTAAAGCATCGGCCATTTTCACTGATGTGTATGAGAGAGAGAGAGAGAGAGAGAGGGGGTGAAATATGCGAAAACCAAACCAAGAGAGAGATAATAGAGGGTGAAATATGCGAAAACCAAACCACAAGTCACAATGGCTTAAAGAATAGACCCAAAATAATTAAAGAAAAAGAAAAGGTAAAAGTAAAAGAAATTTAAAGTAATTTATAAAATTTCGCTAAAATACTTAATAACTTTTTACTAAATAGCTCAAATTAACATTTTCAAGAAAATGGCCAAGGAAATCATAAGTGATTAAGCTTACATGCGATTTCATCCTTGCGAGCGGCTATCTCGTTATTTTGAGCTACGAATGGGGTCCATTTTCAACTCATGGGTCGGAAGTATACAGAAACCTCAAAATCTAGTATAACTCTCACTTTCACACTTTCAACTTTAATAAAATATTTCAACCATCTCAATGGCTTAAAATCAATTTTCACTCGAAAACTTTATAAGTACATAAGAAAAGATCACAGGTCCATAAAAAACAAAATCGGGCAGAGAAAATCAGGTACCCCTAAGCCATCTCACGAAATCGCAAGTGGCATAACCACCTGTGATTGTGATTTCGGTGACTATTTTCTAAAAAACTCGATTTTGTGGCTATCTCTTAAAAAGTCATTAAGGTAATGGCTAAATTTATATTTTTTTTCTTAATTTTGTGGTTATTCTATGTGTACCTCTTTTGTTACTAAATGTATCCCATATTTAATTTTTTGTTTTTTATTGTCTTATTTTAGTATTTTGTTGTTTTTTCTTTTATTAGTATTATTTATATTTATTTATTTATTTATTATTATTATTAGACAAACATTCTAAATCACAATAATATCAATAATAATAATGAGATTATTAACCATCGGATATTCTAACGGTTTCAACATAACAATTGTATGGTGCACTATGCATATTATGCAGAACATAAGCATTTTGTCTAGCACTATACAAGATTTCTCATCTAGCAGAATGTTTTGATATTTATGTACTCTAATATGACAAAATAATAGGCATGGGATACTTTCCTTGTAAATCAATCATCATATAATGGTTACCGTAAACATGGGCAATCACAACAAATACATGATTTTAGATGTCTTGCAGGACATACCAAAGTGGGAACCAGATTATATAACCTTCTTTGCTCAAATAATGAACAATAACACCATATTTGTTAGTAACAAGAAAAGCAATGTCTGATATAATCAACCAATATTCAGATGTCATAAAACTCGATCCAGTGAAATTCAACGAATGACCCATTGCATTAGAATATTCACCGTGAATCGTTGTGTACTCTCCAAGGTGTGTTATTAGCTCATTGTATAAATCCGATCAAATATGATGTCAATATTCTTCATTGTGACCAAGAGAAAAAGCAATAGCCTGAAATCCACAATTTTCATCTCCTTTTATATCTTTAACGTGCCCGGTGTATGGATAAAATTCATGTAGAATTTCATTTAAAAGTGTATTTGAATTATATATTTGTTGTTCTTAGTAAAACGAGTCAGGTATTGTACGAATTTAATGATTTATATACGTTTAAACCCAAATTTCCCATGAAAAAAAAATCATACTTTTTGATACTTTGCAACAATAAAATATTATATTAACAACAGTTATATAATATTAATAATAAATCATAACGAAAAAATAACAAAAAGACAAAAAAAAATTAAAAAAGAAAGTCAAAGCCCTTTTGATGTGATTTATATTAAAGGGTAATTAGGTGTTAATTATTAAGGGTTTTTGGATACAGTTAGTAATGAGGGGTACATATAGTAATACCATGTCTTATAACATTTAACATAATATTTGTAATCATATGGTCTCGTAGAAAAAATATCATATGGTATATTTGGTCTTTGTAATTGGTATTTTCTATTGTTTTAGTCCAAATTTATAAAATTGATACAAAAGTATTTATGGATTTATGTAGTCTTTCGTCATTAAATTTATTGTTTCAACTGTTAGATCACTAGATATGACCATTTTTTGTGAAACCAAATAAGTAAAATATAAACCAAAGTGCCAAAAAAATACAAACTATAAACTCTTAAATTATATGTTTTTTGATAGACGAATTTAGATGTAAATTTTTTATCTATACCGGCCTTTGTTAGGAAAATATAACCCAAAATTGTACGAAAGAACAAAAGCAAAAATTTCTTGACTGAGGTCTATGTTTAACACAGTTTCCTTAAAACAAATTCGCCCAATCACCCCATGATACTGGAAAGCAATTCTTCTAGATTGCCCGAATCCTCACTCGGCCTGGATTATACCTTGGTTGCAAGAGAGTAAAGATGATGCAGAAGCGTAAGAGAGGAAGAGTTAACCAAAATCGTAACTGTCACAATTAAATAAGAAAACTAATCAAAGAATCAAAACTGAAATCTATGATTAATAGCTTTTAATTCGGTTCTATAACAGTTAACCAAAAAAAGTCCTTGAACTTTTCTGGTCGACCGGTTGTGCATTCGTGTTGCAGGACGCGCGCTCGCACACAAGTTCAGTGGCCCGAAGCCAATTTGGCTCGCATTTGCACCCCCCCTGCGTGTGCGCGCAAGAGAGAGCCTTGGTTCTAATTAGTCCTACAAAGGTAGCTAGTCTTTGTAGTTATAAACCAATTTTCTTTTCCTTCTTCCACCAATGTGGGATGAGTTCTAAAAACCCACTTGACTTCTTTATCTTCTCTTCAATTGCCTTACTTTGACAAGAAATTTCTCATTCATTTTTAATCCGTTTTGGACGTGTGATATATCGAAACGTATATATCACGGAGGAGAACACAAATATATAATCAATAACTCGTTTTGATTACATTTAGAGTATTAAATTTGTGCTCAAAAATGGAGAAATCCATTTTTGGAAATTAATGAAGTTAATTTTCCAACAATCCCCCACATGAATGAAAATTGCTTCAGCATCCGCAATTTCTAGCTGCTTTAGGTAAAATCCAGCAGTTGAATCATGCACAGGATAGTTAGGTTAGACCCTTTGAACCTTCCCTTAAGATACATATTTATTTTACTAGCGGACCAGTAGACTCGATGTCCTTGAACTGTTCTGCAATTTGTGTAAATAATCAATACATGTCTCACATGATTCTCCCTGACCTAGTTAGGTTCTCATTGATGTGCCCGTTTTGGTCGTGGACACTTGCCTGGTTCTGTAAGAGCTCTTAGGAACTTGCCCATTCAATTCCCTTTGAAGCGACCCCACTTCTCTCTCACATAGGTGATTATAACATAATCATTAAAAGATAAAGCTTGATGATTTGCAACTTATCACCAACTACTATAAGCTTAACCTGCATCACTGTTATTTATAGTAATGGGTTTGGGGTTGACCCCCACAATGATCCACACATGTTATATGCAAGTAGGTTGTCCCATTGAACCTAGATCTTGGGATCTCCAGTCAACTAGATTGGGTTTTCTTTTGCAATAACTTATTCGTTCATGGGTTTTATTCCCATTCCTTTTGACGACTTTGCAACTAACTCCCTATTTAACCCTTTGGTTAGCGGATCCGCAATGTTATCCTTGGACCTTATGTAGTCAATTGAGATAACTCCAGTTGAGAGTAGTTGTCGAATGGTGTTGTGTCTTCGATGGATGTGTCGAGACTTACCATTATACATAGCACTTTGTGCCCGTCCAATTGCTGATTGACTATCGCAATGGATTGAGATTGCAGAAACTAGTTTAGGCCATCCTAGTATATCTTCCAGAAATTGTCTTAGCCATTCATCTTCTTCTCCACATTTATCAAGTGCTATAAATTTCGATTTCATAGTGGATCTAGCTATAACTGTTTGTTTTGAGGATTTCCATGATATAGCTCCACCTCCAAGTATGAACAAAAACCCATTGGTTGACTTGGAATCTTTAATATCGTTTATCCAATTGGCATCACTACACCCTTCTATGACCGCGAGATATCTTGTATAGTGCAACCCATAATTGCGAGTGTACCTTAAGTATTGTAATACTCTTTTAATACTCTTCCAATGTGCATCACTCGGATTACTGGTATATCTATTTAGTCTGCTTATTGCAAAAGCTAAGTCAGGTCTGGTACAACTCATAAGATACATTAGACTACCAATAATTCTTGCATATTCGACTTGTGCAACTCCTTCACCTCTATTTTTACTTAGATGATGACTTGTATCAATTGGTGTCCTAGCGACAGTAGTATCACCGGAGTTGAACTTCTCAAGAATTTTATTGTAACGCCCGCAGATCCGGGCTAGTCAATTTAGAGGCAATAGGGGTCGAAAATGACTTTTCGACAAAAGATTATTTAGAATAAATAATCTTAACCAAATTTTAGAATATTTCACAAGGTTTCCGTACATATAAAGAACGCCGAAATCCGAGTTATAACGAAGAAGTTATGGCCCGTCGAAGTTTTACGGCAAAACCGGCACGGCACCGGAAGACGTAAATAGTGAATTTACGATAGAGCGAGATTTATCCTTAGCAATCTAAACAAAAGTCGTAGAATATGTTAAACTAAGAGCGTCGATAAAAAGAACACCCAAATCTGACTTCGTATGAGGAAGTTATGATTTTTCTAAGATTCGGCTTAGCAGTGCACGACCCGAAACTCGAATTTTAGATCGAGCGGTTTTTGGCTTACGTGACCTAAATGAGAGTTCAAGATCTCATTAATAGGAACTCAACAGTAAAAAGACAGACGAAAACGGAGTCGGTATGAAGGAGTTACGAATTCTTCGCGGTCATTTAACAGTCTAAACGCCTCGTACTGTTAAATTTAAGATCGGTCGAGAATTAGCCGACGGAGTCAAAATGAAAGTTGTAGATATTATTTTTACCTACGCGTGGATATAAAGAACGTCAAAAACGGAGGTCGTATGTGAAAGTTACAGATTTTAGAAGTCGGAAGTGTGTTGTGCGAAAATGGGTGATGTGGCACAATCTTGGCCGTTGCTTTCTCCCCAAGTCTTGCCACTAGATGGTGACATGTGGCACCAAGTTCAGCCATTTTCACCCTATAAATACCACCTCTCCCACCCTCATTTTCTTCACACCTTTCCCATTCTTTCTTTTCTTTACTCTCTCTCTAGAACCTCTCTCTAGCCCCGAAATCCCCCGAAAAGCCTAGGGAACCTCCCTAGCACGAGGCGGAAGCCCCGGAGTGCTCGACGGCTCCGAGAAGAAGAGCTTTTCGGCTCGGAAACGCTGCTCCAAGCAAAGCCTGGTTTTCTATAAAACCCGCTGTAAGTGAGCTACGCCTACGCTATTTTTAATATAGTTTTTATTTAATTATATTAACGTTATTAAGAACATATAATAAATACTTGGGCTATTATTATGGGTTATATAAGTATTTTTTTTAACGCTTATATAATAGTAATAATAGCTAGACTATTAATTAGTCTCAGCGAATAATAGACTTAAATCTATTGGTGATAATATTAGGTTTCGTCGAAAGAAATTATTTTAAAGTAAACGAAGCGCTGTCCAAGTACCGAGTCACCACCTTCTCAGGTGAGTGCATAGTTACTTTCAGCTTACACATAGATATGAAGTATTTTATATAAATTACGTGTTGTGTGTGTATATTATCTGTATACTTGCTATCTATGCTGGATGAACGTTTTATACATGTTTTCAACGATTTAAACTGTATATGTATTTTATATCTACAAAATGTGTTGGGTAAAACATGGGTAGATGTATTAGTTGTTGTGTGATAAAATGAAATAATGAGATGCCTCGTTATAGATGTTCTTGATGATCTAGTCATCTAGCGGAGTATAGATTACGACCACGGACTATTCTAGACAGTCCAGTGGAACACTAGCAGGCTCGCAACCTGTAGGTGTTTATTCGAACTGTGTGTTTAACCGAACTGTGTGTTTGTTCGAACTGTGTGTTTATTCGAACTGCGTGAACTGTGTGCTCACCAGATATACTCCATCCCAATGATAGTCCTTTGACTAGGTCCCTTGTGTTAGATGTTTTAGGGATGTAATGTGAGGATAACGGGAATGGGTAATTGGGTTGATTGTTTGATGTTCAAAAAATAATAATTATATTATTGTGGGTTGAAAACCCTATGTACTCACCAGGTTTCCCAACCTGACCCACTCAGTTTATTTATATCACAGGTGTTGATACGAAGTCACTTTACACTGAGAGATTTAGAGAGATGTAGATCACTAGTGTAAATAAATGTAAGTTCTGTTTATGCTTATGTTTCTGTATTAACGATGACATCCCAAACATTTTGAAATGAATAAAATACATTCCTTCGAAAATGTTTTAATAACGTATTTTTCGTGTTTTTCTGGGAACAAATTCCGCAACCTTTTTATAAAATGAAGTACTCTGATTTTTATAAAGCATAAACAAAATCGGTATTTTCTGGCCGTGATTTTGGGGATGTCACAGTTGGTATCAGAGCATTAGTTTAAGCGAACTAGGAATATGGATTTATTTCTAGACTTAAACTTAGAATGCTAAGCGATGATTGTGAGGTGTGAGCACTAGCTTATTTTAGGAATTATGCCTAAAATGCTTTTATGTGCTAAATACTTGTGCCTGATATGTTGTTGGTTGTTCGGATCTATGGTCTGTTGCCGACCGGATCTGGAAACCTTATGTGTTTAGGATTCTAAACGTACGACTACGATATTAGAACTAGCATATAAACGTTTCGGAGTGATAAAGATGATTTAACCGTCAATCCTAAGTAAAGGTCTAGATTCACCTTATTCGGTGTATAGATCAAGATGGCAAGAACCCGTAGCGGAAACGTGAATGCAAATGGGAACCGAAACCAGCCCCCAGTGATTGAGCAAATACCGGTTGTGGTAGCCGCTGTTGAGCCAATAACGATGGCCGGAGTGCAAGCGATGATCCAAGCGATGTTGGATCGTCAAATGGAGGAAACTAGACGTTTGCTCCAGCAAAATCGTGAGGAAGCCACTATACATATCGAATAGCCCGAGTTAAACGAAGGGCAGACTGAGGAAGGAAACTACAGTGGGACTGTTGGTCAAGTCAACCCACCAATAGTTCGACAAAACAACCAAGATGACGAAGTCGAGAGGAATGGATGCAAGTACAAGGATTTTCTGACTTGCAAGCCATCGACTTTCACTGGAAAGGAGGATCCGATCGGGGTCATGGATTGGATCTCGGAGATGGAGTTAGCCTTCATGACATGCGGTTGTAGAGGGAAGCTACAGACCACATTTGCAGTGCGTCAGTTTCGAGGAGGCGCTGTACGTTGGTGGAAAACCTTGGGGAAGACTCTGAGCCCTAATGAGCCTCTGCAACTGATATGGGCGGAATTTCTGGTGCAATTCAAACGAAAGTACTGCTCAGCTCAAAACCTGCTTGAGCTACAGAACCAGTTTCTAACCCTGAAGAAGGGAAGCATGTCAATCGATGAATACACCAACAACTTCACAGAGAAGATGGAGTTCGCCTTGCGTCTTGTTCCGGATGAGCTGACGAAAATCGACAAGTACGCAAAAGGACTTCCATGGGAGTACGCGGTGCCAGTGCGTCAAGCACCTACTCTAGAGGCAGCTATCTGGGCTGCCAAGTCTGTCGAAGATATGATCAAGGGAAGAGCCTCCAGCAAGATGGAGGTTGGCGAGAAGAGAAAGTTTGAAGGATCTTCAAGGTCCAGCGAGAAGAGAAAATTCTCGAAGTTTGAAGAAGGAACGCAATGGTGTGACAAGTGTAGAAAGAAGCACATCGGGAAATGCTCTAAATATACGACATGCTTTAAATGCGGGAAGACTGGTCATTACGCCAGCGAATGCACAACCAAGAGAGAAGTCTGCTTTAAGTGTGGAGAAGAAGGACACTTCAAACAAGACTGCCCAAAGAGAGAAGGGGCTACAAAGCCAAATGTACCACCAAAGCCAAAGGTGAGAGCATTTCAAATGATCCTTGACGAAGCAGATGACAATGCAAGGATTCAAGAGTGAAGGCTTGACATCCGAGGATCGAGTTATGGAGTAATCGTGTAGATAGTACCTCACGATGTAGCCCGTTAGAGGCATAGTCTAGGGTGAACTTGAACACCTATGTAACAGTTTCAAGAAATAATATAAAACCTTTGTTTTGTTATCTGATGTGTTAAGTTGTTGTATGGTTTTCTTGTATGGTGACTTGGAAAAACTGCGGGACAATACTCGGGACGAGTATGAGTAGGTGTGAATGGTAGTAGAGGCCTATACTACCGGAAGCATAGGACTCACACTTGGATCAGGGAAAGTCACAAGGTTACCAAGAAGCCAGTAATTGATTTCGTTTTATTCAAGTATGCCGTTACCATTGTTTCGGTAATGACTAAGAAGATTGTTGTTATCCCAACCCTAGTGGTCATGTCACATTGAGTCCGACTACGATGAGTAGGTTACGTGGTTCAGAGAACCAAGTTTGATATAGCATCCAACTTAAACCAAACGATTAAAAATCAAAGCGACCAATAGAAGTATCGGCTCGACGCTAAAGAAGTTGGTAGCTAGAAATGCTACATGTTAAAGTGTGATTATATCACATTAGAACGTGAAGGAAGGCATAGTTTATTTCAGAATTTAACTCTAAAAGACCTAAGTCTAAACGAGCATCACATGATGATACGTCGTAATCTGGAGTCTAACCTGAAGAAGATAGCAGGTGCACAATTAAGTACTACTTACAGACAATAAGTCTAAAAGATAGACTCGAAGGAATAAAGAAGTTATAATTATTACCTAGGATGAAGAGATGACGTATGGAGTCATTATACGAGCCCTGTTTTGTTGATGATTCCGGGACGTAATCATCCTAAGGGGGAGATAATTGTAACGCCCGTAGATCCGGGCTAGTCAATTTAGAGGCAATAGGGGTCGAAAATGACTTTTCGACAAAAGATTATTATGAATAAATAATCTTAACCAAATTGTAGAATATGTCACAAGGTTTCCGTACATATAAAGAACGCCGAAATCCGAGTTATAACGAAGAAGTTATGGCCCGCCGAAGTTTTACGGCAAAACCGGCACGGCACCGGAAGACGTAAATAGTGAATTTACGATAGAAGACTTTTTAGCCTTAGCAATCTAAACAAAAGTCGTAGAATATGTTAAACTAAGAGCGTTGATAAAAAGAACGCCCAAATCTGACTTCGTATGAGGAAGTTATGATTTTTCTAAGATTCGGCTTACCAGTGTACAGCCCGAAACTCGAATTTTAGTTCGAGCGGTTTTTGGCTTACGTGAAATAAATGAGAGTTGAAGATCTCATTAATAGGAACTCAACGGTAAAAAGACAGACGAAAACGGAGTCCGTATGAAGGAGCTACGAATTCTTCGCGGTCATTTAACAGTCTAAATGCCTCGTACTGTTAAATTTAAGATCGGTCGAGAATTAGCCGACGGAGTCAAAATGAAAGTTGTAGATATTATTTTTACCTACGCGTGGATATAAAGAACGTAAAAAACGGAGGTCGTATGTGAAAGTTACGGATTTTAGAAGTCGGGAGTGTGTTGTGCGAAAATGGGTGATGTGGCACAATCTTGGTCATTGCTTTCTCCCCAAGTCTTGCCACTAGATGGTGACATGTGGCACCAAGTTCAGCCATTTTCACCCTATAAATACCACCTCTCCCACCCTCATTTTCTTCACACCTTTCCCATTCTTTCTTCTCTTTACTCTCTCTCTAGAACCTCTCTCTAGCCCCGAAATCCCCCGAAAAGCCTAGGGAACCTCCCTAGCACGAGGCGGAAGCCCCGGAGTGCTCGACGGCTCCGAGAAGAAGAGCTTTTCAGCTCGGAAACGCTGCTCCAAGCAAAGCCTGGTTTTCTATAAAACCCGCTGTAAGTGAGCTACGTCTACGCTATTTTTAATATAGTTTTTATTTAATTATATGAACGTTATTAAGAACATATAATAAATACTTGGGCTATTATTATGGGTTATATAAGTACTTTTTTAACGCTTATATAATAGTAATAATAGCTAGACTATTAATTAGTCTCGGCGAATAATAGACTAAAATCTATTGGTGATAATACTAGGTTTCGTCGAAGGAAATTATTTTAAAGTAAACGAAGTGCTGTCCGAGTACCGAGTCACCACCTTCTCAGGTGAGTGCATAGTCCCTTTCATGAACATGATTTTAATACAAGTATTGATTGAAGTATTAATTATATGTTTATGTGCGAGTTAATTGATGTTTCTTGAAATTCGTGTTAAAGAACATACCTGATTATATTTGATAATTTAGGATAAAGAGTAGACCTAAATTAAATATGAGGAATATTGGGTAGTATATTCTTACGAGTACAAGTGAGTTAAACTCAGAGAATAGAAGTTAGTATATGTCACTTATCCGGGAGTATGGATTAGACATAGTCATTGTCCCTAGTCCGAGAATATGGATTAGGCATAATCATTCGTCGTTAATCCGAGAGTATGGATTAGCTATTGTCCCTAGTCCGAGAGTATGGATTAGGCATAATCATTCATCTTTAATCCGAGAGTATGGATTAGTCATTTTTCCCTAGTCCGAGAGTATGGATTTGGTAAATTCGTTCATTTCTGATCCGAGAGTATGGAGTAGGTAAAACGACTAATCTTAGGTCCGAGAGTATGGATAGCCTCGTTGCGAGGATCGATGGGGTGGGATAAGAGTTGTTTATATATATGTATGGTGAAATTGTATATTTTGTGAATTTTAAACTATATATATGGTATAACATTGTGGGATTGAAATCCCTATGTGCTCACCAGGTTTCCCAACCTGACCCACTCAGTTTATTTATACCACAGGTGTTGATATGAAGTGACATTACACTGAGAGATTTAAAGAGATGTAGACCACTAGTGTGAATAATTGTAAGTTCTGTTTATGCTTATGTTCCTGTATTAACGATGACATCCCAAATGTTTTAAAATGAAATAAATACATTTCTCCGAAAATGTTTTAATAACGTATTTACCATGTTTTTCTGGGAACAAATTCCGCAACCTTTTTATAAAATGAAGTACTCTGATTTTTATAAAGCATAAACAAAATCGGTCTTTTCTGGCCGTGATTTTGGGGATGTCACAGTTGTAACGCCCGCAGATCCGGGCTAGTCAATTTAGAGGCAATAGGGGTCGAAAATGACTTTTCGACAAAAGATTATTATGAATAAATAATCTTAACCAAATTGTAGAATATGTCACAAGGTTTCCGTACATATAAAGAACGCCGAAATCCGAGTTATAACGAAGAAGTTATGGCCCGCCGAAGTTTTACGGCAAAACCGGCACGGCACCGGAAGACGTAAATAGTGAATTTACGATAGAAGACTTTTTAGCCTTAGCAATCTAAACAAAAGTCGTAGAATATGTTAAACTAAGAGCGTTGATAAAAAGAACGCCCAAATCTGACTTCGTATGAGGAAGTTATGATTTTTCTAAGATTCGGCTTACCAGTGTACAGCCCGAAACTCGAATTTTAGTTCGAGCGGTTTTTGGCTTACGTGAAATAAATGAGAGTTGAAGATCTCATTAATAGGAACTCAACGGTAAAAAGACAGACGAAAACGGAGTCCGTATGAAGGAGCTACGAATTCTTCGCGGTCATTTAACAGTCTAAACGCCTCGTACTGTTAAATTTAAGATCGGTCGAGAATTAGCCGACGGAGTCAAAATGAAAGTTGTAGATATTATTTTTACCTACGCGTGGATATAAAGAACGTAAAAAACGGAGGTCGTATGTGAAAGTTACGGATTTTAGAAGTCGGAAGTGTGTTGTGCGAAAATGGGTGATGTGGCACAATCTTGGCCATTGCTTTCTCCCCAAGTCTTGCCACTAGATGGTGACATGTGGCACCAAGTTCAGCCATTTTCACCCTATAAATACCACCTCTCCCACCCTCATTTTCTTCACACCTTTCCCATTCTTTCTTCTCTTTACTCTCTCTCTAGAACCTCTCTCTAGCCCTGAAACCCCCCAAAAAGCCTAGGGAACCTCCCTAGCACGAGGCGGAAGCCCCGGAGTGCTCGACGGCTCCGAGAAGAAGAGATATTCAGCTCGGAAACGCTGCTCCAAGCAAAGCCTGGTTTTCTATAAACCCGCTGTAAGTGAGCTACGTCTACGCTATTTTTAATATAGTTTTTATTTAATTATATGAACGTTATTAAGAACATATAATAAATACTTGGGCTATTATTATGGGTTATATAAGTATTTTTTTAACGCTTATATAATAGTAATAATAGCTAGACTATTAATTAGTCTCGGCGAATAATAGACTAAAATCTATTGGTGATAATACTAGGTTTCGTCGAAGGAAATTATTTTAAAGTAAACGAAGCGCTGTCCGAGTACCGAGTCACCACCTTCTCAGGTGAGTGCATAGTCCCTTTCATGAACATGATTTTAATACAAGTATTGATTGAAGTATTAATTATATGTTTATGTGCGAGTTAATTGATGTTTCTTGAAATTCGTGTTAAAGAACATACCTGATTATATTTGATAATTTAGGATAAAGAGTAGACCTAAATTAAATATGAGGAATATTGGGTAGTATATTCTTACGAGTACAAGTGAGTTAAACTCAGAGAATAGAAGTTAGTATATGTCACTTATCCGGGAGTATGGATTAGACATAGTCATTGTCCCTATTCCGAGAATATGGATTAGGCATAATCATTCGTCGTTAATCCGAGAGTATGGATTAGCTATTGTCCCTAGTCCGAGAGTATGGATTAGGCATAATCATTCATCTTTAATCCGAGAGTATGGATTAGTCATTTGTCCCTAGTCCGAGAGTATGGATTTGGTAAATTCGTTCAGTTCTGATCCGAGAGTATGGAGTAGGTAAAACGACTAATCTTAGGTCCAAGAGTATGGATAGCCTCGTTGCGAGGATCGACGGGGTGGGATAAGAGTTGTTTATATATATGTATGGTGAAATTGTATATTTTGTGAATTTTAAACTATATATATGGTATAACATTGTGGGATTGAAATCCCTATGTGCTCACCAGGTTTCCCAACCTGACCCACTCAGTTTATTTATACCACAGGTGTTGATATGAAGTGACATTACACTGAGAGATTTAAAGAGATGTAGACCACTAGTGTGAATAATTGTAAGTTCTGTTTATGCTTATGTTTCTGTATTAACGATGACATCCCAAATGTTTTAAAATGAAATAAATACGTTTCTCCGAAAATGTTTTAATAACGTATTTACCATGTTTTTCTGGGAACAAATTCCGCAACCTTTTTATAAAATGAAGTACTCTGATTTTTATAAAGCATAAACAAAATCGGTCTTTTCTGGCCGTGATTTTGGGGATGTCACAGTTGGTATCAGAGCATTAGTTTAAGCGAACTAGGAATATGGATTTATTTCTAGACTTAAACTTAGAATGCTAAGCGATGATTGTGAGGTGTGAGCACTAGCTTATTTTAGGAATTATGCCTAAAATGCTTTTATGTGCTAAATACTTGTGCCTGATATGCTGTTAGTTGTTCGGATCTATGGTCTGTTGCCGACCGGATCTGGAAACCTTATGTGTTTAGGATTCTAAACGTACGACTACGATATTAGAACTAGCATATAAACGTTTCGGAGTGATAAGGATGATTTAACCGTCAATCCTAAGTAAAGATCTAGATTCACCTTATTCGGTGTATAGATCAAGATGGCAAGAACCCGTAGCGGAAACGTGAATGCAAATGGGAACAGAAACCAACCCCCAGTGATTGAGTAAATACCGGTGATGGAAGCCGCCCCTGAGTCAGTCACAATGGCCGGAGTGCAAGCGATGATCCAAACGATGTTGGATCGTCAAATGGAGGAAACTAGATGTTTGCTCCAGCAAAATCGTGAGGAAGCCACTATTCAGATCGAACAGCCTAGTTTCCTCAGTCTGCCCTTCGTTCAACTCGGGCTGTTCGATCTGAATAGTGGCTTCCTCACGATTTTGCTGGAGCAAACGTCTAGTTTCCTCTATTTGACGATCCAACATCGCTTGGATCATCGCTTGCACTCCAGCCATTGTGACTGGCTCAGCGGCGGCTTCCATCACCGGTATTCGCTCAATCACTGGGGGGTGGTTTCTGTTCCCATTTGCATTCACGTTTCCGCTACGGGTTCTTGCCATCTTGATCTATACACCGAATAAGGTGAATCTAGATCTTTACTTAGGATTGACGGTTAAATCATCCTTATCACTCCGAAACGTTTATATGCTAGTTCTAATATCGTAGTCGTACGTTTAGAATCCTAAACACATAAGGTTTCCAGATCCGGTCGGCAACAGACCATAGATCCGAACAACTAACAGCATATCAGGCACAAGTATTTAGCACATAAAAGCATTTTAGGCATAATTCCTAAAATAAGCTAGTGCTCACACCTCACAATCATCGCTTAGCATTCTAAGTTTAAGTCTAGAAATAAATCCATATTCCTAGTTCGCTTAAACTAATGCTCTGATACCAACTGTGACATCCCCAAAATCACGACCAGAAAAGACCGATTTTGTTTAATGCTTTATAAAAATCAGAGTACTTCATTTTATAAAAAGGTTGCGGAATTTGTTCCCAGAAAAACACGAAAAATACGTTATTAAAACATTTTCGAAGGAATGTATTTTATTCATTTCAAAATGTTTGGGATGTCATCGTTAATACAGAAACATAAGCATAAACAGAACTTACATTTATTTACACTAGTGATCTACATCTCTTTAAATCTCTCAGTGTAAAGTGACTTCGTATCAACACCTGTGATATAAATAAACTGAGTGGGTCAGGTTGGGAAACCTGGTGAGTACATAGGGTTTTCAACCCACAATAATATAATTATTATTTTTTAAACATCAAACAATCAACCCAATTACCCATTCTCGTTATCCTCATATTACGTCCCTAAAACATCTAACACAAGGGACCTAGTCAAAGGACTATCATTGGGATGGAGTATATCTGGTGAGCACACAGTTCGAATAAACACACAGTTCGAACAAACACACAGTTCGGTTAAACACACAGTTCGAATAAACACATACAGGTTGCGAGCCTGCTAGTTTTCCACTGGACTGTCTAGAATAGTCCGTGGTCGTAATCTATACTCCGCTAGATGACTAGATCATCAAGAACATCTATAACGAGGCATCTCATTATTTCATTTTATCACACAGCAACTAATACATCTACCCATGTTTTACCCAACACATTTTGTAGATATAAAATACATATACAATTTAAATCATTGAAAACATGTTTAAAACGTTCATCCAACATAGATAGCAAGTATACAGATAATATACACACACAGCACGTAATTTATATAAAATACTTCATATCTATGTGTAAGCTGAAAGTAACTATGCACTCACCTGAGAAGGTGGTGACTCGGTACTTGGACTGCGCTTCGTTTACTTTAAAATAATTTCTTTCGACGAAACAGCGGGTTTTACTCGGATTACTGGTATATCTATTTAGTCTGCTTATTGCAAAAGCTAAGTCAGGTCTGGTACAACTCATAAGATACATTAGACTACCAATAATTCTTGCATATTCGACTTGTGCAACTCCTTCACCTCTATTTTTACTTAGATGATGACTTGTATCAATTGGTGTCCTAGCGACAGTAGTATCACCGGAGTTGAACTTCTCAAGAATTTTATCCACATAATGGGTTTGATTTAATGTAAGTCCATTTACAGTCCTTGTGATGTTCACACCAAGGATGACGTCTGCCAAACCCATATCTTTCATGTCGAATCTTGCCTTTAGCATGTCCTTTGTTGATTGAACCATTTTATCGTGGCTACCAACAATAAGCATATCATCAACATAAAGGCATAAGATAACATAACCCTCACTTGTGTTTTTAACACAAACACACTTGTCACATTCATTAATTTTGTATCCATTTTCTAACATCACATGGTCAAACTTTTGATGCCATTGTTTTGGGGCTTGTTTCAACCCATATAATGACTTCACTAGTTTGCAAACCTTTGATTCTTGTCCTGGGGCAAGATACCCTTCTAGTTGTTCCATGTAGATTTCTTCTTCTTAATCCCCATTTAGAAAAGCTGTTTTAACATCCATTTGATGTACTTCAAGATTTCTTATAGAAGCGATTACAAGTACCAATCTAATGGATGTAATACGTGTGACGGGAGAGTACGTGTCAAAGTAATCAAGGCCATTTTTCTGTCTATATCCTTTTATTACTAGTCTTGCCTTTTACTTGTCAATGGTTCCATCCGCTTTCATTTTCTTCTTGAAAATCCATTTATAGCCTAGTGGTTTGCAACCAAGAGGTAAATCTACTAGCTCCCATGTATGGTTATGCAAGATGGAATCCATTTCGCTTTTAATTGCCTCTTTCCATTGAGGTCCTTCGGAAGAGGTGACTGCCTCTTTGAAAGTTTGAGGCTCTCTTTCAACCATGTAAGTGTAAAAATCATCTCCAAATGACTTCTCCACTCGTGCCCTTTTACTTCTACGGGGCTCTGCTTCTTCCTCTATTTCTTTTCTATAGGAGGATTCATTGTGCTCAATTGACTTTGAAGCATTTGTCTCAACCTTATGGAGACATGGAAACACATTCTCAAAGAACGATGCATTTCTTGACTCCATTATGGTGCCTTTTTGAATCTCTTGAATTTTTTAGTCATGCACAAGAAATCGATACGCACTACTGTTTTGTGCATATCCTTCAAATATGCAATCAACAGTCTTGGGTCCTATCTTAACCACCTTGGGTGTAGGTACCACCACCTTTGCAAGGCACCCCCACACTCGAAGGTATTTATAGGATGGTTTTAGGCCTGACCATAACTCGTATGGTGTTTTATCCGATTTCTTTCTTGGGACCTTATTTAAAAGGTAGTTAGCGGAAAGTAGCTTCCCCCCACATTGAGGGTGGCAACCCAGAACTTAACAACATGGCATTCATCATTTCCTTTAAGGTCGATTTTTCCTTTCTGCCATACCATTTTGTTGTGGTGAATAAGGTACAGTAAGCTCACGTATGATACCATGAGTTGCAAAAAAATCCTGAAACGGTGATACATATTCACCTCCATGATCACTTCTTAGTACTTTAATTTTCTTATTAAGTTGATTCTCAACTTCACTTTTATACACTTTAAACTTCTCTATAGCCTCATCTTTACTTTTAAGTAAATAGACATAGCATAATTTAGTGCAATCATCAATAAAAGTAATAAAGTACTTATTTCCACCTTTAGATGGAATTGATTTCATGTCACACACATCGGTGTGAATTAATCCAAGTGGTTCGGTTGTCCTTTGAATGGACTTGAAAGATTGTCGTGTTAATTTCGATTCAACACAAGTGTTGCATTTGTATTTTGAATCAATGTGAAAGTTTGGTATGTGATTGAGTTTAATTAAACAACGAAGAGTACCAAAATTAACATGTCCTAATCTAGCATGCCATACATTTGAAGACTCAAGCAAGTAAGTAGAAGAGTTATTCATTTCATTATCATTATCACTTGGCTTAAGAGCCATTACACAAAGTTTGAACATACCTGTAACAACGCAAATTTTCAAATAAAATTTTCATTTAAAATAAAGTGATTTCATTCAACCAAAAGTATTTATTCCATGTTCCATATCAAATACATATATAAAAATCCCCAAGATCTCAAGTAGCAGCAGTGTGTATGCATCATGCCGGCGCCTTCCCACGGTCCTCGCTAGTACCTGAAACACATACATAACAACTTGTAAGCATAAATGCTTAGTGAGTTCCCCAGTATACGACTTACACATATACGCCTTTCCAGGCCCTGACCTTCCGGTCCACAACACTTCGCCTTCCGGCCCGTAACATAATCGCCTTCCGGCCCATAACATATTGCCTTCCGGCCCGTATCATATTGCCTTCCGGCACATAGTATATTGCCTTCCGGCCCATAACATTTACAACATATATTACATTTAATATAACACACATAGCACATATATCATACATCATACCTGACCTTTCTGTCACATAACATATCGCCTTCCGGCCCGTATAAACATACATATCATGCATAGCAACTACCTTTCTATTTATAGCATAAATAACACATATCATATACGACCTTCCGGTCTCACAGTCAAACCCTTTCGGGTGAAGTATAGTGAGAAGACTCACCTCGTGGTAATGTAAGCTATCAACTCTTGAAACTACTCGCACTCGATCCGCCGATCTGCAGACTCCCTATAATACCATATACCCTTATTAATACTCTTATCATTCAAGACAATTGACCCTAAGAATTTACATGCAGGTCAACTCTGGTCAACGGTCAACTTGACCGGACTCGTCGAGTGCAAAGGCGACTCGGCGAGTCTAGACGTCCTCCCCAACTTTCCATGTTGTTCCCCTTTCTACTCGTCGAGTATCCCTCTTGACTCGACGAGATCCTCGTGGAAGAATCGCGGGGCCACCCCGACTCCACTCGTCGAGTCTGAAGAACAACTCGGCGAGTCCCAGTGAATCTTCAAGCTACTCGCCGAGTCTGAAGAACAACTCGGCGAGTCCCAGTGGATCTTCAAGCTACTCGCCGAGTCTGATCATTGGGCTCGGCGAGTCCATGCCATGCAGTCGATCAACTGCTTCCTGAAATACGCATGGTCCCGAAATACGCAATCATGGGACTTTCTGGACCTCTAAACATCCTATTACTGGGGTATAAACGTTTGGGTAACAACATTATAATCTATCTAATCACCAAATGGGTTTCATAAACCCTAGATTCGTGTACACATCAAAATAACAGAAATGGTCCGAGTATTACCTGAAAACGCACTCTCTGTGTCTCCAAACCTCAGGACTCGATCCTCCTTGATATTCCTTTGGCCAAAACTCTTCTTCTTCTTGCCTAACAAATTCCTCAAAGTTCCAATAGCTTTCCCTCCTGCTCTAGACGTCCACAAACGATTAGGGTTCTTCTCAATCGGCCAAAAGACGAACAATGACGGCCTAAGAGGCGTTATATACGATCCAAACCAAACGGCTAGGGTTTCTGCTGAACAGCGTCGACTCGCCGAGTCCAGTCGCGAACCCGCGACCAAGCCTGTGGTCCTACTCGGCGAGTCAGGCACCAACTCACCGAGTCCCTTCCTAAAATGCCCCAAAAATAGTTTTAAAGCAAAACCTGAAATTCTGGGCTGTTACAATACCCCTATCAGCATACCCCTTACCCACATACATACCATTTTTGGTTAACACAAATTTATCTAACTCAAACACTAAGCGAAAACCATGCTTGTTCAACAACCAACCCGACACAAGATTCTTACGAATTTCTGGTACATACAACACATCATTCAGCGTCAGCTCTCTTCCCGATGTCATCTTCAACACAATCTTTCCAACACCTTGGATATCAGAAGTGGCCGAGTTTCCCATGAATAACTTGTCACCATTATCCACAACCTTGAAGTTTCTGAACCATTCTCTATTTGAGAAAACATGATGGGTAGCTCCCGTATCAATCCACCACTCCCTTGGATTGGACTCCACAAGATTAACTTCAGAAATAACCGCTGCAAGATCGATGTCAGACACATCTTTGGCTATCTTCTCCACAACATTTGCGTCATTAGCCTTCTTAGGAAGCTTGCAATTTGCTACCCGATGACCCCGTTGGTCACAGTTATGGCAGTTTCCTTGAAACATTTTCTTAAAAGTTCCACCTTTGGCTCCCAAGTTTGAACCCTTTCCTTTCTTTTGGAATTTTACCTTTCCAGATTTATTCTTCCCAGAAGTTTGACCATGCTCCACCACATTAGCTTTCTCAGAAGTAGGGGTATAACTACTCTTTTGAGATATCTTATTGTCCTCTTCAATTCGAAGGCGAACAATAAGGTCCTCAATGGACATTTCCTTTCTCTTATGTTTCAATTAATTCTTGAAATCAACCCAACTAGGGGGTAACTTCTCAATCATGGAAGAAACAGAAAAAGGCTCATTGAACCCCATACCCTCAGCATGTATGTCATGCAGGAGGACTTGTAGTTCTTGGACTTGGGACATAATAGTTTTGCCATCCACCATTTTATAGTCAAGAAATCGGGCAACCACAAATTTCTTTGTCCCGGCATCTTCAGTTTTATACTTTTTGTCCAATGACTCCCATAGTTCTTTGGCTGTCTTTGTTACACAATACACATTATAAAGTGAATCAACAAGACCATTAAGAACATAATTCCTACACAGGAAATCAGAATGTTTCCAAGCATCAATAGCAGTTAAAGCTTGCATATCTCCTTCTCCTTCGGGCATCCGAGCATCCTCTTCAATTAAGAATCTAGCAAGATTCAATGTGGTAAGATAGAAGAGCATTTTCTGCTGCCACCTCTTAAAGTTCAGTCCAGAGAACTTCTCAGGTTTCTCAGCATGATTGACCGGCATGGTCATCATTGGAGTTCCTTGAACATTAGGAGTTCCATTAGGCTTTGGTGGTTGGGAGCCTTCACCAGTAGTCATGCTACAACAAGAAGCAAATATAAAGCTGTTAAAGATTAAAATTCAGTAACCACTAAACTGTTTAATATTGTCTGTTTCCAGAAAGCAGGTTCTGAAAGACTGTGAAACAAAAGAAAGAATCTGAAAACAGATGATGGATGCAATAAACTTAAACAGAAAACAGAAGAATCATAAAAGATCTTAGAAAACGATTTCTGAAAACAGATTCTGCAAATGTTATTCATTATTATAAACACTAAATCAGAAACAATTTTTTTTCCCAAGTTCGTTTCGCACAAACGATTTGTTTTAAGACTATTAGGAAAATATAACCCAAAATTGTACGAAAGAACAAAAGCAAAAATTTCTTGACTGAGGTCTGTGTTTAACACAGTTTCCTTAAAACAAATTCGCCCTATATGGGTGTTTGTTTCCCAGGATACAACAGTGGAAAGAAATTCTTCTAGATTGCCCGAACCCTCACTCGGCCCGGATTATACCTTGGTTGCAGCAAGAGAGTAAAGATGATGTAGAAGCGTAAGAGAGGAAGAGTTTGATTTCGTTTTCGTTTCATCTGGGAGGTCTAACCAGTCACATAAGGATTGTATATATATATATATATATATATATATATATATATATATATATATATATATATATATATTATCCAATGTAACCGATGTCATTAAAACAAAATCGTAACTTTCACAATTAAATAAGAAAATTAATCAAAGAATAAAAACTGAAATCTATGATTAATAACTTTTAATTTGGTTTTGTAACAGTTAACCAAAAAAAGAAAAAAAATGCAAAAAAGGTCCTTGAACTTTTCTGGTCGACCGGTGGTGCATTCGTGTCCGTAGGACGCGCGGTCGCACACAAGTTCAGTGGACCGAAGCCAATTTGGTTCGCATTTGCACCCCCCACCCTCGTGCGCGCGCAAGAGAAAGCCTTGGTTCTAATTAGTCTTACAAAGGTAGCTAGTCTTTGTAGTTATAAACCAATTTTCTTTTCCTTCTTCCACCAATGTGGGATGAGTTCTAAAAACCCACTTGACTTCTTTATCTTCTCTTCAATTGCCTTACTTTGACAAGCAATTTCTCATTCATTTTTAATCTGTTTTGGACGTGTGATATATCGAAACGTAGATATCACGGAGGAGAACACAAATATTTAATCAATAACTCGTTTTGATTATATTTAGGGTATAAATTTGTGCTCAAAATGGAGAAAATCCTTTTTTGGAAATTAATGAAGTTAATTTTCCAACAGCCTCATCTATCACAGCCACCTCCCATAAACCCTTCCCTTATCTCTATCTCTCATAAGTACTTCTGACGACCCTTTTTCCAAAACTAAAAGCTCCAACAAAAGTTGAGCCAAGTCATCACCGACTTGACAAACATTTGAATGAAGTTTTTTTTACCTACATATCTTAAAACAACGGTCACTATGTTTGTTTGGAAATGATCTGTTTGCCTATATTTTATGGAAATAAATATGGACTTTTTTGAGAAGATGTAGCGAATTCAAAATTTTTATCTTCAAAATTACATATTTACATAACTCCTATGTTTTGTTGAAATGAAATCTTTGCTTGAAAATACTATGTGTTAACTTTAACATATAACATTGCACCATTAAAGGACATAAAGATGATTAGTGGTTAACGTTCGTGTATTTACATGAGAATCATTTACGTCATGTTGAGGAGATATATAATACAAATATACAAGGTTCTTGAGGCCAATTTCGATTGTTCTTTTGGTTGTCCTTTTTAGTTTTGGTTTTACGAATTTGGATTCCCAATGGGTTTTTTTCAAGATTGGTGGTCAAGTTTATAAAGGAAGAGGATAAGGTGGGGGATTGGGTTGGGGATTGAGATGGGGTACTTGACCATTTATTTAACTAAATAATAATAAATAAATAAATTGTTGGAAATAGGTGTTCAATATCATAACTAATTAGTATAACTTTGGAAATAATAACAAGGTCATTTTAGGGTTATCCTCAAGAATTAAAAGAGTTAGAAAATAATTTAAGAGAGGGAAATAAATAGTTTATCAATTTGTTATAGTTTGATAAATTAATTAGAAACTGGTTTGGATTAATTTGAAATTAATTGGAAGTAATTAGAATTAATTTGGTATTAATTAAAAGTACATGGATTGAATGTTATTTATTCAAAAGTTAAATAATTATGAACATTCTAGAACCCTATGAGAGAGGGACGGAAATTCACTAGGTTTTATCCTTAATGATTTTCGATTTTTACTAATTATTCAAGGAGGTGAAGAAGATTTGATTTGAATAAAATAAGGGTTTAATTTTGGTAATGATCCTTACTAGGTTTCTTGTCCACTAAGTCACATTCAGCTATAAATACCCCCTCCCATTCTCCTACGTTTTACGTCCCTTGCCTTCTTACTTTTTAGATTTGTATTTTTGTTGGGTTTTTATTCAAAAATAGCCTAATTTTAGAGACAAAATTGACGTAATTAGCAACGGAAGCACTTTTTAAATAAACTAAAACTATTTTACCTACCAATGATCATTTTGCAAAGCTTAGAAAGATTAAAAACTAACCAAATAAAAGAAGAAGTTTAAAACCTTTGAAGACTTTGGTTTCTTTTCGCAATTAGGAATTTGATGAAGATGGCATTATAACTCCAAGAAGAAACACGCTATAATATATCCACCAAGGCAATAATAAACTACCCAAACTTGTTAGTCATCACTTGTGTTAATTTGTTCTTAAGCCTTAAGGTTCATACCAAATAAACCTTAAAGAGAAGCAACTTATTACCATTCATATCTAGCACCATTTTACAAGAAGAAGAAAGGGAAGAGGAGCTCCAAAACCGAAAGTTTTGGCAGCTTATTTTGAGAGAAAAATATGAGCAAAAGAGCGAACACTTCATATTTGTAATCCGTTTCTTTTATGCATGCAAGTATGCATAAAGTCAAGACCATAAAATAGAAGTTTAAGACCTTTCTTACAAGCATGGGATGAATGAATAAAGAAAGGAAAAAAGCAATCACATGTCATCCCTATCAAAATTCAGTCGTCACCAACTACGAGACAAAAGTTCAAGTCTTTTTTACTTTACCAGCAAGTACTTAGTTACTTCTTAAATAAATGGTTACTCTAAGTAACCAAAACGTTATACATAACATTTATATTCATATCATATAATATTAAACTAGTTTTTGTTCTCTTTTATTATTATTTCCTAGAAATAATAATTCTTAATATGTTGGAAAATATTATTTTCATAAAATAATGTTTTTCCAATTAAATACAAGTGTTGATAATATTTCTTAATAGTAAAATTATAATAATAAATAATCAATTAGTGGTAAAATGCTATAAGGTGTGACCCTATAAGATCTTATGTCATTAGCAATATCATTCTATAATGACTCTTGGGCATATAAGATCTTTCAATCTCCCACTTGTACAAGATTCATCATAGATTGATATAGATAGTGCTGAACGTCTAGCAACATTCCACTACCTGCAATAACACACGAAGAAGAGTGTCATTCATCAACATATAACTCCCAAAAGTTCAAAGCTTCAATTGGTGTATAAAGTAAGTTCATTAGTTATCCCTTTGTTACAGACATCCCGTTAAACATGAGACTTGGATCGCAATCAACCTCATTTGCCAATCAACCTCATTTTGCAATCAACCTCATTTGGGGTTCAACTTTGGGTAACAGTTGTTAGATGTCTAACTCTCAACACATAAGAGAAACAAATATCATCTTGACTACCTAATCATTTTGCATAGTTTACACCTAACCTGAAAATGGCTCTTATAACTACCCTTTTTAAGGAACAACATTTGGCAAAAATCAAAGCACAACACTCCCTACACTTAAGTCTCACTATTTATCTCAGGTGTTAATGATACAATATAGTACCTTTAATCAAGTATCACTCATAACAATAATCAATGAGGTGATCTTGATGTGGGTCTGTTCAGTACCGGTTCTCTGATAAGTACCTATGAATTTTGGTTATAACCACTTTCCTACTTTCATATAGTGAGAGTCAATCAATCCAATTCATATTAGTCTTACTTTATAATTGCCCGCATAATTATAATCGACTATGAAATTTTAGAATAATGAGATCATTCATGGATTAAACATGTAATATAAAACACAACAAGTATTAATGTGATGATCATATCCCAATAATACTTGTTGTGTTCTATATTAACTTGTTTAATCCATCAATAATCTTATTATTCTAAAAGTTCATAGTCATTCATAATTATGGGAGTATTTATGAAGTAATACTAATATGAATTGTATAGGTTGATTCTCACCATATGAAAGTAGGTAATTGTTTGTAACCAAGATTCATAGGTATTTGTCAGGGAACTAGTATTGTAACGTCCCAAAAATCAAGACCAAAAATTTTAATTTTTAGAATAACAAAACCCTCTTTCAAAACATGTTCATAAAACCATAATAGAATCAAAGTATAACCAAAACACCCAAATACATTAGAGACAAATAAAATACAGAACAATGTTGTGACATCCTAGAATTTAGGGTTGAATCTGTAAATGGTCAGATCACTGCGAACCTTTTGTATCTTGACCGATTGAAATTTAATGCATATTTTAGTATAAATATAATTCCATTTCAAATACAATGAGATAGGAAATGGTATCTTACCTCAAATTATGGAAAATGTTGAACGAAACGTAAAACATAAACTGTAACTCTAGTCAACGTCTTGAAAACTGAAATTTCGTATTATGCATCTGTGAACAAAGAAAATATCCTAGACACGTAGCACCTGTTTCCCTGATCACGGATATATAAAGAACGTCCAAAACAGAGTTCGTATGCAAAAGATATGATCGTTTTAAGAAACTGAACCGGTATAACACTGACTTTATCTGATTTCGTAAACTGTATTGATCCGTTGAGGCACTTGCACACCTCAAATAGAAATTCTAAGAGCATTTTTGGGCTCAGACTATGGTCTAATATTTTATTTACCACTCGAAATATTTTTAGTAAAAATATTTGTAAAAGTCAGAAAAATCTGACAAATCAGAATCCGGTTCACATGAAAATTCAAACGCCGCTTCATGTAGATCCGTATATCGGATTTAAATTTCGTTTGAATATTTGAAATCACCGTGAATGTGACATTCTCTAGGCACTTTCAGAATATTTTTATGAGCTCCAAAAAAGATATCATGTAAACCGTAGCAGTTTGTGAATGGGACAAATCAATGACACAAAAAAAAAAAATTTGCAACCTTGATCGGTTGACTGAGTCCCCATCTCTTTTGACCTTTGAATGGTCAACATTTAAAAAAAACAAAAAAAAGGCCACACTCATGACTTTGTCCATCTCTCTCTCTGTAACATCCCAAAATTCGAGACCAAAAATTTCATTTTTAGTTAAGCGGTTTATAAAATAACTTATCAAATATTGCCATAATCATGTCAATACATAAAACCATAGTAGCATATCTCAAAACCATATCATCTGAAGTAATGAAAATATCATATTACAATCCCAAAAAACTCTGCAGAAATCATGTGTGCGTGTGTGATGTGCTGCTACACCGCCGGCTCCTTCCCCTTGGACAAAGAGGTACCTAAAACCAAAACTAAAATTGTAAGCACAAAGCTTAGTGAGTTCCCCCATCATACCACATACCACATAAAATCATCGGTATCTTTCAACCGGCATCTGCCATCGGTATCTTTCAACCGGTATCCGCCATCGGTACCTTTCAACCGGTGTCCGCCATCGGTATCTTTCAACCGGTATCCGACATCGGTATCTTTCAACCGTTATTCGACAATTATATCATCAAGTAATCACATACATAATGCTAGGCAAGTATGGGAACTATTTACCCTTCGGTATCTTTCAACCAGTATCTAACAATCCTATCATCATGTGATCAAAGCATCCTAGCACATAACATATCATACTATGGCAACCCAGACAATTATCACCAAGACAATCATCTCATAAACACTCCTACTAGTGGGCCAACATTATGGCCTTAGACCCACCCTTACTGGAAGGTAACTCACCTCAATGTCGTGTAGTGTTTGAACTGTCCTAGGCGTGAAGGTCGGCTCTCCTCGACTCCTCAATGCCTACAAGACAATCCTCAAGACATCGATAGAACATACAACCCTAACCAGGGTTAATACCATAACCAGTCAAAGTCAACACCTAGTTAACCTGACTCGCCGAGTTGGTCTACCAACTCGTCAAGTCCATACTCCACCAATCCGATCCAACCCTGACTCCACTCGTTGAGTCTAGCAAGAACTCGATGGGTTCTTCTTCATTCAAACCATCGAGACTATCTTCATCTGACTCACCAAGTTCTTCCATGAACTTGACGGGTTCATCTCCCTCGTAAGAACACGTCCAGTCTACGACTTACCGAGTTGTATGAACAACTCATCGAGTGCATCTTCAAAGGTTAGGAGATTGCCTTATTCTCGTCGATTCTGTTCTTACACTCGTCGAGTCCCATGATTCTCAGGTCCTTTTCACGTCTAAAAATCTATGGGACTTTCCTTCCTAACACTGGTCCATCCACAGAAAGGATTTGGTGATCATACACCGCGGCTCGTTGCGTTCCAAGAGCAACTCGACGATTCCATCCTTGAACAACATTATACAGTCGATTTTGATGAGCCTTAACACCTCAAAACCATAGATCTGCCCCCTAATGTCCATTTCATATGTAAAGCTCCAAACTCGGTGTACATGCATGGGAGTTTTGGCTTAGAAAGCCATAAAAAGTGCTCTACAAGATGCATGAGGCTCTCATGGCCACAAAGTTGGCACCTTTATGCCATGAGACCCTTCCAATGACTCAGATCTAAAGTCAAGACCCCAATAACACTCCACAAATCCGAATATGGCTTGGAAAGCCCTAAATGTCACCAGGATCCAAGTCTAAGGATGATTATTTACATGGAGGATCAAGATAGGAGCTTTTTATCTTAAATGGACTGGAAATGGAATGAAATCCCTAGATCTCCAAGCTTCAACTTGAACTCCCAAGCTTTTCTCCTCTTCTCAAGCCTCACAATCTTCCAAAAATGCAGAAAATGGCCTTAGAACACTCAAACAAGGGCTAGGGTTGCAAGATAACGCCTTTTGGGAGTATAAGGGACGGTGGGGGTTAAGATGGGGGAGTATAAGTTGTTTAAATAGGGCGCAAACCCTAAATATTAGGGTTTTTTTTCCAAACAGCTGCTACTCGTTGAGTCGGTCTTCCGGCTCGTCGAGTAGGTCACTAAACCCCCGCGTCCAAAATCGATTCTACTCGACGAGTTCAGCCTCCAACTCGCCGAGTCCCAGCCTAAAATGTGATAACTACATAAATATAATGCGTACTAGGAATTAGGTGTTACAAATCTCCCCCACTTATCTTAGAGTTTTTGCTCAAAGTTTGTTGCTCGATCCTGAAAAAGCTCGAGGTATTGTTCCATCATCTCCTCCTCCGGCTCCTAGGTCCATTCCGAGCCCTTGCGGTGTTGCCACTACACCTTCACTAGCTCCATCCTCTTGTTCCTCAGATCCCTTGACTTTCTATCAAGGATTGCCACCAGTCTCTCAATGTAGTTCAGGCTGTCATCAACCTGAATATCCTCCAAAGGTACCACCTCTAAGTCGTCTACCAGGCATTTCCGCAACTGGGAGACATGAAAAGTGTTATGAATCTAACTGAGATCGGCTAGCAGATCCAGCCTGTATGCTACCTTGCCCACCCGAGCCATAACCCTGAACGGTCCAATATATGTGACAACTCAGAATTTCTATCGTATATCAATCCCTGCATTCAATCAAAGTCAAACTTTCAATTGCTAAATTTTAACAGTTTTGGAGTCAGTTTGAGTGTTCTAAAGCTTAGTACTGCAAGAGAAAACTGGAGAGAGGATACTTTAGGGTAAAGTATGCAACATTTAAGTTCCAAAACTCCAAGAGTTTGGAGTTTAAACCCTAAGGACTATATAAGTGACACTTAGTCATTTTTGTCAATTTTAACCATTTTCAAGTCCTTAACCTCATTCTCTCTAAAGTATCATCACTAGATCTTCAAACTTAGTAAGTATTTTCTTCCTTGATTAGTTAATAAACTTCATTATCTAGTGTTTGTGAATGATTTCATCCATTAAATCTCTTCATTTGATAGATAATCAAGTGTTCTTCATTTACCAAAGAACACCAAGAACACACACTAGTGTTCTTGAGCCTTAAGCACCCTTTCAAGCTTCAACACTGTAAGCACTCTTGTCTTAGCTTGTTCTATGCTTAAATCAACAAGATTACACTAAGAATTCATCAATAAATCATGATCAAAAGGGATTTTACGGCCAAGGAACCTCCTTGGGTCGTAAAGTCTATTTAAGGGTCCAAATGAGCCCTAATCTCTTCTCAAGCCTTAGGATCAAGTCTAGAACACTTCTATCATAAGCTAGGGACCTTAAACCTTGATTTGGTACAATATACCATGAGTTTACGGCCATAAACTCATGGGGAAATGGTCCTTAGGCCGTGAACACTAGTTAGTGGTGCAATGGTGCCACCATTCCTTCCTAAGGCTTAGACTTGATCATAGAACACTTCATATGGACTTATAAGACCTTAAACCACGACTTGATACTTAGTACCATAAGTTTACGGCCGTAAACTCATGAGGAAATGGTCTTTGGGTCGTAAACTCACGTGGTTCATACCATATGGACCATAAACTCCCAAGTGAGACCCTACACCCCTTATATGCAACTCTAAGTGGTTTAACACTTCAGTACAAGTGTTTTCTAGTCCCTAAGGTTGTTCCATTACCTAATTAGTTGTTATAAACACTAATTGTAAGCATATATGTGTCATTATATGTTAAATAGGATCCGTGTGTGCTCAAGTCCTCGCTTGACACTTAGCATCCTTTATCGATCTTGCATTCGTATCACTCACTTCAGGTGAGTTCATACCCCTTAAACTTTTCTTTTAAATGATTTTAAATGCTTTTATGGGGGGAATACAAGTAGAAAACATGCTATTTGTAAGATCAATCACATGTGATTTACAACTGTGTTTCAATCAAGGATTTCATATACTTCAAACTGTGTTTCAAAACAAACTACTTTTAAATCATGTTATAAACTGATATCAAGTCATTATTTATTTATTGTTCAAAACTTTTTAAATGTATTACAAAATGTCTTTTTAACTTATATATTGTCAAAAGCATGTATATATATATATATATATATATATATATATATATATATATGTATAGTTATATACATAATGTTTAAAGGACTTAGGATTGCTAGCTCGCTTCATTTCCTTTTCCTTGTTTGGATGTGGACTTAGGGTACCGGCCAGTTGTCCAAAGATCATCTAAATATTAGATATATATTACATATACATATGTAGACATAGAAGTTCTATTCAATCAATTCAATACCTTTGGGTAGCAAGGGTATACATTCATCTGTTCATATACATAACTTACTAGTAAACTATAATAAGTATAGTTTAGGAGAATACTATCATATACAAATACTATAACAGTGAATACTATAACAGAGAATATTATAACAGAGAATACTAGACAGAGAATACTATAACAGAGAATACTATACAAAGGATACTATACAAGGAATACTATACATAGAATACTATCACTATAACAAGTATAATATACCAAGATTCAGAGATAACATAATGTGAGATACTACTTCATGACACATCGACCATTTCGTTATGTCACGTTTTGTAACAAGAATCTCTTGGAGGGAGAGCGTGAGTTTGCGTATAGATCTATACTGGATTGACTATCCTACACCTTTGATGTTCGCTACAGTGGGACTTGCAAGTCTACGGGTGCCAAATGTTATTTCTTCCGACTTCTTTCATCGTCGTGTTATAGTCAGATTAGTGTGGTAACAATCATATCACATTTTTCCTTAATTAAACCATTGGTTTTAAGGTAGTTATTACTTCAGTGATTAATACAAATAGTATTGCAGTACACATATACATTTTCCCATTATATTCAAATTGTGATCTTCTCACATAAAGGGTAATATAAAACTATATTTTGGTAATGATAGTCATACTTGGGAAAAGCTTTCACGTTTACAAAGAGACAAACATACAAAACAGTTGGGTCTTGGTAGAATACTACTTTTTATACTAGTAGAAAATATAGGATTTTCTTGGAGTTTTCAAACATATACAAATATTTACATTGTTCAATTACAAATATTTTCATCAAACTTATACAAACATTAACACTAAATACTTATGAACTCACCAGCTTTAATGCTGATCTACACTTTCAAATAACTTGTATTCTCAGGTCACCAGTAGACAGGTATTGATGATTAGGTTTTGAGAAGACGGAGCATCTTCAAGACTTGTCTTTTATTTTGATTATTCTTTTTTTGTCTTATTACTATTAAATAACACACTTGTATGAAATTATACTATTAATGTAATGGATGATGTTGTTGCTTATTTACTACTTTGAATTGTTATGATACTGTACATGACGTCCTCCGCTCCAGAACGTTTCCGCCGTTCTTGGTTTTGGAGTGTGACAGATTGGTATCAGAGCATTGTTTATAGTGAATCGAGTATATCAACCCATAAAATATATACTAACTATAAGTACAATGGGATTAAAATTCTTTGACCAAGAGTTTATACTTTTAAGTACTAAAATACTTAACAAGAAGTATACATAATTACATACCGACATACTTACTATAGATCAGTGTCATACTAGAACATAACAAAAGTATTACGATTGTTGAACATCACAAGTAAGCTCAGGGATGTATGACCAGTTCTGGGAAAGACATAACCTGATCAACTATGTTAGTCCGAGAAGTGATTAGCATATGCTGAGAATGTTTGTGATGTATCAACAAGTCTAAGAACTTACCAACACCACTAGAACACAACATAAATGTAAAATACTATAGGAGTATTTTGTGTTACTAAAATTACTTAATTGAGAACTAAACAGGTCCTTATTAGTATGTCAATAGTTAGTGAGTGGATACACTACGGTTATATGTAACTATGGTGGCATAGACTTAGAATATGTGATCTTTGCTTTACCTCCTGTATGTTGTTTGGTTGTGGACTTAGGGTTAGGATCACTTATTCGAAGGTCTATCTTGGTTTATTTACGTATGACTGGTATGCACTACGAAAACGTTGGAGTAACTAATAAATATCATCTTATAATTATTTTAGTTAGTACGCTTATTAATTATTTCTTATACCCCTTTTCACGCGTAGATATCATGGTTGGATGCCATATCCCCGGAGACCCGTACTTCCCAAATCAGGGTAATGTTGGATGGCAGGATGACGATCCAGAAGATGACCATCCAATCCCTTTGGATGATCACCTTGCAGAAGGCTTTTCAGATGGTTCCGACTCCGAACCAGAAGTCAACAACCTACCTCAAGTAGTTCAGAACCCAAATCTCAACCCCCGACCTGCATTTTAAGGTCCCACACCCTTGTGGGCGACAAAATTGAATCGCTGGAGTGATGAGCAGGGTCAACCATTACCCTTCAATAGAGACTGGAGCTTTTAAAATCTCAACGAAGGAGGCTCTGCTAACCGAGTCTTGCCTATTATGGTCTGCAGGATTTCTCGGAATATTAAGCAAGGTAGAGCAGCTATCAACCGAGTCGTGGAAATTGACGCTAACTAAGGTGTTAACACGGTCCGGATTGTCCATCTTGAAGAAGCTATGGAAAGGACTAGGAGAGTCAATGAGACTCTGCAGCAACAGCTAGCTGCATCCCGCGCTGAGGTTATAGAACTTCGAGTGTGTCAGAAAGCTCATGAGCGACATCTTCAGGACGTTGTACGTCAACTGGCAGATCTGAGGGTTCGCCTGAGGAATTCCCGTTGCCAGTAGAAGATGTCTGACTCATCTTTTCTTTTAGTTTAAGGAATAGCCTTTCATATCGGTGCTCTAGGTAGCACTTTTCTGTAAAATATTCCTGTCATTCAATTACTTTAACTAGACTCCTAAGCTGTCAAAATTTTGCTACTTCTGATATGATGTAAGGCCTACTCTTAGGTCAATTTTTTTCCCAAACGCATTACACCCTTAATATCAATGATATTGGCAGTCAGCTAATCCGTTGTAGAAATCTTTGTTCAGATACATTCATTCTTGTGATTCTAGAACTCTATGAACTCATACTCTTATCTAGTTGTTGAACTATGGCGATTTAGTTCATGGGACTCATTCATTTATGTCACTATTGAATTGTTATCATTATACTCATATTTTAAATGTATAGTTGAAAGATGCCTCCCCATAGGTCAACAAGGCGTAATCCTCCGATTACTCCAACTCAAACACCACCTCCTCCACAATTTGATACGACAACTCTCAATATTGCTGTAGACGCGGCTGTTGCTACAGCCATGGCACAATATCACAACAACTAGGGAACTAGTGGAGGTGGAACAGTCGTTCATTCCACGCAAGGTGACTTCGTTGTGCGCTCGCGAGAGTGAACTTATAAGGACTTCACCAACTGTAAGTCACAAACCTTCAAATTTGTTGTCGTAATTGTTCGAAAAGACGGAATCGATCTTTGAGATTTGTTCCTATACTGAAGGAAGAAAATTTAAATTTGTTGCATGCACCTTCAGTGATAGATCCCTGACGTGGTGGAATAGCCATGTCAAGTCACTAACCTAAATAGTGGCAAATGCTATGGGCTGGGAAGCTCTTAAAGGGCTGATGGTTGAAGAATATTGCCCGAGGAGCGAGGTTCAGAAGATGGAACAGGAACTCTGGAGTCTGACCATGAAAGGCTCCAACATAGTAGCATACACTGCCAAGTTCAACGATCTAGTGGCGCTATGTCCCAATATGGTTCCCACTGAGGGGAAGAAGATTGAAAGGTACATTTGGGGGCTAGTGCCTCCATTTCAGGGGAATGTAGTAGCTTCAAACCCCACTACTTTCAATAGTGCCAAGCGATTGGCACAAAGACTCATTGATCACAGAGTCTCTACCCCGACAACGACAACAACCCTTGCTATCCCAGAACCCTCCAAATCCGCTGACAACAAGTGGAAGTTCTAGGATAACAAGAAGGGAAAATTGGCACAGAACTATCCCAAGAAGCAGCAAGTAGTGGCTGTTAATTCCGCGATTGTACCTACTGCTACAGTGCCAAGGAATCCGTATACCGGAAATTTACCCAAGTGCAACAAATGCACTTTCCATCATAATGGTGCCTTCCGGGAAATGCAGTGCATTAACTGCCACAGAAAAGGGAACACTTCCCGATTCTGCAAGGCTCCAGCAAGGCCAATTAACCAAGTCCCCGACATTGGTGTAGGCCAGGCTTGCTACATTTGTGGCGAGGTTGGTCATTTCAAGAGAGACTGCCCGAAGGCAGGGAATGCCGGCGGAGTGGGAAGGATTCTGGCGACAGGCCACGAAGAAGCCGTAGCTAATCCTACGATAGTTACTGGTACATTTCTCCTCGATAATTCATATGCCTGTATTCTATTCGATAGCGGAGCAGAGAGAAGATTCGTAAGCCAGAAATTTGTTCACTTACTTTAACAAAAACCACGAGCACTAGAGGAATCTTTCACTGTAGAAATTGCAAACGGAAAAACGAAAAGTACTAACTGAATATATACATAGGTTGTACACTAACTCTAGATGGCCATTCTTTCCAAATAGATCTCATGTCAGTCTCAATTAAAATTTTTGACGTCATAATCGGCATGGATTGGTTAAGTCATCATCACGTCGACATCATGTGCTTTGAGAAAGCAGTTCGTCTTAACCTCCTTAATAACGAAACTCTAGTTATCTACGACGACAAACTAGTATGAACCTTCGCATCATTTCGTGTATCCAAGCTTAGAAATGCTTGCAAAAGGAATATCATGCATTCCTTGCTCACATCGTCGATACGAGTCAAGAAGTGAAGGAAATTCAGAACATTCCAGAAGTACGCGACTTTCCCGACATCTTTCTAGAAGAACTACTGGGATTACCACCGCAATGTTGGGTTATGAGCATTCTGACACTCCTAAGTGTAGATGCAACCCTAAATACCTTGGATCTATTTTTTCTCTATTATACATGCAATTATGAACTTTCCAAGGTGTTACCCTATCTAGCATACAATAATTGATACTTGGGTAATCAAATGGATAGAGTACATACCTTTGTTTGATGTAGCTTGTCTTCATGAAGCTTGAGTGCCTAGTTCCCAAAGTGTGACACCTCAAATGGTTCACACAACACCATGAACTCTTGGAATAACCTTGAGAATAAGGATACTTTGATTCTCTCTAGTGAAATCGGCTAGCCCTTCTTAGTGTACCCACACTAGTGCCAATTTCACCAACCAAGGACCTATTTATATAGTGTGGAGATTAGGGTTAAACCCTAATACCCATGACTTTTCATTTCTTGTGATCCATGGGTTAAACACTCCATGGACTATCCATGAAAGCTTAGCCCAACTTAAATGAACTTGGCCCATCACACACACACACACACACACACACACACACACATATATATATATATATATATATATATATATATATATATATATCTATGAGTCCATATTTAATTAGTTCTTTTTGATCACTTAATTAATTATAAATTAATTCTTGATCAATACTAATTAAATAATATGATTATATATTAATCTATTAGAACTTATAATATATTAATGTTAAATCACTAGTATCCTTTTTCCTCATCTTGTCTATCCAATTGTCCCGATGCCATGCAACCCAAATGGACCATGCTGGGTCGGATCAAGTCTTACCAATTATAGTTATGAACTTAGACATTAATCCAACAGTCTCCTACTTGGATAAGTCTAAAACTATTATTGCATATGATTTCAAGAACCAGTTGGCAATCATAGCTCTCAAAAGCTTCCGTCGAACTCTGACCTTGCTGATGATCTCTGACCTTTGTCAATGACTTGTCCATTAGATAAGTGATCATATATTACTCCATTCTAGATATCATCTGGACTGATACATGGATTATAAATCATTCTCTCTATCCATCTGTTGTTTCCCGATTTCAGATTCATGATGACTGACTGATTGAATAGATCAAATCAGTCCTGGCTTGGCCAAGCACTCACATGTATCATCATTAAATCATCGAGGGGCCCACAGATATCGCTTTTATCCCGAAGGTAAAAGGAATGGATAAACTTCGACTCATATGGCTTGTTCTACTACTTGTTGAATTATATACAAAGGCACGTTTTATAACATCGAGTTTACAATGCGTTTCCGTGCAATCAATGTACAACCAACTCATAGTAACAACTCATATCTCTAGGTTTGAAGAATATAAGATATTATCATCTCATGATCACTCGTGATAAAATCCATGAAGTGATTCCAATGAGCGTGGGTTGAATCCAATACTCAGAACTTATGAGCACTCATGAGTGTTGTAGCACCACCTTGTCCAACATCTTAGACCTCTACAAGCCCAACTCATGACAGTCTTGATTCATATCTACTTCCAACATATGACCGACTGTGGATAGTTTGAATAACTTAGTCAATCAGGAAGAACGACCTAGTTATTCTGGAAGTCAAAACATGCAAAAATGAAACACAAGATTAATTGAATCCAATATGGTCTCAAAACTTATGAATATAAATAAAACACCTTTTATTTATCACCATATGATTACACATTATTCATTGCATACTGTTTCAACTATCAACTTTATTCTTGAATTAAAACAATAGTTGTCCCATGCTCCGAGCATGTACACTATGTTTTTCTAAACAATAGCTTTGCCATACACCAAGTATGCACTCTATGTTTGTCTAACCATTAGTTATGCCATACTCCAAGTACGCACACCAAGTTTGTCTATGATCTTTACTTTGTGAAATAACCAATTGAACCATGATTCTAATTTCACACTCCCAAGTCCTTACAGTAATGCAAGAATTCCAAATTCATGCCTTTTACCGAAATCTATTCGATTCTAAACTTATATGCATTGGTCCTCTTGTAATTATTATGCACAAAGTCACAAAGACTTGTCAACAAACATTACAGAGTATGGAGATCAACTCCATGGAACCGAAGTCTCATATTCAAGGTTCATTGCCTTTGAACATTCTTCTTGCATTAATTTTCTTACATAGATAACTTCTACCTATGGAGACAACTCCATATTCCCATTTTGACTACCCCTTCTAAACAAGAATTGCCTCTTTTCAGATTAGGTCAATATGGTCCTTCCAAAGTTAACATTATACTTCCAACTGTCCATGAGCAACCAATCTTTGGTAAACCTTACATTGTCCTCAACAATTGCTTAATCCTTTTAGTCATATCCAACTCTAGACCTCTTCCCTTCTTAATGCCCCAATCATTTGGAAAATTTTAGAAAGGATGAATGTAGCACATGTAATCGATCCTATATCCGAAGCATATGGGACATGATTCATGATGCCTCACATAAAGAGTAAACCAGTATTTTGTTATAATATTTCCATTTGTATTTACCAAGTTCTCATAATTCAGATTATGAAAAGGGATGCCGTAATCATAATCGAATTTTAGAACGCAAATAATGAACCCATATATAGAATTTCCTTATGTTGAGCCATTCCAACATGAAATTCATATATATTCTTGACTAAATTTGATTAAAATCTCAATCTAATCTTTTAGAATTGAAATGAAGTATAATTTCCTCTCCCTTAATTATAGCAAAACAACTTTTTCAACCCCTGCAGCCTCACGAATTGAAACTTTTGTTTTCTATAATTAACATTGCTAACTTGCAATACTTATCATAATTATCATGCTCCCACTAACATGATGATTATTAGCATAACACTTATGCTCCCACTAGCTTTGACATGTACTCAGAAATCTGCTGGACTAATAGAAAAACAATACTTTATTGACTTTCTTACCAAAGTTCAGATTTCTGATACTAGATTGCTTTGATAAAACTTTATCAATATCATACACCTTATCTTAGATTGCTCATAGGTGTGTCTAAACAATTTAAGAACTATGAAAAGGGATGTCGTAATCATAGTCTCAATTGTTTAGACCTTTGCCACTTCTCACAATTCCATGTTAGTGTTCCGGTTAACCACACACGCTCCACTAATGACTTTGAGAATGCGAATATCACAATTGTTATCTAGTTAAAATCTACTTAGTGAAAGTGTTTCCTCACCATCATTTTCATGAAACGGAGAGAAACCTTATGACACTTAGATTTAATGGTGTATGTGTTCTTATCCATGTGAATCGTAAAAACCATAATCACAAGACAAGGTTAGTGACAAATCCAAACTCTTATGGATTGAACTGTGCAATCTTAACTTCTTGCCACCTAGCAGCACAAGGGCTTGCCATTGCTTCCAAGTTGTTATGCAACCAATTGTGAACTCTAATAACTCATATGCAAAGTCAACTTTAACTGGAATGGGCACAAAAATAGAAATTTTTCAACACGATAGGTTATAAACCTCACGTTCTGTGCTAGTGATAAACTTACAGGTTTTTATTCTTGATTATCCTTTCAGGATCTTTAAGACTCCCACTATCCTCTTGACACATAAGACTCACTTGCCAAATATTCAACAGATAGGTTGGATTCTTTATAAAGACAAACACTTTACACAATTGGCCTTAGTTGGTCTTTATTTTATCCAAAACATCACAACTTACCAATTTCAAATGTAAAAGAGTATGACACTTTTACTCTTACATTTGACAAGTGTTTTAAACCTGTCTTTAAGATATGTCACTCAACTTACAGTCTTGGAGTATGACTCTAAGACTTGTTTTGGAACGAAGTATGACTCATCTTCTTGATTTAACCATTCCAACAATTCAAGATTCCTCTTCTTAGTCATAAGAATGCCCTAAGATTTCCTTAGAGGACTAATCGTGATATGATTTCTAAATAATTAAGATGATCACAAAAACTGATACTAAAGTACTCTCCCATCTTTTCAGATTTGAGAAACTTTTATACTTCTGCCTAATTTGATTCTTCTCATTCGTTCTGCCATACATCAAAACTTTTCCAATGCTTCAGAATTATACTTAAACTTGTAAGTATAACCATATTTACTAAACTTTAGTAAATCATGATGAATAGTCTTATCGATCTTTTGTGGTGGACTTGATTAGTGCACAAGAATGTGTACTCAATCACTTAGTCCTTCACTTGACTCACATATACATGTGAATAAGGAATTAGTCTTAATTTTCCAAAGATGAAAATTCTCATTCATCATACTATACAACTTGCATGATTTCCAAGTTTCTATCCAACTGAAACCTTGGGTGATGAGAATCTTTCCTTATTTGGTAAATTTAAACACTACCACAAATGAAAGAATCAAATTCATATTTCCAATATTGCTATCAATGGAATCATATAAGCAACATCTTTTTTCCACAAATGTCATTGTAAGGATATTTTAAAATAAATAAAATTAAAAACTTTTCTTTTATTTTAAAACTTTGCGGAAAAACTAATCCTTACAATGCAAATGTATATGAAAACTTGTTGTCATCTATTCCTAAGCAATCTATCATAACTCTTAAGCACCTGCTCAAAATTCTGATCACCGAACCATGCGATCGAAATCCATCTTCGCGATCAGAATCAGCATATACTTCCTTCTCCACTTTTCCTTTGATTCTTAAAACATCAATATCTGACCCAGTCACATCATGTAATAAGAATCTCAGAGTAGAAACTTAACAGAGTTAGATAGTGGACTTTACCTGAAGTAGAGTCAAACTTATTGACTTTAACATCGTTAGGTAAATTTAGCAGCTTCGCAATCAATTCCCCTACCTTTGGCAATTTAACATATGGACTCTTTGATCATGGTACATGGGACTATCACAGACTTAGCATTTCTCTTTACCATTTGGTCATATGAATTGACTATGGTTGATCCCTTTCCATTGGGAAGAGAATGCTTTTTCTGGATTTCCAGTGTCATCATTGTTAATGTCCATAAAGTTTTTGGGAAGTTGATCTTAGCAAATAGATAAGATCATTAAGGGTCTTGTCATAGTCTGTTTCATAGGAGTCCCAAAAGTAACTCACTATTAGACTTAGAAAGTGATTGGACATCCAACTTTCTCAAGACTTTGACACCCAACTCTCCCGGCTTGTCAATATGTTACTTCATCTCCAAGATGTGTGCACACATAGAACTTGCTTGCCAATAGGGCTAGAGTGACCTTGAACGTGTGGGATAGGGAGAATAATTGGAGGAGTTGGAGGAAGTGAAGTTCCAATAGATTTGGGAGGATCATAAATGTCTGAACTAGACATATTTTGGGAGATATTCAAGATAGTTGATCTAAAGTCCTTAATATAACACCCAATATGAAATATTAAGGCTAGGACCCTACAAACTATTTTATAACTTGGAAGAGGGATGTGGTAATCTAAGCTATAAAATATTTGAAGGTAGGTGAATGACGTTCCACCAATTTCCACCAAGATAAACGAAATGTATTATTAGGTTTTAATTGGTTTTGAAACTCCTAGATTCTTTTGAGATTCATTGAACTTTTCAATGGCATGTTTCAATCTCGAGTGTGCCCTTCAGGTTTTGTGATTGGGATGTTGAGGATCACAAAACAAGGTGTGAAGTAACCATGCAAATATACTTGGTACCCTTAATATTTACCCCTTAATCGATGTGCCAGTTAACCACACACGCCCCATCGACACTATGATAAACATTAAGTTACCATTTGCCTACCTTGTTAAACCAGGTTAGTGTGTCGGTTAACCACACATGCTCCACTAATGACTTAAACAAGGTGCAAAGTGTAATTTCATGGATTAGCACCTTATTCACATTTTCCTAAGTAATTAAGATTGGGAATTTATAAATGTTTAGTTACTTAGTATTTATCATTAATACTTTTAATGAAGGGAGAATTCTAGTCCTTGTCCTACCCGTTCGGTTAACGACCCTCCACCAGTCAAGGAAGCGGTGGGTGAGAGTGGACACCCATTAAACTGTCATTTTATAGGCAGTAACCTTATACCCCCCTTATAGACCGGCTTCGTGAATGAGGCCTACTAACGGTAAGACTGACTTTACTCTTATACACACATATATATATATATATATATATATATATATATATATATATATTATTAACTTATAATATTATAAAGTATAAGGGTTGAATTTTAACTTTTAAAATTCTAAGGGCTAACTTGGAATTAAAGTATTCATAAGAGAAAACTTTTCAAATTCGAAAACTTGAGGGAAAGTTTTGAAACTATTCAAAACTAATTAATTCCATAACTTATGAGTTTAAAGTAGTTTTAATTAAAAAAAACTCTTCAAGTTCCATAACTTGAGGACAAGTTATGGAAGACTTTAAACTATTAAAGAATATAACTTTTCTTCTTTTGTAACTTATGGAACTATTTAAGGCTACACATTCTTATTATTTAATGAAGTGACTCTTGAAACTCCATAACTTGAGGACAAGTTATGGAGTCATAAAACCATTTAATGAGAACAGGACTCTTCATCTTGTAACCTTTGCCAACTTTATGAGTTTTAAGAAACTCAAAATGTGACCTTTTATGTAACTTGAGGAGAAGTTACACAAACACATTTTAGAATCATCTCTTAGATTAAAATGGATTGAAAACACATAATCAATTAACTTATCTATTAATCTAAGCAACTCATATGAACAAAGATAATTCACATCAAACTTTTTCATGTAATTAGCATAACTTTTAAACTAATAAAAACATGAATATATTGACAATTATCTTTGAATGTGGATAAGCATGAGCATTAACACATCAAAAACAAGTTTATAAGTCCAAAAACATCTTAGGGTAATGTTCCTAGTCTAATTCCAGCCAAAACAGTCGAATATATGATGTCTGGGGTCCAACTCGTCGAGTACATGAACCAAATCGACGAGTTGGATGATTTTAGCCTTGGACTCAGCGAGTCTGCTGTGCTGACATCACTAAAATTTGATTTTTAAGCCAATTTTGCAAGTATAACAAGAAAACAAGCCTAGGCTCTGATACCATTGTTGGGTTATGAGCATTCTAACACTCTTAAGTATACATGCAACCCTAAATACCTTGGATCTATGTTTTCTCTATTATACATGCAATTATGAACTTTCCAAGGTATTACCCTATCTAGCATACAATAACTGATACTTGGGTAATCAAATGGATAGAATACATACCTTTGTTTGATGTAGCTTGTCTTCATGAAGCTTGAGTGCCTAGTGCCCGAAGTGTGACACCTCAAATGGTTCACACAACACCATGAACTCTTGGAATAACCTTGAGAATAAGGATACTTTGATTCTCTCTAGTGAAATTGGCTAGCCCTTCTTAGTGACCCACACTAGTGCCAATTTCACCAACCAAGGACCTCCTTATATATTGTGGAGATTAGGGTTAAACCCTAATACCCATGACCTTTCCTTTCTTATGATCCATGGGTTAAATACTCCATGGACTATCCATGAAAGCTTAGCCCAACTTAAATGAACTTGGCCCATCACACATATATATCTAAGAGTCCATATTTAATTAGTTCCTTTTGATCACTTAATTAATTATAAATTAATTCTTGATCAATACTAATTAAATAATATGATTATATATTAATATATTAGAACTTATAATATATTAATATAAAATCACTAGTATCCTTTTTCCTCATCTTGTCTATCCAATTGTCCCGACGCCATGCAACCCAAATGGACCATGTTGGGTCGGATCAAGTCTTACCAATTATAGTTATGGACTTAGACATTAATCCAACACGCAACGCCAAGTCGAGTTCAGAATCGACTTAGTGCCTGGGGCTACTCCAGTAGCCAAATCTCCTTATCATCTAGCACCAGCAGAGATGCAGGAAATTTCCAGTCAGCTTAACGAACTTCTCAAGAAGTGATTTATTAGGCCAAGCTTCTCACCATAGGGAGCATCGGTCTTGTTCGTCAAGAAGAAAGACAGATCGTTTCGTATGTGCATCGACTATAGGGAACTCAACAAACTTACCATTAAAAATAGTTATCCTCTACCCTGCATTGATGATTTATTTGATCAACTTCAAGGAGCAAACTACTTCTCGAAGATAGATCTACAATCCGGGTATCACCAGTTACAAGTGTTAGAGGAGGATGTTCCCAAGATAGCCTTCTGAACTCGTTATGGGCACTACAAGTTTGTAGTGATGCCGTTCGGATTAACCAACGCACCAGTTGTATTCATGGATCTAATGAATTGGGTGTGTCGTCCTTACTTAGATCAGTTCATCATTGTCTTCATCGATGACATACTTATCTACTCTCGAAGTAAGGAGGAGCATAGTCAACACCTACGAAGAGTCTTAGGAACATTACGATCGGAGAAGCTCTATGAGAAGTTCTCTAAGTGCAAGTTTTGGATTCAAAGAGTCAAAATCTTGGGCCACATTATTAGTGAAGAAGGAATTCACGTGGACCCTTCCAAAATCAAGGCCATTGAGAACTGGTCAGCACCGAAGACGCCTATAGAAATTCGTCAATTTCTAGGTCTCGCTGGCTACTATCAAAGGTTTATACAGAATTTTTCTAGCATCGCTAAGCCGCTTACTACACTGACCCAGAAGGGTGTGGCCTTTGACTGGGAAGAGAAACAAGAGTAGGCGTTCCAAAAGCTGAAGCGAGCCTTATGCACCGCGCCAATACTATCCCTCCCAGAAGGAATAAAAGACTTCGTAGTCTATTGCGATGCATCCAACCAAGGGATCAGATGTGTTCTGATGCAACGAGATAAGGTCATCGCCTATGCCTCGAGGCAGCTGAAGACACATGAGGTCAACTACACCACGCATGATCTTGAGTTAGGAGCAATTGTGTTTGCTCTAAAGATCTGGAGACACTATCTGTACGGTACGAAAAGCACTATCTTTACAGACCACAAAATCCTTCAACACATCTTTGATCAAAAGGAGCTCAACATGAGACAATAACGGTGGGTCGAGCTACTCAATGACTACAAATGCGAAATTCATTATCATCCCGGCAAGGCCAACGTAGTAGCTGACGCCCTAAGTCGGAAAGAATACTTTGGTCGTAGAGTCAAATCATTGACTATGACTATCCATTCACACTTGTCCACACAAATTAAGGAGGCTCAGCTCGATGCTTTGAAACCTAACAATGTGGCAAGTGAATCCCTGAGAGGGATGGATAAGAACTTGGAAAGCAAGTGTGGTGGAGCGTTATATTTCAAGGAACGAATCTGGACACCAAAACACGGTGGCTTCAGAGACGTGGTCATGACCGAGGCGCACAACACTCGATATTTCGTTCACCAAGGTTCATGTAAGATGTATCTGGATCTTTTAAAGTTATATTGGTGGCCTAACATGAAAGCAAATATTGCTACCTTCATGAGTAAATGCCTTACTTGCGCAAAGGTTAAGGTCGAATACCAGAAACCATTAGGTTTACTTCAGCAGCCAGAGATAACAGAATGGAAATGGGAGCGGATTACTATGGACTTCATAAACAAGTTACCCAAGACAACGGGTGGACTTGATACCATTTAGGTCATCATCGACAGATTGACCATATTCGCGCATTTCCTACCAATCAAGGAAACTGACAAGATGGAGAAACTAACAAGAACATACATTAGGGAGATTGTATGACTGCATAGTGTTCCCATATCCATTATCTCTGATAGAGATATTAGATTCACTTCGAGGTTCTGACAGTCGCTATAAAGTTCCCTAGGAACAAGGCTGGACATGAGTACAGACTACCATCCACAGACCGACGGACAAAGTGAGAGGACTATCCAAACCTTGGAAGATATGCTGAGAGCCTCTATGATCGAATTTGGGAAGGCATGGGATACTCATTTACCCCTTGTCGAATTTTCCTTCAACAATAGTTACTACACGAGCATAAAGGTTGCTCCATTCGAAGCCCTCTATGGCCGGAAGTGCAGATCCCCTCTGTGCTAGGCTGAGGTGGGTGACACCCAGTTAGCTAAAGGACAAGTTCCTAACAACACTCTCACGGGTCCGGAAATCATACAGGAAATGACAGAGAAGATCGTTCAGATTCGTGAACGATTGAAAGCTTTTAGAGACCATCAGAAAAGCTACGCAGACAAGTGAAGGAAACCTTTGGAATTCTAGGTGGGTGACCGAGTCATTTTGAAAGTCTCACCCTGGAAGGGCTTGATACACTTTGGAAAGCGTGGAAAGCAATATCCAAGATACGTAGGGCCTTTCGAGATTCTTTCTAGAATCGGCCCTATAGCTTACAAACTCAATCTATCACGTGAACTCAGTAACGTACATCCTACTTTCCACGTCTCGAACTTGAAAAAGTGTCTGTCCGACGAGACTCTTGTAATCCCACTCGACGAGATCGAGATCAACGAGAGCCTCAACTTCATCGAAGAACCTGTAGAGATCATGGACCGAGAGGTCAAGCAAACGAAACAATGCCATATCCCGATAGTGAAGGTTCGCTGGAATGCCAAGTGAGGACCTGAACTCACATTGAAGTGCGAGGATCATATGAAATTGAAATATCCTCATATTTTCACTTAGTTATTTGTAACTACTTATTTGCTTAAACTCTAATTTCGGGATGAAATTCCCTCTAACAGGGGGATGATGTGACATCTCGAAATTTCAATCTTATATCAATCCCTGCATTCAATTAAAGTCAAACTTTCAATTGCTAAATTTTAGCAGTTTTGGAATCAGTTTGAGTGTTCTAAACCTTAGTACTACAAGAGATAACTGGAGAGAGGATACTTTAGGGTAAAGTATGCAACATTTAAGTTCCAAAACTCCAAGAGTTTGGAGTTTACGGCCCAAATGGTATTGGGGCCATAATCCTTAAGGACTATATAAGTGACACTTAGTCATTATTATCATTTTTAACCATTTTCAAGTCCTTAACCTCATTCTCTCTCAAGTATCATCACTAGATATTCAAACTTAGTAAGTATTTTCTTCCTTGATTAGTTAATAAACTTCATTATCTAATGTTTGTGAATGATTTCATCCATTAAATCTCTTCATTTAATAGATAATCAAGTGTTCTTCATTTCACAAAGAACACCATGAACACACACTAGTGTTCTTGAGCCTTAAGCACCCTTTCAAGCTTCAACACTGTAAGTACTCTTGTCTTAGCTTATTTTATGCTTAAATCAACTAGATTACAATTAGAATTCATCAAGAAATCATGATCAAAAGGGAGTTTATGGCAAAGGAACCTCCTTCGGCTGTTAATTCTATTTAAGGGTCCAAATGAGCCCTAATCTCTTCTCAAGTTAGGATCAAGTCTAGAACACTTCTATCATAAGATAAGGACATTAAACCTTGATTTGGTACAAGATACCATGAGTTTACGGCCCTAAACTCATGGGTAAATGGTCCTTAGGCCGTGAACACTAGTTAGTGGTGCAATGGTGCCACCATTCCTTCCTAAGGCTTAGACTTGATCATAGAACACTTCATATGGACTTATAAGACCTTAAACCACGACTTGATACTTAGTACCATGAGTTTACGGCAGTAAAATCATGAGGAAATGTTCTTTGGGTCATAAACTCATGTGGTTCATACCATATGGACCAAAAACTCCCAAGTGAGGCCCTATACCCCTTATATGCAACCCTAAGTGGTTTAACACTTTAGTACAAGTGTTTTCTAGTCCCTAAGGTTGTTCCATTACCTAATTAGTTGTTATAAACACTAATTGCAAGCATATATGTTTCATTATATGTTAAATAGGATCCGTGTGTGCTCAAGTCTTCACTTGACACTTAGCATCCTTTACCGATCTTGCAATCGTATCACTCACTTCAGGTGAGTTCATACCCCTTAAACTTATATTTTAAATGATTTTAAATGCTTTTATTGGGGGGAATACAATTATAAAACATGCTAGTTATAAGATCAATCACATGTGATTTATAACTGTGTTTCAATTAAGGATTTCATATACTTCAAACTGTGTTTCAAAACAAACTACTTTTAAATCATGTTATAAACTGACATCAAGTCATTATTTATTTATTGTTCAAAACTCTTTAAATGTATTACAAAACCTCGTTTTAACTTATATATTGTCAAAAGCATGTATATATATATATATATATATAGTTATATACATAATGTTTAAAGGACTTAGGATTGCTAGCTCGCTTCATTTCCTTTTCCTTTTTTGGATGTGGACTTAGGGTACCGGCCAATCCTCCGAAGGTCGTCTAAATATTAGATATATATTATGTATACATAGGTAGACATAAAAGTTCTATTCAATCAATTCAATACCTTTGGGTAGCAAGGGTATACATTCAGTTGTTCATATACATAACTTACTAGTAAACTATAATAAGTATAGTCTAGGAGAATACTATCATATACAAATACTGTAACAGTGAATACTATAACAGATAAAATTATAACAGAGAATACTATAACAGAGAATACTATACAAAGGATACTATACAAGGAATACTATACATAGAATACTATCACTATAACAAGTATACTATACCAAGATTCAGAGATAACATAATGTGAGATACTACTTCGTGACACATCGACCATTTCGTTATGTCACGTTTTGTAACAAGAATCTCCTAGAGGGAGAGCGTGAGTTTGTGTATATATCTATACTGGATTGACTATCCTACACCTTTGATGTTTGCTACAGTGGGACTTGCAAGTCTACGGGTGCCAAATGTCATTTCTTCCGACGTCTTTCATCGTCGTGTTATAGTCAGATTAGTATGGTAACAATCATATCACATTTTGCCTTAATTAAACCATTGGTTTTAAGGTAGTTATTACTTCAGCGATTATACAAATAATACTGCAGTACACATATACATTTTCCCATTATATTCGAATTGTGATCTTCTCACATAAAGGGTAATATAAAACTATATTTTGGTAATGATAGTCATACTTAGGAAAAGCTTTCACGTTTACAAAGAGACAAACATACAAAACAGTCAGGTCTTGGTAGAATACTACTTTTTATACTAGTAGAAAATATAGGATTTTCTAGGAGTTTTCAAACATATACAAACATTTACATTGTTCAATTACAAACATTTTCATCAAACTTATACAAACATTGACACTAAATACTTATGAACTCACGAGCTTTAATGTTGACCTATGCTTTCAAAATAACTTGTATTCTCAGATCACCAGTAGACAGGTACCGATGATCAGGTTTTGAGAGGACGGAGCATCTTCAAGATTCGTCTTTTATTTTGATTATTCTTTTTGGTGTCTTATTACTATTAAATAACACACTTGTATGAAATTATACTATTAATGTAATGGATGATATTGTTGCTTATTTACTACTTTGCATTGTTATGATAATGTACATGATGTCCTCCGCCACAGAAGGTTTCCGCCGTTCGTGGTTTTGGGGTGTGATAGATTGGTATTAGAGCATTGTTTATAGTGAATCGAGTATATCAGCCCATAAAAGATATACTAACTATAAATACAATCGGATTAAAATATTGTGACCAGGAGTTTATACTTTTAAGTACTAAAATACCTAACAATAAGTATACATAATTACATACCTACATACTTACTATAGATCAGTGTCATACTAGAACATAACAAAAGTATTACGATTATACAACATCACAAGTAAGCTCAGGGATGTATTCTCAGTTCTGGGAATGACATAGCCTGATCAACTATGTTGGTCCGAGAAGTGATTAGCATATTCTGAGAATGGTTGTGATATATCAACAAGTCTAAGAACTTACCAACACCACTACAATGAGAACATTAGAACATAACATAAACTTAAAATACTATAGTAGTATTTTGTGTTACTATAATTACTTAATTGAGAACTAAATAGGTCCTTATTAGTATGTCAGAACTTTCTAAGTGGATACACTACGGTTATATGTAACTATGGTGGCATAGACTTAGAATCCGTGATCTTTGCTTTACCTCCTGTATGTTGTTTGGTTGTGGACTTAGGGTTAGGATCACTTATTCGAAGGTCTATCCTGTTTTGCTTACATATGACTGGTATGCACTACGTAAACGTTGGAGTAACTAATAAAGATCATATTATAATTATTTTAGTTAGTACGCCTATTAATTATTTCTTATACCCCTTTTCTCGCTTAGATATCATGGATGGATTCCATATCCCCGAAGACCCGTACTTCCCAAATCAGGGCAATGCTGGATGGCAGGATGACGAGCCAGAAGATGACCATCCAATCCCTTTGGATTATCACCTCATAGAAGGATTTTGGGATGGTTCCGACTCTGAACCAGAAGTCAACAACCTACCTCAAGTAGTTCAGGACCCAAATCTCAACCCCCGACCTGCATTTCAAGGTCCCACACCCTTGTGGGCGACAAACTTGAATCGTTCAATGGAGACCGAAGCTTTTACAATCTCAGCGAAGGAGGCTCTGCTAACCGAGTCCTGCCCATTATGGTCCACAGGATTGCTCGGAATATTGAGCAACGTAGGGTAGCTATCAACCGAGTCGTGACTTGAAGAAGATATGGAAAGGACTAGGAGATTCAATGAGACTCTGAAACAACAACTAGTTTCATCCCGCGTTGAGGTGATAGAACTTCGAGTGCGTCAGAGAGCACATGAGCGACATCTTAAGGACGTAGTACGTCAACTAGCAGATCTGAGGGTTCGCCCGAGTAATTCCCGTCGCCAGTAGAAGATGTCTGAAGCTTGTAAACCCTGGATTTAGCATATGATAATAAAATTAACATAATAAAGGGGTTTAGATCTTACCTTGATTGTTATATAGCAATAACAATCTTAATCCTCTTGTAATTGGCTTCAGAAAGCTTAGTGCCTCAAGTGTTTCACCTCTAATAGAGTCACAAACACCATAAGCAATAAGGATGAAGAAGTAGGAGAGAGGAGGCACCAAATTTCATCCGGAAATCCTAAGGAATAATTCACCACGTTTTGGGGGCCATAGGGGTCCTTTATATATGTAGGTTGTTAGGGTTTACAACTAGGGAACCCTAATCTAACTGCTTAGGCGTTAAGCATTCCAATGGACCATTCCAGAAGGCCCTTAGATGATTTCTTTATGGACCTCCATATAGAATTCATCCATTTCCATCTATTGGATCCTAAGCCCAACTTTGTAACTATCTTATAATTACAATATCAGTACCCTTAATTTAATTAATCTCTTTTAGCCACAAAGTTAATTCTTAATTAATTATTGAATAATATTAATTAAACAATATGATTTCTCCTTTAATATCTTATTCTTATAATATATTACTAAATCATAATTAATCCTCTCTCTCCTTAATTCATCCTACATATTGCTATGGTGAAGGCAACCCAAAAGGACCATGCTCATAATCGGGTTAAGTACATACCAAAATTGTTATGGACTTAGACACTAATCCAACAGTCTCCCACTTGGATAAGTCTAATAACTATTCTGCATAACTTCAGAACCTGATCAGCAATCGTAGCTTTCAAAAGCCATTATCAACTCTGATCTTATCAGATAGCGTGTCCTTTAGATAAGGGATCATATATTCCTCCATTCTCAAAATATTGTATAGACACGAGACATGAATTTTAATCATTCTTTTTTTATATGTTCTGTTTCCCGACATCCGATTTATGACGACTGACAACAGACTACAATTAAACACATCAACTTAGTCCCGGCTTGGCCAAGCGCTTTAGGTTGTCATCAATAAATCATTGAGGGGCCCACATATATCGGTTTTATCCCACTTTGGGTAAAAGGAATGGATAAACTTTGACTCAAATGCTCGCTTGTTCTTACTCATCAAATCACACACAACAATATGTTTTATAACACCAAGTTACTGATGCGTTTACATACTAACAGTGTGCAACCAAATCGTAATTACAACTCAAACGTCTCGGTTTCAAGAATATACAATATTATCGTCTCACAATCACTCATTATAAAATCCATGAAGTGATTCACGTAAACGTGGGTTTAATCCAATACTTTAATCTTATTAAAGCACTCATGAATTCTGCAGCAAACTTGTGCTATGTCTAAACACTTTTAGACAATCTACAGATAGATTCATGTCAGTCTTGTTTCATAACTATTTCCAACGTACGACCGAATGTGGACGTTTGAATAACCTAGTTATTCTGGAAGTCAAAACATGCAAAGTGAAACACAATGATAATACTCAATCCTATATGGCCCCAAAACTTTTGAGTGTAAATAAATCATTTTATTTAAACACCATATTGACTATTCATTATTCATTGTTTAATGTTGCGGATAATCAACTTATTACTTGAATTACAACAATAGTTGTCCCATGCTCCGAGCATGCACACTATCTTTCCTATGCTCCATGCTTTGTGAAATAGATCAATTGAAAAACTTTTCCAATGACACTCATTTCACAATTCCTAATCTTCATCGTTAGTGTAAGAATACAAGGTTATTGCCACTATTAGAATATGTTAGATTCTAACATTTTATGCAACGATCCTTTCGTAAAGTCATAGCACAAAAGTCACCAAGACTTGGCCAATGAAATTACTAAGTTCTCTATCGGAAATTGTTACAAAACAATTCTATAGATGTGATGTCTCTCACTCAAAGTACATTCCTTTGAACATCCTTTTTGCATAAAAATTTCTAATCTAGACATAAATTATTAATTTCCAACTCCCAATATGGAAACATTTCCATATTTTCCATATGACAACTCATTCTTAATAGAATCTTATCTATTCATAATAATGTCGATATGGTCCATCCAATACTATACTTCCAACTACTCAAAAACAACAAATCCTTGGCAAACCTTAGATCGTCCTTTGATAGTTGTTTAATTATTTTAGTTAAATCCAGTTCTAGTCCTTTTTCCCTCTTAATGCCCTAGGCATTTGGAAAATTTTAGAATGGTCAAATATTATAGCATATGCAATCGATCCTATACCCAAAGCGTATGGGACATGATTCATAATGTCTTACATAAAGACATGATACTTTATCAGTCTTTTGCCATAATATTTTATGTGCCATGTTCTCACAATTCGAACTATGAAGAGGGATGCCATAATCATGATCGAATCTTGAGAATGCACTATGTATCTTTGACTAAATTTACTAACATTTCTCGATCTAAGCTTTTAGATTTTGAAACAAAGTATAATATTCTCTCCCTTATTTATAGCAAAAAACAGTTTTCAACCCTTGTGACTTTGCAAAGTATAACTCTTGTTTTCTATAATTAATATTGTTAACTTTCAATACTTACCATAATAATCATGCTCCCACTAACGTGATGATTATTTTCTTACCAGCATAACACTTATGCTCCCACTAGCTTTGATATGTATTCAGAAAACAGCTGAACTTCCAGAAAACAATGCTTATTGAATTCCTTAAGTTCATATTTCTAATACTTGATGCTTTGATAAGCCTTTATCTAAGCTTCTCAAACTCATACACCTTTGCCTTATAAATCGTACATGTGTGTCTTATACAAATTCAGAACTTATGTTACTAAGTCCTAAATGTTACGAATAATTGTCAAATCTCACAATTCGAATTATGAAAAGGAATGTTGTAATCATAATCAAATTTGAGAATACAATTTTCACAATTGTTATCTTATTAAAACCTCTCTTAGTGAAAGCATTTTCCTCACAATCATTTTCATGAAGGAGAGAAACCTTATGACACTTAGATTTTATGGTGTATGTGTTCCTATCCATGAGAATTTTCCATAACCATAATTGTAAGACAAGGTTTGCGACAAATCCAAACTCATATGTATTGAACTTGTTTAATTTTGATTTCTTGCCTCATGGTAGCACAAATGCCCACCATGTCTTCCAATCAACTCAACCCTACATATCAATGTACTTTCCATTAATCAAGGTGCTTTGTCTTTATGCATTCAAATGAGAATTCATAGAACTTACATGCATAATTAACTCAATTGGAATGGCACAGAAACAAGAGTATGTCAGCCGCGATAGGTTATAAACCTCAAGTCGCGCGCTAGTGATGATCAACTAGGTTTATTCTTGATTTGTTCTTGAAAATTTTCAAGACCATTAAGACTCCCACTGACTCCTTGACATATCAGGTTCTCTTGTCAAGAAACATTTCTTGACAAACAAATATTCAAGAGTTAGTGTAGCTTTTAATTAAGTTTAACACTTCACACAATTGGTCTTGTTTGGTCTTTGTCTTATCCAAGACATCACAACTTACCAATTTCAAATGTGCAAGAATAAGAAAACTTTTCCAAATTCCACATTTAATAAGTGTTATAATCCTTCTTAAGACTTTTCACTCAGGTCACAATCTTAGAGTATGACTCTAAGACTTGATTCTGGAACGAAGTATGATTGACTTCTTGATTTAACCATTTTCACAATTCTCGATCCCTCATACAAATGCACTAAGACTCACTTAGAGGATCAATTGAGATATGGTTCTTAATCATTAAGACTTATCATAAAACACGATAAAAGTACTCTCCCTTCTTCTTAGAACGGAGAAACTTTTATCTTTCTGCCTACTTGATTCTTTTATTCATTCTGCTATTCATTGAAACTCTTCCAATCAACTCAGAATTACACTTAATCTAACAACTATAATCATATTTACTAAACTTTAGTAAATCATGATGAATATCTTGATCACTCTTGTGGTGGACTTGATCGATGCACAACCTAGTGTACTCGATCTCCTAGTCCATCACTTAACACTTTGTCAAAGAATTAGTCTAATATCCAAATATGAAGTTTCTCATTCATCACGCATCCAAGTTGTATGATTCCAAGTTTTTGTCCACTTGAAACTTGGGCGATGAGAATCTTTCCTTATTTGGCAATATCTCGACATTTCCACAAATAGCATAATTTGAATCAAATCCATCATTGCTAATAATAGAAACAATTAAACATCAATTTTTCATACACATCATTGCAAGGATAAATAAATAAGATAAAATCAAATTTTATTTTATTGCGGAAAAATTTGTCCTTACAATGCAATTCAACTGAAAACTATGCTATTGCATATTTCTTAGCAATCTATTCTAACTTCAAGTAGTAGCTCAAGAATCCAATCTTCAAACAATATGATCGAAATCCATTTTCTTCACGATTAGATTCAACTCACTTCTTCCCTTAAGCTTCCTCTCTTTTCTTTGATCCTACAAAACATCAAAATGTAATCTTATCACATCATGTATTAAGAATCTAGAATAGGAACTTAAAAAGAGTTAGATAGTGGATTTTACCTGAAGTAGAGCCATATCACTAGACTCTCCCATCTCTGAGATCTCTCAGGCAGACAGGGAAACTTTGTTTCCAATGCCCCTTCTTATGACAATGAAAGCAAATGGACTCCTTTGGCATATCACATCAAACAATCACAGACTTTGTCCTTTCTAGACTTCCAATGTTGCTAGTGTCTGTCACACCCCAAAACCAAGAACGGCAGAAACATTATGGGGCGGAGGACATCATGTAAAGTATCACAACAGTGTAAAGTAGTAAACAAGCAACAACATAATCCATTGCATTAATAGTAAGGTTTTAATACATGTGTGTTATTTCATAGAATAAGACATGAAAATAAGTAATCAAAATAAAAGACGAGTCTTGACTGCTCCGTCTTCTCAAAACCTGGTCATAATACGTGTCTACTAGTGACCTGAGAATACAAGTTATTTTGAAAGTGTAGATCAGCATTTAAGCCGGTGAATTCATAAGTATTTTAGTGTTATTGATTTGTAAAACTGTAAAGAAAAGACTTGTAAATGTTTGATGAACAATTTTGTATAAGTATGAAAACCCTAGAAAATCCCATATTTACTAGTAGTATAAAATGTAGTCTTCTACCAAGACCCGATTGTTTTGAAGGTTTGCTTCTCTGCATGAATGAAGGTTTTTCCCATGTACAACTATTATTATTAAATATAGTCTACCTCATCGTTTATGTGAATGTGTCACAAGCTAAAAGTAATAGGAAAATTATATAATCATTGAAATCGTATCCTTTTGTCTTAGGATAAACACGGCGTGGTAACTCGCCGAACAGTACAACCAAGGACATCCGTCGATGTGCAGTTTCCCACTATAGCTAACAGTTGGGTGTAGAATGGTTAGTCCCGTATAGTATGTAATAGTATCTCTTCATATAGTATGTATTAGTATCCATTCATATAGCATGTAGTATATTTGTATAGACTCATGAATGAACTGACTCTTGTGTGATTCCTTGTACTAGGAATAGTAAGTAGTATCTCCTAACTATACTTATTATAATTACTAGTAACGTACGTGTATAAGCGAAAGTATGCCTTTGCTACCCAAAGGTACTAAATAGACTGATAGAACTTTTATGTCTATATATGTATACATAATATATAACTAATAGAGTAAATTACACAAATGGTCCCTATGGTTTGGGGTAATTTGTACGCATAGTCCCTAACTTATTTTTTTAACTCGGAAGGTCCCTATTGTTTGTTTTTGTTGGTCCCTACAGTTTGTTTTTGTTACACGCTTGGTCCCTATCTTACCTAAAAGAAATATTATTTAAATATGGAAAATTGGTGAGATAGGTAAGGTAAGGTGATGAGGTGGGGTTTGGGGATGTGTTTATTTAAATAAATTAAACAATCAAGGACAAAATAATATTTTTAGGTAAGATAGGGACCAAGTGCGTAACAAAAACAAACAGAAGGGACCTTCCGAGTTAAAAAATTAAGTTAGGGACCAAACATGTAAATTACTCTAAACCATAGGGACTATTCATGTAATTTACTCTAACTAATATTAAGACGACATTCGGACAAATAACTGGTACTCTAAGGCCACATCCAAACAAAGAAAAGGAATTAAAGCGAGCTAGTAGTCCTAAGTCCTTTAAACATTACTTATATAACTATACATATATAGGCATGCATTTGACAATATAAAATTTAAAAGAATTGTTGTAAAACATTTGAAGAGTTTAATAATAAAAATCGATGAATTGATGTTACTTTATAAAACGATGTAAAAGCAGTTCGTTGATATAAACAGTTTAAAATATAAGAAATCCCTTGTTTGAAACACAGTTATAACAGAGTTTGGAAGGAAAGATATAGTATATAAGATAGTTTGCTAAAGAGTTTAACATGTAAAAACGTTTGAGAAAGTCATTTAGAAGTAGTATGCTTGGTAAAAGAACTAAAAGCGTAGTAAGTCCATTTGTTTACTAGTTATTAATAACATGTGATTGATATAATAACTAGTATGATTCAACTTGTATCCCCCCCCCATAAAAGCATTTAAAAGCGTACAAAAGGTTAATTAAGGGGTATGAACTCACCTGTAGTGAGTGGATTGGATGGAAGTGTCGGACAAAGTGCTAGGTGTCAAGTGAAGACTTGAACACACACAACGATCCTAATAACATATAAAGACATATATATATATATATATATATATATATATATATATATATAATTAGTGATTATAATAGTAATTAGACAAGTATAAACACCCTAGAACAAGGAAAACACTTGGATTCAGGTGTTATAAGAACTTAGGGTTGCATCTAAGGGTTGTAAGGCATTGCTATTGAGTTTATTGTCCAAATGGTAACAACTCATGAGTTTACGGCCCATGGTAATTTCCCCATGATTTTACGGCTGTAAACTCATGGTATTAAGTACCATTTTGTGTTTTGAGGTCTTATAAGTCATAAAGAAGTATCCTTACTTCAAGTCTAAGCCTTAGGAAGTCATGGTGGAACAATTTCACCTCTTTATAGAGTTTACGGCCCATGGACCATTCCTCATGGGTTTACGGCCGTAAACTCTATATGTTCATGATCGTTTTGATACTTAAGGTCCTAAACACTTCAAGGATGTGATCTAGACTAGTATCAAGGCTAAGGGAGGGACTAGGGTTCACTTTGCCCCATCTATTAGGGTTTACGGCCTATGGACCATTCCTCATGGGTTTACGGCCGTAAACACCTTTGATTTGTGTTTCTTTGTGATTTCTACGTGTAAACAAGCTCATTCAAGAGTATAACAAGCTAGGATAAGTGTACATATAATCTAGAAGCTTGATTGGGTGTTTAAGGTCCAAGAACACTAGTGTGTGTTCTTGGTGTTATTGGTGTTTCTTGAAGATCTAAACAAACATGATTTTCATGGATGAAATCAATGAATGAAGCAAGTTAATAAGGTGTATTGACTAATCAAGGGATAGAATACTTACTCCTTTGATGATCTAAGGATGGAATGTGGTTGATACTTGAGAGCAAACCCGAGTTCTAGGCTTGAAATGGCAAGAATGAATCAAAATGGCTAAGTTTTTCTTATATAGGCGTGGAGTTTACAGCCCCCATGAGTTTACGGTCGTAAACTCATGGTCTCATGGCCATAAACTCCTCATTTGAGGGTTTAAAGCTTGATTGGTGGTTTACAACCCTAGTTGACCCATTCTAGAATTTGACCCTTTGATGTATTAAAGATCAGGATGCTCAAACGGACTCTAAACTGTGCTAAAAGTTAGCAGGCGTAAGTTTGACTTTCAATGAAGTGTTTGACTGTACGGGATAGGAAATTTTGGGTTGTCACAGTGTCCATTGAAGTTTAGGAGTTTGATTCACCAGACAAGTTTGCTTGACCAGCACGCCAAATCATTGTTGATTCAGCAGCTATAAGCAAATAGATGAGATCAATGTGGGTCACGTCGTGTTCCATCATATAGTACTCTCTTACGAAATCACTATATGATTCAAGAAGTGATTGAAGAACCCAGTCAACAACCAACTCACTTGAAATCTCGACACCCATCATCCTTAACCTGTCAATGTGTGACTTCATCTCTAAGATGTGTGCACACACAGGTTTCCCATCTTCGTGCTTACTTGCCAATAGGGCTTGAGTGAGCTTCAACTTTTCAAGCTTTTGAACTTGTGGGTCGGGGAAAACAATTGGAGGAGGTGGAGGAAGTGAAGCATGATTTCTTGTTCCTCTATCATATCATGGAATATCATCTTTGTTTGGAAGGCTTGTTCCAAGGGATTTGGGAAGACCATTGTTAGAATCATACATTTATAAAATGGTAGAAAATTCAAGTTAGTTGATTGAGTCCTTAATAAAACACTCAAATGAGTTATTAAGGCTAGGATCCAACACAATACTCTACAACCTAGAAGAGGAATGTCGTAATCTAGTTGTCGAATATTTGAAGGTAGGTAAATGACGATTTACCAGTATCCACCATGAAAAACGAAAAAGATTTTAAGTTTTAAATGAATTGAAACTCCTAGATCATTTGAGATTCATTGAACTTTTCAATGGCATGTTTAATCTCGATTATGCCCTTCAAGTTTGCGACTGGGATGCCGAGGATCACAAACAAGGTGTGAATAACCATGCGAATGTATGTGGTGCACTCAACGCCATGCTCACCTAATCAATGTGTCGGTTAAGCACACACGCTCCATTGATCTATGACAGACATCGAATCACCCTTCACTACCAATGCCAATCCCAAATTAGTGTGTCGGTTAACCACACATACTCCACTAACGTCTCGACAAGGGTACAAAGTGTAATTCCATGGATTAGCATACAATTTCACATTTTGCCTAAAGTAACTATGATCTGGGAATTTGTAAAAGCATTTAGTTACTTTGTACTTCATTATACTTATAATAGGAGGTTTTGTCCTATCCTACCCGTTTGGCTAACGACCCTCCACTAGTCAAGAGTGCGGTGGGTAAAACTGGATACCCATTCAATCGCTATTTTATAGGCAATTTCTTTAAACACCCCTTATAGACCAACTTCGAGAATGAGGCTTACTAATGGTAAGACTGACTCTTTACCCATACATATATAATATTAGACTTTTAATGTTATATATATATATATATATATATATATATATATATATATATATATATATATAGTATAGGGTGTATTTTACACTTTTAAAATACTAGGTGGTCTAATTTAATAAATTATACTTTTAATTTAATTATGTAAACCATATTATTATGGATTTATTAACACTCTTTTAATTATACACTTTAATTAATTAATAAAACCATAAGGGTGTAATTTGAACTTTTCAAAATACTAGGGTTTTAGAATTTAATGTTTCAAAATTAAAACTATTCATTAAAAAATATTAAATTCCAAAACTTGAGGACAAGTTTTGAAATTTTTCAAGACATTAGGGTTTAGAATTTAAATGTTTCAAAATTAAACTTTTAATCAAAATTAAAATTCCAAAACTTGAAGGCAAGTTTTGAAATTTTTCAAAACTATCTAGATCAAATTACAAATAAATAAATTAATCAAATAATTTGAATTATCTAAATTTAACCTAATTTAATTTTTTTACAAGATAATTCAAATCAAAATTACAAATAATCAATCTTTATCAAATAAAACAAATAATTATCTTAATTTTGACAATTATCCATTAATTTGATTAGGATATCAATTACCATAACAAAAAATCTGATTGTTATTTGAATAAAGCAATTTATGGACATTATCCCCAGCAAATTAAGGCAAAGTTTTTGAAATCATGCTGTCAGACTGGGTCCACGACATGAACAACATGTCCACGACGTGAAACTGGTTAAATTCGAAAAAACGAATATTTTCAGCTATGAACGAAAAAACTTTGCATCAAATACATTAGAATAAACCATCCTAGGCTCTGATACCACTGAAGGGTTTTAGGCTATACAACAATCCTATGTGCATATGCAAAACCCTAAAATTTGGATCTAGGTTTATCTAATTGAACATGCAAATCATCCTAAGCTTTTAAACCCTAGATCTAGCATATGATAATCAAATTAACATAATAAAAGGGTTTAGATCTTACCTTGATTGTTATATAGCAATAACAATCTTAATCCTCTTGTAATTGGCTTCAGAAAGCTTAGTGCCTCAAGTGTTTCACCTCTAATAGAGTCACAAACACCATAAGCAATAAGGATGAAGAAGTAGGAGAGAGGAGGCACCAAATTTCGTCTAGAAACCCTATGGAATAATTCACCACGTTTTTGGGGCCATAGGGGTCCTTTATATATGTAGGTTGTTAGGGTTTACAACTAGGAAACCCTAATCTAACTGCTTAAGCCTTAAGCAGTCCAATTGACCATTCCAGAAGGCCCTTGGATGATTTCTGTATGGACCTCCATATAGAATTAATCCATTGCCATCTAATGGATCCTAAGCCCAAATTTGTAACTATCTTATAATTACAATATCAGTCCCCTTAATTTAATTAATCTCTTTTAGCCACAAAATTAATTCTTAATTAAGTATTGAATAATATTAATTAAACAAATGATTTCTCCTTTAATATGTTATTCTTATAATATATTAATAAATCATAATTAATCCTCTCTCTCCTTAATTCATCCTACATATTGCTATGGTGAAGGCAACCCAAAAGGACCATGCTCATAATCGGGTCAAGTACATACCAAAATAGTTATGGACTTAGACACTAATCTAACACCATGTCCCTGACCTGAAACTCTAGGTCCGAACGACTCTTGTCAGCATAACTTTTCTGCCGACTCTGAGCAGTCTGAAGTCTGCTCCACACCTGCTGGATCCTCTCGGTAGTCTTGAGTACCACCTCGGTACTCCCCATGACTCTCTAACCAACCTCATCCCAGCATATTGGGGTCCTACACTTCCTCCCATACAATATCTCGAAGGGAGGACGGTCAATACTCGCATGATAACTATTATTATAGGAGAACTCTGCCAATGGAAGGTAAGTATCCCAACTACCTCCAAAGTCCAAAACACACGCTTACAACATATCCTATAGAGTCTGGATGGTCTGCTTACTCTGACCATCCTTCTGCGGGTGAAAGGCGGTGCTAAAGTGCAGGCAAGTACCCAACTCATCATGAAACTTCTTCCAAAACCTGGAAGTGAACCGCACATCCCTGTCAGAAATCACTGAAAATGGAACCCCGTGCCGAGCCACCACCTCCCTGATATAGATATCGGCCAACTTTTCGGCCAAAATACTCTCCTGAATCGGAATGAAATGGGCGCTATTGGTCAATCGATCAACGATGACCCAAATCGAATCTACCCCTCGCACGGTCCTGGGAAGCTTTGTGATGAAATCCATGGTAATATCTTCCCATTTCCACAGCGGGATATCCAATGGATGGACCTTTCCATGAGGTCTCTGGTGCTCTACCTTGACCTTCCTGCAGGTCAGGCACCTCTCCACAAACCAAGCCACGTCCCTCTTCATGCAGGGCCACCAATAATCGAGACAAAGATCCCTGTACATCTTCGTTGCCCTGAGATGGATAGAAAACATGGATTTGTGTGCCTCCTCCATCAGTATGTTGCACACACCCCCATGATATGGGACCCACACCCTACGGTGAAGAGTCAACAATCCTCGGCGATCATAGTCGAAGGAGGAAACCTGGCCAACAATCCTTCTCACTCTTCGAATGTTCCTCCTTCATGGCCTCCTGTTGGGCCTCCCGAATCTACTCCAACAACGGAGTAACAACTGTCATCCTCAGACAGATGTCCTTGATCGGCGCTGCCTTGCGACTAAGTGCGTCGGCCATGACATCGGCCTTCCCCGGGTGGTAGAGGATCTCATAATCATAATCCTTTACCACATCAAGCCACCGACGTTGCCTCATAATAAGATTTGGCTGATCCATGAGGTACCTCAGGCTCTTATGGTCCGTGTAAATAGTACAGCGGAACCCATAGAGGTAATGACACCAAATCTTGAGGGCAAAAACAATAGCCCCCAGCTCCAGATTATGTGTCGAATAGTTCGCCTCATTATGTGTCGAATAGTTCGCCTCATTAGGTTTCACCTTCCTCGAAGCGTAAGCGATGCATTAATACCATACCCAAACCTGAGATCGATGCATCGCAATACACTACAAAATCCTCCACGCCCTCTGGAAAGGCTAATATTGGCTCCTCACACAATCTCTGCCTTAATGTCTCAAACGCGGCCTGCTGCTCAGGCCCCCAGCGAAAGACCACGACTTTCCTTGTCAACGGGGTCAGGGGAACGGCTATCTTGGAGAAGTCCTGAATGAATCTCCGATAGTAGCCTGCCAGTCCCAGAAAGCTCTGAATCTCCGATGGAGACCTCGGAACCTCCCATCTCATCGTAGCCTCTACCTTGGCCGGGTAAACCGAAATCCTATTCTGGTTGACAAGGTGCCCAAGAAACTGCACCTCGCGCAACCAGAACTCACACTTGGAGAACTTAGCATACAAGTTCTCCCTCCTCAAAATATCCAGAACCTCTCGCGAGTGTTCCTCATGCTGCACTCGTGTCTTGGAATAAACCAAGATATCATCAATGAAAACTATCACAGACCGATCCAACATCGGTCTGCACACGCGGTTCATGAGATCCATGAACGCGGCAGGAGCATTGGTGAGCCCAAAAGGCATCACCACGAACTCATAGTGACCATAGCGCGTCCGAAACACAGTCTTCTGCACATCCTCCTCTCTGACCCTCATCTGATGATATCATGAACGCAGATCAATCTTGGAGAACCAAGATGCTCCTTGTAGCTGGTCAAAAAGGTCATCAATCCTCAGGAGTGGGTAACGGTTCTTCACTGTTACCTTATTCAGCTCCCGATAATCTATACACATCTGATGCGACCTATCCTTCTTCTTCACAAACAGAATCGGGGCTCCCCAGGGTGAACTGCTCGGTCTAACGAATCCTTTGTCTAACAGCTCCTGCAGTTGTGTAGACAACTCCTGCATCTCACGAGGAGCCAACCGATACGGTGCCTTGGCTATTGGAGCCACACCAGGGACTAGGTCGATCCTAAACTCTATCTGCCTCTCTGGAGGTATCCCAGGCAACTCCTCGGGGAATACATCCGCAAATTCTCGTACCACGGGCACATAGCCCACCGTCGCCTTACCTGCCTCCCGGGTATCCATAACATAGGCGACAAATCCTGAGCAACCCTACTGAAGGTATCGCCTAGCTCTCGCTGCTGAACATAAATCTGCTCCTTGATGTGGCCTCTAGCCGTGAATTACCAGCTCTCCCCCACTTGGGGTCCTGATCCGTACCAACTGTTGTGCGCAGTCAATGACTGCCCCATTGGGGCTTAACCAATCCATACCAATAATAACCTTGTTCCCCCGCAAAGGTATGTGAACCAGATCTACCAAGTAACATTCCTCGAACAGTCTCAAAACACAATCTCGGTACACCTCTGATGCTCGCACTGACCTTTCATCCGCAATCTCGACCTCTAGAGGGCAGTCCAACATGCCCGAACACTCAGGGAACTTCTTGTTAAGCGCAAGAAAGACAAATGATCGGGTAGCACCCGAATCAAAAAATACCTGAACTGGGATACCGTTAACATGGAACGATCCTAATAGAGCACATGCATACCCTATCAAAATCACAGCGACATAACATAACATAAAAACATAAGAAAGAAATCATACTCATCACCACATCGGGTACAGCGCGTGCCTCTTCGGCTGTCAACTGAAATGCTCGGCTCCGCACCACTGGAGCCTCTACCTTGGCCTTCCGGCCATCCGCAACCCGTGTTGGTGCTGAGGTCGGCGCCACTGCTGGCGCCACTATCAATCTAGGGCAGTTGGTCTTCTTATGGCCCTTCTGATTACAATGAAAGCAAATCAGATCTGATATCTGAATGGTAGGGGTAGGTGTAGTGAAATCCGTACCGTAATGCCCAGTCTTGCCACACTTATAGCAGCCTGAACCCATAGTCCGACAAGGCCCCTCGTGAGCTCTGTCGCACTTCCCATAGCGGCTCTGGCCTTGCTGGCCCTTCGACCTAGAGTCAAATCCCTTGGGTTTTTTCCTAAAACCCCTGTCGCCTGCTCTTTCTCTGCTTTCCTCTTTCTGACGTGCTCCAAATCGAGCTCCCTCTCCTGTGCCCTGGCGATCATGGACTCCAGGGTCGGGCAGGCTAAATAGCTGACATGCTCTCGGATATCAGCCCTCAACATAGCATGGTAGCAGGTCTTCTGCATCTCCTCATCCTCCGCATACTGGGGTACCAACAACGCTCTCTCCCAGAACGTGGCGGTGATTGCCGCCACAGTCTCCATAGTCTGCCTTATATCCAAAAACTCTCTGGCCAGCTGTTGAAGCTCCACAGCCGGTGCAAACTCAGACTTGAATCTGGTCATGAAATCTGACCATGCCATAGCCTCGACGGCTGGAGCTCCCAATGAGTCACCAACCAACTCCCACCAGTCTCTAGCTCTATCCTTCAGACACCTCGTAGCATAGCGGACCTTCGACCCTTTCGGACAGAAGCTCGTTAACTGCACATACTCAATGTCTGCGATCCACCTCTTGGCAGCATGTCCACTTTTGGCTGCAAAATATAATTTAAACATTATAAGTACCAAATATCTTTGCAATTAACAAAATTATAGCTTAAAATGTATTAAAATATTGCCTAGATATGTGTATAAATATGACACTATCAAAATACCCCACACTTATCCTTTTCTTGCCCTCAAGCAAAACTAATTATTTTTAATTTAAACATTCATTACTAACATCACATAGAACAATCCATTTTGAACTCAACCATTATACCAAGACTTCAATGCGCATATTTGTGTCTAACTCCTAATAACTTCCCAATCCTAAATACTCACATTCCTTATGAAACTTCACCCCTTAGCTTATATGATACTCATTTATGCAACCCTCCGAATCAATCCTCAGAAATATTTCTTAACCTCAAGGTATTTTTGGTTAAGCTGCCCAAAAATACATAATCTAGAAATTACAACTTTAGATACCATAATGGAGCTCTTGGAATTCTTCACTTCTTTGATATTTGATCTTTGATTGCTTTGAATTCACCATATTTATGATTTTTGGTATCTTCAACTTTTGATTCTTTGGAATTTTGATCTTTTGATTTTCAAACTTGATAGCTCCAAAATTTCAATTTTTTCACTTTTTGGTAATTTCTCTCTTTTTTTATATGTATAACTCACTTTTTTCTCTCAGAACCTACATGCTTAAGCAAGGGTGCTTAACTTCAACCTTTATTGGCTAAAGATATTAGTCTAAGTGCAATGACTACATAAGCTCTCCTGGATAGATTTCAGGTACAGGCTGCAAAACTTATTATGCCATATAAACTACCAGATTACCTTTTCATAACTCATGACTTTTCACTAGGAATGGGAAGCCACAAATATACTATAACATGTGTTGGCTCGGTTAAATCTTTGAGCTCGCATCGGATCATCCCACGCAACACTAGCAACTTAAGTTTAAACTAACACTAGATTTATTTTTTAGATTATTATGTCAAATATATTCCTAAATTTTTTTAAATTTCCTAATTTTCTAGCAATTTACTATTTTCGACCCCTTACCCCACACTTATTTCATACAATGCCCTCATTGTATGCATAAAATAATAGTACTAAAAGGGAGAAAAAGGAACAGACTCCCCTAGGATAGTAGTGGCGAGATCGAATTCTAAAAGTGTGAAAAACTTGAACACCTTGAATATGTAACTGGAACTTGGACTTCCTTGATACGTGTGAATGTGTCGGCAAAAATATGAATCGAAAACTTGCTTCTTCAAAAAGTGTCGGGCATAAGATGTGGTAAGAATGGTCATGACGTGGTGTCTAACTAAATCGAATTCTGAATCTTGATGGCATCGAGCTCACAACGTGAGGAGTAAAGGCTCACGTCTTGAGAACGGGGTCTTCATAGATTGCAATTGAACTTCTTAATGGATTAACACTCTTCTAAAACCTCTATTCTTCCTGACCCTCTCTTTCTCTAATCTCTTTTCGCACACAAAATTCACCCCACACTTATAAAAAATTATGGGCTTCGAGTCTTATCTCTAACGCTCACAACTTCTTTCTCTCGACATTCTAATAATTCTGCGAACAAAACAGACCATTGGTTGTAACAGGAAAACAAACATCTACCATCTGGTTACATGTCTTTAAAACAAATAAAAATAAAAATAAACACACAAATCAAACACACCAAAAATAAACTAAGAAAATAAAAATAAAAACTAAAATAAAAGTAAAAGGATATATAAATTATTCAAACATCGGGTTGCCTCCCGATAAGCGCTTCTTTTTGTGTGGATCTTGAGCTGGACTCCCAACTTAATAAACTGTCAATACGCTCGTTATTAATCCATCCGTTTCATTGAATACTCTCTTCATACCGACTTGTAAAATTTGACCACTCGTTTCAATTTTAGGCCAAACGAGTGAGCATCCATTTAGTCCCAGAAAATTAAAAATGGTAGGAACCGGTTGGTCGCTTGTCAGAAAAGGATCGTTCTTTAGAACCTTCTTCAAAGATGGAACTTTCACCCCATTCATTGATACACAAACCGAACTATCATGAGCTCGCGTCATGGTAACGATCATATCATGATGTTGTTCTTGAATTTATGGTTGTTTTTGTTCTTTGTCCGAGCATTCTGTTAGCAAACTTTCCAGCTCCTCCAAATTTCTTTTTGGATGAAATTTCTCCTCTTTTATCTCTAACTCTTGTATCTCCTCTTTTATCTCTAACCATCTTCCAAACTCCTTCAAATCTTCGTCTGAGTCATAACCATCATTTTTGTCGTGCTAATTCATGTTCCACTTCCTCAAGAAAAGCGTCAAAAGCATCGAGATTTGGAAAATACATTAAATAAACAAACTAAAAAAAATAATAAAAGCTGGAAACTAGATAACTCACGTCGTGAGAGGTGAAGCTCACGTAGTGAGAATAGTAAAATCAAGAAAATTAATTTTTCCAGAAAAATAACTTTTTGCGGTTTTTACCCCACAAAAAGGATCGATTAACCTAAAGCAATTAAATTAACAATCAAATAATCCATTCCCCGGCAACGGCACAAAAAACTTGATGCGTGCAAATAGCTACACTTAATTTTAAAATTATAACCTAACTAACTTAACTAACTAAATTGCACCTAGGCAGTGTACCTAGTCAAATTATAGAATAGTTTTGGTAAGTTGGGTGTCGATCACAGGGAACGGTTTTGACTATTTAATCTAACTACTAAAATTAATCTAAAATAAGCAAAGATTTAAATTGGTTTTTATCTGATTTTACAAGTTCAGACAAACTTTAACAATTAACTGATAGTTTTAATCAATATTCTAAAAATACTTCCGTTTAGTTCGGATCCACTTCTCCTCTATGGTTAGTTAAAATTATGGATTATTAAAGTTGGTTACCAATTATTATGTAATTAGCAATTCAAGTCCAAATTTACTAATATTTTTACCAATTCATGAACTACCTTGTATGGTCATACATAAGCAAAACACAAAATTAGTTATTAATTATAGATGGGCTATGTAAGATTTATCTAAGAAAACACAATTATGGTCATAATTTATGTTCTCTAGCACAGCTAAGTTAGTTACTTTTATCACTTATCTAAGATTTGGTCGATCCTAACTCTAGCAATTTAATAATCATTAAATTACTAGGTAACAAGTTCGTGTAATTTAATGGTCACTAAACTACACAGAACCTTAATTAAAGCAACAAAGTTACAAACTTTAACATGCTAGGTAATGATAATCAAACACATGCACAAAACCAACTTATAAAATCCATAAATTAATAAACTAAGCCATGGATTCAAAGTTTCATCTAGTTAAACGAAAGTCTACTAATTTAGCTACTTGTATCTGAAAGTAAACACACAAGTTCATAATAAATTGACATGATTATATTAATGCAAACTGAATGTAGTGTTTTAATCTTCAAATTCTCGATCTTCAAACAATCTCTCCTTCCAAAAGGTGTTTTTCGCACTTTTCTGACTTCTAAACTCGATTATAAATCCAGGAAATCAGATCCAACCCCCCATAGTTGATATGCTAATGGATATTTATATTTACCAAAAATCAAGTCTCACGTCATGAGAAATAAGGTCTCACGTCGTGATCTCAGTAGAATTCGTGTTCTGCAAGGAAACTGCATTCCGCGTAGCTATCTTCTAGAAGAATCAATCTCACGTCGTGAGATTATAATCCTCACGTCGTAAGAACTAGGAAATAGGATTTGGTACAAAAACAAAAGTCGTTGGAAATTTTGTCTGATTTTCAGATCATTTTGAATCTTGTCAATCGGAGTTTTGAGTCATAAGATATGGTCAAAATACTGACGAGGGGTCAAGCTGTCTAGCAACATCCTTTTTGTATCTTTTTCAGCTCCAGTCCTCCAAGTATCCAGCTTTTGTCGGTTTCAATCATTTTCTTCAAGAATATCCACATTTGGCTGCAAAATATAATTTAAACATTATAAGTACCAAATATCTTTGCAATTAACTAAATTATAGCTTAAAATGTATTAAAATATTGCCTAGATATGTGTATAAATATGACACTATCAGCCGGGTCGGGTCAAGTATATACCAATTATACTTATGGACTTAGACATTAATCCAACATTCTCCCACTTGGATAGGTGTAAAACTATTATTGCAAGTATTACTTCATAACCCGACTAGCAATCGTAGCTCTCAAAAGCCGCTGTTGAACTCTGAACAAATCAATGACGCGTCTATTAGATAAGTGATCATATATTCCTCCATTCTAGATATCATATGGACTGAGACATGAATTATAATCATTCTCTCTGTCCATCTGTTGTTTCCCGATTTCCGATTTATGACGACTGACTAATTGAACAAATCAAATCAGTCGAGGCCCAGCCTAGCACTTACGTTTTGTCATCACTAAATAATCGAGGGGCCCACATATATCGCTTTTATCCCTCTAAGGGTAAAAGGAATGGATAAACTTAGACTCTTATGCTTGTTCTAGTACTTGTTAAATCCTACACAAAGGCACGTTTTATAACACCGATTTACCAAATGCGTTTTCATGCAATCAATGTATAACCAACTCATAGTAACAAGTCATATCTCTAGGTTTGAAGAATATAAGATATTATCGTCTCATGATTCACTCATGATAAAATCCATGAAGTGATTCAAATGAGCATGGGTTGAATCCAATACTCAGAACTTATGAGCACTCATGAATCACTGCAGCTAAGTCTAGCCACCTAGACAGACTACAGACCCATTCCTGACAGTCTTGCCTTAATACCTACTTCCGAAGTATGATTGGTTGTGGATGTTTGAATAACTAAGTTATTCGGGAAGTCAAAACATGCAAAGTGAAACACAAAAATAATACTAATCTTATATGGCCCCAACACTTTGAGTGTAAATAAAAACACCTTTTATCTAAGCATCATATTGATTACTCACTATCTATGTTTCGATTTATCAACTTTGTACTTGAATTGAAAGCAATAATTGCACCATGCTCCAAGCATGTACACTATGTTTTCTAAACAATAGTTATGCTATACTCCAAGTATGCACACTATGTTTGTCTTTACTTTGTGAAATAATCCAAATAAACATAATTTCAATGATTCTCATTTCACACTCCCAAATCCTTATTATAAATGTAAGAATACAACCTCTTGCCATTTATTGTAATCTGTTAGATTCCAAACTTATATGCAATGATCCTCTTGTAATGTTTCACACCCCAAAACTAAGAACAGCGGAAACGTTCCGGGGTGGAGGACGTCATGTACAGTATCACAACAGTGTAAAGTAGTAAACAAGCAACAACATCATCCATTGCATTAAAAGTAAAGTTTTAATACATATGTGTTCTTTCAATGTAATAAGACACCAAAATATACAATCAAAATAAAAAATGAGTCTTGACTGTGCTCCGTCTTCTCAAAACCTGGCCATCGTACCTGTCTACTGGTGACCTGAGAATACAAGTTATTTTGAAAGCGAGTATCAGCTTAAAGCTGGTGAATTCATAAGTATTTAAGTGTCATTGTCTTGTTTTGGAAATCTGTTATGAATACCATGAAAATCTTTGAATGGATCAATTGATATAAGTATGAAAAACCCTAGAAAATCGCATATTTCCTACTAGTATAAAATGCAGTCTTCTACCAAGACCCGAATGTTTTGAAAGTAGTCTTCTACCAAGACATGTATGTATGAAAGTAGTCTTCTACCAAGACCTGTATGTTTTGTTGTAACAAGTATGGTTTTTCTTCCTTTTTCACTAATACTAACAGTACTTAGTCTAACTCATCATTTATGTGAATGTATCACAAAATAAAGTAATAGGAAAAATGAATCATGTAAGTGTTATCCTTTTGTATTAGGACTAACACGACATCAAAAATAGCGAAATGTATAACCTTTGAACATCCGTAGATGGTTCAATTGTCCCTCTGTAGCTGCAGCAGGGTTAAGGAATGGTTAATCCCATAAAGGTACTCCTAGTATAAGTATCAACCGTAGGCATCCGTAGATGGTCATTTACCTCTGTAGAGAACAGTAGGCTAAAGGAATGGTTAGTCCTGTAAAGGTACCCTTAATATAAGTAATAATCGTAGGCATCCGTAGATGTTCATCTACCACTGTTGCTAACAAGTGGGTTTCGGAATGGTTAGTCCCATCTAGACATCCCCTTGAACTGGGATGGGCAGGAAAATTTACACATAATGTACTACTAAATCATCCTAGTGAATTGAGGTAAAAGTATCCATGTAAGTGTATACAAATAAATGTATACATGTAAGCGTATCGATGTAGACGTATTCATGTAACATGTAATGTATAGTATAGACTCATGAATGAACTAACTCTGGTGTGATTCCTTGTAATAGGAATGATGTTTTGTATCTCCTAACTATCCCTATAATAGTTAACTTGAAGGTAATTGATTGTCCAAACAGGTTTATACACCCTTGCTACACAAGAGTGTGGGAAACTGAATGATGGATGAAAACTATAACATCAATACATATATAAGAACGTAATTGTATAATAATAGTTTTGTTCAAGAAGGTAAAATGGTTTTGTAAAACATCTATGAGTTTTGAACAATAATTAACAATGACTTGATGTCATTTTAATAAACATTTCAAAAGTAATACATTTGATAACAAAGTATATTTAAGATAGAAAACCATTTCATGCATCACATTTTGAAGTATGTGAAATCTGCTGGATGAAAACACAGTTATAACTACATATGAGTGATTTAATAACATATTGTTTTCTACTTGCATTCCCCCCCCCCCCATTAAAGCATTTAAAATCATTTAAAACATTAATTAAGGGGTATGAACTCATCTATTATGGGTGATATAGATGAACTGACGAGGTAGGACTGCTAGGTGTCAAGTGAAGACTTTAGACACACACAATGGTCCTAATTACATATGAAGACATATGAATATAAACAATTAGTGATTATAACACTAATTAAACATGTATAAACATCCTAATGCGAGGAAAACACTTTGGTCAAGTGCTAGGAGGCTAATGGGTTGCAACAAAGGAGTGCAAGACCTCTTATGGGAGTTTATGGTCTAAGGACCATGTGTGATGGAGTTTACGGCCCAGGGGAGTAAACTCCTGGCCGTAAACTCTCTATAGGGTAACTAATTGAAGCTTAACATTATTACAACTTAAATGGTGAAGTGCTTCTAGGCTTAAACAATTGTTTGGGCTTCTTTTTAACTCCTTTGAGGAGTTCACGGCCCATGGACCAAATCCCATGGAGATTACAGCCGTAATCTCCCTTGGGTGGGTGTTTGTGGTGTTTTCAAGTCCCTAATTTAACTAGGAACTAAACTTATGCTAGTGTACAAGGCTTTAGAAGAGTTTATAGCACCATTTGGCACTATTGTTTGGAGTTCATGGCCCTGGAACTTCTTGGGCCTTGAACACCTTACTCTTGGTGTTCTAATGGTGTTTGCTAGTCCTAAACTCATTAGGGTACATGTCTAAATTAGTCTCTTGGATTAAGTAAGGCTTTTAGGGCATTTTGGCAACTTAAAATGGAGTTCACGGCCCAAGAACATCCTTGGCCGTGAACTCACTTTTAGCCCTTGATTCTTAATTTTTTTGATGTCTAAACAAGCCATGGTTAGTCTCTAGTTTTAGTTCCAAAGTTTGGTGGGGCATTGGGCACACTTTGGCCCTAAATTTAGTGTTCACGGTCCAAGAAGATCTTGGGTCGTGAACACCATTTCCTTGGTGTTTTGAGGTTGTTTTCTGGTCTTTTAAACACTAACAAACGAGTCTAAGGTGGTTACTTATCACGGGGAAAGGACTAGTCATCAATTTACCCTTATAAAAGAGTTTACTCCCCAATGTGTTCTTGGGCGGTAAACTCTCGAATCTTGTTGTTTTGTTATGAAATCTATGTTATTAAGCACATTATAAGTCATATAATACAACTAGAGAGAGGTACTCACGATTTGGGATGAAAACCCAAAGATCCATAAGAGAGAAAATGGCGTATCAAGCCCTTCCAGGGTGAGACCTTCAGTAGAACTCAGTCGCCCACCTAACGGTTTCCTTTGCTTGTCAGCGTAGCTTTTCTGTCGGTCTCTAGAGGCTTTCAATCGTTCATGAATTTGAATGATCTTCTTTGTCATTTCCTGAATGATTTCCGGACCCGTGAGAGTGCTTTCGGGAACTCGTCCCTTAGCTAACTGGGTATCACCGACCTCAACCCAGCACAGAGGGGATCTGCACTTACGGCCATAGAGGGCCTCGAATGGAGCTGCCTTTATGCTCGTGTGATAACTGTTGTTGTAGGAAAACTCGACGAGGGGTAAATGAGTATCCCATGCTTTCCCTAAGTCTATCACACAAGCTCGCAACATATCTTCTAAGGTTTGGATAGTCCTCTCTCTTTGCTCGTCGATCTGTGGATGGTAGGCTGTACTCATGTCCAGCCTAGTTCCTAGGGAACTTTGTAACGACTGCCAGAACCTCGAAGTGAATCTACTATCTCTATCTGAGATAATGGATATGGGAACACCGTGCAATCTTACAATTTCCCTAGTGTATGTTCGTGTAAGTTTCTCCATCTTGTCTGTTTCTTTGATTGGCAAGAAGTGTGCAGACTTGGTCAGTCTATCGATGATGACCCATATGGAATCAAGTCCAACCGTCGTCTTGGGAAACTTGGTTATGAAGTCCATAGTGATCTGCTCCTACTTCCATTCTGGTATCTCCGGTTGTTGTAGAAGACTGGAGGGTTTCTGGTATTCGACCTTTACCTTCGCGTAAGTAAGACACTTACTTACGAAGGTAGCAATATCTGCTTTCATGTTAGGCCACCAGTATAACTTTTTAAGATCCAGATACATCTTATATGAACCTGGGTGGACGGAATAATGTGTGTTGTGAGCCTCGGTCATGACCAAGTCTCTGAAGCCACCGTGTTTCGGTGTCCAGATCCGATCCATGAGGTATAAGGCTCCGCCACCCTTGACTTCCAAGTTCTTATCCATCCCTCTAAGGGATTCACCTACCACGTTTTCAGGTTTCAAAGCGTCGAGTTGAGCCTCCTTAATTTGTGTGGACAAGTGTGAATGGATAGTTAGAGTCAAAGATTTGACTCTACGACCAGTATATTCTTTCCGACTTAGGGCGTCGGCTACTACATTGGCTTTACCCGGGTGATAACGAATTTTGCACTCGTAATCACTGAGTAGCTCGACCCACCGTCTTTGTCTCATGTTGAGCTCTTTCTGGTCGAAAATGTGTTGTAGAGTCTTGTGGTCTGTAAAGATCGTGCTTTTTGTACCATACAGGTAGTGTCTCCAGATCTTTAGAGCAAACACAACTGCTCCTAGCTCAAGATCATGGGTGGTGTATTTAACCTCATGTGTCTTCAGCTGTCTCGAGGCATAGGCTATGACTTTACCTTGCTGCATCAGAACACATCCGAGTCCTTGATTTGATGCATCTCCATAGACAACGAAGCCTTCTATCCCTTTAGGGAGGGATAGTATTGGTGCGGTGCACAAGGCTTGCTTGAGCGTTTGGAACGCTCTTTCCTGTTTCTCTTCCCAGTCAAAGGCCACGCCTTTCTAGGTCAGGGTTGTAAGAGGTTTCGCTATGCGGGAGAAGTTCTGAATGAACCTACGATAGTAGCCAGCGAGACCTAGAAATTGACGAATTTCTGTAGGTGTCTTCGGTGCTAACCATTTCTCAATGGCCTTGATTTTGGAAGGGTCCATGTGTATTCCTTCTTCGCTAACAACATGACCCAAAAATTTGACTCGTCGTATCCAAAATTCGCACTTGGAGAACTTCGCATAGAGCTTCTCCGCTCGCAATGTTTGTAAGACTCTTCGGAGATGTTGACTATGTTCCTCCTTACTTCGAGAGTAGATAAGTATGTCATCAATGAAAACAATGACGAACTGATCCAAGTAAGGACGACACACCCTATTCATCAGATCCATGAATATTACGGGCGCGTTAGTTAATCTGAACGGCATCACTACAAACTCGTAGTGTCCATAACGAGTTCGGAAGGCTATCTTGGGAACATCCTCCTCTAACACTCATAGTTGGTGATATCCGGATCGTAGATCTGTCTTCGAGAAGTAGTTGGCTCCTTGAAGTTGATCAAATAAATCGTCTATACGGGGCAAAGGATAACAATTTTTAATGGTAAGTTTGTTGAGTTCTCTATAGTCGATGCACATGCAAAACGATCAATCTTTCTTCTTGACGAACAAGATCGGTGCTCCCCATGGTGAGAAACTTGGCCTAATGAATCCCTTCTTGAGAAGTTCGTTAAGCTGACTGGAAAGTTCCTGCATCTCGGTCAGCGCCAGACGATAAGGAGATTTGGCTACGGGAGTAGCTCCTGGCACTAAGTCGATTCTGAACTCAACTTGGTGTTGTGGTGGTAATCTGGGAAGTTCTTCTAGGAAAATGCCGGGAAAGTCGCGTACTTTGGGGATTTTCTGAATGTCTTTCACCCCTTGACTCGTATCGACGATGTGTGCGAGGAATGTATGATATTCCTTTCGCAAGCACTTCTGAGCTTGGATGCACAAAATGATACGAAGGCTCGTACTAGGTTTGTCACCATATATAACTAAGGTTTCGTTGTTAGGAAGGTTAAGACGAACTTCTTTTTCAAAGCACATGATGTCGGCGTGAAGAAGACTCAACTAATCCATGTCGATGATAACGTCGAAACATTTAATTGGGACCGGCATGAGGTCTATCTTGAAAGTAAGGCCATCTAAAGTTAATGTACAACCTACGTATATGCAGTTAGTACTCTCCGTTTTCCCATTAGCCATTTCTACCGTGAATGATTTATCTAATGCGCATGGTTTTTGTTTAAGCAGGTTTGCAAATTTATGACTTACGAAACTTTTCTCAGCTCCGCTATCAAAAAGTATGCAAGCATATGAGTTATTGAGGAGAAACGTAGCAGTAACTATCGTAGGATCAGCTACCACTTCCTCGTGGCCTAAGGCCATAACTCTTCCTACTCCTCCAGCCATCCCCGCTTTAGGGCAGTTCCTCTTGTAATGGCCCACTTCGCCATAACCGTAGCAAGCTTGGCCCATACCAGCGTTAGGAACCTGGGTGGCCTGCGCTGTTGGAGTCTTGCAGAAACGGGTTGTATGCCCCTTCCTGTTGCAGTTAGAGCATTGCATATCCCTGCAAGGTCCATGGTTGTAGAAGCTGCATTTGTTGCACTTCGGGAGAGTTCCAGCATAAGTTTTTGCTGGTAAAGGGTTCGTAGGGACAACGGGAGTTACCGTGGTGGAATTAATTGCCACAAGTTGTTGTCTCTTGGAGGATTCTTGCGAAGCCCCTCTTTTGCTCTTGTTCCACCCCTTCTTGTTGTTGTTGGGGTTGAACTTTTGTGGTCCGGGTGCAGGGATTGTTGGGTTCCTGTGTTTCCCGTGGTCTATGAGAGACTGTGCTAGCTCCTTGTCACTATCAAAAGTGACAGGATTGGAAGCTAACACACTTGATTGGATATGGGGAGACAGCCCCCAGATATATCTCTCTATTTTCTTGCTTTCGAGAGTAACCATATATGGGCACAGGATTGCCAGATCACAGAACTTATTTGTATAGGTTCCTATGTTGGATCCAACCATTTGCAGACTCTAGAGTTCCTGCTCGAGCTTTTGTATTTCACCCCGAGGACAGTACTCTCTCATCAGCATGTCCTTTAAGTGTTCCCAGCTGATGGAATATGCCACCACTATAGTCAGATACTTAACATGGCCGTTCCACCATGTTAGTGCTCTGTCAGAGAAGGTACAAGCTGCAAACTTGACCTTGTTGCCCTCTTGGAAAGCACAAATTTCAAAGACGGATTCCATCTTTTCAATCCATTGTCTCAACACCATAACACCCCCAGTTCTATTGAAGCTGCGGGGTTTGGCGTTCGTGAAGTCCTTGTAGGTTCATTCCCGAGGGTGTCCACGGCTTTCGCCATGGTTTGAGGGAGGTGCACCCGTTCCCGATCCACTAGGGACAGGAGCATTGATGGCTGACACAGCAGTTGCTACTACTGCTGTGAAGGTTGCCTGAAACATAGTGGCATCGAAAGGAGATGGTGCTTGAGGAGGTTGAGGTGGTGGTATCGGTGTTGCGTTGTTTGGGTTACGCCTGGGATTCTTGCGTGGTGTCATCTTTAACTATACGTTTAAAAGAGGATGACATGGATAAGAATAAATGAATAATGAGTGTGCCTCATGGACTAATTCCCCATAGTCCAACAACACAGTGAATAGCATAATTTAAATGAAGATGATAGCATTTGGATAATAATTTCCATATGATTAGATATCTGTCAATAATACTGGAATTACAGATGTAACAAGGTCAGGAAAAATGGCCTAGAAGTAGGCCTTACATCAACCAAGATAGGAAAATTTTGATAGAACTATGACTAGATCAAGACCTAACAGGTGTAAGATTTACAAAGATAGGAAATTAGACCAAATTTTTTACATAAACTAGGTTATATCCAAAAGATGAGTCGACGAGATTCTATCGGCAACGAGAACTGCTAGCGTGAGTCCTTGATCCCGATAGTAGACGTTCCGTGTCCCTCATACACCTGTCAACTCTTGCTTGCTGAGCTCGAAGTTCCCTAACTTCAGCTTGAGTTTCATCAAGTTCCCTCTGTAGAGTTGCATTGCGGACCAGAGTCCTTTCATGAGCAGACTCTAGTTGGCGAATGTGGACTATGTTAACGCCAGAGTTGGCGTCAATCTCCAAGACTCGATTGATAGTTGATTGACCCAGTATCGTGTTCCGAGAAATCCTACGAACCATGATGGGTAGGACCCGTCAGCAGAACCTCCCTCAGTGAGGTTGTAGAAACTTCTGTCTCCGTCGTAAGGAATGGGTTGACCCTGTTCATGACTCCATGTATTCAAGTTAGTGGCCCACAGAGGAGTGGATCCTTGAAATGCGGGATGGGGGTTTAGGTTTGGGTGTTGAGCAGCTGGAGGTAGGTTGTTGACTTCAGGCTCTGAGTCAGAACTATCGGAAAAACCCTCAGTATGGTGATCATCCAAAGGGATTGGGTGATCATTTTCTGGTTCTTCCTCTAGCCATCCAGCGTTGCCTTGGTTTGGGAAGTACGGGTCGCCATGGTGAAATCCAGCCATTTTAATCTACGCGAGAAAAGGGATATAAGAAATAGCTAAATAGGCGAACTTACTAAGATAATTACAGTAAGACCGAATACCCCTATGGTATTTCTTTATGGTGGTGTTGGTAATTTTTTAGACTTATTGCCACATCACAACCATTCTTGGGCATATGCTAATCACTCCTTGGACCGGCATAGTTGATCAGGCTATGCCATTCCCAAGACTGACCATATATCCCCATGCTTACTTGTGATATTCAACAATCGTAATACTGACTTTTGTTCTTGTCATTGTGACACTGATTTTAGTATGAATGCAGGCACGTATACTTACTTAAATATTTTATTATTTAAAAGTATAACTCTAATACAGAGTGTTTTAATCCCAATGTATTTATAGGTAGTATATCTTTTATGGGTTGATATACTATATTCACTATAAACAATGCTCTGATACCAATCTGTCACACCCCAAAACTAAGAACGGCGGAAACGTTCCGGGGTGGAGGACGTCATGTACAGTATCACAACAGTGTAAAGTAGTAAACAAGCAACAACATCATCCATTCCATTAAAAGTAAAGTTTTAATACATGTGTGTTCTTTCAATGTAATAAGACACCAAAATATACAATCAAAATAAAAGACGAGTCTTGACTGTGCTCCGTCTTCTCAAAACCTGGCCATCGTACCTATCTACTGGTGACCTGAGAATGCAAGTTATTTTCAAAGCGAGTATCAGCTTAAAGCTGGTGAATTCATATGTATTTAAGTGTCATTGTCTTGTTTTGGAAAGCTGTTATGAATGCCATGAAAATCTTTGAATGAATCAATTGATATAAGTATGAAAAACCCTAGAAAATCCCATATTTCCTACTAGTATAAAATGCAGTCTTCTACCAAGACCCGAATGTTTTGAAAGTAGTCTTCTACCAAGACATGTATGTATGAAAGTAGTAAGACGACTTGCTCTTATACATACACACACACACACACACACATATATATATATATATATATATATATTATTAACTTATAATATTATAATAGTATAAGGGTTGAATTTTAAACTTTTAAAATTATAGGGTTCTATTTTGGAATTAAATTATTAGTGTGTAAGACTTAATTCCAAAAACTTCAGGGCAAGGTTTGAAACTATTCAAGACTTTACAACTCCATAACTTATGAGCTTAATGGTTCATTAAAATGAAGACTCTTCATTTTATGTAACCTCTTTTTGTTTAATAACACTTTTAAAGAAGTGACTTATGGTGACATATGAGTTTAATATAGGTTTAAATGATAAGACTCTTGAAAATCCATAACTTGAGGACAAGTTATGGAGAGCATAAAACAATTTATGGAGAAAAGACTTTTTAAGTTCCTAACCTATGTTTTTATTAAAGTTCATAAATGAGACTTTTCATCTAACTTGAGGACAAGTTAAAAAAAACACATTTTATGAATAACTTTTAGATCAATTTGGATTAAAACAACTATCACAAACATATCTAGTAATATTCATAATCTTCATTTAAACTCATATGAACAAGACAATTCAAATCAAACAATTTGCATGTAATTAGCCTAACCATTAAACTAATATAAAACATGAAACTTTTGACAATTATCTTTTGAATTGGATTAGAATAATCATTACCACATCAAAAACAAGTTTATAGGTCAAAACAGCTTATGGTAATGTTCCTAGTCCAATTCCAGCCAAGAAACTCGAAAATCTGCACTCAGGAGCACCAACTCATCGAGTTCATGAACTGACTCGGTGAGTTGGTTGAAGAAACACATGAACTCATCGAGTTCCTTCATGGACTCGGCGAGTCCACTGTCCAATGGGCAGTTTTTCGACATTTTTCAGCAAATAGCATCAAGTATAATTGAAAACAAGCCTAGGCTCTGATACCACTGTTGGGGTTTGAGCATTCTAACACTCCTATGGTGTACTTGCAACCCTAAATACCTTGGATCTATGTTTTCTCTATTATACATGCAAATATCAACTTCCAAGGCATTTATCCTACCTAGCATATTATGAAACATATGTAATATAAAATCTAGTAGAATTACACACCTCTTGGTTGGTGCTTGATTCCATGTAGCTCGAGAGCCTAGTGCTCCAAGTGTGACACCTCAAATGGTTCACACAACATCAAATGCACTTGGAATAACTTAGAGAGAAAATAGAACACTTCTAAAATTGGCTTTCCCTCACTTGTTCACTTAGTGGCCGATTTTGTCAAGAATAGGATGCTTACATAGTGTGTCACAATTACGGTTACACCATGTAAACCTTAATTGTCATGGCCTTTCATTTCCATGACCCATGGGTACAAAAACACCATGGAGCATCTTATGGGTTTTAGCCCAACTTGATAATCCATGTAGCATTGACCCACTACACAAGTTATGGATGATTTACACAATCAACCCATATATTTAATTAGTATCCTTTTGATCACTTAATTAATTCCAAATTAATTCTTGATCAATACTAATTAAATAATCCTATTAATATATTAGAACTTATAATATATTAATAAACCTTAAGTGTTATTTCTCTCATTTTAGTCTACCCAAATGCACGATGCCATGCAACCCAAATGGACCATGCCGGGTTGGTTCAAGTATATACCAATTATAGTTATGGACTTAGACACTAATCCAACACTCGCTTAGGCCGTCATCCATCTGCTCGGAACCTGCACCCAAGCCTGATCTTAGAACCGGATCCTGACCCTGAACCTCCTGCTCCATGACGCGTAACCACCATTCTGAAATAGAACATGGAATCGTCAGGGTAAGCATACTCTCAAAGGTCTTACACACTCTCCAAGTTCCCTGGTTCCATATCGGCCATCCTTATCTCGAGTACGGATCCTCTTCTTCCAGTAGTACGGGCCCATACTACCTTCCATATTTATCTGTACTTTCCTCAAGGATTGCTTCAACTTCACCAAGTCCCTTTACTGATACCCTTTTCCACTGACCTCGTCCTAGGCTTTCCTAGGGCACTCTCCGACCTACTCCCCGCCATCAACTGCACTAGGAATCCCTACTCCCATCCCTAACTAACTTGCGAATATTGTTACATATCTGCTCACTAGTTAGTTCTAGTCAGCGAGGACCCCTTAAGCACAAAGCAAGCAGCATTCGGGCATTGAGCAACCACATCAAACATAACCTATCCAGGTCGTCCTACTGCTGACTAGCCAGCCTATCATACAGCTCATACAACTGGCATATAAGGCATCTTCCTAGATCCTCATCCCTAATCTAGCATGCAGTTCTCAGAATCATATATCAGGCATACAAGGAAGCCTCCTAGATCCTTAGCCCTAATCTAGCATGCAGTTCTCCGAATCATATATCAGGCATACAAGGCATCCTCCTAGATCCTTAGCCCTAATCTAGCATGCAGTTCTCAGAATTATATATCAGGCATACAAGGCATCCTCCTAGATCCTTAGCCCTAATCTAGCATGCAGTTCTCTGAATCATATATCATATAACATAACAAAACAAGTATGGGTATCTTGGGGAAAACCTACTTGAGCTCAGCCGGTCGCACGCATCACACACCTTGTCCTTTCTTAAATTTCTTCAACTTAAAATTTTTAAAAAGAACTATTTCTTTGAAAATTTCTTTTAGTCCCTCGACTTGAGTCCAGACACCCCCAAGGGTATGTCCAAATCCCTCAAAACCGGGCTCTGATACCAATTTATAACATCCCAAAATTCGAGACCAAAAATTTCATTTTTAATTAAGTGGTTTATAAAATAACTTATCAAATATTGCCATAATCATGTCAATACATAAAACCATAGTATCATATCTCAAAACCATATCATCTGAAGTAATGAAAATATCAGAGTACAATCCCAGAAAACTCTAAGCAGAAATCATGTGTGCGTGTGTGATGCACTGCTACATCGCCGACTCCTTCCCCTTGGACAAAGAGGTACCTGAAACCAAAATTGAAACTGTAAGCACAAAGCTTAGTGAGTTCCCCCATCATACCACATACCACATAAAATCATCGGTATCTTTCAACCGGTATCTGCCATCGGTATCTATAAACCGGTATCCGCCATCGGTATCTTTGAATCGGTATCTGTCGTCGGTATGTTTCAACCGGTATCTGCCATCGGTATCTTTCAACCGGTATCCGCCATCGGTATCTTTCAACCGGTATCCGACATCGGTATCTTTAAACTGTTATTCGACAATTATATCATCAAGCAATCACATACATAATGCTAGGCAAGTATGGGAACTATTTACCCTTCGGTATCTTTCAACCGGTATCTAACAATCCTATCATCATGTGATCAAAGCATCCTAGCACATAACATATCATACTATGGCAACCCAGACAATTATCATCAAGACAATCATCTCATAAACACTCCTACTAGCGGGTCGGCATTATGGCCTTAAACCCACCCTTACTGGAAGGTAACTCACCTTGATGTCGTGTAGTGTCTGAACTGTCCTCGGCATGAAGGTCGGCTCTCCTCGACTCCTCAATCCCTACACGAAAATCCTCAAGTCATCGATAGAACATATAACCCTAACTAGGGTCAATACCATAACCAGTCAAAGTCAACACCTAGTTGACCTGACTCGCCGATTTGGTGTACCAACTCGTCGAGTCCATACTCCACCAATCCGATCCAACCTCGACTCTACTCGTCGAGTCTAGCAAGAACTCGACGGGTTCTTCTTCATTCAAACCATCGGGACTATCGTAATCTGACTCGCCGAGTTCTTCCTTAAACTCGACGGGTTCATCTCCCTCATAAGAACACGTCCAGTCTACGACTCGCCAAGTTGTATGAACAACTCTTTGAGTATATCTTCAAAGGTTGGGAGATTGCCTTGGACTCACCGAGTCTATTCTTACACTTGTCGGGTCCCATGATTCTCAGGTCCTTTTTGCGTCTAAAAATCTACGGGACTTTCCTTCCTAACATTGGTCCATCCACATAAAGGATTTGGTGATCATTACACCGCGACTCTCCGAGTTCTAAGAGCAACTCGGCGAGTCCATCCTTGACCAACATTATACAGTCAATTTTAATGAGCCTTAACACCTCAAAACCATAGATCTTCCCCCCTAATGTCCATTTCATATGTAAAGCTCCAAACTCGGTGTACATGCATGGGAGTTTTGGCTTAAAAAGCCATAAAAAGTGCTCTACAAGATGCATGGGGATCTCATGGCCACAAAGTTGGCACCTTTATGCCATGAGACCCTTCCAATGACTCAGATCTGAAGTCAAGACCCCAATAACACTCCACAAATCCGAATGTGGCTTGGAAAGCCCTAAATGTGGCTAAGATCCAAGTCTAAGGATGATTATTTACATGGAGGATCAAGATAGGAGCTTTTTACATTAAATGGACTGGACATGGAACGAAATCCCTGGATCTCCAAGCTTCAACTTGAACTCTCAAGCTTCTCTCCTCTTCTCAAGCCTCACAATCTTCCAAAAATGCACAAAATGGCCTTAAAACACTCAAACAAGGGCTAGGGTTGCAAGATAACGCCTTCTGGGAGTATAAGGGAGGGTGGAGGCTGAGATGGGGGAGTATAAGTTGTTTAAATAGGGTGCAAACCCTAAATATTAGGGTTTTGTCCAAACAGCTCCTACTCGTCGAGTCGGTCTTCCGACTCATCGAGTAGGTCACTAAACCCCCGCGTCCAAAATCGATTCTACTTGACGAGTTTAGCCACCAACTCGTCGAGTCCCACCCCAAAATGTGATAATTACATAAATATAATGCGTACCGGGAATCTGGTGTTACACTCTCTCTCTCTACTGTCTCTCCACCCTTTCTCTATAACCATCCCTCTTGTAACGACCCAATTTTTCAAGGCCAAAAATTTTGTTTTAAATTAAGTAAATCATAATATATATTACCAAAACATTATCGATAGAACATCACATTACAAAATCATAATGTTGTGTCTCAAACCATAACATCAAAAGTAATGAAAATCAAAGCACAGTCCCAGAAACTCAATGCAAAAACCATGTGTGTGTGATGCGCTGCTACACCGCCGGCTCCTTCCCCTTCGACGAAGAGGTACCTGAAACCAAAACCAAAACTATAAGCATAAAGCTTAGTTAGTTTCAAGGATGTAGAACACGTTACTTAGTACCTATTCGGCCGACTACCGAGTAACGAGTACTCGGGGAGTACTCGGATTCAGTAATTCATGTAAAAATATTTTTAGGGAACTTATATATGTCAAAATCATAAGTTAAAAGCTTAAGTTGATTGAAATATATAACAAAATTAGATACATGTGAATACAAAAAAACTGGAAAACACATAAAGGTCTCACATCGTGAATAATTACTGGAAATTTAAGATCTATATGTAGTAATAATCACATGTGTGTGTGTTAAATAATAAATTATTAAGTATATTATGCATATTCATCACCGAGTTGACCGGGTTTTACAACACTGCTTAGGTAAGTAAGGGGTTAATCAGCGACTACTCGGGAATCAGCGAGTACTCGGGATTCTGTAAATCGCCTCGGTAACGGGCCGAGTAGCGAGTACTCGTAGGAGTACTCGGCTTACTCGGCGAGTTTTACAACACTGGTTAGTTTCCCCATAATACAACATACCATACACTATCATCGGTATCTTTCAACCGGTAACCTTCATTCGTATCTTTCAACCGGTAACCGTCATCGGTATCTTTCAACCGGTAACCATCATCGGTTTTCAACTGGTAACTGGGGACTATTTCACCCCTACCACTAGCATACAACAACAGATACAAGCATACAATCAGGCATATCCGGGTACTGACCTACCCTTTGGTCCTAAGGACCACTGTCAGGGATACGAATCCCTACTATACACATAACATATCATACAGATAAATCTCATGTCCAAAACACATAACCAGACCAAGATAATTATCACAAAGACCATTATCTTCTAAACACCCCTTTTTGGTGGGCCGAAATTGTGTCCTTAGACCCAACCCTACTGGAAGGTAACTCACCTCAATGTCGTGTAGTGCTTGAATTATCCTCAGCGCACAAGTCGACTCCCTTTGACTCCTCGATCCCTACACGACAACCTTTAAGTCAACACATAGCACGTGCAACCCTAAACAGGATTAGTCCAAGTCCAGTCAAAGTCAACTTCAAGTTGACCCGACTCACTGAGTTGGTTCGTCAACTCGCTGAGTCCCTCACGCTTTACTCGTCCTTATCCACACCTCGACTCGTCGAGTTTGCCATAGAATCGATGAGTCCCTCTCTTGTATGAAGATCACATGAAACTCATCCGACTCACCGAGTTGTATGAACACTCTTCCATTCCACCTTCATCTGATGAACAAGTCATGTCCTCGACTCGCTAAGTTGTATGAACAACTCGTCGAGTTCATCTTCAATCTTAAGGAGATTGCCTTGGACTCGCCGAGTCCATTCTAGCACTCGTCGAGTCCCAGGAACTCTAGGTCTAAAATTATGTCCAATGCATTGGGTCACTCTTTCTATCCAGTTACAACCCTTACAACACTCAATTGAGTTCTTTTGACCCTCAACAGATATGGAACTAAAAGCCTTGGACTCGTCGAGTCCCAGGAACGGACTCGCCGAGTCGGTCACATCCACACTCTAAATCCTCGATTTTTTATGTACAACCTTTGATCAAAAGATAGATCCAAGCTTCCACCATCGATCTAGCACGTAAAGTTACAAAATTTACGTGCTTGCATGGGACTTTGAGCTCAAAAAGTAGGGGTGCAAACGATCCAAGCTACTCGAGATTGGATCGTTAAAAGCTCGACTCGAAATCGATTTTAAACGAGCCCGAGCCAAGCTCGAGCTTAATATTAAGCTCATTTATTAAACAAGCTCGAGCTCAAGCCTATGTCATTAAGCTTGATTAAGCTCACGAGCCTAAACGAGCCTTTATATGATATAATTTAATATTATTTATATATATTAAAATAAAAACATATTAGGGGAATTATGGATTTATGGTATTAGTAAACGAGCTTCTTAACAAGCTTGAGCCGAGCTTAAGCTTATTTAGACATCTCAGATAAAAAACGAGTCGAGCCCGAGCCCGAGCCGAGCTTGTATAGTTCTTTACAAGCTCGAGCTGAGCTTAGTACAAGGAGGCTTGAATCGAGCCGAGCTCGAGCTCGAGCCTTATATAACTTAAACGAGCCTGAGCCGTGCCTGGGCAGGCTCAGGCTTGGCTCAGCTCGTTTTCACCCCTATCAAAAAGACATAAAACAAGCTCTTATGATGCATGATACCTTTCATGGGTGCAAAAGCAGCCCCCAACTACCTTGTGACTCCCTTAACGACGTGATTCAGAAGCTCCAACCCCCAACCATGTTTGCAATCATGGTTGGCCATCAAAAATGGCTTATAAAAGCCCTAAATCTCCCCAAAAAGGGATCTAACAAATGAAAGAGCAAGGTTATAGCTTTTTACCTTCAATGAACTGTAGAAGGTGCACAAACTCGAGTTCCCTTGGTCTTTACTTTCTTCCTCAAGCTTTTCTCCTTTCTTCTTAAGACCACAAGCACCAAAATCCACCACCAAGGCTTAGATTGCTTCAATAACGACTAGGGTTTCAATGAGAGGTGTTTTGGGAGCATAAGGGACGTTATGGCCGACATAACATTGTTTAAATAGGGTGCAAACCCTCGGATTAGGGTTTTTGTCCGGACAGGGTCTACTCGTCGAGTCCACTTCTTAACTCCCGCGTCCCATCTCGCTTCTACTTGGCGAGTTGGTCCTTCAACTCACCGAGTCCAAGGCCAAAATGCAAGATATTTAAATAATTAAATAAAAGAAAATACGTACCAAGAACCACGTGCTACAAATCTCCCCCACTTATTTTAGACTTCATCCTCGAAGTCTGCTGCTCGTTCCTAAAACAGCTCTGGGTAATGCTATGTCATCTCGTCCACCGGCTCCCAAGTCCATTTCGAGCCCTTCCGGTGCTGCCGTTGCACCTTCACGAGTGCCACCCTCTTATTCCTCAAATCCTTCGACTTCCGGTCGAGGATTTCCATAGGTCGCTCGATGTAGTTCAGGCTGCCATTAACTTGAATGTCTTCCAAGGGCACCACTGCCGAGTCGTCCACCAGGCACTCTCGCAGCTGAGAAACATGGAAAGTGCTGTGTATCTGACTGAGTTCGGCTGGCAGATCTAGCCTATACGCCACCTTGCCCACCCGGGCTATAACCCTAAATGGCCCAATGTACCTGGGGCCCAATTTGCCCCGTTTCCTGAATCGGATAATGCCCTTCCATGGCGACACCTTCAGGAGAACCATATTCCCGACCTGGAACTCCATGTCTGATCGGTGCTTATTGGCATAGCTTTTCTGCCGACTCTGAGCAGTCTGAAGCCTACTCCTGACCTGCGGGATCCTTTTTGTCATCTTGAGCACTACATTGGTGTTCCCTATGACCCTCTAGCCAACCTCGCCGCAGCATATTGGGGTCCTGCACTTCCACCCATATAACATCTCAAACGGAGGACGATCGATACTCATGTGGTAGTTGTTGTTGTAGCATAACTCAGCCAACGGAAGGTAAGTATCCCAACTACCTCCAAAATCTAACACACACGCCCGCAGCATATCCTCCAGAGTTTGGATGGTCCGCTCGCTCTGGCCATCCGTCTGCAGGTGAAAGGCGGTGCTGAAATGTAGACGAGTGCCCAACTCATCGTGGAATTTCTTCCAAAACCTGGAAGTGAACTGAACATCCCTGTCTGAAATCACCGACACTGGCACCCCATGCCGCGCCACCACCTCCCTGATATAGATGTCGGCCAGCTTTTCGGCCGAAATACGCTCCTGAATGAGAATAAAATGGGCGCTCTTCGTCAACCGATCGACGATGACCCAAATCGAAACCACTCCACGCGCGGTCCTGGGAATCTTTGTGATAAAATCCATCGTAATGTTTTCCCATTTCTACAGCGGGATATCCAACGGCTGCATCTTGTCGTGAGGTCTCTGATGCTCGACCTTGACCTTCCTGCAAGTCAAGCATCACTCCACGTACCATGCCACATCTCGCTTCATACAGGGCCACTAATAGTCCAGAAGAAGATCCATATACATCTTCGTCGCCCCGGGATGAATGGAGAATCAGGATTTGTGCACCTCCTCCATCAGAACCTGGCACACACCCCCGTGGTACGGCACCCACACCCTATGGTGTAGTGTCAGTAATCCTCGGTTGTCATAGTTGAAGGAAGAAACTTGCCCTACTATCGCTCGCTCTTCCGATGTTCCTCCTTCATGGCCTCCTGCTGGGCCTCCCGAATCCGCTCCAATAGCGGAGTCACCACTGTCATCCTCAGATAGATATCCCTAATCGGTGCTGCCTTGTGGCTGAGCGCATCGGTCACCACATTGGCCTTCCCCGGATGGTAAAGGATCTCGCAATTGTAGTCCTTCACCACGTCCAACCACCGACACTGCCTCATATTCAGATTCGGCTGATCCATGAGGTACCTCAAACTCTTGTGGTCCGTGTAGATCGTACAAAGAACCCCATAGAGGTAATGACGCCAAATCTTGAGGGCGAACACCACAGCCCCCAACTCAAAATCATGCGTCTGGTAGTTCGCCTCGTGAGGCTTCAACTGCCTCGAAGCGTAGGCGATGACATGCCCTCTCTGCATCAGTACTATGCCCAAACCCGAGATGGATGCATCACAGTACACAATAAAATCCTCCACGCCCTCTGGCAGGGCTAAAATGGGTGCCTCGCACAATCTCTGCCTCAATGTCTCAAACACAGCCTGCTGCTCAGGCCCCCAACGGAAGACCACGACCTTCCTTGTCAGTCTGGTTAGGGGCACGACTATATTGGATATGTCCTTAAAGAATCTCCGATAGTAGCCTGCCAGTCCTAGGAAGCTCCAAATCTCAGATGGAGACCTCGGGACCTCCCACCTCATCACTGCCTCAACCTTGGCCGGATCTACCGAAATCCCGTTCTGGTTGACAAGGTACCCAAGAAACTGCACCTCGCGTAACCAGAACTCACACTTGGAGAACTTAGCATACAAGTTCTCCCTCCTCAAAGTCTCCAGAACCTCTCGCAGATGCTCCTCGTGCTCCTTCTGCATCTTGGAATAAACCAAGATATCATCAATAAACACTATCACAGACCGGTCTAACATCGGTCTACACACGTGGTTCATGAGGTCCATGAACGCGGCAGGAGAATTGGTGAGCCCGAAGGGCATCACCACAAACTTGTAATGGCCATAGCGTGTCCGGAACGCAGTCTTCTGCACATCCTCCTCTCTAACCCTCATATGATGATAGCCTGAACGCAGATCAATCTTGGAGAACCAAGATGCTCCCTGTAGCTGGTCAAAGAGGTCATCAAACCTCGGGAGTGGGTAACGGTTCTTCACTGTTACCTTGTTCAGCTCCCGATAATCTATACACATCTGATGCGACCCATCCTTCTTCTTCACAAATAGTATTGGGGCTCCCCAGGGTGAACTGCTCGGTCTAATGAACCCCTTGTCTAACAGCTCCTGCAGTTGTGTAGACAACTCTTGTATCTCATGAGGAGCCAACCGATACGGTGCCTTAGCTATCGGAGTCGCACCAGGGACTAGGTCGATCCTGAACTCCACCTGTCTTTCCGGAGGTACCCCGGGCAACTCCTCAGGAATACGTCCTCAAACTCCCACACCACGGGCACATCGCCCACCGTCGCTTTACCCGCCTCCAGGGTATCCATAACATAGGCGACATAACCTGAGCAACCCTACTAGGTAGCGCCTAGCCCTCACTGCCGAACATAAAACTGGTCCTCGTTGTGGCCTTTCGCCCTGAACCACCAGCTCTCCCCCACTTGGGGCCCTGATCTGCACTAACTGCTGCGCGCAGTCAATCACTACCCCATTGGGGCTTAGCCAATCCATACCAATAATAACTTTGTTCCCCCACAAGGGTATGGGAACCAGATCTACCAGGTAACACTCTTCGAACATCCTCAAAACACAACCTCGGTAGACCTCGGACGCTCGCACTGACCGGTCGTCTGCAATCTTAACCTCAACAAGGGCGGATCTTATATAAAGCTAGGGGGCTGTGGCCCCCCTGGTTTTTTTGGCGGAAATAGTCCTTATACTTTAAGATTTATACATATTAGGCCCAAAAATATAAAATTTTGACTATGGCCCCCCTTGTTCACCAATTTTTATACAAATTATATTTTTGCCCCCCCCCCCCAAATGAAAGATCGAAGCTCCGCCACTAGACCTCAAAGGGGCAATACAACATGCCCGAAGACTCAGGAAACTTCTTGCTAAGCACAAGAGAGACAAACGATCGGGTAGCACCCGAATCGAACAATACCTGAACTGGGATACCGTTCACATGGAGCAATCCTAAACATAACACATACATATAACATATCATGACAGCATAACGTAAAAGATCTGAGAGGACAAATCATATTTGTCACCACATTGGGTGCAGCGCATGCCTCCTCGGCTGTCAACTGAAATGCTCGGCTCCATACCACTGGAGCCTCCGTCTTGACCTTCCGGCCATCCGTAACCCGCGCAGTCGCCGGCGTTGGCGCCACTGCCGGCGCCGCTGCTGCTATCAATCTGGGGCAATTGGCCTTTTTATGGCCTCTCTGATTGCAATGAAAGCAAATCAGGTCTGATGTCTGAATCGCAAGAGTAGGGGCAATACAATCTCTACCAAAATGCCCAATCTTTCCACAGTTATAGCAGTCGGAACCCGACCCAGTGCGGCAAACCCCCTCATTTGACCGACCGCATTTCCCACAGTGGTCCCGCCCTGACTCGCCTTTCGGCCTAACATCGGATCCCTTAGGCTTCTTCCCTGAAGCCCCTTTCGTTTGTGCCTCCTCTACCTTCCTCTTCCATATGTGCTCCTGATCAATCTCCCTCTCCCTTGCCCTGGCAATCATGGATTCCAGGGTGGGACAAGCTGAAAAACTGACATGCTCCCTTATATCGGCTCATACCATGTCATGGTAGCGAGTCCTCCTCATGTCTTCATCACCCGCATATTGGGGCACCAACAAAGCCCTCTCCCGGAACTCAGCAGTGATCTCCGCCACAGTCTCCGTTGTCTGTCTCATATCCAAGAACTCCCTGGCCATCTGCTGGAGCTCCACAACTGGTGCAAACTCGACCCTAAATCGGGTCACAAAATCTTACCACGTCATAGCCTCAATGGTTGGGGCTCCCAACGTATCACCAATCAACTCCCACCAATCTCTAGCTCGATCCCTCAAACACCCCGCAGCGAAACGAACCTTCCACCCTTCTGGGTAGAAGCTCGTCGGCTGCGCAGATTCAATATATGTGATCCATCTCTTAGCAACAATGGGGTCCTTCATCCCATGGAAATCCAGCGCACCACTCCCTCTGAAGTCCTTAAAGGACAGTGTGCGCGTACTCACCTGGCTAGACACCAAATCACTCCAGAATGATCGGAGATGATCCTCCATCAGCTCGATGATCCCTTCCTTGATTGACCCGAAGATGACCGGGGTCGACTCAAGGATATCCCTCGTGACCTCGGACGCGATGAACTCGCGTAGTCCACCATCCACCTGATCAAATCCTTCACCCGAGCCTGATCCTGATCCTGATCCTAACCCAGAGCCTCCCGCTCCATGTCGCATGGTCACCATACTGAAAATAAACATACAACATCAAGATCATACATACTCGCGAGAAGCCTCACACACTCTCCAAGTCCCCTGGTTTCATCTCAGCCCTCCTTGACTCGAGTACGGATCCTCTGCTTTCAGTAGTACGGGCCCATACTACCTTCCACATCTATCCATACTTTCCTCAAGGATTGCTCCAACTTCACCAAGTCCCTTTACCGATACCCTTTCCTACTAATCTCATCCTAGGCTTTCCTAGGTCACTCCCCGACCTACTCTTCGCCATCAGCTGCACTAGGAGTCCCTACTTCCCTTCCCTAACTAGCTCGCAAGTACTGTTACATATCTTCTCACTAGTTAGTTAAAGTTAGCCAGGACCCCTTAAGCACAAAGAATGCAGCATTCGTGCATCGAGTAACCACATCAGGTATAACCTAATTAGGCTATCCTACTGCTGACTAAACAGTCCTAGCATACAGCTCATACAATAGGCATTCAAGGCATCCTCTAGATCCTTATCCCTACTCTAGCATGCAGTTCTCATAATCATACATTAGGCATACAAGGCATCCTTCTAGATCCCTAACCCTAATCTAGCATGTAGTTCTCAGAATGAAGAATCGTACACATAACATAACAGGTATGGGTATCTTGGGAAAAACTTACTTGAGCTCTGGTCGGTCGCACGCATCACACACCTTGTTTTTCTTAAAACTCCTCGATTTAGATTTTAGAAAACCATTTTCCTTGTAAAAATCTTTTAGTCCCTCGGTTTGAGTCCGGACACCCCCAAGGGTGTGTCCGAATCCCTCAAACCAGGGCTCTGATACCAACTTGTAACGACCCAATTTTTCAAGGCCAAAAATTTTGTTTTTAAATTAAGTAAATCATAATATATATTACCAAAACATTGTCGATACAACATCACATTACAAAATCATAATGTTGTGTCTCAAACCATAACATCAAAAGTAATGAAAATCAGAGTACAGTCCCAGAAACTCAATGTGGAAACCATGTGTGTGTGTGATGCGCTGCTACACCACCGGCTCCTTCCCCTTTGACGAAGAGGTACCTGAAACCAAAACCAAATATGTAAGCACAAAGCTTAGTGAGTTCCCCCATCATACCACATACCATACACTATTGTCGGTATCTTTCAACCGGTAACCTTCATCGGTATCTTTCAACCGGTAACCGTCATCGGTATTTTTCAACCGGTAACCATCATCGGTATCTTTCAACCGATAACTGGGGACTATTTCACCCCTACCACTAGCATACAACAACAGATATAAGCATACATTCAGGCATATCCGGGTACTGACCTACCCTTTGGTCCTAAGGACCACTGTCAGGGATACGAATCCCTACTATACACATAACATATCATATAGATAAATCTCATGTCCAAAACACATAACCAGACCAAGATAATTATCACAAAGACCCTTATCTTCTAAATACGCCTTTTTGTGGGTCGGCATTGTGTCCTTAGATCCACCCCTACTGGAAGGTAACTCACCTCAATGTCGTGCAATTCTTGAATTATCCTCGGTGCACAAGTTGACTCCCTTCGACTCCTCGATCCCTACACGACAACCTTCAAGTCAACACACAACACGTGCAACCCTAAACAGGGTTAGTCCAAGTCCAGTCAAATTCAACTTCAAGTTGACCCGACTCGCCGAGTCCCTCACGCTTTACTCGTCCTTATCCACGCCTCGACTCGTCGAGTTTAGCATAGAATCGATGAGTCCCTCTCTTGTATGAAGATCACATGAAACTCATCCGACTCGCCGAGTTGTATGAACACTCATTGATTCCACCTTCATCTGATGAACAAGTCCTGTCCTCGACTCGCTAAGTTGTATGAACAACTCGTCGAGTTCATCTTCAATCTTAAGGAGATTGCATTGGACTCGCCGAGTCCGTTCTAGCACTCGTCGAGTCCCAGGAACTCTAGGTCTAAAATTACATCCAATGCGTTGGGTCACTCTTTCTGTCCGGTTAGAACCCTTCTAACACTCAACTTGTTCTTTTGACCCTCAACAAATATGGGACTCAAAGCCTTGGACTCGTCGAGTCCCAGGAACGGACTCGCCGAGTCGGTCACATCCACACTCTAAATCCTCGATTTTTTATGTACAACCTTTGATCAAAAGATAGATCCAAGCTTCCACCATCGATCTAGCACGTAAAGTTACAAACTTTACGTGCTTGCGTGGGACTTTGAGCTCAAAAATACATAAAACAAGCTCTTATGATGCATGAGACCTTTCATGGGTGCAAAAGCAGCCCCCAACTGCCTTGTGACTCCCTTAACGACGTGATTCAGAAGCTCCAACCCCCAACCATGTTTGCAATCATGGTTGGCCATCAAAAATGGCTTATAAAAGCCCTAAATCTCCCCAAAAAGGGATCTAACAAATGAAAGAGCAAGGTTATAGCTTTTTACCTTCAATGAACTGTAGAAGGTGCACAAACTCGGGTTCCCTTGGTCTTTACTTGCTTCCTTCTTAAGACCACAAGCACCAAAATTCACCACCAAGGCTTAGATTGCTTCAATAACGACTAGGGTTTCAATGAGAGGTATTCTGGGAGCATAAGCGACATTATGGCCGACATAACATTGTTTAAATAAGGTGCAAACCCTCTATTAGGGTTTTTGTCCGGACAGGGTCTACTCGTCGAGTTTGGGACCCGACTCGTCAAGTCCACTGCTTAACTCCCGCGTCCCATCCCGCTTCTACTCGGCGAGTTGGTCCTTCAACTCGTCGAGTCCAAGGCCAAAATGCAAGATATTTAGATAATTAAATAAAAGAAATACGTACCAAGAACCACGTGCTACTCCTCTCCTCACATTCAATTTGTATGTCACCAATTGAAGGAAAGAAGGCACCGGTGATGATAACACCAGTCTAGGCTGCTCACCCCCATGACCGTCGCTATAAACCACCACAACCCAATCAGCGACCATCCTCTTCTGTCTTGGTCGATCCCCACCACCATTCCCTTGTTGTTTCTGTTGCACAATCTGTTAGGCACCACCTTACACCACCGTGTTCTTCCCTCTTTTGATATTGATCAGAGCAAACTGCCACCACCGTCTTAACCCACCTTCTTTTTTAACACCTCCTCCACCTCCCCATGTCATGACCCACCACCAATAACCACCCTTCCCAAACACCTTCGGACCATAGCCTTGCTCCTCCCTTCCTTGTCTATCGTCGAGCTCACTTGAAAAGAAAGGAAACAAAGGCAGGAAAGCTGACATCGTAGCTCGGTCACCACCCACCATTGGTAAAACCCACTTCACCACCCACCACCACTGTGACCATTGGAACACCCCTACTCCGACCATCTAACACTTAAAACTGCCCATCGTTTCATCTTCTCGTCATTCTTGTCGGACAGAAGCAGAATGAAGCAAAAAGAGGCTATTAAAGCATCCTCCTCTGCCGCTGTTGCCGTCGTGGATTCCGACCAAACCACCTCCAGCCATCACCTTCTACTGTAAGTTGACCACAACCATTGCATTCTTTTTTTCTTCTGTTTCCTTCGTCGTGATCAATCGAGGCTCTACTGAATGATTTTTGCATTAGCCCTATTGAAAATACCCGTTACCCAAATTACTAGCCCAATATTTTAGGGTATCGGGTAATTTTTTTCGGGTAATCGGGTAACCCGGTTTTTTTTTCAGGTCGGATATAGGTAGGTTTGTTGGGTTTCGGTTATACCCGAATTACCTAAATTATTTTTAAAAAAAATCGTAGAGCTTGTACTCTGTAGCAGGTATTTGATCACGCTTAAACTAACTATCATTATTGTAAAACATGAATCTCTTTTATTATGGCAGTGTGACACTAACAATATTAAAAACAATTGTTTATATATATCACCATGTTCTTTAAAATTTAACTGTTTTTCTAGATTATAATTTTTATTGTGACTAACAAACTCATTATCTTGACGAAACTTCAGAACATGACAAAACTTATGGCTACAATTATCTTAAACATTTTAAACTTTTAAACTAAGATCTTCAATTATTTGCTTTTTAACATCGTATTAGATTAGTTTAAGTTGTTAAAAGATTACCTAATATCTCAAATATTATTGAATAAAAAATCTCAATGTTCAAAGTTTGAATAACTTCATTTATGCCTCGTTTGTTTATATAAACAAGACTAATAAAGCACGACGTATTTATTTTATTAAATTTATTTTCAGGAGAAATTCAAAAAAAAAAATCGGGTAATACCCGAAATACCCAAACCCAACTCACTACCCGAATTACCCAAATTTAATTTGGGTAGGGTAATGATTATTTTTTTAACATGAAAAACCCAAATTACCCAAAACCCGAAAAAATTAGCCATCAACAGCCCTATGTTGCATCATACATACTTATAAACGTAATATTTTTTCTTGAATCTCATGCATTTGAAAACCCCATTCTTTTTTCCTTTCACCACATTCATTTGAAACTCCCATGACTTTTCAAATTTCTTTATCATAATAATTATAATTTGGTAATTAGGTTAAATAAATATTAAATCTAAAGTGTAATCATATAGAAACTAAATTTCAATATTAAAATAATATCTTTAATTCTACTTATAAAATTATGTTTTTTAACTTTTAACATATTATACTTAATTTATTAGTTTTAATATATTGTTGAATGTAAATCATTATCATTTTAAAGATATAATTTTTGAACAATTTGTATAAAATACTTAAATTATTAATTAAAATATAACATTATAGGCTCAACTTAAATATAAATTTTACTAAACTTAAACAACCAAAATATTATTTTATAAATAGTTAAAAGTGATAAATTGCAGTGTCTTTCTAATAATGATTGTAAGTCGGTTAATAAGGTTAAATAAATATCAAACCTAAAGTGTAATTATAAATTGATTAAATTTCAATTTTAAAATAATATCTTTACTTCTATTTATAAAGTTAACTCTTTAACTTTTACCATATTATACTTAATTTATTAGATTTAAAATATCGTTGCATATAAACCATTATCAGTTTAAAGCTACAACTTTTGAACAGTTTGGACAAAATACTTAAATTGTTAATTTAAATATAACATTATAGTGTCAACTTATATATAAATTTCAGTTCCACTAAAAAACCAAATAGTATTTTGTAAATAGTTAAAAGTGATAAATTATAGTGATAAATGCATAAACTAAATTGTAATATCAGTTTAACTAAAATATTTCTTAAATATATTTATATAATCGTTAAAAAATTTCAAATAAGTAGCTTAAAATAACTTATAATAACAATAGTTAAAAATAACTGTATATAAATGATTATATTGTTATTTTAAAATCAAAAAATAATGTTTGATGTTTTAAATAATTATAATGATAGAAATTAAAATATTAAGCAAATAAATTTTAAAAAATTAGTTAAAAATAACAACAACTATAAATAATATTAAACAATATATAATATTTAGTTTTATTGATGTGTAACTCGTGAGTAGAAATCATTCAAACGATTGAGATTATGATGTTATGATAGATGTATATATTATCATATAATTCAAAATAATCAATATATTATATCAAAGTTAACAACAACATTAGTGTTATATTTAAAAATATATATATTTGTAAAGACTTCAACTATGTAGGTGTTTCTACGCATTACAATGTCAACTCAAATATAAATTTCAGTTTCATTTAAAAAACTAAAGAATATTTTATAAATAATTAAAAATGATAAATTATAGTGATAAAAGCAATAACTAAATTGTAATCTTAATTTAACTAAAATATTTCTTAAATATATTTTTATAATGGGAAATCTTCAGAAAAGTCCCAATATTTACGGAAAAGTTACACTTTAGTCCCAAGATTTTTTTTTTGAACGAAAAAGTCCTGAAAACCGGCAAAAATTTGCAGTTTGACCCTTTTTGACTGGTTGAAACCGGTACCAAACTAATTTGGGACTATTTCGTAAACTAATCCAAAATATTGGGATTTTTCAGTAAACAAAAAATATTAGGACTTTTCTGTAAACAAAAATATTAGGACTTTTCTATAAACAAAACCTTAATTATTATTATTGTTATTATTATAATTATTATTATTATTATTATTATTATTATTATTATTATTATCATCATCATCATCATCATCATCATCATCATCATCATCATCATCATCATTATTATTATTATTATTATTATTATTATTATTATTATTATTATTATTATTATTAAAAATATAAATAAGAATACTTTTTTTTGAACTTGTTATTATTAATATTGTTACTAATACATATAAATGTATTTAAATGAAAAAATAATATTAATGACATTATTTAAGGGTGGAGGTGGAGGAGATGTTGCTGCCTTTAGCATTGAAATCATGCATGTTTGCTTGTATATTTTTACTTTTTATATGGCCATTTCACATTTGTTGTTATTGTTTTCAATTAAAAATAATAATACTTAACAATTTAAAAGAAGTTGCATATTTGTAAAATTCTTTATAAATAGTTTAAGTTAGAAGGATTTCTCACTTTGTATATAAAAATGTTTACAGTAGAAGGATTATTTTCCAAATCCAACAGATCCACTACAAACATCTACATAGGTAGCCCATATCAAAATTCAAAAATATTAATTACAATATCTTGTTCAATAAAAAGTAATAGGACATGTTTTTTGGATTAATACTTTTGAATTTTGAATAATACTTTTGAATTATTCCTATTACTTTTTGTTAAACAAAATATTGTAATTAATACTTTCGAATTTTAATATAGGTTACTTATGTAGATGTTTGTAGTGGATTTGTTGGATTTGGAAAGTAATTCTTCAACCTTAAACAATTTTATATACAAAATGAGAAACTCTACTACCTTAAACTATTAATATGCAACTTCTTTCAAATTGTTAAATATTAATATTCTGAATTGAAAACAATAATAACAAATATGAAATGACCATATACAAAATAAAAATATACAAGTAGACATTCACGATTTCAATACTAAAAACATCACCATCTCCTCCACCTCCACCCTTAAACAATGTTATTAATAATATTTTTTTCATTTAATGCATTTATATGTATTAGTAATAATATTAAAAATAACAAGTTCAAAAAATAGTATTCTTATTTATATTTTTAATAATAATAATAATAATAATAATAATAATAATAATAATAATAATAATAATAATAACAATAATAATAATTAAGGTTTTGTTTATAGAAAAGTCCTAATATTTTTGTTTACAGAAAAGTCCTAATATTTTTTGTTTACTGAAAAATCCCAATATTTTGGATTAGTTTACGAAATAGTCCCAAATTAGTTTGGTACCGGTTTCAACCGGTCAAAAAGGGTCAAACTGCAAATTTTTGCTGGTTTTCAGGACTTTTTCGTTCAAAAAAAAAATCTTGGGACTAAAGTGTAACTTTTCCGTAAATATTGGGACTTTTCTGAAGATTTCCCTTTTATAATCGTTAAAAGTTTTCAAATAAGTAGCTTAAAATAACTTACAATAACAATAGTTAAAAACAACTCTATATAAATTATTATATTGTTAGCGTTAAAATAATAAAAAAAAACAATGTTTGATGTTTTAAATAATTATAATGATAGAAATTAAAACATTAAGCAAATAAATTTTAAAAAATTAATTAACAATAAAAACAACTATAAATAACATCAAATCATATATTATATTTAATTTTATTCATGTGTAACTTGCGAATAGAAGTCATTCAAACGATTGAGATTATAAAGTTATAATAAATGTATATATTATCATATAATTCAAAATAATCAATATATTATATCAATTTAGTATATACAAATTATTATATCAAATTTAACAACATCGTTATTGTTATATTTAAAAATCATATGTTTGTAAAGACTTCAACTATATAGGTGTTTCTGTGCAACACGCGGGCATTCGCCTAATATATATATATATATATATATATATATATATATATATATATATATATATATATATATATATATATATATATATATAAAAACTCTCATATATATATATATATATAGGGGTGTCAATTTATGACACGACACGACAAAAATACACGACACGAAACGAAATCGGGACGAAATCAAAATTCGAATTCGTTTTCGTGTCGTGTTCGTGTCAAGTTTAAAAAACACGATGGCGTGTCGTGTCGTGTTCGTGTTTACAAATCTACACGAAATTGACACGATTGAGCATGTATTTGTCGTGTTTTCGTGTTTGTCGTTTTTATCGTGTTATATATGATTAAATATGAATTAAATAAAATAAAAGTTATGTAGTATTATCTTTGTCGTGTCGTGTCGTGTTGTCGTTTTTTAATTGGTTCGTTTTCGTGTTAGTGAAAAAAAACACGACATCGTGTCGTGTCGTGTTCGTGTTACAAAAAACCTTGTCGTGTCGTGTCGTGTCAGACAAAAACACGACACGACGGCCCGATTTGACAGGCCTATATATATATATATATATATATATATATATATATATATATATATATATTAAAAATGTGTGCTCTTAGCTATCTTAGCTACAGTAATTTGAGTTGTCTTTTGTTAAAATTTCCAACAAAATTCCCCTTCTATTACGCTCTTCTTCTCTTTGATTTTTTTAGGATCCTTTATTTATGTATTTGTTACTGCCGGTTTTTGTATGGGCATTTTATATCATTTTGTCATTTCTTTAGGTTTTTGTATGGGCATTTTATGTCATTTTGTCATTTCTTTACGTGTATGGGTCCATGTGTTTCCTAGACACATATATATTCCACCGCCTTTGCCCTCGAATGGCTTTAATCCACATACGTAACACTTGCCTGCTCCTCAGCCCGATAGTCTCACTGCTCTGCTTTGTGAGAAAACCACTATCGCCTCTCTCTCTCTCTCTCAATTAGCCACTTCACCGTTTTTGTTACCCACCCGGGTGTTCATCGGGTTACTGTCTACCATGGTCACCAGCTCCACCGCCTCCCTCTCCCGAACCTCTCTGTAGAGCACCTCTTTTGGTGGAATCTTTCCAGCTTCAACATATTCGCTCGACTGAATCGAGAGGTGAGCTTTGGGCCCATGAAGGAAAAGCAAGAAGAATAGAGAGGTGAGCTTTGTGCCCGTGAAGGAAAAGCAAGAACAAGAAGCGATTGAAGGTAGAATCGATTCGACTTTTTCTTCTCTACGCATTCTATTTTCTAATGCTATTTGATCAGGTGATACGTTCTTTCCAGAACCCTATCTATCTCCCACCTCTGAGTTTTTCTACCGCCTCCAACGGCTTTGAGCTCGCTGTACCCGCTGTTGCTTTCCCCATTCTCTCCAAAGTCGGGGTTGAAGACGATGGAATAATTGTCTGTTCAATGCTTTCAATCATAGTCGAACCCTAACTGATTGCCTTCAGAATTTCGGTTGCTTGACTTGCCGACTCATTTTAAAAACCGATTTCTTTTAACCATTGATCCTTTTGTCTCATCCGCCTCCTTTGCCTCCGCTGGGTGGCTTTATTGCATTCTACATCAGCTTCATTTGCTTCTCTTCATTTATATCTCTTCTAACACTAATTTTTTTCCAGATATGGCCGTTATATCTTTCGCCGACGACACTGCATCCCCCATTTCCGGAGAAACGACGTTCCTAACCCTAATATCCTCTAATTTCTCTCACTAACCACCGAAGGTAAATCTCTATTTCTCTATTACTTTTGTCGATGGATTTGATTGATGAAATAAATCATTTTAATAAATTTTTCTTCAGCGTACGTTTAATCGAATATCTCTCATGTTTCAATTATCACTCCTCTTTTGTAGGTTTTTTCCTTCGAATTCAACAACCTCAGGTACAATTGTTTCTCTTTCTCTTCTTCTTCTTCTTCTTCTTCTTCTTCTTCTTCTTCTTCTTCTGAATTATTGTCCTCCTGCTGTTGTTGATTGTTGTTGATGTGATATTTCATCTGCAATAACATGTTTTTTGTTTGTGGATTTCATGTATATTTACAAAAAAATTTAGTAAGCTTTCAATTATCTCTCATGTTTCAATTATCACTCCTCTTTTGTGGTTCCTGTGATGTATCAGTTTTTCCTTTGTTTTAGGGTTTTATTTCATTTGCTTTCGAAAACCTGCATAACTATAACACAAACCATATAACCATCAGGAAGGTAGATGTAATACTTGGGATTTATAGTGTAAGGATCTCCCTCAACTAACATGTTATTTCAAAGCATTGACTTATCTATTAAACTCTAAAATGTTTAATAGAATATCATGTCACCATTCTAATTTTCATATAAGTTTACATATTTTGATTTTATGACTACCGAATTCTTTGTTTGCAGAAAAAGGTGAAATTGAGGGTAAAGAAAGCCACGAATGGCATTCCTATCCATCGGAAGAACAAAAAGGCTCAACGATCTCAACGCTTATGAATTCGATTAATAGTTTTTTAAATTTAGGTTTTCTCATTTTACTTTCGCTTTTCTTTTTAGATGTATGTGGCGTGCAACAGTAGAACGTCTTCTCCTAACAATCACGATTTATGGAGACCTGTCTAGATCCATCCCCGCGAAGACACTAATTAGGGTAGTCGCAGCAGGTCTTTTTCTACAGGTGTTGATGTTATTGCCATCCATGATTTTGTGAAAAGTGCAAAAAGAAATTACTTTTTTCAGTTTTTATAATATGTTCATATATATATATATATATATATATATATATATATGTGTGTGTGTGTGTGTGTGTGTGTGTGTGTGTTTCTGTTGGCATATATTTATCAAAATGGCATTAATGTGAACTCAAATTTATATTTTTGCAGGAAATATGGAAGAGCGCAAGGAATTCTTTCGGAATCTATATAATTTCATATTCAAAGCCAAATGTAAGTAGATCATTATTTTATTCTCATACTTTTGCTTCTTTAATGGAATTTGTCTAACTCAATTACTACAAATATTGCAGTAAGAACAGAGGAAGCAGAAATGGGATGTCCACCCAAGCCACACATAAATGACCCGATGGGCCCAAGCCCGCTATCACCCGACTTATAAAAGCAGTTTGACCTTTATTCTAGAATAATTGTAGTACATTTTGTGAAGTTACCATTGTTATTATGAAAAATAAAAGGTGAAAGAAACATCAATAGACAACTAATTCTATCAACTGTCCAGTATTGTTTTTCTGGTATGCGAAGAAGACAATGAAGTCGAATGGACTCCACTTCTGTAATAGTTCTGTTCACATCCATCTCGCAACGCGGAGATCCTCATCTAGTTTAACTTAAATAAGTTTAACACCTCTTTTATGTTATTTAACTAAAACAAACCCCTCCATTGAAATATCTCACAAAATAAATACAAACTTCATTTAGATTAAACACAAGTAGTCCCTCCACAAGAAACCTTAACACTTAGTCCAAGGAGTCCAAACCAGTTTTAAAATGTACATTTTCAGCCTTTTCTTGGAAATGGGTTACAATATCAGTCCTTTGGGGATGATTTTAACAAAATCAATCCCTAGAACTTATTTATTTTAGCAAAGACCACCCTATACATAATAACTTATACCAACATTACCCTTTTGGTTTATTAGGTAATATAAATAGACCCGTTGGTTCGTTTTAAACTTAAAGAACGATTAATTTTGCAGTTTCTCACGTCGCATTCCACCAAAACAAATGTAGTCAACGTTCACGCTTCAAGGGTAAGTGTTACGGCCCCTTTTTAATGTTTTATTATTTTGGGGGAGAATACATGTGAAATATATAAGTATATTTACCAGTAATGAAATGTGTTTATAAACATGCTAAATCTATATATCGGTTATGGAATACATATATAAAACATATATCTAGTTTTAACACTTGTAATTGTCAAAATAATATATTATAAACCGATTTCTTACGATATGCATGCGTTTAAAAATATTATTAGCCTTGTGAATAATTAATTTTCACTTTATATCGAGCATGTACAAACATATATTTTAATTATTTACGTACGAATTATAACAATTATATCTTGGAAACCTTTCGTGCATGTGAAGAAACATATTATCTATTTAAGCGAATGACATACATTTTTATGAATTTATCGAACTTACTCGGTTTTTCTAGTGAAACTTTATCGTATAACCTAATTAATGGCCTCTATAGTGAGACAATATTCATTACCCATTTAACTATAACCGTCAATCCTCAGAGCGAAATACGTATGTATAGATCTATACGGGTTGACACCCTCACCTTTGGTTGCTAGCTACAAACTTGACTGATCAATCGAAGCGGCTGATAATTATATTTAGTATAACTACGACATCCAATGAAGCATTGTACATAGATTACAACTAGTTATATAACTCGGTTATAGGACTCATTATAGGCATTAACCAGACTCTTTAACTAGAAACCACGGATCTGGGTTCTCAGTTTATCAAGCATTTTAAGTATGAATTTACTTATGGTTTTAACTCTTTATCAAGCATTTTCAATATGGATTACTTATGGTTTATCTATTTACCAAACATTTTAAGTATGAATTTACTTATGGTTTAACTCTTTATCAAGCATTTTCAGTATGGATTACTTATGGTTTATCTATTTATCAAACATTTTAAGTATGTATTTACTTATGGTTTATCTCTTTAACAAACATTTCAATCACAAATTTACTTATGACTTCTTTCTTTATCAAACATGATTTTAACCACAAAAGAAATACTTTCTAGACTTATAAAGTATCATTATTCCGGTTAGCATAAAACCTGTAACTATCACCAACCTTGTGTTGACCCTCAAATTACGTGTATTCTCAGGAGATCAGTGAACCATCATTTAATAGAAGATTTGTTCATGGATTTTTGGGCAATCTAGTCTTATTTAGTTTTTCTTATGTCGGCCTACTTGTTAAGGTGAATTTATGAACCTATTATTATATGTATGAACCTTGTATTCAAACTTTAAACTGGAATGTAAGTGCTATGTTGTTATTGTTGTAACTTGCGATGTATATTCAATAAGATTGTGATCCATGAACTAAGTCGCATAGCTCGGCATATTCCGCCGCCTCGGTCGGGTGTGTGCGAGGCGATCACCCCGAGCTCTTCCCCTTGGATCCGGAAGTAACTGAAACATAAATTGAAAACCATAATCACGAAGCTTAGTAGGTTTCCCAAAATACCACATACCATACATATCAAATATATAACGGGCCTCCGTTGGCATTGGGCCCCGCTCCGAACAGATATGTCAAAAATAAGAGATGGGCCCCGCTTCATCACATTCATCAGGCCCTGTCTGGCATCGGACCCTACCCGATATACACGTAAACACTTGCAATAATGATAAAGATAAATAACATACAATATACTCATCAGGCCCCGCCTAGCAGCGGGCCCCGCCCGATATATATATATATATATATATATATATATATATATATATATATATATATATATATCAAATATCATACATGCGAGAGTCGCACATATAGATAGAATCCTACTCATAATAAACCATGGGCCGACATTGGTGCCTTCGACCCGCCTAGCATCAGGCCCCGCCCGGTATATATATCAAATATCATACATGCGAGAGTCGCGCATACAGTTAGAATCCTAATCATAATAAACCATGGGCCGACATTAGTGCCTTCGACCCGCCAAACACATTGATAAAAATAACCTCAAACTGCTGAATCTCTCAGATAAAAACTCGGACTATTGATCCCGAAAAATCCTTACGTTGACACCATCAAATAATATCCAATGAATAATTAGGTTACAACCCTATAAATGGGATCCTAGTCTAACTATCTAGTAGTCAGGGTAAAAGACCATTTTACCCCTTACTAACTTGGTCCAAAATCCGAGGTTAAATCCAATAGCACCAAAAAGCCCAATATGGCCCAAAGCTCTAAAAGATTCCCAAAAGCCATTATGGGCCCGAACACAGGAAGGCCCAATGCCCAACAATGGTTTAAAGTCAGAACAATTGATGACCCATTAAGGACCAACTCCCCAAGTTCGAAAATGGCCCAAAGTTGCAAAAGCCTCATTTAGTCCTAGTAAGTTGTGCGTACCAGACGTACGCCCAACATACTAGGTTGCATGCATATCGCGGACATGGGCATGCATGTGCAACATACTCTTGAGTATGGCAAACGTACGCGCCTATTAAGCACTTTTTCCTTAAGTGCTTAATACTTGCATTCCAACATCCAAAATTCAAATCCTAGTCAAAATGGACGTCTTAATCCATAAAGTCGTGAACATGGACCCTTTGCATGGCTAAAAAGGACCTAAACCTCACTTTTAGCATTCTACTATCACCATAATGACCTAAACACATGCATGGTTGATCCACAACCATCAAGATGCTAACTTTATGGACTAAGGACCTCAGAAACATTAAGAGAAGCAACTCCTAACTTTTAGAGTGAAAGGAATCCACTAGATTTCATCATATGACCAAAATGGGACCAAATTTTCATAAAAACTAGATGTAGACAAACAAGGAGCAAGTTCAAAGCTTTATACCTCGATAAAGTTGGAAATGATGAGAGAAATTTGGATCTACAAGCTCATGCCACACCAAAGCATCCTCTAAGTGTTCTTCTTCCTTCAAATCACCAAAAAATCAACCAAAACTCACTTACAAGCTCAAATCCCACAAATGGAAATTAGGGTTTCGTTCTTAAGGTTTGGAGAAGTGGAGGCTGACCATAAGATGCACCCAAGGCAACATAAGTTGCTTAAATAGGGTACAAACCCTAAAAATTAATTGCCCTTACTTAATGTACACCCAACGTAAGTGGGTGCCTCCGTCTCCAACCTTCGAGCCAGTACGCTCAACGTACTCATAGAGTACACCCAATGTACTCGGCGGGACCAAAATGAAAAGAAATTTGCAAATAGGGTATAAAAGGAACATACCCCTAAACCGCGATTGTTACAAGTATTGAGCGGACCCACATTAAGATTACCTAATAGATAGCTTTCGTGAGTAATACTTGATAAAGGATACTATCTTTGTATCCTTAATACATGAGATACATAGTGGTACTTAAGTGTAAGGAGTGTTATACTTTGATGTGGTCAAACGTTGATCCTTAACCAGGCAGTTATAAAAGCCATTATCAGGTGTGGTGTGAACTATGCATGAGGGTTATGTAGTCAAGATGGGATTTGTTCCTATTATGTGTTGATAGTTATACATCTAATGTGTGTTACCCATGGTTGAACACCAAATGTGATTGATTACGATCCAAGTCTCATGTCTGTAGCAAAGGGATAACTGATAAAGTTACCTTATACATTAATTTTAGCTTTGAGCTTTTGGGAATTGGATGTTGATGAATGGCATTCTTCTTCGTGTGTTAGTAGGGGCAGTGAAATATTGCTAGACGTTCACCACTATTTGTATCAATATATGATGAATCATGTGCAAGTGGTAGATTGAAATATCTTTGTGCCTAAGATTCATTATATAATGATATTGCTAATGACATATGATCTTATAGGGTTACACCTTATAAAAAGTTGCTACTAATTGATTATTTATTAAGTAATTTGATTATTAATAAATATAATCAAAACTTGTATTTAAATTGGAAAAACATTATTTTATGAAAATAATATTATACCAACATATTGAGAATTATTGTTACTAGGAAATAATAATAAAATAGAACAAAACTAGTTATATTCATAAGGTATGAATATATATGTTATGTACAAATTAAATGGGCACTTTGAGTAACTATATAGTTTTCACTTGTAGCAATCTAGTTGGAATGGAATGGAAGACAAACTTAGTTTTGACTTTGATGTCAAAACCATAAGTATGAAGAAGCAAGTAAGAGGTTGCTTATTGTCTTTCATCTTACGCTCCATACATGTCATATGAAGGCCATGCCATTTCCTTTACTAGCCTTGGCTTTAGTACACGTTAGTATATATGTAAAAAGAGCTTTGGCTAGTTCATTTGGTTGTTCTTTTGCTCAAAAATCTTCTAAAAAGGACTGTCATTTCATGGTTATTAAGCCCTCTCTCCCTCCCATCTTGGTCTTTATTTGGTGCTGATTAAAGGCTCTTAGTCAGTTCGATTCCCCTTATAAATAGGAATGAGTAGTTTGTACCAAATCTTGATCTCGTACAGGAACCAATACCGAACCGTACCAAATTTAAAAATATGAGATAGTACTCGGTAAGCAAAAATCACGTGTAACATCTCAAAAATCATGAGTAAAAATTTCATTTTTGATTCAACCCAAAAACCATCAAATATTCATATCAACCATCCAGAAGTATGTCAAAGTAAAAATAGTTATCAAAGTACAATCCGAAAATCATAAAAGTGCGGAAACATGGGTGGATGCACTACGATCAAGTCGGACCCTTCCCATTCGAACCGGAAGTACCTGAAACAAAACTTAAACTGTAAGCATAAATCTTAACGAGTTCTCCTCAAAATACCACATACCATACATACAATGGGCCCCGCCCAGTACAGATCTGTCCATAACACACTCATTAGGCCCTACCTGGCATCAGGCCCCGCCCGATATACATACAGATACATACAATGCATGAAAGAGTCACACAGACAACTAACATTCTAATAATGATAATCAATGGGCCGACATTGGTGCCTTCGACTCGCCAAAACACTGTGAGAAGACTCACCTCAAACAAATGATGAATAGTCACACACACAAGTTGCTACTACAATGGCTCTTCAACTGAACACATTCAAACTAACTCTAATAAATAATAAGGGTAATAACCCATAGAAAATGGCCAAGATTATAATCTAACATGCTATGGGTAAAAGTCCATTTTACCTTTCTCTCTTTTGACCCATCTAACTGTGGCCCAAACTTATAAAGACCTAGGGCCCAATAATTGCCTAAACCAATGAAGGCCTAAGGCCCAAATTTGACCCAGAGGTCTTCTAGTGAGTACGCCTAGTGTACCACCAGTACGCCCTGCATACAACCCATAACAACGAGGAAAAATGAGGATTGAATGCATTACGCTAAGCGTACGCCCAACGTACTCCTCTGATGGCCAAATCCCACGTTAAGCACTTAATAGATTAAGTCTAAATGTCCAAATCACATATATTGCTTAAGGAAAACGTCTTAAATGATAATGTCATCAACTTGATGCCTTTGCATTGCTCAACAAGGCCCCACCCATTTCTAACACTCTAACCTCATATTATGATCATCAACTCTTGCATGGTTGAGCTAAATCCATCGAGATGCCATTTTTAAGAACAAGGGACCTCAAAAACATCAATATATACTATTCTAAAATTATAGAGTAACTTATACTCACATAAATCAACTCAAGGGACCAAAATATGCCAAAACCCTAACTAGCTTAGATCTAAACAAATAATCACCAAGGTTGAGACTTTATACCTCCTGAAAGATGATGAAGGTGATTAGATGATGAAGGTGATTAGATTTTGGATCCACAAGCTTCAAACCAACGCTCATGCCTACTTACGAATACATCATTTTTTTAGAGTCGCCATTGTGTACAAACATCATCCCATTTCTTTTCTTATATAAGCTATATATCACACATTGCCCAAACAAAGAAGTTTCATCATTGACATCCTCTATGTAAGAAAGTTCTCATGTCTTATCAAGTAAAGTTGAAGTTGGGTTTGGGTTTCAACCCAAAACCGACCCATTCAAAATCGAAAACGGAGAAACCGAATGCATCGATTTTGGGTTGGGTTCTAATTTTTTGGAAACCAACAGCTCGGTTTTGGGTTCGGTTTTATCTATGAAGATCGTTACTATTTTGTCCTTTTTCATTTTTGTGGCTCTTTTACGGAATAAAATTAGAAAAATGTCTGTTATGGTCATTTTCTTTTGAATTATATTATATAAATTTATAAGAACACATCATTCGAATTCCCAAATTTCGACTCATCCCGCCCTCCCAAAAACATTTCACATACCGGTGTGTTGTTTCTGGTTCCAGTTAACTCAAAACTCTCTGGGCGTTTGAGTCGTGGGGTTTCGAGGGATTTGAATTTCATCGTGAAACAACCGCCGACTCACCACCACCGGCCACCAGGTAATCTTCATCTTCCCTCTCACTTCATCACACTGTCAAACAGCACCACACACCATCATTCCCATCCCCCACGTCTCTTGGCGGAAAATCACAGATCGCCGGAAAACCCTAAACAGTACCAGCTAATTGATTGTTTGCAATGCAAATGTGTCGGATTCAGTAAAAAATAATGAAAACTCAAGCTGAATTTAAAGAGGTTTGATGAGTATAACTTAATAAAGCCCACTGTGTGTTGGTGGTGACTCTGCAACTTGGCTCTTCTTTCCACGATGGATCTTGCAGCTCAGGGATTTATTTTTATCTCTATCTAAAACTGTTTATTTGTTCTTGATTTAGGGATTGTTTATAGATATTTGGGGATCAATTCGTAGTTTGATTTTGCATACACATGGATTAGTTATTGGGTTTTATTTCTACAATTTTCTCATCTGTTATCATTGGTCTAAGCAATATATCCTCCAAATCCTTCTATAGAGCTTTTTGTCTGATGTATTGGAGAATTTATGTTAAATTTGACTGTTATCATTGGATCTTAAACTTTTCCAGTTTCAGATGGAGGCTCTCTATTCAAAGCTGTATGAGAAATACACTAGGCTCAAGGTTTCTCCTTCCTTTATCTCCTCATCCTCTACAATGTAATAGTAATCATGTTGAGTGGGAATATGTGATTCTTGTTTTTTGGGATTGACTAGTTTTGGTTTCACTTTTGATTACCTTACAGACACATAAAGCTTCTGAACTAGAGCACTACAACTTTGATCAAGAACAAAAGTTCAAGACTTATGTGTCTGGTATGTATCTTTTTATCTGCAGTATAGTTTTGTAGTTAATTTGAGCTATTCATTTGTTACATTTTTCCATATTTTCTTCTCACATGTGTAGGCATTGAACATAGAAAAGCAAATAATCATAACTTATTTGAGTATCTTGATCCATATAGACGAATTACAATTCTATCTTAGATGGATAATTTGTATTCCTTTGGTTTCTTGTTTATTCAGCTGCAGATGAACTGATTGATCATTTACAAAATGAAAAGGACACATTAGATGCACAAGTCAATGAATTAAGAAATGAATTGTCCTCAATCAGGTAACAACTGTGCCAGGGGTATTAACGTAATTTCTTGATATTCTTCTCATTAAGTCAAATAATTCCTTTATTCCCAGATCTGCCAAGGATGAAGAGCAAAAAAAGTATGAACACATGCTTTTAAAAGAGAACCTGAAAAGTAAGCCCTAATTTTACTTTTTGGTTACTTATTTGCTTAAATTACACCCTAAAGTAGATTCCCATTTGTCTTGTTTCTTTAATGTCACTTATTGATGCAACCAATGTTGTTTTCCCTTTTTTTTTATAGGATAAATTGCAAGAAATAGTAATTCACTTTCATTGATTTGTTATTATAGCTTCCTAATTTTATTTCTTCCTATTTCATGCACTTACTGAATGAAACTTTTTGGGTATCTATCTATTATAGTATTGTTGATAACTACTTGGCTTTTTTTTTTTTCTTCAGTAAAAGAACTTTCAGAAGAACTTGAGAGGATGAATAGAAGAGAAATTCATTCAAACACTAACAATGAAATAGTTCCAATTAAGCAAATGTCAACTTCTCCTCTTTCTTCAACCAAAACTAACAAATCATCAATGAGAAAGAGACTTAGGAGTTCCATTGATGAACATGAGAACACCTCACAAGAAGAATCACAAAATGATTTAGAGAAAGAAAACATGTTTTTGGGTGCCATTGATGATGCTAATCAGGTAATTTTAGTGTTTTATGTTGTTTTGATTTTGTTAGAAAGTTTTATAATAAAAATTTCACTGACTATTATTAATGGAAATGTGTTAATAGCCTAAATGCTGTCGTCGAAGGCTTGGGAATTCAGGTAATTATGAAGATTAAATTATTTTGTTTGGTTTTTATAATGTTTTTGAAAGGAATTGAACCTCATATTTATTTTTTGCCTGAAAAAGACCTTGTATTTTTTTCATTTTTTCCAATCTGGCCCTTTTAGTTATTTTTTTCCTAAAAAAGTTGTAAAATGTGAGGGTTTTTTCGAAAAAAACTAAAAAAGTTGAGGCTTTATTTGGAAGTGTTTAGAAGGCTGAGGGTTTTTTTTTTTCAGAAAAAAATACAAAGTTGAGGGCTTTTTCAGAAAAAATGAAAAAATACAAGGTCTTTTTCAGGAAAAAAAAAATATGAGGCTTAATCCGGAAAAAACACAAAATATAAAGTCTTTTAGAAACAAATGAGTTCTATGGTAAAAAAAATAAATGAAAGTACATCTGTCATCTGTACATTGATGTTTGTTGCATTTAGTGGGGGTATTTTGGTCTTTTAACAATAAAGGAAAAGGAATGGAGTTGAATAGTGAATAATTCTAATTAAGTGTTTATTTATGGTTGTAGTAAATGGAAGTGATCCAAGTATGTGCATGTTTCAAGAGCTTGTTGAATCCCTACTTGACCTTAAATTTTCAATTGCAACACAAAATGATGACACTCTCATGACTGCAGTTCATGATTCAAGTGGTAATTTTTCCTTCCTCAAGTGGTTATTATTATTAAATATTATTAATTTTACTTTTTTTTACATTCAACTGAGGTAAGTTTTTCAATTTCATGTATAGAAAATGTTATATCATACAATGGTTCTCATTTCTATTATAGCATCCTACTTTCATTTCTTTTTCTAACAACAATTTACTTTCGTTTTTTTATTGAGCCATTGTTTTTTGAAAAGTCTACCCGATTATATTTCATTTTACTTTTAATGTTCTTGTATTAAGATAACATAGTTTTAAAAATCTAACAAGTTAAAGCAGTGAAAATGCTTTATGTTTGACAAACCAAAAAGTAGCTTATAAGCTAGCTTTTTAAAATTCTGCTACTTAGACTAGCATTTCAACGAGCTTTTTTCAAATTCTCCCAAAGATACCCTTTTTTAATCTTCTGCATGCCCTTTTATGTCATTTTACATATTTATCAGTTAGTTTTACCAAACGTCATTTTTTATTAGCTAGTTTATAGCTGATAAGCTATCAGCTAGTCTGCCAAACATAGCCTTAATAAGAACAAAATTACAAGTAAATTGTTAGAGTTGAGTAAATTTCTTTAATAAGAACAAAAATTACAACCAAAGATCTGATATTTGTATTTTTGTAAATGATTTTGAAATGGGCAGGGTATACATTTAATTTAGGATACGTGAAGAATGCATTAGGAGAAGAGGAATTGATGTACAAAGTGTCCTCATTGGGGACTTTTGAGAGAGTAGCACCTGAATGGATGAGAGATGTGATGTTATTTAGTAAGAGCATGTCTCGTATCTTTTTCAAAAAAGTATCTGCTATCATGAAGCTTCAAGAATGATGATGATGATGATGATGATGATATGTGCAAAGAGGAAAGATCTATGTGTGTTGTAAAGTTAAAATATTGTATTCTTCTGTTTTTTTTACTTGAGATATTTGATTGGTTGTTATAAATTAGGTTATGAATGGGGTTAGGTCATACTTTGTTTTGTGACCTTTTAATGCAACAATTGCTTTTGCTATCTTTCTTTCTGTTTTGGAAGGAGGTATTGGAGTCTTTTAAAAGAAATGTAAGCTAGAAGAAGGAAAGTAAATGAAGATTTGAGATGTGTTTACTTGTGAAATTGTAGCGTTAAGAGGTCATTTGAGTGCTCTTTTTTACATGGATCCTTTTTTTTTGAAAATGGAAATTGGATGATTTTATGATAGAATGTTTTGAATGCATTTAGGTTATATTTGATGTACTAGCTTAAAAGTTAGTTGATAAAAAATAACATTTGATAAAAAATTAGCTGTTAAGCTAAGCTGAATATATAAAATGACATGAAAGGGTATTTTAGAAAAGTAAGTTTTTTATAATTAGTTAAGGATACATTTGGAAATAATAAAAAAATAACTCGTTAAAAAATAAAAATTAATTTAAGTAGCTTTTTAAATTTAAATTATTTTTCAACTTGTCAAACATGACGATTTAAAAAAATAAAAATAATAATAAATAAACTTGTAACATATCAAACACAAACTTAATGAATTTATCCAGTAGATGATGAGAACGTGTACAATTGAATTTATTGTTTTGGGTATAAATAAGAGGTAAAGTATTGAAATTACACCAACCTACTCTTGTTTCATTTAGACATCTTTGTTCCATTAATTTTCCCCTTTAATTTATCATGTATAATTCATTTATCATTTCAAAAAATTATGGCTGGTTCAAGTTTATTGTATGATGACATCACCAGAGATTCTAAACAAATCAAAATATTCATCAAACTTAGGACTTAATTAAAAAAAATAGAGTTTCAGTCATGGCTTGTTGTACAACTATCCAAACTACTATATTAAAGAGTAGCAGTTTGTTTGTAAATTTTACAAAATATAATTTTTTATCAGCTAGTTTTTTAACTGACAGTTAGCATTTCAATTATCAGCTAGTTTTTCAGCTACCAACTAACTTTTCAGCTACTATATAAAAAAGTGGCAGTTGGTTTGTAATTTTAACAGATATAATTTTTTATCAGTTAGTTTTTCAACTAACAGCTAGCATTTCAATTGACAGCTAGTTTTTCAGCTACCAACTAACTTTTCAGCTAGTATATAAAAGAGTGGCAGTTGGTTTGTAATTTTAACAAATATAATTTTTTATCAGTTAGTTTTTCAACTGACAGCTAGCATTTCAATGGACAGCTAGCTTTTCAGATACCGGCTATCTTTTCAGATACCGGCTATCTTTTCAGCTTCCAACTTGTTTTTCAACTAGTGGGCCAGATGTAGACATAAACTAAATTGAAAAACAAATAAGAATACAGGTTTGTGTAAAATACCAACATTTGTTTGTCTCACGAGGTTAAATCATGATCTTACAACTTTCTCTCAATCTACAAAATTCACAATTCTAAAGCCCTAAATGTTCCCTTTAGCATCATACAAACAGGTTCCATGGGGAAATAGAATGAAATCATTAATGTAATACGTATTTGTAACATTCTTGATGAAAACAAAGCATCATACTTCAAAACCAAGGACTCAATCCAGTTTTAACAGAAAAATATCATAACTATTAAGCAATAACCTTTATAATTTGATCTTGAACACCAACAAATACCCACAAAAAAATTTCAAGTATATCAATTAAGTATTAAGGTTACTGAATAATGTACAATTAGCTCCAATTAGAAAAGGCAAAATGTATACAGATTATTATATTGACATCCATGAGTTTATACTTTATAGCATTAAAATTCAACGAATTCAACATTTTACAACTTTCCTGTGAAATAGTTCTGAAAATTCCATACAAGAAACCCTAAAATTCAGCAGGAAACATCAAACCCTAGATATTAGATTACGATCCGTATAGTAAAATAAACTCACTGGAGATCTTTAGCAGTAACACCATACTTCTCCTGCAACTTCGTAAGCTCCTCTTCCTTCTTCTTCTGATCAAACTTCTTACTCATTTTTGCCTGTTGATAATACAGCACAATCAGGTACCGATTGGCAACGTTGAAACCAGACAGGTGGTCGACGGCGGTCTTGGCGTCGTAGATGTCTTCGTAGACGACGAAGGCGGTGCCGCGAGTGTCCTTGTTGGTGCCGAGACGAATCTGCCGTATTGCGCCGTACTTGCCGAAGATATCGTACATCTCCTCACTTGTGATGTTGAAAGGTAAGTTGCGTACGTAGAGAACCCTGTTGACCTCTGGTGGTAGCCTTGTGTTTCCCTTTCGCAAGCTGATCGTCGCCATTGGAGATGCTTCGAGGAGAGAATTTTCGTAATCTAGGGTTTCAGGGGATGGCGATTTGGGGTTCTTTTAGAAAATAAAAGCAAATGACGTTTACAAATATTTTATTGTATATTTTTTCAGAATTTTAGATTCATTCATTAAAAAGTTACTTTTTATTTTTACTTATTTATTTTTTTACAACTAGAAAGCTTACTCCCGCTACACGGGGGCTAGAAGCTTTCAATGTTGTTTCCGAATCGATAAAAATGACAGACGTAGAAAGTGCAAGGATGAAAAGCCGAGACTTTACCACGGACCGTTTTTTTCATGTTTTTATGAAAAAATATAAAAGTTTTGACTGCAAGAACCAGAAGTGTCAAAATGGCTAAAGAATTAAAGAGGGTAGGAATTAACAACTTTTTCAAAAAGGGATCAAAGTTGTCAAACCATTAAAGTTTTGTGACCAAACTTTAAATATTAAAAGGTTCCTAAAATGTGTAAAATTATTTATTGCAAGGACCAAAAATATCAAAATGGTCAAAGAATGAGGAGCAAAGTTGCCAAAAAAAAAACAAGTTAACTATTCCTAAGATTCATTTCTTTAATATATATATTAATTAATATCCCGAAATATAATATGTATAGTGTTGGTTTATATAACGTGATAATGTTATTGTAGTTATATAAACTCTTCAATTTAGGTTACTTTTTGATCCTCTTTTTCTTTGTTGAGATGTTTAAAAAAAATTAAGTTGTTTGATAGTTGCTGATTGACTTAGATCTGACTAAGTCAAGAAGTCTGACTAGATTTGAGCTCTAACTGGATCTGAGACTAAGACAATGTTGTTTGATTACCATCTGACTAGATGTATCAAATGCTAATAATAACCATTATACCCTTATGTTATGTTTTTTTGCATTATTTCATTTAAAAGTCTTTTTGGTTCACTTGACTTTTTCCTAGTGCTCTCTAAAAATCCGAATTAGTGTATATGATATGAACTCCCAAAATCTAACATCCAACATTGTTAATTAATAAAAAGTTCAATTGAATTCAAACTTACAAAGAATAAAGATGAAACCAAGCTTATCTAAGATATCCCAAAACAAGAATTATGTTGTGCATATATTCTCAAGTACAAAATACGAAATGTTAGAGGGACATGATAGTTTTAGCTTTACATTAGAACAAACACAAATAAAAACAAACTACATAATGTAATTGTAACATCCCAAAAATTGGGTATATATGTTTAACCCTTCCTCTTCTCTAAATTGTCAAGAGAAGCCCCTGAATGGAAAATGTTGCAAAGGAGTACGATGGGCGTACTGAAGAAGTACGTTGCACGTACTCATTCGCTTATAATAAATGCAGACTCCATGAAGTACGCTGGACGTAATCGACCCAAATGCAAAACCCTAATTCAGACTTGAGCCCTATATAAAGGAGGCTATGGCCTTATCCTCAGCCACCATTTGAGTGAGTGAAACCCTAAAAGAGAGCCAACCTTCGTTCTAATGTAACGACCCGTCTCTGGTATGTTGCTTTTTAGTATTTATTTTTGAAGTTTGTAGAGGAACTCGGCGAGTCTATGTCCCGACTCGTCGAGTAGGGTCGCGTTGTTGATCAGCTTATAGATTGGCGACTCGGCGAGTACATATTCGGGACTCGGCGAGTCGGCCTGCCAGGTTGAAACCCTAAATCTCCGGGTTTTCACCCTATTTAAACCACCTTATCTGCCCCAAACTCGCCTCCTTCACCTCAGAGAGCTGTGAGAAACCCTAAACCCATCCCTTGATTGATTGAAGTGTCTTTGTGTGGATTCTTGAAGGCTTGAAGAAGAAGAAGAAAGGAACAAAGAGAAGAGGTGTAGAGCAAAGATCCAAGGTCAAAATCAGAGTTCTTTGAGGTATTTCTCGGAATCCTCCTGTTTCATGATTAAAATCTCCATTAGAACATTTCTAGGGTTAGTTTGATGTATTTTTCCAACCTTATAGTTGATTGGATGCCTTAATAGGTCGATATATCCTTAGATCTGTTCATTTGGGAGTTGTAGAGCCCAGATCTATTGCCTTTTTGAAGTTGCTTTGTATGAGAACCCTAGATCGAGCCTTTATCATGCTTTTTGAACCTTATTATCTTCTTGGATGCTTAGGTACATGTAAAGATAGAATCTTTACGTGTTAATCGAACTAAGGAAGCCTAGATCTATAAGTTTTAGACGCTGGATTCAAGCAGAATCGAGTTTTGAGTAGCTGCATGGATGCGACTCGGCGAGTCGGAAGAACGACTCGGCGAGTCAAGCCGCGAGTCCTGATTTTTCCCCTTTTGAGTGATGTCGAGTGGGAACCTGTGAGTGGTAGAGTGGACTCAGTGAGTTGGAGGGCAGACTCAGTGATGGAGGGACTCGACGAGTTGTTCATACAACTCGGCGAGTCCAAGGCAATCTTCTTATGATTCAAGAACAACTCGTCGAGTTGTTCATACGACTCGGTGAGTCGGATGCAGATGACCTAAGTGTTGATATAGAGCGGGATCTCGTCGAGTGTATGCCATACTCGACGAGTAGCATCGAGTAGGGTTGAGAAATGAGAGTAGGGACTCGGCGAGTTGGCGGCCCAACTCGGCGAGTCAGGTCAACTGTAAAGTTGACTTTGACCAGGAGAGTTGACTTTAGCCAGGGGTAAAAGAGTCATTTACCCCAATGCAGTTATTAGTAATTTGATTGAGTGTAATTGTGGATTTGTAGCCGAGGAGATACCAGAGCAGCAGCAGACAGTTCTCGGAGCCACACACTCAGCAGCCAGATCACGAGGTGAGTTTCCTTTCAGTAGGAACGGGTCTAAGGCCACAATGCCGGACCGTTCAGCTAGTAGTAGTATCCGGATGTCGATCCGATGCAGATTCTAGTATGTTTGATGCCTTCGTGGCTCAGACAGTACTTTGTGTTATGTGTTCCAGGTTACATCCCGATGTAGTATGCTATCTATGTACTCATGTTAGTTGATATGCTTATGTGATGCTATGTTCAGTATGTTCCGGACTTCTGTCCGATGCAGTCAGTTCCGGACTTCGGTCCGATGCAGTTAGTTCCAGACTTTGGTCCGATGCAGGACGCAAGGCCTCAGTAGTTCCGGATCCCGATCCGATGCAGAGGGCAAGGCCCTGGTTAGTTCTGGATTTTGGTCCAATGTAGTTTCCGGACTTCGGTCTGATGCAGTGGGCAAGGCCCAATATGTGTTTATATGTATTATGGTATGTGGTAGTTTGGGGGAGCTCACTAAGCTTCGTGCTTACAGTTTCAGTTTTGGTTTCAGGTACTTCTGCAAGCAAAGGGAAGAGCTCGGGTTGATGGCATCGCACACACACCACAGCTTCAGCTGTCCTAGGAGTTGTTTTGATTTTCATAGATGTGATTGATATAGTCTTGATACAGTTTACTCACAACACTTTACTTTTGTTTGTGAGATATTGACGTACGAGTTTATCTTATGATTTTATCATGGTTTTAGTAATTATTCAACAAAAAATTTTGGGTCGTATTTTGGGATGTTTCATCTAAGCTGGTGTGAGTGTTTTTGGAGCTAAAAGTGCATTTGTGTGTTAGTAAAGAAGAAGAAGAGATTCTTGTGAAGACTAAAAGTGGGAGTGCAAGCTTGGATCTGGGTTCTACAAAGGGAGAAGCTTCACTTGGAGGTAAAAAGTTCAGAACTTTCCTTGTTATTATAGTTGTGTGCTTCTTGGACCAATTTTTAGGGTTTTCGGTCCCAAGATGGAGACTTTTTGAGCAAATGGCCTCCATAAGCTAGAATCTGCCTTATTTCAGTGTATTATGCGTTGTGGGTTCATAAAAATCCAATCTTGGACGTTGAGACTAAGTCATGCATGGAATTAGGGCTTAATGTGGAAAGATGTTATATGTTGGAAATGGTTGGTGACCTTTATAGCCACGCAAAGGCTTAAAGGTTTTGACTTTATGCCTTAAGAGGCAGTAGAGAGCCTAGATCTATGATATGAGCCCATGAATTAACCTGTTCATACCAGAAATAGAGGAAGGATAAGTCTGAACTTACGCTGGGCGTAAGTCTCAGAACGCGTGGCGTAGTAGGTTGAGGTCCCCAATCAGTTTCAGGTGCGTTTGAGTACGCTGAGCGTACCAAGGAGGTACATCCCGTGTAACTCTTTCTGTGGGCTTTTGAGTTATGTTTTGGGCCTTGAGTGTTGGGCCTAGAGTTTGGGCTTCATGCAATAGAGTCTTGGACCAACGAAGTGTATATATGTTCTTTGGGGCCCTTGGGTTGGGCTTGCCTTTTAGTTTGGGTTTTGGGCCGTGTGAGGGCCCATTTATTATTGGGCCTTGGTGGGCCCATGGGTTCAGGGTATTAATGGGCTGGTAGGTGGTCTATCTTTAGACCCAATAAGTGAGTGGTTGGACTTAGCTCTTAATTGAGATAATTGTGGGTTTGGCACAGAGTTAGAGGCCAGTGCGTGGCAGCAGTGTTTATAGGAGTTGTTCTTCATCCGAGGTGAGTCTTCTCACTATACTTTACCTAGAGTGGTAATTAGAGTTATGTAACAAAGTATTTTGTATGTTATTTATATGATGTGATACAATGTATTTTTTCTATGTGATTTATGCTATGTATGTTTCAGAGTTTACAGAGTTAGGACCGGAAGGTCCACAGAGTTAGGACCAGAGGGTCCACAGAGTTATGGGACTGGAGGGTCCCACTAAGACACATTGACCAGAGGATCAAACAGAGTTATAGCCTCGAGTGGCTAATATGTGTAGTATGTGGTATTTTGGGGAACTCACTAAGCTTCGTGCTTATCGTGTTATGTGTTTCAAGTTTTCTTCTCAGGATCGCGGGACGGCACCGACTTGATTGTACACACCAGAGAAAGAGTTAGGAGGATCCTGGGTTACCATTTTATTAAACATGGAGCTATGTTTTGTGATTTTAATAGATGACGTTTTGTGAAATATGTATTGAGAATTATACGTTTTCAAAAGAAAAATTGTTTTGAAATTTACAGTGTTACAGTAATATCAAATTCCAGATTAAACACATTGATGCAGATTCAGCGACCACAACTCAGTTTTCTTCCCTGTCATATTTTGTTGCTAAGATCAATGTCCACCCCTGAATTATAAGCATGTCTATGGTAAAATCGTCCTATTATCAATACCAGATAGAAATTGAAGAAGAAAAACAAACGAAATTTGATCATGCCAAAAGACATATCGTTCAAGCATTTCATCGAACAGTTCATTTGCATGTCAAACCGTTACTTACCAAATGACCTACAATTAAAAACAATAATCGTGAACCTAAAATGTGTACAATTTACTACCTTTACTTCCGGTTCTTCAATACCCAAAATGTCATAATAACAACTTCATGAAAAAAAATTGAACTGTTAAAACATTTTAATAGAAAATCGTGACATTACCTTGTAAAAAATCAAAAGTGAGTCACTCATTGCAACACCAACACAGGGATGAACATCTATGTACATGACTCAAAATCTCCCATCATATCTTTGGATAAAAAAATGTATTGATAAAACATCTCAAGTGAAATACTTGAGTGGAGAGGGTCGACGTAGGAGAAGATGACGGTTGACGAGGTTGTCGACACGGTGACGTTCAAAAGGCTACGCAGTCGTAGGTAGGAGGGGGAGGAGCTGATGGAAGAAACGTATTTGTAGGCAAGGAGAAGGAAGAATTGCGTGTAGGGCTAGTCGGAGGAAAGGGTACAAATGGGTAAAGTCTTGGTCAATGTATTTTTTTTATGGACTTGATAAGAGCTTCATGGACCTAATAAGAGGATTTAATTTAGTTATCAAACACAAGATTTGACCTCTTACCGGACTAGGCAAGAGGTTTGTTAAACAGGCCCTAATTTTTTTTTGTTGGGTGAAAAAGATGAAATGACATGTATATAGGCTAATACTATAAAAACCCTTAAGTTTGCATGAAATTGTCAGTTTTACCAAAACTTATATAGGCTAATGCTATAAAGACCCTTAAGTTTGCATGAAATTGTCAGTTTTACCTAAACTTATAAACATTGACTAAGGAGGAAAATAGTGGGCATAAAGAGGATTGAATTGGAGACCTTGTAGAAAAGAGTTCAAGGCCCTTTCCAGTGAGCTACAACAAAGCTTTGTTTTGCAACCCTTTCGATTAATATATATAATTAGATACAATATTTATTATTACATATAACTATGTTTTTTTTATTATATATATTTTAATACATTATTACATATAAATATAAATAGGCAATATTATTATATATTCTATCATTTTTCTGTATTATTATTTTATTAATGTATTAAATACATATTTTTTCTGTATTATTCATCTATTAAATGCATACTATTATGTATAAATATATTTTTATATGTAGAAACTCATACAAATTACATATTTTTCGTATATATTGTATAAATTAAAAAAAAACTACATTTTAAATGTATAATTACATTGTTAAATACATTTCAAATGTTTAAATATATTTTTAAAGGTATTTATATATTTAAAAACGTATTTATATATTTAAACTTTTATATATATATATATATATATATATATATATAATTATTTTTATACATTTAAAATTATATGTATATGTTCAAATACATATTTTTAGAAGTATAAATATTCACTTTTTGTTTTTAGAAGTTTAAAAGATTTAAAAATATATTTATGAATTTATAATCGTTGTATTAAGTATTTCTATATTTATATAAATATTTTAAACATATACAAGACGTTCTTATACGTTTATAAAGGCTTTTTATAGATATAAAAACTTATTGATGCATATAAAAACATATTTATAGAAAGACATATGTATACCTATAAAAAAACGTATTCATAATTTAAAACCGTATATATATATATATATATATATATATATATATATATATATATATATATATATATATATATATATATATGCGTGTGTGTGTTTATACATTTTAAAAATGTATTTCATATTTATATATATTTATACATTATAGAAACATATCTATATGTATTGATACATTTTAAAAATATGTTTTTATCTATTTATGTATTTTAAAAACATATTATATGTTTTTATACATTTTAAAATTGTATTTCATATTTACATATGTTTTTTTAATTAAACAAAAAGAAATTGTTTGTTAAACCACTTGTTCTCATAAAAAAAATGGCTTACCAAAAAAAAAAGTTTATTTCTTTCATTTCTTGGTTATGCGACAGCAAGAAAAAAAAAGTATATATATTTCTTTCATTTTTTTGTATAAAAATGGTAGAAGGGAAAACATAAAAGGTTTTTGTATATATTATATTTTCGAAAGCTGAACAGAAAAAGTATTAGCTTAGTGGTGACGAGCTTGGGTTTTTGTTTGGGTGCAGGCAACCGGCTAGCAACCAAACCAAAAAATCTGATAAAAGGGCTATACCGGTGACAAAAGTCTAAAATCTTGAGGGTTTTTATGGCATTAGCCCCATATATATTATACATTTTTTCCTTGGTGGGGGGGGGGGGGGGGTTGTAAATCAAACTACAAGGAAGAAGATTGAATTCTCCGTTCATATGGTCATAATTTTCACCTAACAATAACAAGGAAGAAGACCGAATCTATAACAAATGACCAAATCACTGAAATCTTAAAGAAAATATGATTAAACAAGTAATCCCATCTTAAAATTTATTGTTTTAAAAAAGTCTCAACATCATCACAAAAACACAATCTTTCAACTCAATTCGTCTGACAAGTTTGTCATCATTGATGCATGTCTCATTGGCCAGAAAATCATCATTCATACTTATGGTGGGTGTGGAGCTCATGGTGGTGGTGCTTTCTTCGTGAAAGATACGATGAAGATTGATCGCTTATATTGTGACACAAGCAACAAAGTGTGTTCCTTTTGTTTTTCTCCCTCCGACGTTTTTGTTCCTCCTCCATCCTCTGTAGAAGGGAACGATGAGTTCATCTATTTATAATGGAAAATCACCTACCATTTTATTCTTTAAAAACGATGTATGCCACTGATAGGTGCATTTTATGCACCTGTTTTACACATCTATTTCTATCTTTTCATTGCATTTTACTTCATAATTCTTGCATTTAATTAATTATTTGAGGACTTGTCTGTTTTTATTCGGAATGTCTGGTACTTCATTGTTTTTGATTAATTTTGTAGGCTTTATGGAACTTGGAGCATTGGAACTATGGAGGCGAGCTTGGAGCATTGAGTCATGAAGAGAAGATGGACTGGTCATGCCATGGAAGAAAACATGAAGACATAACCCGAGTCGTTGCATATCATCATAACAAAAGACTACGTTTGAAACATGGTTTGTGTCACACCGTTACGGGTCGTGTTTGTCATTTTTCATTTTATATTTGAACAACATGACTTTTGGTGAAGCTAGACCAAAGACAGAGCGAAGTTTGAAGATTTTTTGAGTTTTTGCAATGCAAAAAGCCCAACCTTATCTAAAAAGCACAACCATGCCAAAAACACATGACCATGCTAAAAACACATGACCATGCTAAAAACACATGGGCAAAAAGGGATGGACATGCTAAAAACCATGGTCTTATGGCAATCACATGAGAAGTTAATAAAAAAAAGGGGAAGTCGCTATTTTATAGAGAGACGTTTTCTGGAGCAAGTTTTGGCGATCTTGGGCGATTTTGGGTGATTTTTGAAGACTTTTGAAGATCTCTAATCATTGCAAATGTTTTTGATTTCCACTTGTAAGAATTAAACACTTCCATTTCCATCTTTTTGTTGATTGATTTGTTCTTAGCCATATGTGGCTAAGAAACCATAATTTCTAGTTCTTGTTCAAAACATGTTGATTGCTTGACTTGAAGCATATGACTTGATACTTGATTTATGATTCTATTCTAGTGATATGTTCTTGTTTAAACTAGAATCCTTGAATTATATGAATTGGATTATAGATTGTCTAAGCAGGTTAGACATAACAATTGTATTGCTACAACATTCATGAGTACATAGAAATGGAGATTCAAGTATTGGATAAATCCACAATCAGAAAATTACTTAATGGATTACATCACGAGTAATTTTGAGACGATAATATCTTATATTCTTAAAACTGAGATAGATGGGTTGTAATTTACAAGTCGGTTGTGTATTGGTGTTGAGAAAACGCATCAGTAACATGATATTATAAAACGCAGTGTCATGCATGATTCGATGAGTAAATGAGACACGCATATAAGTCAAATTCTATTCGTTTCTTTTTGTCACACCCCGAAACCGGTGGCGGAAACGTTCCGGGGCGGAGGACATCATGCGTAGTATCACAACAGTTGTATAGCAAACATAGTAAACACAAACATTATATTTATATGAATATTTACATTTTTCAAAACTTGGTTTATACATATCCGTATATAGCAAAAGTAAAAGACGTGACTCCAAAAATGCTTTGTCTTCTCCAAAAGTTGGCGAAAATACATGTCTATGGTTGCCCTGAGAATACAAGCAGTTTGAGAAATATCAGCATAAAGCTGGTGAGTTCATAAGCGGTTGATTCTGGTGAAAGAAATATTCCTTTGATTTTATGAAAAGTCATTTCCCAAGACAATCCCATATTTTCTTATGAAAGAAGTTTGATTATCCATTTGTTAAACAGCCTGTTTATGAATAGTTAAGATATCCAAGGAAAACCCTATATTTTCCTTAAAAGTTAAGGGTTGGTTATCGATTCTGAAATGAGGTGTATAAGTATCTACCATACTTGTATCGTTAGGTGTAGTTTCCTTGAAAAACTCTGTTACTCTCAATGAGATGTATTAGCTTTATTACACACATAAAAACTAATAGGTAAGTAGTGAACTAATTCCTAAGGGTACTGCTGATACCCTCTAGTAATCATCTCGGTTATTACTCTGAGGGTAGTTCACTAGATTCATTATTACCAAAAGTAAATCTCCATTATCTAAGTTGCGAGTTCTATAACCATACATTAAATTGGATATGACACGTAACGGGGGCCAATATCTTTTATGACTTTGTCATCCGTAGACCTGTCGGTCCCACTGTAGCTAGCAGCGAGGTGCGGGGTAGTCAATCCCGTATAGATCTATACACAATAGTCATGCTTTCCCTCCAAGAGATTCTGGTTACAGGAGGTAGTCCTACACTCACGTAATCTGGTGGAGTGTTACCAAGGACGTGTCTCTAATCTTGAGATAACGAATTTACAAGTAATAATACATAAAATTCTGTTTATGATTGGTACGAATCCTTTGTGAAATATAAAATATAACATTTTATGATAAGATTCACGAGTTTCCTTGCTTTAGTTTTGAAAACTATCTCTACAAGTTGATTTCTTAATCGGTTGGTAAAACGGTTTACGGTGTTAAAAGTATGCTGAATATTTAAATAATTCATATGAAATAATAGGTTTTTGAGTACAAGTTCCCTTGTACTTTTGCTTGTATTCCCCGCCTAAAATCGTGAAAAATGCGGTAAAAGGTGTAAGGGTATGAACTCACAGTTTAACGTAGGATTCGAGTGTACAATCGATATGAGTGTTGAATGTCAACAGATGTTCTGAACGCAAGTGGACCCTATTATTCATATGGTAACACATATCTGTATCAGATCAGGGTATTTCATGACTAATCATGATAGAAAACCACCCTAAAGACTTGGAATCACTAGAACTAAGTGTCCCATGCTCCATACTTAGTGATCTTTACAAGTTTAAGGCCAAATATGAGCATTTTAGAGTGGGTGTATAGTCATAAAAGTGAGTGTGCGGCTAGGGAGTGCGGCCAGACTTGTGTGTGTGGCTGCACACAGGAGTGTGCGGCCATACAGAGGGTGTGTGCGGCCGTACACTCCTCATTTGTGTCCGAAATGTCGATTTTTAGGTGTTTTTGAGGTGTTCTTGTGCTAATACCAAGTCCTATCACTAAATTAAGGTCAAAACCCCTCACTTTGGAGAGCTTAGTGTGTGTGCGGCCACCTTATGAAGGTGTGCATCCATACACCTTCAAAGGATGAAGAACACTAAGAACACTATGAGTTTTAGGCTTAGATTCAAGTGTCTTACCACTATAACAAGATGAATGATGAAGTAGTTCATGTTTTTGAGGCCTTTAGAGTGTTCTTGGATGAAGTTTTTAGAGAGTGAAAGTAGTGAGAGATAGCAGAGTGCAGTCAAAAGAGGGAAAAGTAAATGAAGGGGTCTCCTCCAATATCCGTCAGGTGTGAGTCTGGAGGGTGTGTGCGGCTGGCTGGCCACACATGCGGGTGTGCAACCGCACACACCTTCTTTGGTGTGTTTGACCCAATTTTGTGATGCTATACACTTTCTAACCCTTCCGAAGACTCATACCCCAGTTATACTAAGCATAAGACACTCACATGGACTCACAATGTCACTAAAAGATGATGAATTTGAGATAAATATTGATATACAGATCAATCATACAGGATACAAGTTTCGGGTTGTCACACCTTTTTCCTAACGGGAAAAGCGATATCTTTGGGCCGCTCAGTGATTCAGTGATGACTTATAGTGCTGGGCCCAGGCGGGACTAAATTGATGGGTTCAATTAGAAGTATTATGCTATCATCACAAATCAGAAATTGAGAAACAAAAATTGGGCAATGAGATTGATTCTTATCCATGTCTCATGTCTAGACGATATCTTGAAGAACGGAGGAATATTTGATCACCTATCTTAGGGCCAATGTCTGATTTGTTCAGAGTTAGGCAGTTGCTATGGAAACAATCCTTGCTGTCTAATTTAGAAGTTATACTTGTAATTCTTGTTATAGACTTATCCAAGTGGGAGACTCTTGGATTAGGTGTTTAAGCTAACTGGATTTGTATATACTTGAATTATTAGCAAAGTTCTTTTAGGTTGTCCATAAACCTAGTAATTGAATATGATGACTTTTGGAGAGAGACTAATTTATTGATTTATTATATGATTAAAAAATAGCAATAAATAAATTTATTAATATGTTATGAAAATAATATATTAAATAGAAATAATATTATTTAATTAATAGTTAATCATAAATTAATTAGAATTAATTTTGGGATTAATTGAATTAATTAAAAGTATAGGGGTCTAACTGTAACTGTTTAATAGTTGAACAAGAGGTTCCAAAACCTTCCTCCGTTAAGGTGAATGGTTTTTGGAAGGAATATTTTAGAGTTTCTTGAATATCCCTTATAGATAATTAGAGAGTAGATAATTACCTAATTTAAGATATTAATATAATATTCAAATTATGGTTATCTCGGGTTTCCCTGTTACACTATATAAAGAACTAGGGATGTCAACAGAGGCAAATGGGACGAAGATTACATCCCCGGCCCCCGTCCCCAAAATCTCCATCCTTTCCACCCCGCCCCGCCCTGAATTCCCTTTTTGACCCCCGCCCCCGATTGATTTTGGGCTAAAAAAGTTATTGTTTGAGCTAAAAGAAACTATTTTTGGATAACAAATAGATATTTATAACATAATTTTATATGTTACAAACAACTTAAAAACATGTTTTTTTGTTGATTTTTTATACGTAAAATTCATTTTATTGTTTATTATATTTATATAATTAATATATGTCAATTTATATAATTTATTAACGGGGCCCAATAGGGGTTGCGGGATGGGACCACCGACCCCCGCCCCCCACCCACAGAGATTGCTGACGGCTTAGAGTCATCAGAAGAGCTACGCGGATAAGCGTCGCTCAGAGCTTGAGTTCCAAGTTGGTGATTTCGTTCTCCTGAACGTATCACCTTGGAAAGGTGTGATTCGGTTCAGGAAGAGAGGCAAGTTGGGTCCTCGGTATATTGGTCCATTCAGAGTGATCGCGAGGGTAGGCAGGGTAGCGTATCGTTTGGAGTTACTAGTGGAGTTGGGTCAGATTCATGATACCTTCCATGTGTCTCAGTTGAGGAAGTGTATTGCCGACGAATCGGCATTGGTACCATTGGAGGATATTCAGGTGGATGCGAGCCTGAATTATGTTGAAAGGCCAATTGCGATACGGGGTCGAAGGATCAAAGTTTTGAGAAACAAGGAGGTGTCTTTGGTGCAGGTTTAGTGGCAGCATCGGAAGGGTCCGAGCTGACATGGGAACCGGAGATCGAGATGCGTGAGCACTACCTAGAGTTATTTGCAGAGTGAGACTTCGAGGGTGAAGTCTGATTCTAGTGGGGGAGAATTATAACAGCTGGAGTTTGGGTACTCGACGAGTTGGTGCCTCAACTCGTCGAGTAGAGTCTTATCTGTTGACGTGGTTTTGCGACCGGACTCGACGAGTCGGGTATATGACTCACCGAGTCTGTGCTGATTAGGAAAACCCTAATCCCTGGGTTTGGGAGCCTATTTAAAGACCTTTATGGCCTTCATTTGCGGCCACCATATTCTAGAGAAACCCTAGAGAGAGTGAGGAAGGCTTGAGTGCAAAGGAGGGCTTATAATCTTCATTTTTGGGGTGATTTTGCTAAAGGAAGAAGTGAGGATCCATCTAGAACGTGAATGGAGCTTGGATTGGAGCTAATCATCTTGAGATATTGTCTTTGGAGGTATAATTCTTTCTATTTCACATTCATATGGTGGATTTCATAGTTTTAGGGTTTTTCCCTCATAATTTTATGAGATCAAGTGAGTATGAGGTCCCCTTGGTATGAATAACATCAGATCTAGACCATGAGAGGTCCCTAGAGCCACTATCTTCCAGATTTTTGCAAGCAAATAAGGATTTGGAGACTAGGTTGCCATTTCTAGTGTTATTTATCCATTTGAGGCTTGTTATGGGTTGCATGCACGTAAAGGTTGCACCTTTACGTGACTTTTTAGTGTTTAAGGGTTAGATCTATGATTTGGTTAAGCAGATCTGACCTTAGGAGGTTGTTTGAGTGAGTCCATGGAGGAAACTCGTCGAGTCCATATGTAGACTCAACGAGTCGGACCGGGTTGCCCTGGGGTCTGACTTCAGTGGTGACCCGGTGAGGGGGGGGGGGGGTGACTCAGTGAGTCGAGTGAGGCTTAGAAAAGGAAGAGTCTATGGGGACGATGCGACTCGCCGGGTCATCGTATGTACTTGGCGAGTCTGGTCAAAATGGACAATTGACTTTTAGGGTTTGTCAACATGTGGGCCTTTGGGCCTGTAGAGGGGTAGAATGGTCTTTTACCCTTCTAGACATTTTTATGAGAGAATATCCAATTTGGTGGAGAGACATTTATTTGGTGTAATTTATTATTGTGACTAGGCAGAGGCTAGGCCAATATTTATGAGTTCGATATTTTACCGAGATTCCCGAGGTGAGTCTTCTCACTATACTTTACCTAGAGTGGTAATTAGAGTTATATGACAAAGTATCTTGTATGTTATTTATGTGATTGTGATGCACTGCATTATTTCTATGTGATTTATGTTGTGTATGTTCTAGAGTTTACAGAGTTAGAACCGGAAGGTTCACAGAGTTAGGACCAGAGGGTCCACAGAGTTATAGCCTCGAGTGGCTAATATGTGTTATATGTGGTATTTTGGGGAACTCACTAAGCATTTATGCTTACAGTGTTTTGTGTATCTGTTTCAGGTACCAGTGATGATCACGGGAAGGCACCGACATGATCTGTACATGGAGTTTTGTTTATGTGATTCTAGGACATGTTTTTACTATGATGACAGTGGATACATTATGTTTGATATTAATTTATGAATGAAAGTATGTTTTAAAAATGAAAATGTTGTTTTGAAAAATCCGATGTTACAGTTGTTACATTAGGACTATGCCAATCCCTAACCTTGAATAATGCTATTTTATCCAGTACGGGAGAGTATGGACCATTAGGAGAGTAGCTTTCAGATTCTTCGGACAGAGGTGAGTCTTCTCATAATACCAATGGGTCTAAGGCACTAAGGCCGGCCCATTCTAGGTGATACGGATTATTGAATGTTATGTGTTGTGGTAGTATAATAACTGCATAAAAGACCACGTGGGGGTTCCCGTGGCAATTGGTATAAGACCTTAGATGGTTTCCATGGCATCCGAGTATATCTGATAGTATACCCTGTATTATGTATTGTTTGATAGGAGGACCTTGTGGGGGTTTCCAAGGCAAGAAGACCATGTGGGGGTTCCCATGGCAGATAAGACCACGTGAGGGGTTCCCGTGACATTAGGTGTAAGACCGTGGAGGGTTTCCATGGCTACCTTGTATATTATATGCATGGCTTGTATGTGTAGATGTTTAGCTAATATGATATGTGTATATGGATTGTGTTGTAGGGTATGCTTTGGGGGACTCCCTAAGCATTAGCTTATAGTTTGTGGATTTGTTTCAGGTACATCTGAGCCCAAGGGCAAGGGCAATGCTTGATTACGTGGCGTGCACTCTCCCACTCGGTGTTTATGGGACACTCTGATACTTTGAAATAAATTTGTAATGAATCTGGGTTTTGGAAACAATTGTAACTGGGTTTTATGAATTATAAAACTATGTTTTGGATAAATTAAAAATGTAAATTTTACTTGAAAATTTTGGGCTGTTACTAATGGGTTTTAGGCATAAGAACAATCATATGTGCTCATACAAACCCTAATGTTTGGATCTAGGTTTCTCTATTGTACATGCAATTCATCCAAGACTTTAAACCCTAGATCTAGCATATAATAAACTGAATTAGGGTTTAGAGAATTACCTTTGATTGCTATATAGCAATAACAATCAATTCCTTGCTTGGATTGGCTTCAAAAGCTTAGTGCCTCAAGTGTTGCACCTCTAATGGAGTCACAAACACCATATGCAACTTGGATGAAGAGGGAAGAGAGGAGGCTGCCTAAAAACGGCTAGAAACCCTAGAGGAAGGCTTGTCCACGTTTTTGAGGCATAGGGGCCCTTTATATACATGTAGGCTATTAGGGTTTACAACTAGGAAACCCTAATCTGGCTGCTTAAACCCTAAGCAGCCCATGCACTCCTTAAACATATCCCTGGGACAATTTCTAATGGGCTTCTCATAGAATTCGTCCAACCTATTAGGTGATCCATAGCCCAATTATAATTATCTTATAATTACAACTCTAGTCCCCTAAATTTAATTAATCTCTTTTAGCCACAAAACTAATTCTTAATTAATTCTTGACTAATATTAATTAAACAATATGATTTCTCCTTTAATATATTATTCTCATAATATATTAATAAATCATATTAAAACCCTTCTCTCCTTAAATCATCCTACATATTGCTATGGTGAAGGCAACCCAAAAGGACCATGCTCATAATCGGGTCAAGTACATACCAAAATAGTTATGGACTTAGACACTAATCCAACAATCTCCCACTTGGATAAGTCTAATAACTATTTTCCGTATGACTTCAGAACCTGATCAGCAATCGTAGCTTTCAAAAGCCGCTGTCAACTCCGATTTTATCAGATAGCGTGTCCTTTAGATAAGGGATTATATATTCCTCCACTCTCAAGATATCGTATAGACATAAGACATGAATTTCAATCATTCTCTCTATACTGTTTCCCAACTTCTGATTTATGAGGACTGACAACAGACTACAATTGAACACATCAAATTAGTCTCGGCTTGGCCAAGCGCTTAGGTGTCATCACTAAATCATCGAGAGGCCCACAAATATCGCTTTTATCCCACTTTGGATAAAAGGAATGGATAAACTTCGACTCAAATGCTCGCTTGCATTCACTGATCGAATCACACACAACAATAAGTTTTATAACACCAAGTTACTGGTGCGTTTACTTATTATCAATGTGCAACCGACCAACAAATAACAACTCACATGTCTCGGTTTCAAGAATATACAATATTATCGTCTCACTAATCACTCGTGATAAAACCATGAAGTGATCCAAGTAAGCGTAGGTTTAATCCAATACTCTAATCTTATCAAAGCACTCATGAACTTTGCAGCAAACTTGTGCCATCTAAACACTTCAGACAATCTACAAACAGATTCATGACAGTCTTTCTTCATACCTACTCCTAACGTATGACCGACTGTGGATGTTTGAATAACCCAGTTATTCTGGAAGTCAAAAAATGCAAATTGAAACATAACAATAATACTTAATCCTATATGGCCTCAAACTTGTGAGAGTAAATAAAACAATTCTATTTAACCACCATATTGATTACTCATTATTATCGTTTACTGTTTTGGAAAATCAACTTATTACTCAAATTACAACAATAGATGTCCCATGCATAAAAAATGCACACTATGTTTCCTATGGTCCTTACTTTGTGAAATAGATCAATTGAAAAACTTTTCCAATGATGCTCATTTCACAATTCCCAATCCTTATCATTAGTGTAAGAACACAAGGTTCTTTGCTACTATTAAAATATGCTAGATTCTAACATCTTATGCAACGATCCTTTCGTAAAATCATAGCACAAAAGTCACCAAGACTTGGCCAATGAAACTACAAAGTACTCTATCAGAAATTGTTACAAGACAATTCCATAGACGTTAAGTCTCACATTCAAAGTACATTCCTTTGAATATCCTTCTTGCATAAAAGTTTCTAATCTAGGCATAGACTCTCAATATCCAACTCCCAATATGGAAACATTTCCACATTTTCCATATGACAACTCATTCTTAATAGAATCTTAAATAATTCATAATAATGTCGATATGGTCCATCCAATACCATACTTCCAACTACTCACAAGTGACCAATCCTCAGCGAACTTTGGATCGTCTTTTGATAGTTGCCTAATTATTTTAGTCAAAACCGATTCTAGTCCTTTTTCCTTCTTAATGCGCTAGACATTTGGAAAATTTTAGAATGGTAAAATATTATAGCATTTGCAATCGATCCTATACCTGAAGCGTATGGGACACGATGCTTAATGTCTTACATAAAGATATGATACTTTATCAATCTTTTGCCATAATATTTCTTGTGTCACGTTCTCACAAATTCGAACTATGAAGAGGGATGCCGTAATCATAATCGAAATTTGAGAACACACTATGTATCCTTTGACTAAATTTATTAAAATTTCTCAATCTAAGCTTTAGATTTTGAAACGAAGTATAATATTCTCTCCCTTAATTATAGCAAAACAACTTTTCAACCCATGCAACTTTGCAACTTTGCAAATTGAATCTTTGTTTTTCTATAATTAATATTGCTAACTTCAATACTCGCCATAATAATCATATAATCATAACACTTATGCTCCCACTATCATGATGATTATTATCATATAAGAATAGCACTTATGCTCCCACTAGATTTGACATGTATTCAGAAAACAAATGAACTTTCAGAAAACAATGCCTATTGAATTTCTGAAATTCATATTTCTAATACCAGATGCTTCGATAAGCCTTTATCTAAGCTTCTTAAACTTATACACCTTTGCCTTAGATAGCTCATATGTGTGTTTAAACAATTCAGAACTTATGTTACTAAGTTCCAAATGTTGAAAACTAATTGCCAAATCTCACAATTCGAACTATGGAAAGGGATGCCGTAGCCATAATCGAATTTGAGAATACAATTTTGACAATCGCTATCTTCTTAAAATCTCTCTTAGTGAAAGCATTTCCTTACAGTCATTTTCATGAAGGAGGGAATCTTATGACACTTAGATTTTATGGTGTATAAGTTCCTTTCCATGTGAATTTGCCAAAACCAAAGTTTGCGACAAATCCAAACTCATATGGACTGAACTTTCTTAATCTTGATTTCTTGCCTTATGGTAACACGAGTGCCCACCATGTCTTCCAAGTAGTTTAGCAACTTATCCTTACATATCAATGTACTTTCCATTGATCAAGGTGCTTTGTCTGTATGCATTCAAATGAGAACTCATAGAACTCACATGCATAATTAACTCAATTGGAATGGCACAGAAACAAAATATATCAACACGATAGGTTGCAAACCTCAAGTCGTGTGCTAGTGATGATCGATAAGGTTTATTCTTGATTTGTTTTTGAAACCTTTTCAAAAACATCAAAAACTCCCACTGACTCCTTGACATATTAGATTCTCTTATCAAGAAACATTTCTTGATAAACAAATATTCAAGAGTTAGTGTAGCATTTATCAAGACAAAACACTTCACAAATTGGTCCTAGTTGGTCTTTGTCTTATCCAAGACATCACAACTTACCAATTTCTAATGTGCAAGAATAAGAAAACATTTCCAAATTCCACATTTGTTAAGTGTTATAAACCTACTAAAGACTTTTTCACTTAAGTCACAATCTTGACTCTAAGACTTGATATTGGAATGAAGTATGATTGACTTCTTGATTTAACCATTTCTACAATTCTCGATTCCTCTTCTTAGACATGCAATTGCACTAAGACTCACTTAGAGGATCAATTAAGACATGGTTCTTAATCATTAAGACTTATCATAAAACACAATAAAAGGTACTCTCCCTTCTTCTTAGAATAGATAAACTTTTATCTTTCTGCCTACTTGATTCTTCTTTATTCGTTCTACTATTCATTGAAACTCTTTCAATCAACTCAGAATTACACATAATCTTATAAGTATAATCATATTTACTAAACTTTAGTAAATCCTGACGAATATCTTTGTCACTCTTGTGGTGGACTTGATCAACGCACAACCTATTGTACTTGATCTCTTAGTCCTTCAATTGACATTTTGTCAAAGAATTAGTCTAAATTTCCCAAATGTGAAAGTTTTTCATTCATCATACAATACACGTTGCATAATTCCAAGTTTCTGTCCAATTGAAACTTGGGCGATGAGAAACTCTCCCTATTTGGTAAATTCTTGACATCTTCACAAATAACACAATTAAGAATCAAATCCATTATTGCTAATAATAGAAACCTTCAGAACTTATGTTACTAAGTTCCAAATGTTGAAAACTAATTGCCAAATCTCACAATTCGAACTATGGAAAGGGATGTCGTAGCCATAATCGAAGTTGAGAATACAATTTTGACAATCGCTATCTTCTTAAAATCTCTCTTAGTGAAAGCATTTCCTTACAGTCATTTTCATGAAGGAGGGAATCTTATGACACTTAGATTTTATGGTGTATAAGTTCCTATCCATGTGAATTTGCCAAAACCAAAGTTTGCGACAAATCCAAACTCATATGGACTGAACTTTCTTAATCTTGATTTCTTGCCTTATGGTAACACGAGTGCCCACCATGTCTTCCAAGTAGTTTAGCAACTTATCCTTACATATCAATGTACTTTCCATTGATCAAGGTGCTTTGTATGTATGCATTCAAATGAGAACTCATAGAACTCACATGCATAATTAACTCAATTGGAATGGCACAGAAACAAAATAATGTCAACACAATAGGTTGCAAACCTCAAGTCGTGTGATAGTGATGATCGATAAGGTTTATTCTTGATTTGTTTTTGAAACCTTTTCAAAAACATTAAAAATCCCACTGACTCCTTGACATATTAGATTCTCTTATCAAGAAACATTTCTTGATAAACAAATATTCAAGAGTTAGTGTAGCATTTATCAAGACAAAACACTTCACAAATTGGTCCTAGTTGGTCTTTGTCTTATCCAAGACATCACAACTTACCAATTTCTAATGTGCAAGAATAAGAAAACATTTCCAAATTCCACATTTGTTAAGTGTTATAAACCTACTAAAGACTTTTTCACTTAAGTCACAATCTTGACTCTAAGACTTGATATTGGAATGAAGTATGATTGACTTCTTGATTTAACCATTTCTACAATTCTCGATTCCTCTTCTTAGACATGCAATTGCACTAAGACTCACTTAGAGGATCAATTAAGACATGGTTCTTAATCATTAAGACTTATCATAAAACACAATAAAAGGTACTCTCCCTTCTTCTTAGAATAGATAAACTTTTATCTTTCTGCCTACTTGATTCTTCTTTATTCGTTCTACTATTCATTGAAACTCTTTCAATCAACTCAGAATTACACATAATCTTATAAGTATAATCATATTTACTAAACTTTAGTAAATCCTGACGAATATCTTTGTCACTCTTGTGGTGGACTTGATCAACGCACAACCTATTGTACTTGATCTCCTAGTCCTTTAATTGACATTTTGTCAAAGAATTAGTCTAAATTTCCCAAATGTGAAAGTTTTTCATTCATCATACAATACACGTTGCATAATTCCAAGTTTCTGTCCAATTGAAACTTGGGCGATGAGAAACTCTCCCTATTTGGTAAATTCTTGACATCTTCACAAATAACACAATTAAGAATCAAATCCATTATTGCTAATAATAGAAACCTTCAAACATCAATTTTTCATACACGCCATTGCAAGGATAAATAAATAAGATAAAATCAAAATTTATTTTATTGCGGAAAAACTTGTCCTTACAATGCAATTCAACTAAAAAACTATGTTATTACATATTTCTTAGCAATCTACCCTAACTCATAAGTAGCAGCTCAAAATCTGATCTTTGAATCCATGCGATCGAAATCCATTTCTTTGTGATCAGACTCAACAGCTTCTTCATTAAGCTTCCTTTCTTTTCTTCGATCCTGCAAAACATCAAAATGTAATCTTATCACATCATGTATTAAGAATCTAGAATAGGAACTTAAAAGAGTTAGTTAATGGATTTTACCTGAAGCAGAGCCATACGTCTTGACTCTCCCATCTCTTAGACCTCTCAGGTAGTTAGGGTAGCTTCGTTTCCAATGCCCTTTCTCTTGGAAATAAAAGCAAATGGACTCCTTTGGCACAACACATCGGACAATTACACTTAATCTTTTAAGTATAACCATATTTACTAAACTTTAGTAAATCATGAAGAATATCTTTATCACTCTTGTGGTGTTCTCACAATTCGAACTATGAAGAGGAATGCCGTAATCATAATCAAATTTTGAGAATGCACTATGTATCCTTGACTAAATTTATTAACATTTCTCGATCTAAGCATTAGATTTTGAAAAGAAGTATAATATTCTCTCCCTTAATTATAGCAAAACAACTTTCAACCCTTGCAACTTTGCGAAGTATAACTCTTGTTTTCTATTATTAATATTGCTATCATGCAATAATTACCATAAAAATCATGCTCCCACTAACATGATGCTTATTTCCTTATTGGCATAACACCTATGCTCCCACTAGCCTTGACGTGTATTCAGAAAACAACTAAACTTCCAGAAAACAATGCTTATTGAATTCCGTGAGTTCATATTTCTAATGTGTGATGCTTTGATAAGACTTTATCAAAGCTTCTTAAAGTCATACACTGTCACACCCCGAAACCGAAGGCGGAAACGTCTCAGGGCGGAGCTGACTTCATGTGAATATCATAACCAATGTACATAGTAAGCGAAGTAAAACACAAAAGATTACATTACATAGATTTCATTAAATCAGTTGAAAAGTAAAGTGTTACAAGTTTTCATAGATACATAAGTTTAAACAAAAGAAAGACGTGACTTCCATTCGCTCCGTCTTCTGCAAAAGGATGCGGGTACCTATCTAAGTAGAACCTGAGAATACAAGCATTTTAAAAATCAGCATAAAGTTGGTGAGTTCATAAGCGGTTTGTTTTTATGAAAATGTACAAGATTACTTTTGATTTCTAAAAATGTTACAACCCAAGGAAAATCCCATATTTTCCTAATGTGAAAGATGTATACTGAAAACCTGATTAACCCTGTAAAGTGTGTTTGTTTACCAACCCAAAAATGTAATGTAAAACATGTATACTGAAAGTGAAGTTTAGTTGTTCTGTTATGTTACACTATTCTGGTTATGAATTGTGATTACCCCAGGAAAATCCTATATTTTCCTAATGTGAAAGATGTATACTGAAAACCTGATTAACCCTGTAAAGTGTGTTTGTTTACCAACCCAAAAATGTAATGTAAAAGATGTATACTGAAAGCTTAATTATCAAAGTAAACTAATTTTTATGGTTATTAATTTACTACATCCATTATTACTAAAAATGTAAATTTATTTTATCTAAATTGCGAGTTCTATAACTATGACTTTTGTCACCCTCGAACCTTTTCGGTTCGGCTGTAGCTAGCAGCCACGTGCGGGATAGACAGTCCCGTATAGATCTATACACTCAAGTCACGCTCCCTACCTAAGAGATTCTGGTTACAGAGGCGGTCCTCCACTCGCGTATCTCTGTGGAGTGTTCTCCGAGGACGTGTCTCCAATTTATAGGAATAACAAATCTACAATGACGATCCTCCACTCGCGTATCTCTGTGGAGTGTTACCGGGGACAAAATGATATACTAAGCTTCTAGTTCAATGTTCAAAGATTATGTTTTTAAATATTTATAATATGGAAACCATTTGTGAAAATATAAAATATAACAATTTATAACATTTTTTACAAATACTATGATAATGAAATCTGCAAGTTCAAACGGTTAACTGATATGATTGACAGTGTTAAAAACATATGTAGTATGAAACACAACACTTATAAATAAGTTTTGAGTACATGTATTACTTGTACCTTGTACTTTGCTTGTATTCCCCCCCCCCCTTGAAAATAGTGAAAAACATTGAAAAAGGGTAGGGGTATGAACTCATCGGACGAGAAATGTGTCGACGAGGATGCTAAACGTCGGATCGAGGCTTGAATACGTGCGAGGTTCCTATGTAATGTTAAATGATACACAAATGTATCTAATTAGACTTTAAAACACTAATCATATACGATTATACACTCCAAGACACGAAAACACTTCAAAATAAGTGTTTAGAGTGACCCGGGTGACTTTTTACGCCATGAATGGCTAAGGTATGGAGTTTACTCTTCAAGATAAAACTCTAGGGAGTGTTCACGGCCCTATACACTACATCCCCATGAGTTTACGGCCGTACACTCATGGTGGGGTGTTCTTATGTGTTAAATGGCCTTAAATCAAATGAGGGGTGTTGCTAGGTTTGGTTCTAGGGCATTTGAAGGGACTAAATCAAACAATGGACTATTTGATGAGTTTACGGTAGTACACTAAGTGTTTACGGCCATAAACTCTCACCCACATCATTCTTAAGTGTTTTGAAGGCCAATGATTTATCACAAGTGATTCTACTCAATTTTACAAGCCAATGGGTGAGTTAAAGGCATCATTTGACATGCTTTTAGGAGTTTACGGCCCATGACTCCCCTCATGGCTGTGAAATCCTTAGAGGGGTGATTTCTTTATGTTTTAGGCCTCTAAGTTGTTCATGCTTGTTTCTAGATTTTATTCCAGGGCTTATGAGGTGTGTAAGTTTCATTTTAACACCCAAAAAGGAGTTTACTCTCCATGAAATGGTGTTTACAGCCTAAGCTTGTTGTTGTGCAGTAAACTCATGTTTACTCCTCAAATGTTGAGTTTAAGGTGTCCTAAGTCCAATCCAATAAGTCCTTAAGTCATATCTAAGCTTCAATGGTGATTTGGAAGGGTTTTGAGGCTCAAAAACACCACTTATATGTGTTCACAGACCAAGAGTGTTCCAGGGCCGTAAACACATGTTTGAGGTCCTAAATCATGAATTAAACTCGAATTTGAAGGCTAAGGATGTTGTACAAGAATCTAGGATGATTACTTTGGTGTTTAGAAGCTTGAAATGGATGATTTTTGGATCAAATTCTTGAGATGAGGAGAGAGGTTAGAGAGAGAGAGTGAAAAGGCTCCAAATGAGTCTTAATTCACTTTAAATATGGTTGAATTTAGGAAACGGTGGAATTCTACCCAATACTGATGTTAACCGAGGCTTTTGGTCGCACCCGATTAAGTTGTCATCACCCGATATGGTCGAAACTAAAAATTTTCTAATCACTAGTTTGGGATGTTTTCACATGTTTCCAACATGTTTGGATACTTACAAGGTCAAATAAAAGTCTTAACTTAATTGACCTAATCCAAAAATGAAATCGGAATAATTTGATTAAAACGAGTTTTACGGACGAAATGGGTTGCGGCGATGGAAAAACTTCGGGTTGTCACATTATCCCCCGTTAGAGGGAATTTTGTCCCGAAATTGAAAGATTCAGATACAAGTTATGGAAAAGGATGCGGATGTGTCTACTGTATCGGGTGTTTGCGCTCCCAGGTGAATTCAGGTTCTCGCTTGGAAGTCCAACGAACCTTCACTATCGGGACGTGGCTTTGTTTCGTACGTTTGATCTCTCGGTCTATGGTCTCGATTTGTTTAAGAGGAATCACTAAGGTTTCATCGGAAAAGTGCTTCTAAAGGTTCGGAATGTGGGAGACAGGATGGATGTTTCTATGTTCGGAAGGTACTCGGAGTTCGAAGGCTACGTGCTTGATCCTAATGAGGATCTCGAATGGTCTAATGTACCACGAGTTAAACTTTCCGTGCTTTCCATAGTGTGCCATGTCTTTCCAGGGCGAGACCATTAATAGGACACGATCTCCAACCTGGAATTCCAAAGGTTTTCATTGTACATTGGCGTAACTCTTATGTCGATCTCATGAAGTTTTCAATTGTTCTCGGGTCTGGATGATCTTCTTGAAGGTTTCGTGGATGATTTAAGAACCAATGTGGGTACTACTGGGGAATCGACTCTAGGTTAGTTGCGTGTCTCCTATCTTGACCTAACACAAAGGAATATGTACTTCTGACTGTAGAGGGTTCCAAATGGTGTAGTCTGGATACTGGTGCGAAAATTGTTATTATACGAGGGCTCGATCAAAGGTAAAGGGGTATCCCAAGTCGCTCAGTAATTTATGACACATGTTCCCAGCATGTATTCCATGACCTGAATAACTCTCTTACTTTGTCCAATTGTCTGAGGATGTTAGGTTGTACTCATGTCTAGCTTGGTTTCGTGAGTTTTCTGAAGGAATCTGCCTAAATCTTGAGGTAAACCTGCTATCTCAACCAAAGATAATGGACGCCTACTTCTTGGATGTGGGTATGTGTGAGTCTTCCCATCTTGAATGATTCTCTGATCAGAAGGAAATGAACGGATTGATCGAAGGATCGACCATTTCCAAATGGTATCGTACTCACTCGGAAAACTAGGTAACTTGATGGTGAAATCCATGTTGGTTATTTAAGATTTCTATTCAAGTATCTAGGCTGCTGGAACAGTCCCGAAGGTTTCTAACTAGACTTCTCAGGTCTGAGTGAGTAAACGGGTCTAGATGGTCATTGTCAATGGTCTTAGTCTTGCTGTCCAAGCTTTCCTTTCGGCTAAGGGCACCTCATGTTCATGTCTTTCTAATCGAAGCTATGCTGTAGTCTCTTATGGTTAGTGAATTTCGCATACTTGGTTCCATAGAGATCATGTCTCTCATTCTTCAGTGCAGGGACTGCTACTCCAAATTGCAAGTCGTGAGTTGTGTAGTTAACTTCGTGTGCCTTTTGTTTGTCTCAAGGCGTGAACGACAACTTTTCCTTCTTTCCTAAGCACATAATCTAAACTCTGATTGGACGTACTACAAAGTACAATGAAGTCCTTTGTTTCTTTTGGCAGGGACAGGTTAGGTGTGATATATAAGTCTTACTTCAATGCTTGGAATGATGTATCTCACTTTTTACTCCAACAAAAAGGGTACACCTTTCTGTGTCGGAGTGGTTAGGGGTTTGGTGACTCTGGAAGAATTTTCTGAATAGGTCTGCAATAATAGTCGGTGAAACCCAAGAATTGACAGGTTTTTTATGGGTGTCTTCGGTGCCGACCAATTCTCTATTGCTTTGACCTTATGAGGATCCACGTGTATGTCTTCATTGCTCACTACATGATCAAGGGAAAATGGTTTGACCGAACGGTATCAATACGAACTCCTAGTGATCATCTCGAGTCCTGAATACTGTCTTGGAAACATTATCCTCGTGAACTTGTAGCTGATGGTGTCTTGACCTAAGGTCTATCTTCGAGGAGTAGTTAGCTCCTGAATTTTGTCGAAGAAGTCATCTACTTGGGAAAGAGGATATAGGTTTTGATGGTCAACTCATTAAGTCGACTAGATAACTTCTTCATTTCTGTTGGGGCAAAAATGGTACGGAGATTTGGCTGCGTAGGTAGTTCCAGGGATTAAGTCGATACGAGACTCGACTTGACGTTCGGAAGGAATTCTCGGGAGCTCTTCGGGAAGATATCAGGAATATTATAGTTTTCAGGGATGCTCTAGAGGTCTTTAACTTCTTGTTTCTCGTTGATTGCATGGACTAGGAAAACCTAACACTCCTTTTTGTAGAAGTTTTCGAGCTTTGATACAGGAAATGATGCGAAGATTTGGGCCAAGATTTACACCATATATCATGAGGGTCCGGTCGGAGAGGAAATTGAGATGAATAGATTTTTCATAACAAAGTGTATCAGTATGATGAGGACTCGACTGATACATGCCAAAGATAACATCAAAGCTCTTTATTGAAACTGACATTAGGTCAATGAGGAAAGAATGATTACTCAATGCAAGGATATAGCTTGGGGATAAGTCATTAGTGCACTCATTCTCACATGTAACCATCTTGACGGTCAATGTTTGGGTTATTAGACAAGGACTATGTTTACGAAGATATTCGAATCTGTCACACCCCGAAAACCGAAGGCGGAAACATTTCCGGGGTTGACTCCACGTTGAGTATCAAATCCAATGCACATAGTAAGTAAAGTAAAACAACCATTACACTACATAAGAAAAGTTTTACAGTTGTTTCAAAAGTAAAGTTTGTACAGTTGTGATACATAGTATATATATAAACAAAATGAAACGTATCTTCATGTACTCCGTCTTCTGACCAAAAGGGATCTTCGAGTACCTGTTCTAACGCTGACCTGAGAACACAAGCAGTTTAAAAATCAGCATAACGCTGGTGAGTTCATAAGCGGTTTGTGTTTGTGAAAATGTTCAAGTTTCCTTTCTGTTTCTGAAATGTTACGCACACCAAGAAAATCCCATATTTTCTTAATAGTTGGTTGTTGTTTCACAAATGTAAAGTATAGCATGTTTGTGAAAATGTATAGTTTGGTTATCCGACTTGTTAAACTGTTCTGTTTACCTATCATGTATTCCCAGGAAAGTCCCATACTTTCCTTATTGTATAATACCGAATGTAAAAGATGTAATGTTATCCAGTTTATTACTCTTTCTAGTTATGTAGGAGTTACCCAGGAAAGTCCCATGCTTTCCTGCTTGTCGGTTTTCAATGTGAACGATGTAAAAGATGTAAAAGATGTAAACGTGGTTAGATTCCATGTTTTCCCCAGGAAAGTCCCATACTTTCCTAAATGTTGGTTACTGTATGTGGAAGATGTAAAAGATGTAAAAAGTGGATCATTATTACTATAAGTAAATGTCTGTTATCCTAATTGCGAGTTCCATAACCATACGATGGACTAAACCTGTGGCAATAAGTAGTCCATATACTTATGACTTTCGTCACCCTTGAACCATTTCAGTTCGGTTGTAGCTAGTAGCCAGGCGTGGGGTAGTCAGCCCCGTATAGATCTATACTCTCAAGTCACGCTCTCTAAATACCAGAGATTCTGGTTATGGGTGTAGTCCTCCACTCGCTTATCACTGTGGAGTGTTTGCCGAGGACGTGTCTCCAATCATACAGGATTAACAAATTTACTAGTAATAATATGATAGTCCTCCACTAGCGTATATATGTGGAGTGTCACCGAGGACAAAACAGTGTACATGTATTAGGTTCAAATGTCTAATGTCATGCTTTTAACTGATAAAATGTGGAAAGCCATTTATGAAATATATGTAAAACATAACAGTTTCAAGACCCCTTTCACAAATATATGTTACGTGATTTGCATGTTCAAATGGTTATCAATTGTAGTAATTAGTATTAAAAGCATATGGAATATGAAACACACATTTGAAAACATGTTTTGAGTACAAGAATTCCTTTGTACTTTGCTTGTGTCCCCCCCTGAAAATAGTGAAAACAGTGAAAAAGGGTAGTGGTATGAACTCACCAGACTTGGGAATACGAAGCTTTCAGACACTAGACGTGGGTTTGGGGTTTGTTTACTCACGATGTCCCTATGTAAAATGAAATAATGTCCATATATATTCAATTAGGGATACTTTCACTAATTATATGGAACATTACACTCCAACGAGGTTAAACACCTCAAAACGAGCGTTTGGAGTGACCCGGGTGACATCTATGGACGTGTATTGGTACTAGGGACTTGAGTTTACTCCCCAAGAGTAAACATTTTAGTGAGTTTACAGTCACAAAACACACACATACATGAGTTTACGGCCGTAAACTCATGTTGGTGTCATTTGGAGGGTTTAATGGCTTGATTGGACTTGGGGATTGTTGGAATGGATTTCTAAAATGTCTTGGAATGGATTAAATGAATTTATACCACTTAGAAGGGAGTTTATGGCCAAACACTTGGAGTTTACGGTCGTAAACTCACACATGGTCAAGAAAAATTGGTATAAGGCACAAGAAGCAATCACATGTGATTCTAACTTATTTTCTAAGGCTTGGTATCAATTTTTGGCTTCAATTAACACCTTTGTATGAGTTTACAGCCCAGATACATACTCTCTGGCTGTAAACTCTTATATAATTAAGAAAATTTAGTTTTTGATGCTTAAAACAATCACATGTGATTCTAGGAATTTATCCAAGCCTTTGGGGTGGTTTAAGGGCATCATTTGACAACTTATAGGAGTTTACGGCCCAGGAGATGATCTATGGCCGTAAACTCACTTATGTAGGGTATTTGATGTGTTTAAGGTCGCCAAACTATTTTTAGATGGTTCTAGGATTTACTACAAGGTCATTGGTTGAGTTTCAAGGCATTTGGACATGTTTTAAGACACTTAATCCCCTTTTTAGAGGAGTTTACGGCCCAAGCACATGCCTTGGCCGTAAACTCTTGTTTGTCCCCCAAAATTCATGTTGAATGTGTTCCAAGTCCAGATTTGCAATTCTCAAGGTCATATCTAAGTCCCAACTATGATTTGGAAGGGTAAATTTGGCTTAAAAACCCCATTTTGAGGATTTTACGGCCCAAGCTTGATCCTTGGCTGTAAACTCATGTTCTTGGTCCCAAAACTTAATTTAAACATCAATTTGAAGGCTAAAGAGGTTAGATAACAAGTTAGGGATGTTACCTCTTTGATTTGGAGCCTTAAATCTTTGTTTTTGGACCTTTGATTATGGATGAGGAGAGAGGTTGGAAGTGTTTATGAGAAAATGGCCAAAGGCTTCAAATGGAGGCTTGAAACACATTATATAGTGTCTAAGTTTTGGAAACGGCAGAATTCTACCCGATATTGGCGTTAGGCGAGGCTTTTGGTCGTACCCGATTAGGTTGCCATAACCCGATATGGTAAATTCTAGAATATTCCGATCACTAAAGTGGGGTGTTAAAATGATTTCTAAATGTATTAAGACACCCATTAAGTCATTTTAGATATGTACCAGTTAATGACTTAATTAAACAGAAGATCGGAAATCGAATTTGGAAACGACTATTGGTTGCGTGAATTGTACTACGAAAGAGTTACAAGGGATGATACGGAAATTTCGGGTTGTTACATTATCCCCCCGTTAAAGGGAATTTCATCCCGAAATTCAAAGTTTAAAAACACAAGACAAGATACAAATCATGGATCTGGAAAGAGTTGTGGATACTTCTGTTTCATTGAATCTTCCCGCTCCCAAGTGAATTCTGGTCCCCGCTTGGCATTCCAAGGAACCTTCACTAACGGGAGGCGACTTTGCTTTGTATGTTTGACTTCTCGATCCATGATTTCGATCGGTTCCTCCACAAAGTTGAGGTTTTCGTTGATCTCGATCTCGTCTATGGGAATCATTAGGGTTTCATCGGATAGGTACTTTTTGAGATTTGAGACATGGAAGACAGGATGAATGTTACTAAGTTCGTGAGGTAAATGAAGTTTATTGGTAACTGGACCGATCCTGGAGAGGATCTCGAAGGGTCCAATGTACCTTGGATTAACTTTCCCACGCTTACCAAAGCGTACATTGCCTTTCCAGGGCGAGACCTTCAACAGGACACGGTCTCCAACCTGGAATTCTAGTGGTTTCAGACGATTATCAGCGTAACTCTTTTGGCGATCTCGTGAGGCTTTCATTCGGTTACGGATTTAAATGATCTTTTCGGTGGTTTCACGGATGATTTCAGTACCAGTGAGAGCACTGTCGGGGACTCGACTCCTGGCTAACTGTGTATCCCCCACCTCGGCCCAGCATAGAGGGGATCTGCACTTACGACCGTATAGGGCTTCAAATGGAGCAGCCCTAATGCTGGTGTGGTAACTGTTGTTGTATGAGAATTCGATCAAAGATAGATGTGTGTCCCACGACTTTCCAAAGTCAATGACACATGCCCTAAGCATGTCCTCCAGGGTTTGGATTGTTCTCTCACTCTGTCCATCGGTCTGAGGATGATACGCTGTGCTCAAATCTAGTTTGGTTCCAAGGGCATTATGAAGGGATTGCAAGAATCTGGAGGTAAACCTACTATCTCGATCAAAGATAATGGATATAGGTACACCGTGCAGTCAAACTACCTCCTGGATGTAGATTCGCGCGAGTCTTTCCATCTTGTATGATTCTTTGATTGGAATGAAGTGAGCGGATTTGTCAAACGATCGACAATTACCCAAATGGTATCGTACCCACTAGAACACTTGGGCAGTTTGGTGATGAAGTCCATGGTAATCATCTCCCATTTCCATTCGGGGATTTCGGGCTGTTGAAGCAGACCCGAGGGTTTCTGGTGTTCAACTTTGACTTTGGCGCAAGTCAGACACTTGCCCACGAATGTAGCTATCTCAGCTTTCATGTTTGGCCACCAGTATTGCTTCTTGAGATCCAGGTACATGTTGTCCGAACCTGGGTGAACAGAGTATTTGGTTTTGTGTGCCTCCTCCATGACAATCTCCTTGAATCCTCCGAACTTTGGAATCCAGATCCGATCCATGAAACAATAGACTCCGTCACTTCTGATCTCAAGTTTCTTTTCCATTCCTCTCAAGGTTTCGATCAACACGTTCTCAGGTTTGAGAGCTTCTAACTGGGCTTCTCGGATTTGCATGGGTAGATTGTAATGGATGGTCATCGTTTGGTTCTTCACTTTGTGGCCTGCACTATCCTTTCGGCTAAGGGCATCTGCTACCACATTGGCGTTGCCAGGGTGGTAACGGATTTCGCACTCATAATCACTAAGTAATTCTACCCATCGCCGTTGTCTCATGTTCAAGTCTTTTTGATCAAAGATACGCTGCAGACTCTTGTGATCAGTTAAGATCGTGCACTTGGTTCCGTAGAGATAATGTCTCCATATCTTCAATGCAAAGATTACGGCTCCTAGTTCCAAGTTATGTGTGGTATAGTTGACCTCATGTGCGTCTTGAGGCATAAGCAATCACTTTTCCTCTTTGCATAAGCACACAACCCAAGCCTAGATTAGACGCATCGCAGTAGACAACGAAGTCCTCTGTTCCTTCGGGTAGGGACAGAACAGGTGCGCTGCATAGGGCTCTCTTCAATGGTTGGAATGCAGTTTCTTGATTATCACTCCAACAAAAGGGTACACCTTTCTGTGTTAGAGTGGTTAAAGGTTTGGCGATTTTGGAAAAATTCTGAATGAATCATCGATAGTAGCCGGCGAGACCCAAGAATTGACGAATTTCTGTGGGTGTCTTCGGTGCCGACCAATTCTCTATCGTTTTAATCTTGGAAGGATCCACGTGAATTCCCTCCTCGCTTACTACGTGACCGAGGAAAGTTACCTTCCGTATCCAGAATTCACACTTGGAAAATTTTGCGTATAGCTTTTCGGATCTAAGGGTCTCCAACACTAACCTCAAGTGTTGCTTGTGGTCTTCTTCGCTTCGGGAGTAGACGAGGATGTCGTCAATGAACACGATAACGAACTTGTCTAAGAAGGGACGGCACACCCAGTTCATCAGGTCCATGAACACAGCTGGTGCATTGGTTAGACCGAAGGGCATCATTACAAACTCGTAGTGTCCATACCGAGTCCTAAAAGCTGTTTTGGAAACATCATTCTCCTAAACTCGTAACTGATGGTACCCTAATCGTAGGTCTATCTTTGAGAAGTAGCTGGCTCCCTGGAGTTGATCGAAGAGGTCATCTATTCGCGGAAGAGGATATCGGTTCTTAACGGTCAACTTGTTCAGCTCACGGTAGTCGATACACATACGAAAGGATCCATCTTTCTTCTTGACAAACAGTACCGGAGCTCCCCAAGGTGAGGAACTCAGTCTAATGAATCCTTTACTGAGCAATTCATTGAGTTGACTGGATAACTCCTGCATTTCTGCTGGAGCTAAGTGATACGGAGACTTTGCTACGGGGGTAGCTCCAGGAATTAGGTCAATACGGAACTCGACCTGACGCTCGGGAGGAATTCCTAGAAGCTCTTCGGGAAACACATAAGGAAAGTTACAGACTTCGGGGATGCTCGCGAGGTCTCTAACTTTTTGTTTCTCGTTGATCACATGAGCTAAGAATGCAATGCACTCCTTTCGTAGGAGCTTTCGGGCTTTGATGCAGGAAATGATACGAAGATTGGAACTAGTTTTATCACCATAGATTACGAGAGTTTGATCCGAAAGAAGATTGAGACGGATGGCTTTTTCGTAACAAAGGATATCAGCATGATTGGGACTCAACCAATCCATGCCAATGATAACATCAAAGCTCTTAATGGAAACGGGCATGAGATCTATAAGAAATGAGTGATCATTTAGGGTAAGCGTACAACCTATGAATACTTCGCTAGCGCTTTCTTTCTCACTATTAGCCATCTCGACGGTAAACGTTTCAGTTAGTGGTTGGGGATTATGCTTTAGATTACGTTTGAATGCATGACTAACAAAACTTCTTTCAGCACCCGAATCGAAAAGAATACTAGCATATGAGTTGTCGAGAAGGAACGTACCCGAAAAAACAGTGGGATCGGTGACTGCTTCCTCCCATCCCATGGTTAGAATCCTTCCAATGTTATCAGCAGTTGACTTCTTGGGACAGTTCCTGTTAAAGTGCCCAACTTCTTCACAGTTGTAGCAGGCTTGACTAACACCTGCTCCAGATGATTGATTGGCTGATTGGGTAGGAGTTTTGCAGAATCAGACTGTGTGCCCTTTCTTACCACAGTTGGTACAGGATAATTCTTGGCAAGGACCAGGATTGTGATGGTATTTGCACTTGTCACACAGAGGAAGATTACCAACGTATCTACTGGTAGGAGTTGGAGCTGCGGATCCCACAACAGAAGCAGTAGCAACAGGGGTAGTAGCATCATGGACTGCTACTGTCTGCTGTTTCTTGCAAGATCCTTGAGAAGATTGACCCTTCTTCTTCTTCCAAAATTTTCTCTTTTCACCACTTCTTTGAGTCGGCTCAGAAGTGGTAGTGATTTCCTTAACATCATCGGTGTGATCAATCAAGATTTGAGCTAAAGTCTTGGCACTATCATAGGTATCCGGACGAGCAGCCAAAACATGACTCTTTGTTGGTTGGGATAACCGCCAAATGAACCTTTCGATCTTTTTGTTTTCAGGAGTGACTAATCCTGGACAGAGCAGTGCGAGATCATCGAATCGGGAAGTGTATGCAGCAATGTCGGAACCTTTCATCTTTAGGTTCCAGAGCTCGTGTTCTAGTTTCTGCGTTTCACCACGGCGGTAGTACTCAGCAATCAGGAGTTCTTTCATGGCTTCCCAACCCATGGCATTGGCTACGGGTAAGGTCAGAGATTTGACTCGGCCATTCCACCAAGTCAAGGCCTTATCGACGAAAGTACAGGCTGCGAATTTAACTTTATCGGACTCCGCACAAGCACAGATTTCAAAGATGGATTCTATTTTCTCGAACCATCGAGATAAAGAAATGACACCTCCAGCACCATTGAAGGATGTTGGTTTCGCTTTCATGAAATCCTTATAGGAACCCCCTTTTTGGTGTCCCTGGCTAACTTCGGGGTTTTGAGATTGGGGACCACCTCCTGAACCACCAGGGTTCATTTGTGACATGGCTGCCACCATTGCAGCAGTCAGGATCGTCTGGAGTGATGCTAGGTCAAATTGGGGAGGAGGTGGCGTCGAAGAAGGATTGTTGTTGTTCTTTGAGTTAGGTCTCTTTCTGGGAGGCATCTTGATCTAATAAGACCAAGAAAGAGAGGATGGTAAGTCCTCTACATTGAATCGATAGATATGGCAGTTATATGATCCGAATAAGCGATAAAGCAGGAAAGAGTTATCGAAACAGATAATTTATCGCTAATAATAATCACAGAAAGCCACTCGAATAGGATTTCTACAGAGGATTTGGCTCGAGAAATACTCCCATAGTATTTCATGAATTGATTATGAAAATGGTTCGATGTTTGGGATATTAGGGTAAGTTTTAGGCATGCGGCATACCACAGTCACTCCCAAGCACATGTTGGCCGTGTCTCGAATGAATATAGTTGGCCAGGCTATATTGACCGTAGACACAACTACATAACTGCCCAGGTTTAACCATATCACACAACACCCAATTACTTATGTTCTGTTCTACTTGTGGTTACGGATGACGACGGTTCGGTATACTTGTATAATTTTTGAAAATACTTTTATTTTGAAGATACTTTTAATTCAGAGCACTTAGGCCCTTTAGTGTTTATAGTTTTATACCATGTAAGGTTTGGTATACTTCATTCACTATAAACAAGGGCTCTGATACCAATCTGTCACACCCCAAAAACCGAAGGCGAAAACATTTCCGGGGTTGACTCCACGTTGAGTATCAAATCCAATGCACATAGTAAGTAAAGTAAAACAACCATTACATTACATAAGAAAAGTTTTATAGTTGTTTCAAAAGTAAAGTTTGTATAGTTGTGATACATAGTATATATATAAACAAAATGAAACGGATCTTCATGTACTCCGTCTTCTGACCAAAAGGGATCTTCGAGTACCTGTTCTAATGCTGACCTGAGAACACAAGTGGTTTAAAAATCAGTATAATGCTGGTGAGTTCATAAGCGGTTTTTGTTTGTGAAAATGTTCAAGTTTCCTTTCTGTTTCTGAAATGTTACGCACACCAAGAAAATCCCATATTTTCTTAATAGTTTGTTATTGTTTCACAAATGTAAAGTATAGTAAGTTTGTGAAAATGTATAGTTTGGTTATCCGGCTTGTTAAACTATTCTGTTTACCTATCATGTATTCCCAGGAAAGTCCCATACTTTCCTTATTGTATAATACCGAATGTAAAAGATGTAATGTTATCCAGTTTGTTACTCTTTCTAGTTATGTAGGAGTTACCCAGGAAAGTCCCATACTTTCCTGCTTGTCATTTTCAATGTGAACGATGTAAAAGATGTAAAAGATGTAAACGTGGTTAGATTCCATGTTTTCCCCAGGAAAGTCCCATACTTTCCTGAATGTTGGTTACTGTACGTGAAAGATGTAAAAGATGTAAAAAGTGGTTCATTATTACTATAAGTAAATCTCTGTTATCCTAATTGCGAGTTCCATAACCATACGATGGACTAAACCTGTGGGAATAAGTAGTCCACATACTTATGACTTTCGTCACCCCTGAACCATTTCAGTTCTGCTGTAGCTAGCAGCCAGGCGTGGGGTAGTCAGCCCCGTATAGATCTATACACTCAAGTCACGCTCTCTAAATACCAGAGATTCTGGTTATGGGTGTAGTCCTCCACTCGCGTATCACTGTGGAGTGTTTGCCGAGGACGTGTCTCCAGTCATACAGGATTAACAAATTTACTAGTAATAATATGATAGTCCTCCACTCGTGTATATATGTGGAGTGTTACCGAGGACAAAACAGTGTATAGGTATTAGGTTCAAATGTCTAATGTCATGCTTTTAACTGATAAAATGTGGAAAGCCATTTATGAAATATATGTAAAACATAACAGTTTAAAGACCCATTTCACAAATATATGTTACGTGATCTGCATGTTCAAATGGTTATCAATTGTAGTAATCAGTAGTAAAAGCATATGGAATATGAAACACACATTTGAAAACATGTTTTGAGTACAAGAATTCCTTTGTACTTTGCTTGTGTTTCCGCCCTGAAAACAGTGAAAACAGTGAAAAAGGGTAGGGGTATGAACTCACCAGACTTGGGAATGTGAAGCTTTCAGACACTAAACGTGGGTTTGGGGTTTTTTTACTCGCGATGTCCCTATGTAAAATGAAATAATATCCATATATATTCAATTAGGGATACTTTCACTAATTATATGGAACATTACACTCCAACGAGGTTAAACACCTCAAAACGAGCGTTTGGAGTGACCCGGGTGACATCTATGGACGTGTATTGGTACTAGGGACTTGAGTTTACTCCCCAAGAGTAAACATTTTAGTGAGTTTACAGTCACAAAACACACACATACATGAGTTTACGGCCGTAAACTCATGTTGGTGTCATTTGGAGGGTTTAATGGCTTGATTGGACTTGGGGATTGTTGGAATGGATTTCTAAAATGTATTGGAATGGATTAAATGAATTTATTCCACTTAGAAGGGAGTTTACGGCCACACACTTGGAGTTTATGGCCGTAAACTCACACATGGTCAAGAAAAATTGGTTTAAGGCACAAGAAGCAATCACATGTGATTCTAACTTATTTTCTAAGGTTTGGTATCAATTTTTGGCTTCAATTAACACCTTTGTATGAGTTTACGGCCCAGATACATACTCTTTGGCCGTAAACTCTTATATGATTAAGAAAATTTAGTTTTTGATGCTTAAAACAATCACATGTGATTCTAGGAATTTATCCAAGCCTTTGGGGTGGTTTAAAGGCATCATTTGACAACTTATAGGAGTTTACGGCCTAGGAGATGATCTATGGCCGTAAACTCACTTATGTAGGGTATTTGATGTGTTTAAGGTCCCCAAACTATTTTTAGATGGTTCTAGGATTTACCACAAGGTCATTGGTTGAGTTTCAAGGCATTTGGACATGTTTTAAGACACTAAATCCCCTTTTTAGAGGAGTTTACGGACCAAGAACATGCCTTGTCCATAAACTCTTGTTTGTCCCCCGAAATTCATGTTTAATGTGTTCCAAGTCCAGATTTGCAATTCTCAAGGTCATATCTAAGTCCCAACTATGATTTGGAAGGGTAAATTTGGCTTAAAAACCCCATTTTGAGGAGTTTACGGCCCAAGCTTGATCCTTGGCCTTAAACTCATGTTCTTGATCCCAAAACTTAATTTAAACATCAATTTGAAGGCTAAAGAGGTTAGATAACAAGTTAGGGATGTTACCTCTTTGATTTGGAGCCTTAAATCTTTGTTTTTGGACCTTTGATTATGGATGAGGAGAGAGGTTGGAAGTGTTTATGAGAAAATGGACAAAGGCTTCAAATTGAGGCTTAAAACACATTATATAGTGTCTAAGTTTTGGACACAGTGGAATTCTACCCGATACCGGCGTTAGGCGAGGCTTTTGGTCGTACCCGATTAGGTTGCCGTAACCCGATATGGTAAATTCTAGAATATTCCGATCACTAAAGTGGGGTGTTAAAATGATTTCTAAATGTATTAAGACATCCATTAAGTCATTTTAGATACGTACCAGTTAATGACTTAATTAAACAGAAGATCGGAAATCGAATTTGGAAACGACTATTGGTTGCGTGAATTGTACTACGAAAGAGTTACAAGAGATGATACGGAAATTTTGGGTTGTTACAGAATGAATGATTAATAAAACTTTCTTGAAAGTAGATTCGAAAAGAATGCGGGTATAAGAATGGTCGAGAAGAAATATACCCGTGGTGGGGGGATCATCGGCTGCTTCCTCTTGCTTCATAGCTAAAACCATCTCAGCGTTGCTAATGTTGTTGGTGGTTGCTGTCTTTGGGCAGTGTTTCTTGAAATGCCCGATCTCTCCACAACCATAACAGGCCTGTCCGATACTCGATCCGGAAGCTTGGTTGATTAGATGAACTGGTGTTCTGCATGTTTGAGTGGAGTGGCCCTTTTTGCCACATCTTTTGCAGATCAACTCATGACATGGGCCAGGGATACGATGGTGATAACTGCACCTGTTGCACCAAGGGTGGTTGCTAGCATACCCAGTGATAGGTGCTTGAGTTGTAGGTGCAACAACTGGAGTAGTGGTAGCTTAAACTGTAGACACAAAAACAGGAGTAGCGGCAGCTTGAACTTTAGACACAACAACAGGAGTAGCGGCAGCTTGAACTGCCATAGCTTCATGCCTCTTGGAGGGTCCTTGTGAACTCTGACCCTTTCTCTTTTTCCAGAAAGCCTTCTTACTCTTTTTACACTCGTTCTGATTCTCCTGAATATTTTGATGTTTTTGGGGGTTAGTGATACTTCCTGGTCCACTGAACCTGTTAGAGCACAAATATGTCACTATGGCAGTCATTGTGGCAGAAATAGCCAATTGGAACATCACTGGATCGAATCGAGAAGGAGGTGGCGACGGAGAGTTGTTGTTACTTGAACTGGATCCTTCCTTTGAAGACATTTCGATCTAAAGTGATTATGAAAAAAGAGGATGGTAAGCCCTCTGCATTAAATCAAGAGATATGATACAAGGGATATCTCTTTAAGACAAAACATATAATTCTATTAAGCGATAGAGCAGGAATGAATTATTAAGCCAGATAAACTATCGCTAAAGGAATGGTCGAGGAGCAATGCTTGAAGAAGAATTTTCTACAACAAAGTTGGATCTAGAAATACGCACATAGTATTTCATGATTCACTGCGACGATGACTCGTTGTTTGGGGTATTCGGGTAAGTTTTAGGCATGCTGAACACTATAATCACTCCCAGGCACATGTTGGCCGTGTCTCGAATGAATATAGTTGATCAGGCTATATTGACCCTAGACACGACTACATAACTGCCCAGGTTTAACCGCAGCATACAACACCCATTTACTTATGTTTTGTTCTACTTGTAGTTACGTATCTCGGCGCTTAGGTTTTTGAAAATACTTATATTTTGAACTATACTTTTAGTTCAGAGCACTTAGGCCCCTTAATGTTTATAGCCTTATACCATGTAAGGTTTGGTATACTCAGTTCACTATAAACAAGGGCTCTGATACCAATCTGTCACACCCCGAAACCGAAGGCGAAAACGTCTCAGGGCGAAGGTGACTTCATGTGAATATCATAACCAATGTACATAGTAAGCAAAGTAAAACACAAAACATTAAATTACATAGATTTCATTACATCAGTTGAAAAGTAAAGTGTTACAAGTTTTTATAGATACATAAGTTTAAACAAAAGAAAGACGTGACTTCCATTCGCTCCGTCTTCTGCAAAAGGACGTGGGTACCTGTCTAAGTAGAACCTGAGAATACAAGCATTTTAAAAATCAGCATAAAGATGGTGAGTTCATAAGCGGTTTGTTTTTATGAAAATGTACAAGATTCCTTTTGATTTCTGAAAATGTTACAACCCAAGGAAAATCCCATATTTTCTTAATGTGAAATATCTATACTGAAAACCTGATTAACCATATAAAGTGTGTTTGTTTACCAACCCAAAAATGTAATGTAAAAGATGTATACTAAAAGTAAAGTTTAGTTCCTCTGTTATGCTACATTGTTCTGGTTATAAATTGTGATTACCCCAGGAAAATCCTATATTTTCCTAATGTGAAAGATGTATACTAAAAACCTGATTAACCCTATAAAGTGTGTTTGTTTACCCACCTAAAAATGTAATGTAAAAGATGTATACTGAAAGCTTAATTATCATAGTAAACTAATTTGTATGGTTATTAATTTACTATATCCAGTATTACTAAAAATGTAAATTTCTGTTATCCAAATTGCGAGTTCTATAACCATACTATAGACTAGACATCACAAAGGAATGCCAATATCACTATGACTTTTGTCATCCTTGAACCTTTTCGGTTCGGCTGTAGCTAGCAGCCAGGTGCAGGATAGTCAGTCCCGTATAGATCTATACACTCAAGTCACGCTCCCTACCTAAGAGATTCTGGTTATAGAGCCAGTCCTCCACTCGCGTATCTCTGTGGAGTGTTCTCTGAGGACGTGTCTCCAATTTATAGGAATAACAAATCTACAAAGATGATCCTCCACTCGCGTATCTCTGTGAAGTGTTACCGAGGACAAAATGATATACTAAGCTTCTAGTTCAATGTTCAAAGATTTTGTTTTTAACTATTTATAATATGGAAACCATTTGTGAAAATATCAAATATAACAATTTATAACATTTTTCACAAATACTATTATAATGGAATTTGCAAGTTCAAACGGTTAACTGATATGATTAAGAGTTTTAAAAACATATGTAGTATGAAACACAACACTTATAAATAAGTTTTGAGTACAAGTATTTCTTGTACTTTGCTTGTATTTCCCCCCAACCCCTTGAAAACAGTGAAAAACATTGAAAAAGGGTAGGGGTATGAACTCACCGGATGAGAAATGTGTCGACGGGGATGCTAAATGTCGGATCGAGGCTTGAATACATGCGAGGTTCCTATGTAATGTTAAATGATACACAAATGTATCTAATTATACTTTAAAACACTAATCATATACGATTATACACTCCAAGACGTGAAAACACTTCAAAATAAGTGTTTGGAGTGGCCCGGGTGACTTTTTAGGACATGAATGGCTAAGGTATGGAGTTTACTCTTCAAGTGTAAACTCTAGGGAGTGTTCACGGCCCTATACACTACATCCCCATGAGTTTACGGCTATAAACTCATGGTGGGGTGTTCTTATGTGCTAAATGGCCTTAAATCAAATGAGGGGTGTTGCTAGGTTTGGTTCTAGGGAATTTGAAGGGACTAAATTAAACATATGGACTATTTGATGAGTTTACAGTAGTAAACTAAGTTTTTACAGCCGTAAACACTCACCCACATCATTCTTAAGTGTTTTGAAGGCTAATGATTTATCACAAGTGATTCTACTCAATTTTACAAGCCAATGGGTGAGTTAAAGGCATCATTTGTCATGCTTTTAGGAGTTTACGGCCCATGACTCCCCTCATGGCAGTGAACTCATTACAGGGGTGATTTCTTTATGCTTTAGGCCTCTAAGTTGTTCATTCTTGCTTCTAGATTTTATTCCAGGGCTTATGAGGTGTGTAAGTTGCATTTTAACACCCAAAAAAGGAGTTTTACTCTCCATGAAATGGTGTTTACGGCCCAAGCTTGTTCTTGGGCAGTAAACTTGTGTTTACTCCTCAAATGTTGAGTTTAAGGTGTCCTAAGTCCAATCCAATAAGTCCTTAAGTCATATCTAAGCTTCAATGGTGATTTGGAAGGGTTTTGAGGTTTAAAAACAACACTTATATGTGTTCACGGCTCAAGAATGTTCCAGGGCCGTAAACACATGTTTGAGGTCCTAAATCATGAATTAAACTTGAATTTGAAGGCTAAGGATGTTGTACAAGAATCTAGGATGATTACCTTGGTGTTTAGAAGCTTGAAATGGATGATTTTTGGATCAAATTCTTGAGTTGAGGAGAGAGGTTAGAGAGAGAGAGTGAAAAGGCTCCAAATGAGTCTTAATTCACTTTAAATATGGTTTGAATTTGGGACACGGTGGAATTCTACATGATACTAGTGTTAACCGAGGCTTTTGGTCGCACCCGATTTTTCACATGTTTTCACTAGTTCGGGATGTTTTCACATGTTTCCAACATGTTTGGATACTTACAAGGTCAAATAAAATTCTTAACTTAATTGACCTAATCCAAAAATGAAATCGGAATAATTCGATTAAAACAAGTTTTACGGACGAAATGGGTTGCGGTGATGGAAAAACTTCGGGTTGTCACATACACATTTGCCTTAGAAAGCTCACATGTGTGTCTTAGACAAATTCATAACTTATGTTACTAAGTGCCAAATGTTCAAACTAATTGCCAAATCTCACTATTCGAATCATGAAAAGGGATACTGTAATCATAATCGAATTTGAGAATACAATTTTCACAATTGCTATCTTCTCAAAATCTCTCTTTGTGAAAGCATTTCCTCACAATCATTTTCATGAAGGAAGGAAACCTTATGTCACTTATATTTTATGGTGTATGTGTTCCAATCCATGTGAATCTGCCAAAACCAAGGTTTGCGACAAATCCAAACTCATATGGACTGAACTTGTTCAATCTTGATTTCTTGCCTCATGGTAACACGAGTTCCCACCATGTCTTCCAATTAGTTTAGCAACTCACCCTTACATATCAATGTACTTTCCATTGATCAAGGTGCTTGCCTTTATGCATACAAATGAGAACTCATAGAACTCACATACATAATTAGCTTAATTGGAATGGCACATAAAAAAGAGTATGTCATTCACGATAGGCTATAAACCTCAAGTCGTGCGCTAGTGATGATTACTTAGGTTTATTCTTGATTTGTTTTTGAAACTTTTCAAGATATTTAAGAATCCTACTGACTCCTTGACATATAGGATTCTCTTGTCAATAAACATTTCTTGACGAACAAATATTCAAGAGTTAGTGCAGCTTTTAATCAAGTTTAACTCTTTACACAATTGGTTTTAGTTGGTCTTTGTCTTATCCAAGACATCACAACTTACCAATTTCAAATGTACAGGAATAAGAAAACCTTTTCCAAACTCCACATTTGATGAGTGTTATAAGCCTACTTAAGACTTTTCACTCAAGTCACAATTCTGGAGTATGACTCTAAGACTTGATTTTTAAACGGGGTATGATTGACTTATTGATTTAACTATTTCATAATTCTCAATTCCTCTTCTTAGACATACAAATGCACTAAGACTCACTTAGAGTAGCAATTGAGAAATAGTTATTAACCATTAAGATTTATCATAAAACACAATAAAAGGTACTCTCCCTTCTTCTTAGAATAGAGAAACTTTTATCTTTCTGCTTACTTGATTCTTCTTATTCGTTCTGCTATTCATTGAAACTCTTTCAATCAAATCAGAATTATACTTAATCTTGTAAGTATAACCATATTTACTAAACTTTAGTAAATCATGACGAATATCTTTATCACTCTTGTGGTGGACTTGATCAACGCATAACCTATTGTACTCGATCTCCTAGTCCTTCTCTTGACACTTTGTCAAAGAATTAGTCTAATTTCCAAACATGAAGTTTCTCATTCATCACGCAACCAAGTTGTATCATTCCAAGTTTCTGTCCAATTGAAACTTGGCGATGAGAAACTCTCCCTATTTGGTAAATTCTCGACATTTTCACAAATAACCTAATTAAGAATCGAATCCATCATTGCTAATAATAGAAACATTCAAACAACAATTTTTCATACACACCATTGCATGGATAAATAAATAAGATAAAATCAAAATTTATTTTATTGCTGAAAAATTTATCCTTACAATGCATTAAACAAAAAACTATGCTATTAAATATTTCTTAGCAATCTATCTTAACTCTAAAGTAGCAGCTCAAAAATCCGATCTTTGAATCCATGCAATCGAAATCCATTTCTTCATGATCAGATTCAACACGCTTCTTTCTTAAGCTTCCTTTCTTTTCTTTGTTCCTACAAAAAACATCAAAATGTAATCTTATCACATCATGTATTAAGAATCAAAAATAGGAACTTATAGAGTTAGTTAATGGATTTTACCTGAAGTAGAGCCATACATCTTGACTCTCCCATCTCTTAGATCTCTCAGGTAAATAGGGCAACTTCATCTCCAATGCCCCTTCTCTTGGCAATAGAAGCAAATGGACTCTTTTGGAATGGCACAAGGAACTATCTCAGAATTGACCTTTTCTTGACTTCTAAGGTCACCATATTTAATGTCCATTGAGGCTTGAGATTTTGACTCACCGGACAAATTTACTTGACCAACACGCAAAATCATTCTGGATTCAGCAACTATAAGCAAATAGGTCAAATCAATGACAGTCACGTCGTGTTCCATCATATAGTACTCTCTTACGAACTCAATATATGATTCAGGAAGCGACTAAAGAACTCAGTCAATAGCGAACTCACTTGAAATCTCGACACCCAACATCCTTAACCTGTCAATGTGTGACTCTATCTCTAAGATGTATGCATACATAGGTTTCCCATCTTCGTGTTTACTTACCAAAAGGGCTTGAGTGAGCTTGAACTTTTCAAGCCTTCAAACTTGTGGGTTATGGATAATAATTGGAGGAGGTGGAGGAAGTGAAGCATGATCTCTTGTTCCTCGATCACATCGTGGAATATCATCTTCAAAGGATTCAGGACGACCATGATTGTCAGAACTAGACATTTACAAAACGGGAGAAAATTCAAGTTAAGTTGATCGAGTCCATAATAAGACACCCAAACAAGTTATTAAGGCTAGGATCCAACACAATACTCTACAACCTAGAAGAGGAATGCCGTAATCTAGTTGTAGAATATCTGATGGTAGGTAAATGACAATTTACCGATTTCCACCATGAAAAACGAAAATGAAGTTTAAGTTTTAAATGAATTGAAACTCCTAGATCTTTTGAGATTCATTGAACCTTTCAATGGCATGTTAAATCTCGATTATGCCCTTCAAGTTTGCGACTGGGATGTCGAGGATCACAAACAAGGTGTGAATAACCTTACAAAACTACGTGATGCACTCAATGCTACTATCACATAATCAATGTGTCGGTTAGTCACACACGCTCCATTGATCTATGATAAACATTGAGCCACCCTTCACTACCAATGTCAACCCCAAATTAGTGAGCCGGTTAACCACGCACACTCCACTAACGTTCGACAAGGGTATGAAGTGTAATTCCATGGATTAGCATACAATTTCACATTTTTCCTAAAGTAACTACGCTTTGGGAATTTTGTAAAAGCATTTAGTTACTTTGTACTTCATTATACTTATAATGGAAGGTTTCGTCCTATCCTACCCATTTGGCTAACGACCCTCCACTGGGCAAGAGTGCGGTGGGTAAGAGTGGATAACCATTTAATCGCCATTTTATAGGCAATTTCCTTAAACACCCCTTATAGACCAGTTTCGTGAATGAGGCCTACTAACAGTAAGACTGGCTTTTACTCATACATATATAATATTAGACTTTTAATGTTACATATATATATATATATATATATATATATATATATATATATATAATATAGGGTGTATTTTACACTTTTAAAATACTAGGTGGTCTAATTTAATAATTTATACTTTTAATTTAATAAATGTAAACCATATTATTATGGATTTATTAACTCTTTTTTAATTATACACTTTAACTAATTAATAAAACCATAAGGGTGTAATTTGAACTTTTCAAAATACTAGGGTTTTTGAATTTAAATATTACATAATCAAACAATTAAACAAAATTTAAATTCCAAAACTTGAGGATAAGTATTGAACTTTTCAAAACATTATGGTTCAACTATTTAAATTTCAAAAACTAAAACTATTAAGTTCAAATTTAAACTATGAAACCTAAAAGGTGTAATTTGAAATTTTTTCAAGCACATTCTAGATCAACAATTCAAATAAGGCAATTAACAATTAATTGGTGGTTATCTAATTTTGACCTAGTCCAATTTTTTGCAAGATAATTCATCAAATAATTCAAATAATCAAATTTTATCATATAAGGAAATAATTATTCAACTAATATGAAATTATCTTTTATTTTAGCAAGGATAATCACCCAAAATCAAAGAATATCGGATTTTATTGATTAAAAACGTTTTTGGTAATTATCCCACCACAAAATAGGCAAGAAACCCGAAAAATCCTTCATCTGACCCTCTGACTCGTCGAGTTCACTATGGACTCGGCGAGTCACCCAGTTGACTCAGCAAGTCAAGCCGAAAAACTTCAAAATTTTCGATTTTCAGCCAATTTTCGATCAAGTATGCATCACATTCATCAACAAACAGCCCTAGGCTCTGATACCACTGATGGGGTTTGAGCATTACATCATTCCTATGGTATACATGCAAAACCTAATAGCTTTTGGTCTAGTTTGTCTAATGAACATGCAATTGATTAACCAAAGTCATAAACCCCAGATCTAACATATTATGAATTGAATTAGGGTTTAGAGAATACCTTTGATTGTTATATAACTGATGAGATTAAACTAACCTTTAATCTATAAAGATCGATTAGATCTTGAACAAGTAAGTAAACAAAGACGATATAAACACAATAATAAGAACAAGACAAGATGGAATCAAACGTGTCGAATGATTAAACAAAATCCTCAGAAGAGCTCGATTAAGAACATCAACTGTAGAGGATTGGAAGGTTACAAGAACGATCAAAGAAACCTGTTATCGTCTAGATGTATCGCTATTCTCAGATCTCTAAAACCTTAACCTAATATGCATGAAAGCGTAAACTTATATACAAAACATAAAAGGTTCACGGTTGGATAGGCCCAAACCGGAATACAAAGTAGCATAATCAGTCGAGCCCAAAAGACGGAATCTTCAAAATAATTTTCAGCCCAACAATCTCCCCCTTTGCGTCAATTTGGAGCGAGACCTTCATTCTCTTTCCACAGCAGAGGACTTCTTTACCGTTTCAAAAATTTTCGGTATTAAAGCCAGAATATGATGCCTGAAGGTAATATACCAACGAAGCATGTCGATAAAGTTCTTCTTGTCTGCTGTTGAGTTCTGTTTGCATCGGTGAATGATATTGATAATATGCTCCAGACAATCTGTAGAAAACAGATGTTTGTCTACCAAAGCAAAAAGAAACTTATGCTTTTCGCCCCTGGTGAACATAACCGTCAGATTGGAAGAATCAATTTGCCCTATCTTCATTTTATGAACATCTTCGGTCTTGGAAGTGGGCTTGACGGTCGGTTTCTTGTTCATAACTTTTGCTATTTCCTGATCCATAGTGGCGAGCTCATGGACGTAGGAAGCCAACATTCTTTTAAGATGTGTAGGAATTGGTTCATACTCTATTTGGTTGGAGAGAAGAATGTTGTATAGCAAAATCCAATCATGCGGATTCAGACTGGGAAGATCTGCCAGAGAAATAAGATGTTCGGTGTTGGCCGTTCCTCTGTTGATTTTGAAATTCACGTTCACAAATTTCCTAGCCTGTGTCGGTTTCAGTACCTTGACTTTAATGATTTTCTGAGCGCTCCACGTCAAGAACTGCGGTTGACCATATTTTAGATAGAAATCTATGAGCTCTCTGTCAACCTTCAGGTTCGGATGAGGGACATCGGCAATGACATCAAAGCAATGAAATGTGAAAGCTTTGCGCGTGATAGGCATGTCGAACTGCGAGTCTTTTGAATTTTGACACTCAAAGGATGCAATCGGTTCCAACCAATAAATGGAAGGAAACTCAATCGCTTGAGTGATGAGTGTGTCTCTGTCCCAATCTGGGAACAGAGTCTTCTTGGCTTGAATGGCCTCCTTATCCTCCCTGATCTTCCTTTCCCTGGCCTCGGCCTCACGAGCTATCCTTAGAGTTTCATCAAGCTCTTTGTCCCTTTTCTTGCGTTGAAGAGCTTCAGTGATAGTTTCGTCTGAATCTGATTCACTCTCAACTAGGACTTGTTTACCAGAACCCGAAGCTACATTACCCTTCGATTCTGTCTTGGACACACCTTCCTCTCCCCCTTGTCTCGGAAGAACAAGCTTCTCCGAGACACCCTTCATTTCACTTAAGATATTAATTGCAGGAAGGAGTTTCGCCTGGAGATGTTGTCGAATAGTGAGGGTTAGGAAGGGATCATGGGTGTCAAGAACACTTGTTAGCATATTCTTGACGTCATCAGCGCAACTTTGAAGAACTGCCCGCTGAGTCTGTAGCAAAGTAATTTCCTGTTGTGCCTGGGCCAGTTGGATCTTTTGTAAGTCGATGGTTGCCTGGTGTTTTACAAGATCTTCCTTCAGGGTGCTCTCGGCTGCCAGAGAGGCAAAACGTGAATCTAAAGATTTGAGAAATGAAGTGGATTCAGTTTTGAGGTCAGCGTGCAGAGCCTCAAATTTTGTGGTTTCACCCTGAAGGGTAGCTGAAAAAGAGTCTACTGACTTTTGAAATTTGGACGCACTGGAGTCAGCGTGAGCTTTGAGAGAATCAAGAAAGATCTGAGTTGTATGAACAACCTCGGAAACTTCCTGGGTGGCTTTTGAGCATGAAGCTGCTGAGTTATCTACGGCGTCAGTTGAACGATCCAAGGCTTCAGTGTATGTCTGGATCGCAGACTCTATGAAAGCTTTGAGCACAGCATCCCCATAAGCTTTATTATCAGCTAGCAGACTGTCAAGTTTGGCGTGAATTTCCTGAAGCTGCTGACTTGACACAGGGGTATCGGCATCGGTGTCTGTAGGAATCCGGTAGGGGCTATAATAGATGGAGTGGAACTCTTCATCATCACCCCCTAAGGTAGCACCGGAGTTGGAGGATGGAGAAGGAGATGAGGGAAGGTTGATGACCGGGGTTTCAACCACAGTAGTAGCCCCTGTATCAGATACATTGACCGTTACTAGTGGTTGGGAAGAGGTGATGGTAACAGATTCGGTGATAATGGGCGTGGAGATAGAGGATGAAGGTTGAGAAACAGATAATGGAATATTAGGTTCTGTTGTGGTTTGGGGGATAGATATAGGAACAGAAAGTGTGACCTTCTGTGTGGGTGATTGGGGTGGGGTTGGAAGTTTTGGGGAAGTAGGAGGAGTAGGTGATTTGGTAAGTTGGGGAGATTTAGGTGGAGAGGGTGATTTGGGAATATGAGGAGATACTGGTGAGGATGGTTGTTGAGGAGACTGAACGGGTGTTGTTTCGGATTGAGGATCAGCAACTTCTGTTTCTGATGGTGCATTCGGTTCTGATTCAGAAGAAGGAGACCCTTTGGCTCTTTTAGCCATCTTCTTTACCTTTTTCGATTTAGACTGAGAAGGTGCCTCTGCCTCAGATTTGCGTTTGGAGGACCTTCTCTTTGTCTCCTTCTTTGGTGCGGTTTCTTTCTTCTCCGCCTTCTCCTTTTTGCTCGCCCTCTTGCCACGGTTGGCAGGTTGATCCAGGGCATCAAGAGCAGCACGTTGTTCCTCAGACAGAACCTTAGGAGGCAAGGGGGTTCTGGTGCTGTAGTCAGCCATGATTGTGCTGTGTGGCATGACGCACCTATACATGGACTCTGGGATTAGTCCATAGTGAAGAAACTTACTTGGATTGGAGACTATGATCTTCTTGGTGTGGTAAGTGGCAATTGAAGCCGTAAGAGCATCCTTCATTACCGGGATGTCAAGGGAATCCATGGCCCTTCTGGTAATAAGCGTCCAAAACCTGCCGCACGATATCTCGGAGTGCCTGGCAGTTGTGTTGAGACTCTGAACAACTTGAGCCCAGATGATGGAACCATAATCGAGATTAATGCCGTTGTAAAGACCATACATGATTGTCAGAAACCCATTGCTTGTGGTGTCAGAACCACCACATCTCTCCGCTAAACCCTTAATTAGAAGGGTAAGCAATCCGTTCCATTGAGACGGAAGACAGGATTTCTTGACTTTGGCAATGGAGGTAAGAACATCTGTATACCCCATCTCATACATCATCGTAAAAAGTTGTGCCATGGAGATGAAGTCCGGTGAGATGACAAAGGAGTCGACGGCAAGCCCTAGAAGAGAGCAAAACCGTGTTTTGGACACTGAAGTTTTCTTGTCGTGAATGGTGAAGAAGATGCGGTCTTTATGTTTGTCGTAGCTGGCCGTGGTGTAGACTTGGGAGAGCAGGGACATGGGAACGGCCTCCACTTGCGTATGTGTCAACAACAATGGGGAATATTTGAGACATTCCACCACGTAAAGCATGTATGAGTCATAAAGGAATGGGGACATCTCTATGATCAAATTCTGATTTGGTTTGATTGACAGCAAGGAAGAGGATGCAGATTGATCTTGTGCGGAAGAAGAAGTCGCCATTGTTGAGTTGTGGAAGAAGATGAACAATGGTAACTTTTTCAGAGAGAGAATTCTTGAGAGGTAACTGCCAAAGAACACGATCACGCCTTATTTATATCGTTCACAGGAGAGAGAAAATCGTGATGATGAAGAAACCAAAACGTCGCCTGAAAAAGCGCGATTGGAAGTTATGGTGTATCCCAGGAATACGTCAGCACACGTGGGTGTGAAACGAATCATTTGCACGCGCCCAAATCATTTTCGTACCGTTTGAAATTCCTTGTGCCCTTGTTTGGTTACAACTGAAACTTAAAACCATATACCAAACAGTAATTAGAATGTTGGAAAAAAGTAATTTTCGTGCATAAGAGTGTGAAAGACAAAGAAATAAATCAAATGTGTTTGGGATGAGTGTTGTCTAGTAAGAAGACAGAAAGCGGAAGATTCCGGGCAAGAATCGCTTCCTTCAAAGCCAAGAGTGACCTGAAGTGCTTGTGTGGTTTCCCGAGAAATACGATCAGTTGTCTTTTAACAAACAATGAAAGGCATCTTTTGATAATGGCTGAAGGGTGGCTGAACTCAAACCAAACATCAAGTCTTGACATAAAACTGAGTGTTGGCAGAGTTACCTGTGAGACCGATGAGATCTGTTGAACAGGTAGGTGGGAAGTATTTCGTGACGTGAATGGTATAGACAGAAATCTCAAAAAAAATAAACTGGACCTCTTTGGGAAGAAATGTCTTAGGTCGAGACAATTTCATAAAAGATCACGCAAAAAGAAAAGGAGATTTCCAAGTAATAGCTTGAGTTAATTACTCACCGTCAATTCATTTCAGGTGTTGGATTTTGGGTTTCACTTAGAACGTGGTAAACGAATCTAAGATCATAAACACAGATGTTGTGCAACCATAAGCCTCAGTGGTAAAGACCGAAAGCATCAAGGGTTACTTTGGGGAATCGAAGGAAAATGAAGAAGATGAGGAGAGGGTTAAGAGACCGAACGTACCTTCTGCTACAGAAATGGGACAAAGCAGAGCAAATCATGTTTCAGATGAGTAAAGGAAGGTAGCTCTAGACCGAGTGTGAGAGAATAGCCTGATTGTGTAGAAACGATAGGTGTTGATCGAATCATTAAGGCATGTTCGAGGTCATAGAGGCTTGCAACAACATACAGCAGCATGCTTCTAGGGACGTCTAACTAGTCTGATAAAGATAAAACATACCTGGGTAAACATTATAGAAGGAGATGCTGGTATTCACCTGTGCAAAACGTACACCTACTAGAAAAAAAATGTTTTTGTAATTTTGGAATTTTCTGAGAGATAAATAAAAACTGAAAAAAAAAATATTTTTGTAATTTTGTAATTTTCTGAAAAATAAATAAAAATAGAAAGATAAAATATTTTTGTAATTCTGGAATATTCTGAAAAATAAATAAAAACAGAAAGATAAAATATTTTTGTAATTTTGGAATTTTCTGAAAAATAAATAAAAACTGAAAGATAAAATATTTTTGTGATTTTGGAATTTTCTGAAAAATAAATAAAAACAGAAAGATAACATTTGTACAAAATTAAGAAGCAGAGATAGACCGATCGATCTGTGTATTTCGGTGATACTTTGAAAGTCGAAAAGAACCGAGCGGTCTGTCTTGGTCGGTTCCGTAAATCATTTAGAGCAGAGAGAGACCGAGCGTGCTGTTCGCTTGAGCGCCTTTAAATTACTGGGACAGAGAGGGACCGAGCGGTCTGGTTGTTTCGGTTCCTTTATTTTACCAGAGCAGAGAGTGACCGAGCGGTCTGGTTGTTTCGGTTCCTTTATTTTACCAGATCAGAGAGTGACCGAGCGGTCTGTTTGCTTCGGTTCCGTTAAAGTGCCAGAGCAGAGAGCAACAGAGCGGTCTGTTTGCTTCGATTCCTGTAAAGCGCCAGAGCAGAAAGCAACAAAGCGGTCTGTTTGCTTCGGTTCTTGATTCTTAAATAGAGATTTGAGGATTTGGGACCGACTCTGCAACCATCATACCTAAGCCTTGCAATATTTTATTGAATGATGCTTCAGGAAGAGCTTTTGTAAAGACGTCAGCCAGTTGATCAGTGGTTCTTACGAAGTGAACTTCGACGTTTCCATCTTCCACGTGATCTTTGATGAAGTGATACCTCAAAGCTATGTGTTTGGTTTTGGAGTGTTGCACTGGGTTATGACAGATCCTAATTGCACTTTCAGAGTCCCAATATAGTGGGATCTTCTTCATATTGAGTCCATAGTCTCGAAGTTTACTTTGGATCCAAATCACTTGTGATGTGCAGGATGCAGCTGCAATATATTCTGCTTCGGCAGTAGACAACGACACACACGTTTGTTTCTTGGATTGCCAGCTGACTAACTTCCCGTCAAGAAATTGACAACCACCAGTTGCGCTTTTACGGTCGAGTCCACATCCTCCAAGGTCAGCATCAGAATAGGCTTGAACAAAGAAGCCTGAGTTGGATGGATACCATAGACCTAAGGAGGTGGTTCGCTTGAGATATCGTAAGATGTTCTTCACTGCAAGCATGTGAGGTTCGCGTGGGTTTGCCTGAAATCGAGCACAATAACACAGAAAACATGATATTAGGTCTGCTAGCAGTTAGATACATCAATGAGCCAATCATTTGACGATAGAGCGTGATATCGACAGCCGGTTTGTCTAGGGATGGGGTAAGCTTGGTGCCGAATGCCATTGGAACTTTGACTTTTGAGTCTCCCATCATACCAAACTTTGCTAGGAGAGTCTTCGTGTAAGCTTCCTGATTAATAAAGATGCCTTCGGGTCCCTGTCTTATGTTTAAACCAAGGAAAAAGTTAATAGGACCCACTGAGCTCATTTCAAACTTAGTCTCCATCAGCTTTCTGAATTCAGCTGTTAAGCTGGGATTCGTGGAGCCAAAGATGATGTCATCGACATAAATTTGAACTATCATAAGGTGGTTACCTTCCTTTTTGCGAAAGAAGGTTGGGTCAACCGAACCTTGTTTAAATTTAGACATCTTTAAAAATTTTGTAAGCGTTTCATACCAGGCCCTCGAAGCTTGCTTGAGGCCGTACACAGCTTTATCCAGAATATAGCAATGATTTGGATGCTTCTCATTCACGAACCCAGGAGGTTGCTCCACGTACACAGTTTCTTCGAGTTCTCCATTGAGAAATGCACACTTGACGTCCATTTGGAAAACTTCAAAGTTCTTGTGAGCAGCATAAGCCAGAAATATTCTTACAGATTCTAGCCTAGCTACTGGAGCGAAAGTCTCTTCATAGTCTATCCCTTCCTCCTGACAGTATCCCTTTACCACCAGACAAGCCTTGTTCCGTATAACATTACCTTCCTTGTCCATTTTGTTCCTAAAAACCCATTTGAGACCAACAACCGAAGCATCTGGAGGAGTTGGAATGAGGCGCCAGACTTTGTTCCTTTCAAACTCGTTCAGCTCGTCTTGCATTGCTTGAACCCAATCAGAGTGATCTAAGGCAGTGTTAACTGTCTTTGGTTCAACTTTTGATACGAAAGAGTTAAACATGCAAAACTCAACCTTTGAGAATAAGGAAGTCTGTTTTGCCTTCAGTTGTGATCGGGTCAGAACCTTTTCAGAAACATCGCCAACTACTTGAGAGACAGGATGATCTCTGGTCCATTTGATAAGAGGAGGGTAATTCGGATCAAAGGTTGGGTCTAGTTCAGCATTAATTATTTTGTCTGGCTCAGATTGGCTATCGTAACCGAGTGTCATATCATTATGTTCTCCCTCAGTTGATGAGCTTTGAAAGACATGAGGTTCAGGTGTTTCTTGAGGTTCTGAGCTTCCTGGTGTTGAGGCCTCTTCGGTTGATGACGGACCTTCGATTGAAGTTGTAGAATTTGGCTCCCCCTGGACTTGTGGGCTTGGCTCCCCCTCAACTTGTGAGCTTGGCTCCCCCTCGACTTGAGCGTTGTTGGATGGAGAATCGTTAGTGGTTGAATCTCCTTCATGCATTCTTCTTGCAGCATCTTCGACAATCTGCTTCATGTGATCAACTTTGTTGTCTGTTGCATCTGCTTCGGAGAGTGAAGCGTTCTCCGTTCGTCAAAGAGCTCCAGAAATGTCTCATATAAGTTGGCGACCGAGACTGTGACCTGGCGAGTTAGAGGAAAGATTTCCCCAGCGGTGTCTTCTTTAGCCTGTAGCTTCTTGACATAGTTGTCATCAAAGGTCACATAGTATGTCTCTTCAATCTTTTTCGAACGCTTGTTTAGGACCTTGTAATCCTTGGATGTGAGCGAGTAACACAGAAATATTCCCTCGTCGGCTTTGACATCAAACTTGTTGCGGTGTTCTTTAGAATTAAAGATGAAACACCTTGAGCCGAACACATGGAAAAATTTAACATTTGGCTTTCTGTTGTTCAGTATCTCATATGGAGTGAGCGCGAACCTCTTGTTGAGATAGGACCTGTTCTGTGTAAAACAAGCAGCCGAAATAGCGTCAGCCCAAAAATAAAGAGGTAAGGAAGCGAAACTTAGCATAGTTCGGGCAGCTTCACACAAAGATCAGTTTCGTCTTTCGACTATTCCGTTCTGTTGCGGTGTGTAGGGAGCTGAGAAATTGTGACTAATTCCCTTTTCTGCAAGAAACTCTTCAAAATCCCTGTTCTTGAATTCGAGACCATTGTCGCTTCTGATGTTGCGAACAACCTTCTTGAGCTGTACTTCAATTTGCTTGATAAACACTTTCAGCTTTTGAGTCGCTTCAGATTTGAGCTTTAGAAAGAACACCCATGTAAATCGTGAAAAGTCATCAACAATAACAAGAATATACTTGCTACCACCGATGCTTTCGATAGATGAAGGACCACACAAATCGATATGAAGTAATTCGAGTGGTTCAACAACTTTTGTGTTGATTATAGATGGGTGACTTTGACGACTCTGCTTCCCCATTTCGCATGCAGCACACAAATGATCTCTGTCGAACTTGAGCAATGGAAGACCCCTAACATGACCTCCAGTGACAAGTCGGTTGATATCTTTAAAATTAAGATGGGATAATCTTCGGTGCCACAAGCAGCTTTCGTCGGATTGAGCTTTTGACAACAAGCATATAGCTGGGTTTCCTTTGATGGGTTTAAGGTTTAAGGGAAACATTTCACCCTTTCGCTCTGACTTGAGAATCACTTTCTTTGACTTTTTCTCTATGATTTCAGAACCTTCATCATCGAATGAGACTTTGAGACCTGTACCTCCAACAAGCTGAGATACACTAATGAGGTTGTGTTGGAGTCCTTCCACATAAGCCACCTTCCTTATAGTAAAGTCCCCATTTGTTATCATCCCGTATCCCTTTATGGTGCCGAAAGAATTATTTCCAAACTTGACGTTGCCACCATTTGCAAGAGATTTGTATTCCCTAAGCTCCTCTTTCCTCCCTGTCATGTGACGTGAGCAGCCACTATCGATGTACCATTCTTCGTCGAACTGCTCGTCACTTATAACCTGCAAAAATTAGACAGATTTAGGAACCCAAAGTTTCTTGGGTCCACGTGAGCTTTGCATGGGAACAGGAACAGTAAGAGAGACGTCAACAAGATAAGTTCGTTTTATAAGAGTTGTTTCATCTTTCCTTTTAATGGTAAACACTTTTATTTTGTTAGGATTGGGTGTGTTCGGTTTGGACTTTTCTTTGGATTCATTGACCTTCTGCTTTCCCTTTTGTTCAGCTGACGAGTAAGATTTTTGAGAACAAGAGGAATCAGTTTTAGAATAAGATGGAGATAAAACAGTGGAAGTAGAAAAATTAGAAGAACGAGAAGAATTAGAAGGAGAAGGTTTGGAAGGAGAGGGTTTCCTGGTGGGAGACTCTAGGTGACCCTTTTGTTTTTGATCATTGGAGGGACTGACTTTAGAGTATTGTTCTCTTTTGACTTCAGAACCGAACCTTTGCGTTCGGTTGGAGCTGTCTTTGGAACCGAACCTTTGGTTTCGGTTGAAGTCTTTTTCAGAACCGAACCTTTGCCTTCGGTTGATATCTTCTTGTGAACCGAACCTTTGCATTCGGTTGATATCTTCTTGTGAACCGAACCTTGGCTTTCGGTTTTTGTGACTTTCAAGCTTTCCTACAGGATTGTTTTCATACTTCAGATTCTTGTCTTGATGAGAGAAATATGCATTTTGGGAATGCCATAATTGTTTCCTTTCAGAAAGGTTCTTCCTGTATCTATTGTTCCTTTCTATCTTCCTATTCCTCATCTGAGTAGGTTGATGATGAACATTTGCTTTCGTTTTCGGTGTCTCCTTGGCCGGTTCCTTTTGAACTGCAGGAGTTTTACTTTGAGCCGAAGGAGCCGAGGGAATGTCTTCTTTTGCCGAGTGATCATTCTTCTGAGGAATATCTTTTGTACCACTGGTGCTTGGCTCATCGAAGTTGTTCGGCTTATTCAAGGGTTCAGGTATGTATCTTCCTTTGCTCTTCCAGGAAGTTCTTTCAGATAAACCAATGGTTTCGTCTGCGTTATCAATTGGAGCTTCCCAGAAGTACTCATCGCAGCCATCAACATTGTCTTCGTTTACAATGGCTACAAGTTCAATTGTTTGATGTTCGGTAACTCTTGTTACCTTGTATACTTGATTCGGAGTGGTCCTGACCTTTTGATACACAACAGCTTTCTCAACTAATTTTGGGGACATTTGATGGGACAACCGAGCGAACTCCACTGAATTTTCAGAAATAAGATTCTTGTGGTTTTCAGGTTCGGTTTTAATAAATTCTGAGCAGTCAACCGTGTCATCTACATAAATTTCGCTCATGTTTTCGTCCTCGTTAAGCTCAGATGCATTTTCAACATCAATTTTGTTTTCTGAGCTTACGTTGGCGTTTAAAGAGTCAAATTTTTGCATAGTTTCGGTTCTCAGTTTAAGTCTGTCATTTTCATCCAAAAGATTTTTAAGCATGTCCTTGTGGTCTTTGGATTTAATGAAGGACTCAATTTTATCCAGTCCATACATGTAGGTCGGATTGACATCATCAGACGATATCACACTCTCACAATTGTAGGCTTCGACATCGATTTCATCTTCCTTAAACTCTAGGAAGGGCAAAATCACGCGGTGGATCTTTTGGCCTATTTCACAATCCAAGTGAAGCTGAGTAATATTAGAATACAGACGTTTAGCAATTAAACAAAAAACATTCCGCTGTTTTAACAATTTTAAATTGTCTCTTTGCAAATAAATGTTTTCATCTTTAACTTTGACTAATTCCGACTCCTTTAACTCTATCCACATTCTCCGCTCCTCACTCTTCGACGCCGCCCTGGTCAATTGATCAGTTAGGTTAGAATTGGTGACTCGAGTTTGAGTTAAGCTTCTATCTAGATAAGAAATTCTTGTATTAACGTTTTTTAGTTCTTTCTCATATGAGGATGAGGGTACTTTGCATGAAATAAAAACAGATTGTACCTTCTTTATCAGTTCATCGAGCTCACTGAACTGTTGGCTAAGTGGTTTGGCCGCAAAACACATATCCTCCTGTACCTTCGGTCCATCACTTCCTCCATCGGTGTTGTATCCCCTCATTTGAGATACGTCAGTTACCATGAAGCATCTTCCACCACTGCTTTCCTCCTTAGCCACATGAGCCTTTCCATGGGTAGGCTTCCTCACTTCATCGTCTTCTGAGTCGGTAGACCATACTTCCGTGCTACCGAACTCGTCACCTTTAACCGAACCCTGCACAATAAGAGCATTAATAGAAGGGTTAGCGGTAGACTTTTTCTTTCTCAACTCGTCCAGTCTTTTCTGCAACACAGCTTCCTCGTCATTCCCATCATCTTTTTCAGCCATCTTCTTAAGGACACAGTCCTTGGCATAGTGATTTTTCCCACCACAGTAGAAACAACTTACTCCAGAATCACCATCCACCTTCGGTTCCTTCATGTGCTCCTCAGCCTTCGGTTCATTGTTCACCTTTTCAGAGCTGTAACTCCCCTGCCAGTTTCGGTTTTTGTTGCTGGGGAATCTCTTCTTTATGAACCTCTTGGGATAGGACACCATCATGGCATAATCCTCTAATGTGAGATCATATTCCTCCAGGTTGAGGTCTTCATCCTCCATCACAACTTTACTTTTAGATAGGAGGGCCAACGAACCGAGACTAGTAGCAACATTCTTTTCTTGCACCACAATCTTCTCTTGGGACTTGAGAATACCCACCAGTTTCGCCAAAGAGTATGATTTAAACTGCTCATGGGCTTTAACTGTGGAAACCACTTCTCTCCATTCAGACCTCAGACCATTCAGGAAAGTAACCTTCTGTTCAATAAGCTTCCTTTCAATATTGTGTTTGATCATCTTGCTGAGAAGATGATTGAAGCGATCAAATGTCTGGGTCACGGTTTCTTCGACTCCTTGCCTGAATTCTCCAAACTCAGATAAAAGCAAAGTCTGAATAGAATGTTCAAGATCCTCTTCAGTAGAATACAGTTCACGAAGTCTATCCCAAACTTCCTTTGCCGTCGTGCATGAGCTAACCAATCTGAATGTGTCGGACTGAAGGGCGAATCTGATCAACCTTAATGCCTTGATATTGAACTGGAATTTATCCTTTTCATCTTGTGCAATATCCTTCACGTCCTTTAGCAGATCATTGTACTCTTTTTGTGTCTTGATGATTCTGGATGTTGCAGAATGGGAAAACGGTCCATTGGTGATGGCTTCCCAAATGAGATACCCATTATCCTCCGATCCAATAACGTAGTCTTCGAAGTGATGCGCCCATACTTCATAGTCATGGGTGTATAAGATTGGAATCTTTGTCGTCGAACCAATGCTGTTGGAAATATTAATAAGGTTTGATTGTGTCGCGTCCATTATGATCGTAAAAACCTGTTCAAAGATCAGACTTGTAATAAAGCAGATTAGGGCAAAATAATAAATATCAAGATACGTCAATAAAGAGATGGCGGCTCAATAAATATTGATAATTGCGGAAAAACCCTAATGGAAATCTTTTTCACAGAAAAAATGTGTATCAATTACACAGCCTCCTGCTCTGATACCAATTGATGAGATTAAACTAACCTTTAATCTATAAAGATCGATTAGATCTTGAACAAGTAAGTAAACAAAGACGATATAAACACAATAATAAGAACAAGACAAGATGGAATCAAACGTGTCGAATGATTAAACAAAATCCTCAGAAGAGCTCGATTAAGAACATCAACTGTAGAGGATTGGAAGGTTACAAGAACGATCAAAGAAACCTGTTATTGTCTAGATGTATCGCTATTCTCAGATCTCTAAAACCTTAACCTAATATGCATGCAAGCGTAAACTTATATACAAAACATAAAAGGTTCACGGTTGGACACGCCCAAACCGGAATACAAAGTAGCATAATCAGTCGAGCCCAAAAGACGCAATCTTCAAAATAATTTTCAGCCCAACAATAACAATAACGACCAGTTCCTTGGCTTCAGAAAGCTTAGTGCCTCAAGTGTTGCACCTCTAATGGAATCACAAACACCACTAAGAAACGAGGATGAAGAGGGAGGAGAGAGGAGGCACGAAAACGTCTAAGAACTCTTAGGGATCAGATCCACACGTTTTTGGTGCCTTAGGGGTCCTATATATACTTATGTGGGCTGCTAGGGTTTCAGTCAAAACCCTAATGGATAGCATAAACTCTAAGTAGCCCATGAAACCTTCTGGAATAAGGCCATGGATTAAAATATGATGTGCTCCCATCATAATTTTGTTCACCCCTTGTTCCTTTAGGATTCCCTAGCCCAATAACTCAATTATCTAATAATTGCAGTCCAGTCCTCTATATTTAATTAATCTCTTTTAGCCACAAAATTAATTCTCAATTAATTCTTGACTAATATTAATTAAAAAAATATGATTTCGCCTTTAATATATTATTGTTATAATGTATTAATAAATCATAATTAATCCTTTCTCTCCTTAATTTATTCTACAAGTTGTTATGGTGAAGGCAACCCAAAAGGACCATGCTCATAATCGAGTCAAGTACATACCAAAATAGTTATGAACTTAGACACTAATCCAACAAAATCTTGGAACTATTCTCTTTCTACTCAATTCTTCTTTATTTTCTTGTTTTTTGATTGATCATCGGTTAGGTTCCTTGTAATCAGGGACTTACAGACTCACCTTGCATTGCTGAAGTTCTGCTGATACTCCAATGGCTACTAACTGGCAATTCCCCAAACTACTGCTCCTTTGGCTCCCCGAGCTATCAGTAACAAAATGATACTTAGTCCCAACATATCCTCAAAGTCAAACTAGGTCAACCTTAGTTAAAGTCAAGGTCAATGGTCAAAGTCAGTGCTCCAAGTTGATTCAGCTCGCCGAGTTCTAAAACTTAGGATCCTGAAATCGCGATCCAAATTGTCGAGTCAGACCCTGACTCATCGATTTCCCTTGCTACTCATGGTTGCAATTTATCGGGACAATCTACCCTGACTCGTCGAGTCCTTCCATGGACTCGCCGAGTCCCTCAGTCTGTTTGGGCAATCTTAATGGATTAAGCCTCTACACTCCAGATCTAAGTCCCAAACTTCGCTTTCATCCTGGAAATGACTTATTAAGGGTAAAGTTTCCAACTTTACCCACCCTAAGTCTTCCTTAATGGGTTTAGCTCAAAACCCTAGTTCCTAAAAGCACAAATCTTTATCCAAAGACCATAGAAATCAAAACTAAAGCAATATTTCATATAAATTACTTTATGAGTTCCATAAATCCTAGATAAATTCGTGGGTGAGCCTTAGAGTTAAGAAAGGCTTCTCATTAAGTTTCATAGATTTTTGTTAAAGTTTAGTGTGGTTTTTAATTTTCTTTTTGTTTATTTCCAATAAGTCATAAAACCACTTTCGGGAATGTGAAAAGATTATTTATGATTTTTTTTGCAGCTCCTACCCCATTTGAAATACTTAGAAAAATATTTTGGGAGTTTTTCATAACGCATATCTATTTTTCCATGATTTTTGTGTTTATAATGGACTAAAAATGGGAAAAATAGTTTAACTTATAAAAAATTCATGACAATTTACTAGAACACTTTATAATATATTAGAATACCACATAAAAAGTTGTACAATTTTTCTCTTCAGTAAGCTATTTTTCTTCTATTTTCCTAATATTAAATACACTTAAATCCACAAAATCGAACTCTAGCATATAAAAATCACCTTTGGTATTTTTTCTAGATTATGTACACTGTATAACTTTTATATTTTTCACAGCTTCTATATGCTTAATAACACTAGTACAAAAAAGTTTAGGGAATTTTGGAATCTGTTTTCTATTTATGTCCATTTTTGTTAGAGTAAATGCACAAAAATAATAAAATCGGGTTAAACTGTTTAGAAATCCATTTTCATATTTTTCCCAGCTTATGTACACTGTGTATGAATTTTACAAAATTTTTTGTAATTTTCCTTAACTGATTAATAGTTATTCACGAATTAATGCTCATTTAAGTGAATAAAACAACGAAAATATCTAAATTGTTTGGAAACCAAGTTTTATATTTTTTCCAGCTTTTATATATGTAATAACAATAGAACAAAAAGTTTGGAGAATTTTTGAAATTGTTTTCTATCTATCTCTATTTTGATGGAATAAATACATAAAAATCAGAAAAAATCGTGTTAATATGTTTGAAGATACATTTTATTATTTTTCCTAGATTATATATGTTTCATATCAGTGGTACACAAAGTTTGGGAATTTATTTTTTATGAACTTATATCTATCTAGAGAATTAAATGTAGTTAAAATGGCTATAAATATCAATAATCCATGAAAATGTATTTGGAAGTGTTTTAATACTGTTAGAACCAAAATCAGAAGTTTGATAATTTTTATTATTTGTTTAGTATTTTTCATGATTTTATGATTATTTAATAAATTAACATGGTGAAAAACAACTAGACAAATAAAAAATGCAAGAAAACTTATCTTAAGGTCTTTGACTTCAATTAAAACTGAAATGCAAAGTTTGGAAAATTTCGGAACTAAATTGACTTCATTTTTAAATATTTAATCATTGGAACACCTCCTAAAATGTTAAATTTTAACATTTTTAATAATGGAAAATTCCATTTGAATTTCTTATACAACAAATTGATTCATAGAAATCTAAATTTCACAGAAAAATGTTTATAACTTAGCAATTTTAAATTTTGACACAATATTGGCATAATTCTATTGTATTAGTAAGTATACTAGTGTTAGATTTCGATTAGAGACTCACTAGTATATACCATTATTGTAGGAATAGGCAGTGGTACAAGTGGAACGTAGTTCAAGGCATCATTTGCATCATCTCAATGCATCTGTAGTATTCACATCTCCCGTATTTTCGGTTTTTAAATGTTTAGGGGTGGAAAAGCATGTCCTAAACTATCTATGTCCGTTGTATTTTATTTGACTCGTATCAAACATGGTTGCTATATTTTGTACGTATGTGTATGTTACTTTAATTCATGAGTTTTGTATCGGGGTTAAGTCCCTGGAATCATTTGACACAACTCATTACTCTTTTGAGCCCATGGTCATTATGGATAATGCTATCAGGAGGTAGACAACTCCTCACTCGCACAAGTCTCTTGAGTGCATTTTACCATTTTATTCTCTATGTTTGCAATACACATAGTAGTCAATACGGCATGATTCGGTCATTAGGATTGGGTTGTGAACTTATGAATGGAAACTTGATGCACATACGAATCTTACATCGCATTTTAGCAACGAATCTTGTATACTCATTTTAAAAATGAAACTTGTATATACATTTTGGCAACAAAACTTGTATACTCATTCTAGTAATGAAACTTGGATACTCATGTTAGAAACGAAAATTTTATACTTATTCTGGCAATGAAACTTATATTTCCCATGAAAATATGAACTTTGCATCTCCTTTGGGCAATGTACTTTATTTCTCAAGATGACAACGAACTTTTTTTTATGCAAACTTATTTACTCATTTTAGCAATATACTTTTATTTATGGAAACTTCTATCAAAACTTTTATTACGATTCATGAAACCAATATTTTTGTAAACATGTGAACTCACAAACTATTTTTATAGTTGATAGTTGTTTTACATGGCTTTTTAGGAATCATCGACTAAGTGGCACATAGAGACATATCACTTGTAGGAATATTCGCATGTGTGATTCCTTTATATGTTGTAATTATTTTTAAAGTTGTAAACTTATTGTAAATTTTAATTCTTTTAATACTACGGTTGCGTTGTCTTTTAACTTTTGCTATGAGACCCTTTCTACTGCCATGCCCCATGTTTCCGCTTTAGCGGGGTGTGATAGGTAGCGTAGATAAGCACTCGGGTCACGCAGACCTATGAGGGTAGAACCCTTTTTTTTTCAATAAATTTCGATAAATTTCACTCAATTAGGCCCACCCGCGCAACAGCACGCGGGTTACGCAACCTGCATTTCCCGGTCGTCTTTTTTGCTTAATTTTCTTGTTTTTGCTTCGTTTTGTCCCTGGTTTTCACTCGCTCTTGCATTAGAAGGCCCTGAACATATGAAAACACTAGATTCCTTAAAAAAACTCTTTTAGGATCCTTAAAACATTTTCAAAATTCTTTTATTCAACTTTAAAAACATGAAAGTGATGGGTTTTGAGCATTCTAACACTCCTACAGAGTACATGCAACCCTAGAAACCTTGGATCTATGTTTCCTCTAATATACATGAAAATTTGATTTTTCCAAGGTTCACTTCCTAACTAACATATCATGGAGTATATGTAATACAAAATTAGTAGGAATACATACCTTTATTGTTACTTTGATTCCTTGATGACGTTGTGAGCCTAACAACCCAAATGTGATGCCTTAAATGCTTCACATAACACCAAAACACTTAGAATAACCTTGAGAGAACACACTCTTGCACTAAATTCGATTAACCCTCTTTGTTCCACCTTACTGTCGAAAATTCTCCATATGGGATCCTTTTATAGTGTGTCATAAGTAGGGTTACACCATGTAAACCCTAAATGACATGGATTTTCATTCCAATGATCAATGGGTTTATTATGCCTATGGACTATCCATGGAGCACCACATGGATTTTAACCCAATTCCATAAACCATGGATCATTGGCCCACTATATAAGAATAGATGGTTTACATAATCAACCCTATATATTTAATTAGTCTCATTTTGATCCATAAATTAATTCCAAATTAATTCTAGACCAATACTACTTAAATAATATTATTAATATATTATACATTATAATATATTAATAATCTTTAAGTGTCTTTTCTCTCATTATGGTCTACCTAAGCATTGCAATGCCATGCAACCCAAATGGACCATGCCGGGTTGGGTCAAGTACATACCAAATATAGCTTATGGACTTAGACACTATATCCAACAGTCTCCCACTTGGATAAGTATCGTAACTATATTTGCAAATATGAATTCAGAACCTGACTATTAGTCATAGCTGTTTCAAAGTCTCTCGAACTGAGATGATGATGATACGCCATTTAAGATAAGTGATCATATAATCCTCTGTTCTCAAGATATCAGTCGGACAAATACATGGAACATAGTCTGGCTTATTGTCCAACATTTGTTTCTCGATATCTGATTTGTTTCGACATAGAACTAAATTGAACACATGAATTAGTTTCTGACCGGTCCCGGTACATAACTTTAAACCAAATCATCGAGGGGCCCAGATATCGCTTCAAATCCAAGAAGGAACTGATAAACTTCGAATAATATGCTTGTACTAACTATATGTTGAATTATGCACAAAAGCACGTTTTATAACATCGAGTTACGAATGCGTTTTCGTACAATCAATGTATAGCCAACTCATAGTCAACAACACATATCTCTAGGTTTGAAGAGTTATATGATATTACCGTCTTACGAGCACTCGAGATAAATTGCATGAAGTGGTACAAGTGAGCGTGGGTTGAATCTAATACTCAAAACTTATGAGCACTCATGAATGTTGCAGCAACCATTGCTATGTCTAAACCATTTTAGACAATCTAAAAACCCAATTCATGGCAGTCTTGATTCATATTTACTTCCAACATATGACCCACTTCGGAGAATTTGAATAATATATACATACATGTATATGATTATTCTGGAAATCAAAACATGCAAAATTGAAACAATAGTAAACAATCAACATAAGATAGTAACACTTTACTCATAAATAAACAACAACTTTTATTTAATCATCAAATGTCAATTACATTTTACAAGTTTTAGAAAACTATCTAATTATTAAAACTAATATCATCCTTCAGCCTGATGCGTCTCGTATGCTGCAAATGCTTAACCCTGGTCAGTCCCTTCGTGAGGGGATCTACCGGGTTCTCATCTGATGATACCCTCTTTGCAACGAGGAGTCCTTCTATTCGATGTCTATTAAAAAGCATTTTTCTGTCAATGTTCCTGGATCTACCATGATCACTTGGTTTCTTGGCTAAGGCAACCGCACTTTCACTATCACAAACAATTTCCATTGGCTCCTTTATAGCTGGTACAAATCCAAGGTCTCCAATGAAGTTCTTTAGCCATATCACCTCCTATGCTGCCTCGTTTGCTGCAATGTACTATTCGCAAGTTGAATCAGCTATAGTCTCCTGCTTGGAACTTTTCCAAGTAATTTCTCCTCCATTTAGAGTAAAGACCCAACTCGATTGAGAGCGGAAATTATCCCTATCAGTTTGAAATCTACCATCTCTATACCCTGCCACTCTCAAGTTATCACTGCCACCAAGGGTAAGGACCCAGTCCATAGTCCTTCACAGATACTTGAGAATGTTCTTTACCACAGTACAGTGAGCCTTGCCAGGGTTCCTTTGATATCTACTAACCATGCTCAAAGCAAAGGCAACATTAGGGTGAGTACAAGTCATATCATACATGATTGAACCCATAGCGGAAGCATATGGTACACGATTCATCTCTTCTATCTCAACCTCTATACTCGGACTCTGAGTCTTACTCAGTTTGGCATTACTCTGGATCTGTAAGTCCCCTGTCTCGGAATCTTGAATGCTAAACCTCTTGAACACCTTATCCAAGTAAGTGATTTGACTAAGTCCAATTAGTCTCTTACTCCTATCTCTCAATATCCTTATCCCTAGGATATAGGTAGCTTACCCAAGGTCCTTCATAGCAAAACACTTCCCAAGCTAGGACTTAACCTCCTGAAAGGTTGGGATATCATTTCTTATGAGTAGTATGTCATCCACATAGAACACCAAGAAGCTAACTATACTCCCACTATCCCTAACATATACACATGACTCATCCTCACTCCTCGAAAAGACAAACTCTTTGACTTTCTCATCGAAGCAAAGATTCCGTCTACGAGATGCTTGTTTCAACCCATTAATGGATTTCTCAAGTTTACACACCCTATTAGGGTACTTTGCATCGACAAAACCCTCTGGCTAAGCCATGTAAACATCCTCAGCCAACTTTCCATTAAGGAAAGCAGTTTTGACATCCATTTTCCATATTTCATAATCATGAAATGCAAAAATGGCTAGCATAACCCTAATAGACTTAATCTTCGCCCCTAGAGTGAAGGTCTCATCATAATCAACTCCCGAAGTTTGAGTAAAGCCCTTCGCAACTAGTCGCGCCTTATAGGTTTGTGCCTTTCCATCCATGTCGGTCTTGTTCTTGAAGATCCACTTGCACCCAACTTTCTTACGGCCTGGCAAATTGTCAACTAAGTTCCAAACTTGATTGTCATACATGGACTGAATCTCACTGTCCATAGCATCCTTCCATTTAGTAGTCTCAGGGCCTGCCATGGCTTCCCTGTAATCCTTAGGTTCATTAAAATCTATCAGTGTACTATTACCGATAAATGTATCACCTTCAGTAGTGATGTGATAACCATAATAAAAATCAGGTGTGTTCCTCACTCTAGTGGTGTCACACCCCGAAAATCGAAGGCGGAAACATGTCCGGGGTTGACTCCACGTTGAGTATCAAATCCAATGCACATAGTAAGTAAAGTAAAACAACCATTACATTACATAAGAAAAGTTTTACAGTTGTTTCAAAAAGTAATGTTTGTACAGTTGTGATACATAGCATATATATGAACAAAATGAAACGGGTCTTCACGTACTCCGTCATCAAGCAAAAAGGATCTTCGGGTACCTGTTCTAACGCTGACCTGAGAACACAAGCGGTTTAAAAATCAGCATAAAGCTGGTGAGTTCATAAGTGGTTTTTGTTTGTGAAAATGTTTCAAGTTTCCTTTCTGTTTCTGAAATGTTATGTATACCAAGAAAATCCCATATTTTCTTAAAGTTGATTGTTGTTTCACGAATGTAAAGTATAGTAAGTTTGTACACTGAAAACATGCCTACTCATGTGAGAATGTATAGTTTGGTTATCCAATTTGTTAAACTGTTCTGTTTACTTATCATGTATTCCCAGGAAAGTCCCATACTTTCCTTATTGTATGTTACCAATTGTAAAAGATGTAGCGTTATCCAGTTTGTTACTCTTTCTAGTTATGTAAGTATTACCTAGGAAAGCCTCGTGCTTTCCTGCTTATTGGTTTCCAATGTGAACAATGTAAAAGATGTAAAAGATGTAAATGTGATTATGTTCCACGTTTTCCCCAGGAAAGTCCCGTACTTTCCTAAATGTTAGTTACCATACGTGAAAGATGTAAACGATGTAAAAGATGTATAAAGTGGTTTATTATTAATATAAGTAAATCTTTGTTATCCTAATTGCGAGTTCCATAACCATACGATAGACTGAAACCTGTGGCAATAAGTAGTCCACATGTGGCAATAAGTAGTCCACATACTTATGACTTTCGTCACCCTTGAACCATTTCGGTTCGACTGTAGCTAGTAGCCAGGTGTGGGGTAGTCAGCCCCGTATAGATCTATACACTCAAGTCACGCTCTCTAAATACCAGAGATTCTGGTTACGGGTGTAGTCCTCCACTCGCGTATCTCTGTGGATGTTTCGCCGAGGACGTGTCTCCACTCATACAGGATTAACAAATTTACTAGTAATAATATGATAGTCCTCCACTCGTGTATATGTGTGGAGTGTTACCGAGGACAAAATAGTGTAGATATATTATATTCAAATGTTTAATGTGATGCTTTTAACTGATAAAATGTGGAAATCCATTTGTGAAATATATGTAAAACAAAACAGTTTAAAGTCCTATTTCACAAATATATGTTACGTGATCTACATGTTCAAATGGTTATTAGTTGTGGTAATCAGTAATAAAAGCATATGAAATATGAAACACACATTTGAAAACATGTTTTGAGTACAAGAATTCCCTTGTACTTTGCTTGTGTTCCCCCCCTGAAAACAGTGAAAAAGGGTAGGGGTATGAACTCACCACACTCGGAAATGCATCAGTTTTGGATACTAAACGTTGCTTCGAGGTTTGATTACTCGCGATGTCCCTATGTAAAATGAAATAATTTCCATATATTTTCAATTAGGGATACATTCACTAATTAAATGCAACATTACACTCCAACGAGGTTAAACACCTCAAAACGAGCGTTTGGAGTGACCCGGGTGACATCTTCGGACGTATAATGGCACTAGGGACTTGGGACTTGAAACTTGAGTTTACTCCCCAAGAGTAAACATTTTAAGGAGTTTACAGCCACATAACACACCCATACATGAGTTTACGACCGTAAACTCATGTTGGTGTGATTTTGAGTGTTTAATGGCTTAAATGGACATGGGGATTGTTGGAATGGATTTCTAAAATGCCTTGGAATGGATTGAATGGAATTATAACACTTAAAAGGGAGTTTACGGCCACCCACTTGGAGTTTACGGCCGTAAACTCACCCATGGCCAAGAAAAATTGTTTTAAGCTACAAAGGACAATCACATGTGATTCTAGTTAATTTTTCAAGCCTTGATATGAATTTAGAACACCATTAAATATACTTTTTGGTGTTTACGGCCTAGAGGCATGTTCTATGGTCGTAAACTCTCTTATACTCATGAAAAGTTAGTTTTTGATGCTTAAAAACAATCACATGTGATTCTAGAAATTTATGCAAGCCATTAGAGTATATTTGATGCATCATTAACAAGGTTTTATGAGTTTACGGCCAAGGGTATGTTCCTAGGCCGTAAACTCCTATAAATGACATTTTTGATATGTTTCAAACCCTTAAACTATTTTTAGATGCATCTAGATTTTACCACAAGGCCATTGGTTGAGTTTCAAGGCATTTGGACATGTTTAAAGGCTCTTAATCCCCATTTAAGAGGAGTTTACGGCCCAAGAAGGTGTCTTGGCTGTAAACTCTCTTTTGTCCCCTAAAATTCATGTTTAATGTGTTCCAGGTCCAGATTAGCAAGCCTTAAGGTCATATCTAAGTCCCAACTATGATTTAGAAGGGTAATTTGGCTCAAAAACCCCATTATGAGGAGTTTACGGCCCAAGCATGATCCTTGGCCGTAAACTCATGTTCTTGGTCCCAAAACATAATTTAAACATCAATTTGAAGGCTAAAGAGGTTGAATAACAAGTTAGGGGTGTTACCTCTTTGATTGGAAGCCTTAAATCTTTGTTTTGGACCTTTGATGAGGAGAGAGTTTGGGAGTGTTCTATAAGAAAATGGCCAAAGGCTTCACATGGAGGCTTAAGACACATTATATAGTGTTTAAGTTTTGGACACGGTGAAATTCTACCCGATACCGGCGTTAGACGAGGCTTTTGGTCGTACCCGATTAGGTTGCCGTAACCCGATACGGTAAATTCTAAAAGTATTCCGATCACTAAAGTTGGGTGTTAAAATGATTTCTAAATGTATTAAGACACACATTAAGTCATTTTATATACGTACAAGTTAATAACTTAATTAAACAGAAGATCGGAAATCGAATTTGGAAACGACGATTGGTTGCGTGAATTGTACTACGAAAGAGTTACAAGAGATGATACGGAAATTTCGGGTTGTTACATTATCCCCCCGTTAAAGGGAATTTTATCCCGAAATTCAAAGTTTAAAACACAAGACAAGATACAAATCATGGATCTGGAAAGAGTTGTGGATACTTCTGTTTCATTGAATCTTCCCGTTCCCAAGTGAATTCCGGTCCTCGCCTGGCATTCCAGCGAACCTTCACTAACGGGATGCGACTTTGCTTTGTACGTTTGACTTCTCGATCCATGATTTCGATCGGTTCCTCCATGAAGTTGAGGTTTTCATCGATCTCGATCTCGTCTATGGGAATCGCTAGGGTTTCATCGGATAGGCACTTTTTAAGATTTGAAACATGGAAGACAGGATGAATGTTACTGAGTTCATGAGGTAAACGAACTTTATAGGCAATTGGACCAATCTTGGAGAGGATCTAGAATGGTCCAATGTACCTTGGATTAAGTTTCCCACGCTTACCAAAGCGTACAGTGCCTTTCCAGGGCGGGACCTTCAACAAGACTTGGTCTCCAACCTGAAAATCTAGTGGTTTCGGACGGTTATCAGCGTAACTCTTTTGACGATCACGTGAAGCTTTCAATCGGTTACGGATTTGAATGATCTTTTCGGTGGTTTCGCGGATGATTTCAGGACCAGTGAGAGCACTATCGGGGACTCAACTCCTGGATAACTGTGTATCCCCCACCTCGGCCCAGCACAGAGGGGATCTGCACTTACGACCGTATAGGGCTTCAAACGGAGCAGCCCTAATGCTTGTGTGGTAACTATTGTTGTATGAGAATTCGATCAAGGATAGATGTGTGTCCCACGACTTTCCAAAGTCAATGACACATGCTCTAAGCATGTCCTCCAGGGTTTGGATTGTTCTCTCACTCTGTCCATCGGTCTGAGGATGATACGTCGTGCTCATATCTAGTTTGGTTCCAAGGGCTTTCTGAAGGGATTGCCAAAATCTGGAGGTAAACCTACTATCTCGATCAGAGATAATGGATACAGGTACACCGTGTAGACGTTCTACTTCCTGGATGTAGATTCGCGCGGGTCTTTCCATCTTTTATGATTCTTTGATCAGAATGAAGTGAGCGGATTTTGTCAAACGATCGACAATTACCCAAATGGTATCGTACCCACTAGAACACTTGGGCAGTTTGGTGATGAAGTCCATGGTAATCATCTCCCATTTCCACTCGGGGATCTCGGGCTGTTGGAGCAGACCTGAGGGTTTCTGATGTTCAACTTTGACTTTGGCGCATGTCAGACATTTACCCACGAATGTAGCTATCTCAGCTTTCATGTTTGGCCACCAGTATTGCTTCTTGAGATCCAGGTACATCTTGTCAGAACCTGGGTGAACAGAGTATTTGGTTCTGTGTGCTTCCTCCATGAGTATTTCCCTGAATCCTCCGGACTTGGGAATCCAGATTCGACCCATGAAACAGTGAACTCTGTCACCTCTAATCTTAAGTTTCTTTTCCATTCCTCTCAAGGCTTCATTCGACATGTTCTCGGGTTTGAGGGCTTCTAACTAGGCTTCTCGGATTTGCATGGATAAGTTGGAATGGATGGTCATCGTTTGGTTCTTCACTTTGTGGTCTGCACTATCCTTTCGGCTAAGGGCATCTGCTACCACATTGGCCTTGCCGGGGTGGTAATGGATTTCACACTCATAATCATTGAGTAGTTCTACCCATCGCCGTTGCCTTATGTTCAAGTCTTTCTGATCAAAGATGTGTTGCAGTCTCTTGTGATCAGTGAAGAGTGTGCACTTGGTTCCGTAGAGATAATGTCTCCAAATCTTCAATGCAAAGACTACCGCCCCTAGTTCCAAGTCATGTGTAGCATAGTTGACCTCGTGTGCTTTCAGTTGTCTTGTGGCATAGGCAATCACCTTTCCTCTTTGCATAAGCACACAACCTAAACCTTGATTAGACGCATCGCAGTAGACAATGAAGTCCTCTGTCCCTTCGGGAAGAGACAGAACAGGTGCGCTGCATAAGGCTCTCTTCAACGTTTGGAATGCAGTTTCTTGTTTATCACTCCAACAAAAGGGTACACCTTTCCGTGTTAGAGTGGTTAAGGGTTTGGCGATTTTGGAAAAATTCTGAATGAATCTTCGATAGTAGCCGGCGAGACCCAAGAATTGATGAATTTCTGTGGGTGTCTTCGGTGCCGACCAATTCTCTATTGCTTTGATCTTGGAAGGATCTACGTGAATACCCTCCTCACTTACCACGTGACCGAGGAAAGTTACCTTCCATATCCAGAATTCGCGTATAGCTTTTCGGATCTAAGGGTCTCCAACACTAACCTCAAGTGTTGCTTGTGGTGTTCTTCGCTTCAGGAGTAGACGAGGATGTCATCAATGAATACAATGACGAATTTGTCTAAGAAGGGATGGCACACTTGGTTCATCAGATCCATGAACACAGCCGGTACATTGGTTAGACCGAAGGGCATCACTACAAACTCATAGTGTCCATAACGAGTCCTAAAAGCTGTTTTGGAAGCATCATTCTCCTGGACTCGTAACTGATGGTACCCTGACTGAAGGTCTATCTTTGAAAAGTATTTGGCTCCCTGGAGTTGATCAAAGAGGTCGACTATTCGTGGAAGAGGATATCGGTTCTTAACGGTCAACTTGTTCAGTTCACGGTAGTCGATACACATACGAAAGGATCCATCTTTCTTCTTGACAAACAGTATCGGAGCTCCCCAGGGTGAGGAACTCGGTCTAATGAATCCTTTGCTGAGCAACTCATTGAGTTGACTGGATAACTCCTGCATTTCTGCTGGAGCTAAGCGATATGGAGACTTTGCTACGGGGGTAGCTCCAGGAATTAGGTCAATACGGAACTCGACCTGACGTTCGGGAGGATTTCCTGGAAGCTCTTCGGGAAACACATTTGGAAAGTTACAGACTTCAGGGATGCTCGCGAGGTCTCTAACTTCTTGTTTCTCGTTGATCACATGGGCTAAGAATGCAGTGCACCCCTTTCAAAGGAGCTTTTGAGCTTTAATGTAGGAAATGATATGAAGATTGGAACTGGGTTTATCGCCATAGATTACGAGAGTTTGATCCGAAGGAAGATTGAGACGGATGGCTTTTTCGTAACAAAGGATATCAGCATGATTGGGACTCAACCAATCCATGCCAATGATAACATCAAAGCTCTTAATGGAAACTGGCATGAGATCTATAGGAAATGAGTGATCATTTAGGGTAAGCGTACAGCCTATGAATACGTCGTTAGCGCTTTCTTTCTCACCGTTAGCCATCTCGACGGTAAACGTTTCAGTTAGTGGTTGTGGATTACGTTTTAGATTATGTTTGAATGCATGACTAACAAAACTCCTTTCAGCAGCCGAATTGAAAAGAATACTAGCATATGAGTTGTCGAGAAGGAACGTACCCGAAACAATAGTGGGATCAGCAACTGCTTCCTCCCGTCCCATGGTTAGAACCCTTCCAGTGTTATCAGCAGTTGACTTCTTGGGATAGTTCCTTTTAAAGTGCCCAACTTCTCCACAGTTGTAGCAGGCTTGACTAACACCTGCTCCAGATGATTGGTTGGCTGATTGGGTAGGAGTTCTGCAGAATCGAACTGTGCGCCCTTTCTTACCACAGTTGGTACAGGATAGTTCTCGGCAGGAACCAGGATGATGATGGTATTTACACTTGTCACACAAAGGGAGGTTACCAGCATATTTACTGGTAGGAGTTGGAGCTGTGGATCCCACAACAGAAGCAGCAGCAACCGGTGTAGTAGCAACATGAACTGCTACAGTCTGTTGTTTCTTAGAAGATCCTTGAGAAGATTGACCATTCTTCTTCTTCCAGAATTTTCTCTTTTCGCCACTCCTTTGAGTCGGCTCAGAAGTGGTAGTGATTTCCTTAACATCATCGATGTGATTAATCAGGGTTTGAGCTAAAGTCTTGGCACTATCATAAGTATTCGGACGGGCAGACAAGACATGACTCTTTGTTGGTTGGGATAACCCCCAAATGAACCTTTCTATCTTTTTGTTTTCAGGAGTGACTAATCCCGAGCAGAGAAGTGCGAGATCATCAAATCGGGAAGTGTACGCAACAATGTTAGAACCTTTCATCTTTAGGTTCCAGAGCTCGTGCTGTAGTTTCTGCATTTCACCACGGGGATAGTACTCAGCAATAAGGAGTTCCTTCATGGCTTCCCAGCCCATGGCATTGGCTACGCGTAAGGTCAGAGATTTGACTCGGCCATTCCACCAAGTCAAGGCTTTATCAATGAAGGTACAGGCCGCGAATTTAACTTTATCGGACTCCGCGCAAGCACAGATTTCAAAGATGGACTATGTTCTCGAACCATCGAGATAAGGAAATGACACCTCCAGCGCCATTGAAGGATGTTGGTTTCGCGTTCATGAAATCCTTATAGGAACACCCTCTTTGGTGTCCCTGTCTAACTTCGGGGTTCTGGGTTTGGGGACCACCTCCTGAACCACTAGGGTTCATTTGTGACATGGCTACCACTATTGCAGCCGTCATGACCGTCTGGAGTGACGCTAGGTCAAATTGGGGAGGAGGTGGTGGCGAAGAAGGATTGTTGTTGTTCTTTGAGTTGGGTCTCTTTCGGGGAGGCATCTTGATTTAATAAGATCAAGAAAGAGAGGATGGTAAGTCCTCTATATTGAATCGATAGATATGGCAGTTATATGATCCGAATAAGCGATAAAACAGGAAAGAGTTATCGAAATAGATAATTTATCGCTAAGAATAATCACATAAAGCCACTCGAATAAGGATTTCTACAGAGGATTAGGATCAAGAAATACTCCCATAGTATTTCATAAATTGATTATGACAATGGTTCGATGTTTGGGATATTAGGGTAAGTTTTAGGCATGCCACATACCACAGTCACTCCCAAGCACATGTTGGCCATGTCTCGAATGAATATAGTTGGCTAGGCTATATTGACCCTAGACACGACTACATAACTGCCCAGGTTTAACCATAGCACACAACACCCAGTAACTTATGTTCTGTTCTACTTGTGGTTACGGATGATGACGATTCGGTATACTTGTATACTTTTTGAAAATACTTGTAGTTTGAAGATACTTTTAATTTAGAGCACTTAGGCCCTTTTAGTGTTTATAGTTTTATACCATGTAAGGTTTGGTATACTTCATTCACTATAAACAAGGGCTCTGATACCAATATGTCACACCCCGAAAATCGAAGGCGGAAACATTTCCGGGGTTGACTCCATGTTGAGTATCAAATCCAATGCACATAGTAAGTAAAGTAAAACAACCATTGCATTACATAAGAAAAGGTTTACAGTTGTTTCAAAAAGTAATGTTTGTACAGTTGTGATACATAGCATATATATGAACAAAATGAAACGGGTCTTCACATACTCCTTCATCAAGCAAAAAGGATCTTCGGGTACCTGTTCTAACGCTGACCTGAGAACACAAGCGGTTTAAAAATCAGCATAAAGCTGGTGAGTTCATAAGCGGTTTTTGTTTGTGAAAATGTTTCAAGTTTCCTTTCTGTTTATGAAATGTTATGTATACCAAGAAAATCCCATATTTTCTTAAAGTTGATTGTCGTTTCACAAATGTAAAGTATAGTAAGTTTGTACACTGAAAACATGTCTACTCATGTGAGAATGTATAGTTTGGTTATCCAATTTGTTAAACTGTTCTGTTTACTTATCATGTATTCCCAGGAAAGTCCCATACTTTCCTTATTGAATGTTACCAATTGTAAAAGATGTAGCGTTATCCAGTTTGTTACTCTTTCTAGTTATGTAAGTATTACCCAGGAAATCCCCGTGCTTTCCTGGATATTGGTTTCCAATGTGAACAATGTAAAAGATGTAAATGTGATTAGGTTCCACGTTTTCCCCAGGAAAGTCCCGTACTTTCCTGAATGTTAGTTACCATACGTGAAAGATGTAAAAGATTTAAAAGATGTATAAAGTGGTTTATTATTACTATAAGTAAGTCTCTGTTATCCTAATTGCGAGTTCCATAACCATACGATAGACTGAAACCTGTGGCAATAAGTAGTCCACATGTGGCAATAAGTAGTCCACATACTTATGACTTTCGTCACCCTTGAACCATTTCGGTTCGGCTGTAGCTAGTAGCCAGGTGTGGGGTAGTCAGCCCTGTATAGATCTATACACTCAAGTCACGCTCTCTAAATACCAGAGATTCTGGTTACAGGTGTAGTCCTCCACTCGCGTATCTCTGTGGATGTTCGCCGAGGACGTGTCTCCAATCATACAGGATTAACAAATTTACTAGTAATAATATGATAGTCCTCCACTCGCGTATATGTGTGGAGTGTTACCGAGGACAAAATAGTGTACAGATATTATATTCAAATGTTTAATGTCATGCTTTTAACTGATAAAATGTGGAAATCCATTAGTGAAATATATGTAAAACATAACAGTTTAAAGACCTATTTCACAAATATATGTTACGTGATCTACATGTTCAAATGGTTATAAGTTGTGGTAATTAGTAATAAAAGCATATGAAATATGAAACACACATTTGAAAACATGTTTTGAGTACAAGAATTCCCTTGTACATTGCTTGTGTTCCCCCTGAAAATAGTGGAAACAGTGAAAAAGGGTAGGGCTATGAACTCACCGGACTCGGAAATGCGTCGGTTTTGGATACTAAACGTTGGTTCGAGGTTTGATTACTCGCGATGTCCCTATGTAAAATGAAATAATGTCCATATATTTTCAATTAGGGATACATTCACTAATTATATGGAACATTACACTCCAACGAGGTTAAACACCTCAAAACGAGCGTTTGGAGTGACCCGGGTGACATCTTCGGACGTATAATGGCACTAGGGACTTGGGGCTTGAGACTTGAGTTTACTCCCCAAGAGTAAACATTTTAAGGAGTTTACAGCCACATAACACACCCACACATGAGTTTACGGCCGTAAACTCATGTTGGTGTGATTTTGAGTGTTTAATGGCTTAAATGGGCATGGGGATTGTTGGAATGGATTTGTAAAATGCCTTGGAATGGATTGAATGGAATTATAACACTTAAAATGGAGTTTACGGCCACCCACTTGGAGTTTACGGCCGTAAACTCACCCATGGCCAAGAAAATTTGTTTTAAGCTACAAAGGACAATCACATGTGATTCTAGTTAATTTTCCAAGCCTTGTTATGAATTTAGAACACCATTAAACATACTTTTAGGAGTTTACGGCCTAGAGGCATGTTCTATGGCCGTAAACTCTCTTATACTCATGAAAAGTTAGTTTTTGATGCTTAAAAACAATCACATGTGATTCTAGAAATTTATGCAAGCCATTAGAGTATATTTGTTGCATCATTAACAAGGTTTTATGAGTTTACGGCCAAGGGTATGTTCCTAGACCGTAAACTCCTATAAATGACATTTTTGATATGTTTCAAACCCTTAAACTATTTTTAGATGCATCTAGATTTTACCACAAGGCCATTGGATGAGTTTCAAGGCATTTGGACATGTTTAAAGGCTCTTAATCCCCATTTAAGAGGAGTTTACGGCCCAAGAAGGTGTCTTGGCTGTAAACTCTCTTTTGTCCCCTAAAATTCATGTTTAATGTGTTCCAGGTCCAGATTAGCAAGCCTTAAGGTCATATCTAAGTCCCAACTATGATTTAGAAGGGTAATTTGGCTCAAAAACCCCATTATGAGGAGTTTACGGCCCAAGCATGATCCTTGGCCATAAACTCATGTTCTTGGTCCCAAAACATAATTTAAACATCAATTTGAAGGCTAAAGAGGTTGAATAACAAGTTAGGGGTGTTACCTCTTTGATTGGAAGCCTTAAATCTTTGTTTTGGACCTTTGATGAGGAGAGAGTTTGGGAGTGTTCTATAAGAAAATGGCCAAAGGCTTCACATGGAGGCTTAAGACACATTATATAGTGTTTAAGTTTTGGACACGGTGAAATTCTACCCGATACCGGCGTTAGACGAGGCTTTTGGTCGTACCCGATTAGGTTGCCGTAACCCGATACGGTAAATTCTAAAAGTATTCCGATCACTAAAGTTGGGTGTTAAAATGATTTCTAAATGTATTAAGACACACATTAAGTCATTTTATATACGTACAAGTTAATAACTTAATTAAACAGAAGATCGGAAATCGAATTTGGAAATGACGATTGGTTGCGTGAATTGTACTACGAAAGAGTTACAAGAGATGATACGGAAATTTCGGGTTGTTACAAGTGGAACTTCATGGAGGTACAGTCTCATCGATCGGCTCAACAGGAGTTTCCTCCTCAGGTTGGTTGATTGTGTTTGAGGTTCCTTCACCACTTGACTCTTGAAGCTCTTCAAGGTCAATTTGCCTCCCACTCTTTCCTTGTCTTATAAACTCTCTCTAACGAAAGACTACTCTTCTTGCTACAAATACCACATTATCAATGGGTCTGTAGAAGAATTAACCAAAGGATCTTTGTGGGTAGCCGATGAAAATACACCACTCACTTTGAGGTTCAAGCTTGTCGTGAGTCTCACGTCTCACAAAAGCTTCACAACGCCAAATCTTGATGTGGTCTAAGTTGGGAACTTTCCCAGTCCACATCTCGTGAGGTGTTTTGGCAACCTTTTTAGTAGGGACTAGATTAAGGATATGGGCGACAATCTCTAAGTCATACCCCCATAATGAGATAGGTAACGAAGCTCGACTTATCTTGAAATGAACCATGTCCAAAAAGGTTCGATTGCACCTCTCAGCTACACCATTCAACTGTGGTGTCCTAGGAGGTGTCAATTGTGAGACAATCCCACATTCCTTAAGATAGTCAAGAAAATCTAAACTAAGATACTCTCCTCCCCGATCAGATCATAGCATCTTGATGTTCCTGCCCAATTGATTCTCCACTTCTTGCTTAAACTCTTTGTACTTTTCAAAGGTTTCTGATTTATTAAGTAGATATATCCATATCTGCTGTAATCATCAGTAAAAAGTCACATAATAACGATTAGCATCCGTAATGGCAACTTTGAAGGGTCCACACACATCCGTGTGTATGAGGTCCAACAAACCTTCACCCCTTTCACAAAGTACCAGTTCAGGGAAAATTTGTCATTTTTCCAAGTAAACAAGACTCGCAACTATCATCTGACTTCAGGTCAAATGATTCCAAAACTCCAGCCTTTTGGAGTTGGCCTATGCGCTTCTTGTTGACATGTCCAAGAAGATAATGACACAATGATGTTTTATCTAAGTTATTTGAAGGATCAATACACAACACATTATTTCCTAAATTATCTACAACATTCACAGCTTCATATACACCATCACAAGATAGTGCTTTAAAGTAAAATACATCATTGTAATAAACATTAATAGCACCATTATTATTATCAAAAGAAAAGGTAAAACCTTGTTAATACAAGCCATGAAAGGAAATAATATTTCTCCCCATTTATGACGAGTAACAAAACTTATTCAAATCTAACATTAACCCATTATTAAGCAATACAGAATAAACTCCTATATGGGTAACAGGTGATGCTTTCCTATTTCCCATGACTAAGTTTATCTTCCCGTTCTCTACTTTCTCACTTCTTCTTAGGCCCTGTAAATCAGCACAAATGTGAATACCACAATCTGTATCAAATAGCCAAGAATTAGAATTTAATGAGTTATTAGAAAATATAGTGTAAATACCTGCATGGGTGGGTTTAACTTTCACATCCTTTACATCCTGCAAGTATTTGGGGCAGCGTCATTTCCAGTGCCCCCTTTTCCTAGCAGTAGAAGCACATTGCTTCCTTTGGGTATGAAGAAGGAGGAATGCAACCTTTCATGGTTCCACTTGAAGTGGATCCATCAAGGGTCCCTTTGTACCCTTTGAAAGGGTTTTCCTCTTCCTCCCTTTCCCCTACACAATTTCCAGAACATGGGCTACAGTAGGAGTAGAATTAACAGCTATTTAAGGCCACTCTCAGCGGTCCTTAGAAGCCCTTAAAGCTTACTCAGTGTGACTTCCTCCTTGTTCGTATGATAAGTCATACGAAACTAATCATAACTTGGAGGTAAGGAATGAAGAATGATGTCAATCGCCATGTCCTCAGGAAAATCCACATTAAGCTTCAATAACCGATCCACGAACCCTTGCATTTTCTACAAGTGACCGGTGAGAGATTCTCCCTCCTTCATCCGAGTTGTTATCATAGAGGATATGATTTCATATCTCTCTTGTTGTGCACTCTGATGGTACCTATCCATTAGGTCTTGGTGCTTTTCAAAAGGATAGTAATCTTCATAGGATTTCTGGAGTTCTGCTGTCATAATCGCCATCATGATACAAGACACCTTAGTGGCATCTTTCTCATGGGTGGTGTACTCAGCAATCTCCTCAGGAGTAGGAGTCGACTCATAAATAACCTTAAGCTCCTTATCGAGGACATACTCTTTGCCCTCATAGCGAGTTATCATTATGATGTTCCTAATCCATTCATTGAAATTAGTACCATCAAAAGTGAACTTCCTACATAAGTTCTTTAAGGAAAAGGAGCCTGTAGGGTTTGAGCCAGTAGCGTTATTGGAAGACATCTGAAAGGAAGAAGAACAAGTTTTATTAGATAAAGAGTCCTTGATAAGTCACCCAAATGACATATTAAGGCTAAAACCTTACAACCTACTTATAACCAGAAGAGTGATCCAGTAATCCAATTATAAAATAGTTGAAGGTAGGTAAATGATGATTTACCAATTTCCACCACCAAAATTAAATAAATTATTACTAGGTTTTATTTGGATTTGAAATTCCTAGATCTTTTGAGATACATTGAACTTTTCAATAGTATGTTTGAATCTCAAATGTGCCCTCTTCAAGTTTGTGATTGGGATGTCGAAGATCACAAACAAGGTGTGAATTACCATGCGAATTGACTTAGTACCCTTAACTAAATTACCTAATCGATTTTCCGGTTAACCACACACGCTCCACCGATCTATAATAAAGTCTAGTTACCCTTTGCCACTCTTACTAGTCCTTATTAGTGTCCACTAATGACTTGGTAAGGTACAAACTATAATTTCATGGGTTAGCACCAATTTCACATTTTTCCTAAAGTAACTAAGATTAGGAATTGTAGGTATAGTTACTTTATACTTTCGTTATACTTTTAATGAGGATTAAGGTCCTATCCTACCTTTTCAGCTAACGACCCTCCACCAGTCAAGGAAGCGGTGAGTGAGAGTAGACACCCATTAAACTGTCATTTTATAGGCAGTAACCTTATACCCCCCTTATAGACCGACTTCGTGAATGAGGCCTACTAATGGTAAGACTGACTTATTCTTATACATATATATAATAATTTAAACTTTTAATATTATAAAGTATATGGGTTGAATTTTAAACTTTTAAAATTCTAAGGTTTAATTTTGAATTAAAGTATTAAAATGTAAGACTTTACAAATTCCAAAACTTGAGGGCAAGAATTGAAACTCTTCAAGTCTTTTCATTTGGTAACTTATGAGTTTTAATGGTTCATAAACGGAAGACTCTTCATTTTTATGTAACCTTCTTTTCTTTTATAATCTTTTAAAGAAAGTGACTTTTGGTTATCCATAACTTGAGGACAAATTATGGACATCATCATTAGGCATTAAGATCATGAATTAATTAACCATGCAAGTTACAAATAATCTCCTATGATCTTCTAAAAACTAATAAGAACAAATATTCATATCAACAATTTCAAGATTTCATATTAACACATATTAAACTTGAAATTTGATAATAGCCATTGGAAATGGATTAACATAAACATTAGAACATTTAAAAAACAGATTTAACAAGTCCAAAACAGTTCGGGTAATGATTCTAGCCCATTTCCAGCAACAAAACTCGAAAATCTATTCACATGACCTTCTACTCGTCGGGTGCTAGAACAAACTCGACGAGTCCCTTGAAGATACACATGAACTTGCCGAGTTCCACCATGAACTCGGTGAGTCCACTGACCAGTGGATAGTTTTTTTTGACTTTTTCATCAATTTTGCATCAAGTATATAGAAAGCAAGCCTAGGATCTGATACCACTGATGGGTTTTGAACATTCTAACACTCCTATGGTGTACATGCAACCCTAGAAACCTTGGATCTATGTTTTCTCTAATATACATGCAAATTTGATTTTTCCAAGGTTCACTTACTCACTAACATATCATGGGGTATATGTAATACAAAATTAGTAGGTTTACATAACTTTTTTGTTGCTTGGATTCCTTGATGACTTTGTGAGCCTAGCACCTCAAATGTGGTGCCTCAAAAGCTTCACACAACACCACAACACTTAGAATAATCTTGATAGAACACACTCTTGCACCAAATTCGGCTAGCCCTCTTTGTTTCACCATAGTGCCGAAAATGCTCCATATGGGGTTCCTTTTATAGTGTGTCATAAGTAGGGTTACACCATGTAAACCCTAAATGACATGGCTTTTCATTTCCCATGATCCATGGGTTTATTATGCCAATGGACTATCCATGGAGCACCACATGGGTTTTTAACCCAATTCCATAAACCATGGATCATTAGCCCACTATATAAGAATTGATGATTTACACAATCAACCCCATATATTTAATTAGTCTCATTTTGATCCTTAAATTAATTCCAAATTAATTCTAGACCAATACTAATTAAATAATATTATTAATATATTATAACTTATAATATATTAATAACCTTTAAGTGTCTTTTCTCTCATTATGGTCTATCTAAGCATTGCAATGTCATGCAACCCAAATGGACCATGTCGGGTCGGGTCAAGTACATACCAAATATAGCTATGGACTTAGACACTATATCCAACAGAAAGCGCAATGCTTTCTTAAACGGCCCTTCTGTAACATCTTTGGCAAGATGTCTTCCAATCTTTACTTTAACACCTCGGGGAATCCGAATGGGCGACATGTTAGACAGTAGAATCAAAGACTTCACAAAAAGGGGGAAATCGATGTCCATTCACTTTGGAAATTTTCCCCATGTCCACATTCTGAATTTCAACTATTTTGTGCTCGAAAACTTTTACTACAAAAAGTGGGAAATTTCACCGAGCTCTCCATTTTATTGGGAAGAGCTTTAGTACGGAACGGTATAAACAAACTTTTGTCCCAGCTCACAATGTTTTAGGGTGGTGGACTTTTTCTGAAAAGTTTTCACTTCCTTCTTGTGAACTTTGACATATTCATATGCTTCATTTCCCAACTCCTACAGCTCTTGGTTTTTCAACTTCTCGTGCATCCTTACTTGTCCTGTGTCCAACTTGTCAACCGCTTCATCATTTATGGCTTTAAAGGATGGTGTTCCATTTCTTCTTTTATGTTTCTTCGGTCACAACCTTTGTCCAAACTCATCTCTAACAATTCAAGGCTAGTACTTTCATAGAAATTTTGAGTTAAAGGCTCAACAACATCGACAAAATTTAAAGAAGATGTATCCCCTTCCATCTCGTGTGTACAATCAAGCTAGTGACTTCCTATGATTATGAGAAGTGCCTGAAACACATAACACATAACACGGTAAGCACGAAGCTTAGTGAGTTCCTCAATATACCACACACATCACATTAGCCTCTCATGGATATATCTCGATAGAGACCCTCAGATCAATGTGTCTCAGAGGGAACCCTCTGGTCCCACAACTCGGGTTGGACCCTACGATCCTAACTCAATAAGGCTCAGGATAATATACATCATAAATCACAAAGGCATAATGCAGGATATCACAATACTCAATATAAGCATACAAGACCCTCCGGTCACACAAAGTTACCACTCATGGTAAGTATACTGAGAAGACTCACCTCGTAAGCAAGTAAGTAAACCTCGTACCCCTCGAAAGGTCTAATCGCTGCCTACATGTCATAATCATCTCTCATTAACACTTATAACCATAACTCTAAATAAATTTGGTCAACCTCTCTCTCTCTCTCTCTCTAACTCTTGGAATGGGTAACAGACCATTTTATCCCTCCATGTCTCCATAATCCACGCCTTGACCAAACTCTAAAAGTCAACACTCGAGTCAATAATCCTTGTTGACCTAACTAGGTAAGTGCACCTATGTGACTCGTCGAGTTCCTCTTTTCCTTGGAAGAATCGGTAGAACTCCAACTCGACGCGTCGAGTTGTCTCGTCAACTCACCGAGTTGTAGCTCGTCCAGCCTATCGGGAGAAAACCATAACTGACTCATCGAGTTGGCTCATGTACTTACCGAGTCCCTCTTGATGAATTATCATTTAGTCAATTCTAAGTGGAAATATTGCCCCAAACTCTAGATCTAACTTCCCAAGGTGAAATACCACGTAAAGTTGCAAGCTTTACGCCCATGCATGGCACCTAGGGCTTGAAATGCAAAAACAAGCTCTATTATAGGGTTTAATACATAAAAGCTTGCCTCTAGCTTCATAAAGCTTGGATCTTTGGGCTCAAAAGACCTCCTACAACCCAGATCTGAGGTTTCAATCTCATGACATACTCAAATGACTCAATAACCAAAGATAGATGGGAGAAAGCCCTAAAATTCTCTAGAAAGAGATCTAACAAAAGAAATGATCAAGGTGGTAGCTTTTTACCTCCAAAAAGAAGTTAACACTGAAAAACACTGGATCCAAAAGTCCCTCCTCAGTCGAGGCCTTGATGCTCTCCAACCTCCTTCCAAAAGCAGCAGTCGCCTCGGTAACAGCAACATACCGCTCATCAAACATCTCGATCAAGGTGGTCTTAATAGACCTAAACATCTCTGGAATAGCCTCTCATATGGCTATAGCCACCTCATCATGAATCATCGTGTGAATCTCATCATCACTAACTCCACTACTCTCTGGGGTGTGGCGCGTACCCACCATGATGTCTCTGAAACACAACACAAAATCATTAGAGGTTCGCTCGAGTATACTCACACTCGAGCACTCGCCCCTATTTGCTTTTTAGTATCCTAAGGATGCTTACTTGGACTGCCTACAAATCTGGTGCTTTTAGTAGTATGGGCGCAATACTACCTTCCACACCCCATATGTATTCACTCCAAGTCCACCTCCTAGGATCCAAATTCACAAGTACTCTATATCTCACAAAGTACATACTACTCTATCAGTAGACCTCTCACAAGCTCATCTAGGTGTCACTCCTAGATTTTCTCTCAACCCAAGAACCCTCTCTAGGCGATCTCTGCTAAATACCCATACTCAAAACAAGTCACAAATAACAACAACTCCTAGGCTAAGGCATCACAAATCAGACAACTCTAGTCCTAAGATATGAAGTACCTAGTCTACTGTCTAGCATGCATAATATCTCATAACACAAAACTAAGGGTATTTTGGGAAATCACCGTTCGGGCTCTGGCTGATACTACGCACTGTTCCAAATCGTTTTCTTGAAAATTCTTTCTCGTTTTTGAAGAATTATCTCTTTTTTGAAAAATCTTCTCAAATCCTCAGTTTGAGTCCAAACATACCTGGAGGTGCACCTGAATCCCTCAAAGCAAGGCTCTGATACCAACTTGTAACAATGTAAACTTCCAGAACAAAATTTTCATTTAGAAAACATAGTAAACCACTTGTCACATTTTCTCAAAATTCATAAGTGCCAATTCATCAACACATTTTTTTAAAAAATTGTTTATTACAAATCCAGGATCATCCACAAAATATATCTCCAGCTCGAGTGTGTGTGAACAATCAAGTTGGTGCCTTCCCGCGATCTTGAGAAGTACCGGAAACACATAACACATAAAACGGTAAGCACAAAGCTTACTGAGTTCCCCAAAATACCACATACAACTCATTAGCCACTCGAGGCTATAACTCTGTAAGACCCTCTTAGTCAATGTGTCTTAGTGGGACCCTACAGTCCCACAACTCTGGTGGACCCTTCGGTCCTAACTTTAGGACCCTCCGGTCCTAACTCTGTAAGCTCATAATAAAGATACATATCATAAATCACATAAACACAATACAGGTTATCATAGTACTCAATTAGCACATAATACCCTATGGTCACACAACTCAGGTTACCACTCTAGGTACGTATAGTGAGAAGACTCACCTTGTAAGCTAGCAGGTAAAAGTATCGTGCTCGGAAATCTCGATCTAGCCTCCGTCTAACACATAGGATAATTATCTCTAATTAATACTCTACTCATACTCAAATACACCAAGGTTGTTCTCTCTTTCTCTCTAACTCTTGGAATGGGCAAAAGACCATTTTATCCCTCAATGGTCTCCACTACTCATGTTGACCAAACCCTAAAGTCAACAGAAGTCAAAATCGAGTCAACAGTCCAAGTTTTACCTGACTCGCTGAGTGCACTCCTACGACTCGTCGAGTCCAGTCATTCCTCAGAAGTCTCGTGAAGGTCCAGCTCATCGAGTTAACCCGTAACTGGTCGAGCTATCACGTGGTCCAGCTCATCGGGACAAACCCTAATCGAATCGTTAAGTCTGTTCATGGACTCGATGAGCCCCCTCAATCTGATTTCTCATTCAGACGTTTTAAGGCAGATCTATTACTCAAATCACTAGATCTATCATTCGAAGGCTCGATTTTCATGTAAAGCTTCGATCTTTACGCTCATGCATGGTGGTTTTGCTCCAATCCACCAATACATGCTCTCACAGGGTGTTAAACACCATCCTCCTCATTTAATTGTTTTGCAATGTTAGGCAAAAAACTGATTATTTGTTGTGTATGTTTTTCAATGAGGATGGAGGGTAGCTACTATACTTGATTATGTGACAATCCGTTTTATCAGATTGAAGAATCAAGGACTATTTTGTGACACCCAAACATATTTATATTGTTTTACGAATGGGTTTTTTTTGTGGTAGAATGGCAACCTAATCCCTTTGTATGGTCCAGGTTTGTGTATGATAATCTCCTTTTATGTACCGGGTTTATAAACAACAACATTCTTTTGAAGCTTATAGGACCTGGTTTTAAAAACGGGTTATATTCCTTTTTTCACATTAGACTCGTTGATCATAACACCTAGTTTAAAATTAACCGGGTTGTTTAATAGATTTAACGGGGTCATATAAGGCTTTTTGTAGTAGTGAATAATTGTACCAAATATGAATTGAATAACATTGTGTAGCAAGAACGAATATGCCTATATAAGAGTGAATTAGGGAAAAGGATTGTATATTATCATAAGAATTACAATAAAAATTAAAAAAATTAGAAATATAAAAAAAAAAAATAATAATAATAATAATAATAATAATAATAATAATAATAATAATAATAATAATAAAAAGATTAATTAAAATGGCATTTTGATCCTTGGAATTGATCTTTATAGATCCGTGCATAATCACACAAAAGCATTACTTTTTTTCTAAAGTATTGTTAGATTAAGATTTGGTTGTAAAAATATTATCAGAGTTACTGATAAGAATCTACAGTCAAAGAACTTATGCTTAAACATAAATATAGAAACCCTTATCTAACTTTTGTTTGATTTTTATCATGTTCGTTGAATTATTTCAAATCTCACCAAATTTAAAATAACTTTGTTACCATTTTAGCAAAAAGATTTTCAAATGATTCATGGTTTTATTAGATTTTGAAACGTACTTAATAATGATCTGAATACGATTTTGGAGAAGCAATAGAAGAAATTATTGATCCTTTGCAACGGCAGTAATCGTCGTAACAAAGTGGATCTCCCATATGTTGGCACGGGTAGGATATACAATCCGATGATTTCCGACATGGCAGTATAGGGATAACTTCTTTCTCTGATTTCTCAATTTGAACTGCTGAGACTGCAATATAACACAAAAAACATATAGATTTTTGGAAATTCTTTATGTGTTTTCCGAACATAAGAAGATTATACATAATAAACCTCAAAATAGCATGAAAGAGAGAGGTGGGAGAATAACCATTAGTGAGCACCAAAACGAGGAAAAAACCAATCTTGAATGAAGCATTCATTATTTGTGATGATTTTTGCAGTGAGATGGGTTTCGGTGGAGAATAATTGCATGAAATTTATAGATGTAAACTGAGATTCCACATATACAAACGTATATATATTTTCAATAAATGGTAATTAATTATTGCCCTTCAAAATATAACGCTCTCAGTTAATGTGGATTAACAGCTATTGCTCCTTTCTTTTTAATGTATAGTAACTATGTTAGAGTTTTTTACTAAAAGGTAATCTTAATTATGAAAAAAATAGTTACCAACTACTAGTACTTTAAATAATATTTACTTAATAGTTGTATTTTATTAAGTTACAAAAAGAAAATAAACCAATGTTCCTTAATACTTGGGTTGCTTATTCTCGGGATCTTTCCATCAGAAAATGTTTGCCCTCTGCCGCTACACTATCATTGATCATCGTAGCTCCCCATATGGTGAAACCATGTAAGGGAATCAAATTGTAAAGATGAGTTTGTGCAATAGCAATAAATTTTGCTTCAAGTAGTTTTATGCATTCTTCAGTAATAAATTCTCTGTAGACTTTCCCATATGTTAAAAAGTTATGTCGATCACCCCCTTCACCAGAAACCTAAATGAAAATAGACTTTTAATCTTTTGCACATGTACATCAGCAGCAGTAGAGATTGGAGATCATTAATATTTAGACACAAGGCAAAAGCTTAGACTACATGAGCCATCAAAAGAAACCAGAGCTTCAAAAGTAAACCACGTAGAAGTGCTTAAGTGGCAAAATTTGACAATAGCAAAACTATACAAACGTTCAATACGCACTCCAAAATAGCAACAGGCATTCAATAGACTATACACACTTCATAATTAATAACATTGTACTTCTGTCAAGTTTTGTTTCCATTTTCACAAGGAACCTGGTGGTTATATATGTGGCGAAACACATAAGAGGTTAAAATGACAAATCTGTCCAATACATTTTTAAGGGAAAATTTGTCCATGAAAAATTAATTAAATTTTGTTTGATCTTTAATTGTTACGGGTAACAAAAAGATTGAGATAGATGGATTATATGACCCAGCCAAGGATACCCATATATGATCAACTATTTTCTTTTATCTTATGTATACGATGACCAACACCTTTTTGTTGCCATATATGAAAAGTTTAGCATCTTGGTAGGTACATATTTATTACATATGTTTTACAATGTTGCAAATATAGTTTTTATAAATTGATTAAAGATTATGAGTTTGAAATTTTATTGGATTATGAAGTAAAATTATAACTCATATGAGATTGTTAATAAGTCAAAACAAATTGGTGACCTTTTATGTTGTTAAAATCACAATTAATATTGATGTACATTTGAAACACTAAAGACTCTTTAGTTCTTACTTCTAAAATACATCATCAATACTTGTTAACCTTTTATGTTCTACCAAACTGGAGTATGCTAATGGAGGAAAACAAACAAGCTACCTCTAATCAGGTGGATCCGGTATTTTCCCCTTCTACCAAACTGGAGTATGCTAATGGAGGAAACAAACAAGCTAGCTCTAATCAGGCGGATCCGGTATTTTCCCCAATGAATTTGGTATCGGTATGGGATCCAAAAATGGTACTAACTTCTTGTCCCTAATTGTGTTTTAACCCTAATAGCAAAATAAAGATATTATTCACAAAATACAACACTAGAATCACAAATTGCACCACGTAAAGGAATCATTGGCGAAGGAACTCTTTGTCTAATAAGTTTCGTTCACACACACGCGTATACAAACATTTTATTGAAACTATTAGATATGATGCATATAAGTACAGAAGTAAAACAAAGCTATGATGTACTATCAAGATAGATTGGAAAATAAGTTGCTATACGAGCACAAGCTGGAGAAGAATAGAAGAGCGTTAGGAACATATCTTATAGCATGAGAAGGGAAACATGAGATCTATCAATGTATTGATTTGAATTGAATTACAAGGAAAATGTGTGGCCAATATAATATAAAGCAATTACAGGAGGATATAAAGGAGTAAATTAAGTTACACATTACATAGTTGGATACACACGAGTAAATTAAGTTACACCTTACACATTTGACTAACTAAATATGGTATATATGTCTATGGAGACGATTGCGTGATTTTGGAGGAATTAATAGAAGTATTCATAATATGCCCTACAAGATGGAGACTCCAATATTAGATCTAATTTTGAGAAAAAAAAGTTCTCGAGTGAGAGGTTTAGTAAGACCATCGGTTGGTTGGTCTTTGGAATTGATTTGATAGACGTTTTACAGACCAACAACTACCTTTTCCCAAACGAAATGGTAATCTAGTGCAACATACATCATTTTTAACATCCCAAAAACCAAGGTAAAATTTTCATTTTCAAAACCATTCAAAAACCATAAATGTTTACAAAACATAGCTTCCGAAGTTATAATCACGAATCAGAGTATCCCAAAATCAAATATCATGAAATCAAAAGGATGTCCACAATCAAGCCTTCGCCTTGCACCAATCATCTGAAGTATCTAAAACCATAACAATCAAACTGTAAGTCAAATCTTAGTGAGTTACCCCAAAGTACCACGCACATTCAGGATGTAACGCCCGTAGATCCGAACTAGTCAATTTAGAGACGATGAGCGTTAAAAATGAGTTTTTTATTGGAGGTTATTTAGAAGGATTAATCATAACCAAGTTGTAGTATATGTTACAAGGGTTCCGTATATATAAAGAACGCCGAAATCCGAGTTATATCGAAGAAGTTATGGCCCGTCGAAGTTTCGAGACGGAACCGGCACGACACGACATTGTGCGATGTAAATAGTGAATTTACAATAGATGAATTTTTAGCCTTAGTTATCTAAAAAAACATGTAGTATACACTAAACTGAGAGCGCCCATAAAAAGAATACCCAAATCTAACTTAATATGAGGAAGTTATGATTTTTCTAAGATTTGGCATAACAGTGCACGACTCGAAACTCGAATTTTAGATCGAGCGGTTTTTGGCCAACGCGACCTAAATGAGAATTGAAGATCTCATTAATAGGAACTCAATGGTAAAAAGACAGACTAAAATGGAGTCCATATGTAAAAGTTATGAATTTTACGCGGACATTTAACAGTATAATCTCCTCGTACTCTTAAATTTAAGAACGGTTGAGAATTAGCCGACAGAGTCAAGAAGGGAGTTGTAGATCTTATTTTTACCTATGCGTTGATATAACGAATGTCGAAAACGGAGATTGTATGCGAAAGTTATGAATTTTTGAAAATCGGCTGATTTACACCCTATGTGCAATGCCACGTGTTAGCCTCAGGCTGGGACATGGTGTCTCCAGGTGGCTCACAACGTGAGCATCATAAAACTCAATACGTGATTTTATCTCTAGCCCCCCTATAAATAGAGGTTCAGGGTGAAACCAATTCCTCACACCTCCCAACTTCTCCTTCTCTCTGTAGAATTTCTCTCTAGCTCCCCTTAAGCCCCCTAAAGTCTAAGTAAACCCCCTGGCACCCAAAGGAAGCCCCGAGGGTCCCAGAGCCCCAAGAAAAGAGCCTTTTGGCTCGGGAACACTGCTCCAGTGAAGCCCGGTTTTTGAGAAAAACCGTCGTATTTGAGTTATGCCTACCCTATCTTTAGTATAGCTTATGTTTCAATATAGTAATGTTATTAGGACCTTATATTTAATATTTAGGCTATTATTATGAGTTATATAAGTGTCGTTATAATATCTTTTTAACCACTCACGGTACGGGGAATCTGGTTTGGAGGGATGCTTGGATTGCTAGATTTTAGAAGTGTTATATGCCAAAATGATCCCGCCCTCTAGTGTTCCATGTCTGGCCCCTGTTTGTACATAGTGGGTGAAAAGTATTGTGTTAGCACTTATATAAGAGTAATAATAGTTAGACTATTAATTAGTCTCGTTGAACATTAGACTAAACTCTAGTGGTAATGATACTAGGTTTTGTCAAAGGAAATTGTGTTAAGTAAACGAAGCGCTATCCGAGTGCCGAGTCACCAACTTATCAGGTGAGTGCCTAGTTACTTTCATATTACCCATAGATATGAAGTATTTAATATAAATTACGTGCTATGTGTGTACGTTATCTGTATACTTGCTATCTATGTTGGATGAACGATTTTATACATGTTTTAAATGATTTAAAATGTATATGTATTTATATCTACAAAATATGTTGGGTAAAACATGGGTAGATGAATGATGAGGGATGAAAGCTAATATAGAGGAACATTAGCAATATGGAGATACTGCCCTATAAGTAAGCGTTGGCAGTAATGGACTTAGTTCCCTATAGACGAGCATTGGCAGTTGTGCCACAACCTATAGATATTTTTGATCTACGATATACTCTAAACATCCTAGCAGCTGTGCTCTTAGGATAGTATCGGCAACTGCGTCTAATATAGAACATGATAACCCTGGCAGACGCACCTAAAGGACAATACCAACAGTTGCGCCTCATAGAGAATGTCATAACCTGGCAGATGCACCTAAAGGACAATACCGACAATTGCACCCCATAAAGAATGTCACAATTATGGCAGCTACGCCTAAGTGATGATATTAGTAGTTGTGCTTGACAGTTGTGTCATTGGCAACAATGGGCCTCATGCGTATTCCTTAGGATAACCCTTCGGAGTGAGTGATTAATGAATAGCTGAGTCTTAAGGTAGATCCTTAAGAGTAAAGAAGATGATGGGGATGGGTAATTAGGTTAATTGTTTGATGTTTAAACATAATAATTGTATTATTGTGAGTTGAAAACCCTATGTACTCAACAGGTTTCCCAACCTGGCCCACTTAAGCTTATTTGTATCATAGACGTCGATATGAAGTTACATTACACTGAGAGATTAAGGAGATATAAATCAATAGCGATAATGAATGTAAGTTCTGTTTATGCTTATGTTTCTGTATTGATGATGACATCCCAAATGTTTTAAAATGAGTAAAATACATTTCTTTGGAAATGATTTGATAACGTATTTATCATGTTTTTCTGGGAACAAATTCCGCAACATTTTTATTAAAAGAGGTACTCCGATTTTTATATAGCATAAATAAAATCGGTCTTTTCTGGCCGTAAAAATTGGCATGTCACAATTGGTATCAAAGCATTAGTATAAGCGAACTAGGAATATGGATTTATTTCTAGACTTAAACTTAGAATGCTAAGCAATGATTGTGAGGAAGTGTGTCTAATAAAATATAGGTAATACACTTGAATAGACAAAAGCAATAGCTTATTTAGGGAAAATTACTAACATACTTTTATGTGCTAATTGATTTATGATATGCATTATATGATTGGATTTATGGTCTGTTGCCGACCGGATCTAGAAACTTTATGTGTTCAGAGTTCTAAACGTTTAATTACGGTATTAGAACTGACATATAACTTTTCGGAGTAATAAGGAGTATTACACGTCTAAAATCTTCTCTATCTATATTCTCGTCTTGATGCGCTGAATGCATGCTTCCGTGAAAATAAAGTCATTGTGAAGACTCATAGAGAATTGAGTAAATATAGGAAATGAAAAGGCTTATGATAGTGAATGACACCTATCGGAAGATATCGTAAGAGTGGTATCTTGCCTTCAGAATATGTCAGGCAGTACGTTTTGAAGAGTACGAGACGTTTGAAGTACACCTTCGATTGGAAGTATGATGAAACGATTGGTGTAATTCCTGAAGTTGTTCCATCGTATGGAGTTTCCACCACCAACCGAGTTGAAACATAATTGATATTTGAAGATACGCATGTAGGAAGTTCTAGTAGAGTCTAGGGAAAATTTTATGATTGTTTGGATGCATTTGTATGTGTTGAAATTGTTTATGTGATATTAACATGGAAGACTGTGAGACAATACTTGGAACGAGTATGAGTATGTGTGAATGGTAGTAGAGGCCTATACTAGTGGAAGCACATGACTCACAATTGGATCAGGGAAGACCACAAGGTTACCAAGAAGCTAGTAATTGATACCATTTTATTCAAGTATTTCGTTACCATTGTTTCGGTAATGACTAAGTAGATTGGTGTTATTCCGACCCTAGTGGTCATATCATATCAAGTCCAACCAAGATGAGTATGTTACATGGTTCAAAAAACCAAGTTTGATGTACCATCTAAATTAAACTAGAAGATTGAAATCAAAGCGATCAATAGAAATATCATGCTCGTTGTTAAAGAAGCTTGTAGCTAGAAGTGCTCCGTGCTATAACATGATTATATCACATTAGAACATGAAGGAAGGTATAGTCTGTTCTAGAATTTGACTCTAAGAGATCTGAGTCTAAGCACACGATGAGAGGTCATTAGAATATGACACATCAGTCCATTGTAGAAATCAAATAACTTATCTTAAGTTTTTTAAGAAGAAGAAGTCTCCAATAAGGATCGGGATTGTGAATCAAAGGTCATGATTAAAGGTCTAACATGAGACAGAGAGCGGAAGCGAGATCGAGCGCCACCTGCAGTCAATAAGTCAAAGAGTTAGATACGCATTCGAAGGAACATAGAAGTTACGATTATTACCTTCGATGAAGAGATAACGTATGGAGTCATTATACAACCCTGTTTCTGATGATTCCAGGACGTAATCATCCTATGGGGGAGATAATTGTAACGCCCGTAGATCCGGGCTAGTCAATTTAAAGACGATGAGCATTAAAAGTGATTTTTTTATGGAAGATTATTTAGAAGTAGTAATCTTAAGCAAGTTTTAGTATATGTTACAAGGGTTCCGTACATATAAAGAACACCGAAATCCGAGTTATAACAAAGAAGTTATGGCTCGTCGAAGTTTCATGACGGAACCGGCACGACACTATGCGACGTAAATAGTGAATTTATGATTGAGGACTTTTTAGACTTAGTAACCCAAACAAAAGTTGTGGTATACTTTAAACTAAGAGCTTCCATAAAAAGAATCCCCAAATCTGACTTAGTATGAGAAAGTTATGATTTTTCTAAGATTTGGAATAGCAGTGCACGGACGAAACTCGAATTTTATATCGAGTGGTTTTTCGCCATTGCGACCTAAATCAGAATTGAAGATCTCATTAAGAGGAACTCAATGGTAAAAAGATAGACGAAAACTGAGTCCGTATGTAAAAGTTATGAATTTTGCGCGGACATTTAACAGTATATAATCTCCTCATACTATTAAATTTAAGAACGGTTGAGAATTAGCCGACAGAGTCAAGAAGAGATCTGTATATCTTATTTTTACCTATGTCTGGGTATAAAGAACATCGAAAAAGGAGCTCGTATGTGAAAGTTATGAATTTTTGAAAATTGGCTGAGTTACACCGTGTGTGTGATGCCACGCGTCAGCGCTAGGTTGTGACTTGGTGTCTCCAGCTGGCTCAGGACCTGAGCATCAAAAAAATTACGATGTGAGTTTATCTCTAGCCCCATATAAATAGAGGTTCCGGGTGAAACCAATTCCTCACACCTCCTAACTTCTCCTTCTCTCTCTAGAACTTCTCTCTAACTCCCCTTAAGTCCCCTAAAGTCTAAGTAAACCCCCTAGCACCCGAGGAAGCCCCGGGGATCGTAGAGCCTTGAGAAAAGGGCCTTTCGGTTCGAAAACATTGCTCTAGCAAAGCCCGATTTTTTAGAAAACCCGCTCTAATTGAGCTACGCCTACCCTATCTTTAGTATAGCTTATGTTTCAATATAGTAATGTTATTAGGACCTTATATTTAAAATTTGGGCTATTATTGTGAGTTATATAATTGTCGTTATAATATCTTTTTAACCACTCGCGGTATGGGGAATCTGGTTTGGAGGGCTGCTTGGGTTGCTGGATTTTAGAAGTGTTATATGCCAAAATGATCCTGCCCTCCAATGTTCCATGTCTGGCCCTTGTCTGTACATATTGAGTGAAAAGTATTGTGTTAACACTTATATAATAGTAATAATAATTAGACTATTAATTAGTATCGTTGAACATTAGACGAAACTCTAGTAGTAATGATACTAGGTTTTGTCAAAGGAAATTGTGCTATCTAAACGAAGCGCTATCCGAGTACCGAGTCACCAACTTATCAGGTGAGTGCGTAGTTACGTTCATCTGACACATAGATATGAAGTATTTAATAAAAATTACGTGCTATTTGTGTGAATCATCTGTATACTTGCTATCTATGTTGGATGAACGATTTTATACATGCTTTAAATGATTTAAACTGTATATGTATTTATATCTACAAAATATGTTGGGTAAAACATGGGTAGATGAATGATGAGGGATGAAAGCTGATATAGAGCAACATTAGCAGTGTGGACATAATGCCCTATTGGTAAACATTGGCAGTAATGGACTTGGTACCCTATAGACGAGCATTAGTAGATGTGCTACAACCTGTAGATATTTTTGATCTACGATGTACTTTAAACGTCCTACCAGCTGCGCTCTAAGGAGAGTATCGGCAGTTGTGCCTAATAGATAACATCATAACCCTGGGAGATGCACCTAAAGGAAAATACTGGCAGTTGCACCTCATAGAGAATGTCATAACCCTGGTAGATGCGCCTAAAGGACAATACTTGCAGCTGCACCGATAAAGAATGTCACAATTCTGGTGGCAACTACGCCTAAGTGATAATATTAGTCGTTGTGCTAGACAACTTTGTCATTGGCAATGATGGGCCTCGTGCCTATTCCTTAGGATAACGCTTAAGAGTGAATAAACGAGGAATAACTAAGTCTTTGGGTAGATCATTAAGAGTAAAGAAGATAATAGGGATGGGTAATTGGGTTAATTGTTTGATGTTTAAACATAATAATTGTATTATTGTGGGTTGAAAACCCTATGTACTCACCAGGTTTCCCAACCTGACCCACTTAAGCTTATTTGTATCATAGGTGTTGATATGAAGTTACATTACACTGAGAGATTAAGGAGATATAAATAACTAGTGATAATGAATGTAAGTTCTGTTTATGCTTGTGTTTCTGTATTGACGATGACATCCCAAATATTTTAAAATGAGTAAAATACATTGCTTTGGAAATGATTTGATAACGTATTTATCTTATTTTTCTAGGAAAAAATTCCACAACATTTTTATTAAAAGTGGTACTCTGATGAAAGCATAAACAAAATCAGTTTTTTCTGGCCATGAAAATGGGGATGTCACACTGGACCTCCTCACAGGGTCTGTATCCTATCTTGACATCTCTTCAGGCCTGCGTCATGGATGGACCTCATTGTATGGCCTAAAGCCTATCCTGACCGCCCCAGGTATGTCGGCCTTCACCACAAAGTAAGACTGCCTCAACCCAATATACCATAACATGTCGACATATACAATAAAAATCAATAACCAGTAAGGCAGGTAATCATACAGGTCTACCAATCTAACCCATACTCAATGAAGACAACATAGACAATCATACATATCTACCATTCTATCATATAACCAACATAACATTAATCCAATATACCAGGATACGTAATCCAGTGGGCCGACATTGGTGCCTTCGGCCCACAAGAAACTTAAGAAAATACAAGAAAGGACAATATTTGTCAATAAAGTGAAAAATGGGTTAAAAGTTTTATTTTCATAAAAATGAACTCCTTGTATGTCATTTTTGGTATTCAAGAGATTAAAATGGTTGTTTTCATAAAATGGACCGTTTATTAAATTTTAAATTAAAAGGGACCGAAAAGGTATTTTTATCAAATTTGGGCCAAATATGACATTTTTATTTAAAATGGTCCGAAAAGGAATTGTTCAACAAAGTTGGGCCGAATATTGCAATTTCACTTAAAAATGGTTCTTAAGTTAATATTATAACAAACTGAGCCATTTTTGATACTCGCAGAAATGGTGGATCAAGACATTTTAGATAAATTGAGCCATTTCCGACACTTTCGATAAAAACGAATACATTTTTGTTATCTAAGGATTATAGTCGAACATATACTCTCGTGACACGACTCACATAGAGAATAATAGAAATTAATATTTACGCAGAATATACAAATCTCTCGGTTTACCAAGTACATACATTGTGTTGTTTTCCACATGCATTTTGTTGAATGTCCGCATTCGTTGTGTTGATCGTCTTTATGCATTTTCTGGATTGTCCGCAATCATGGTGATGAATATGGTATATTATTCGCACTACTCCGTTCTTAGGGTTTTAAGACTATGATTTTTCACACATAGAAAATATCAGATTTTCTGGGATATTAGAAAGTATAAACAAAGTGGTCAATATTATGTATTCTTCACATCATTCAGGTCTTAGGGTTTTAAGACTACAAAAGATTTCTCACACATAGAAAATATCAGATTTTCTAGGATATTACAAAGTACCAACATGGTGTTGAATATTATGTATTCTTCACATCATTCAGGTCTTAGGGTTTTAAGACCACAAACGATTTCTCATAAACAGAAAATATAGGATTTTCTGGGATTTTACAAACAACTCAGAGTTACAAAGAACAAATATGGTGTCGAATATTGTAATATTCACATCACTCTGGTCTTAGGGTTTTAAGACCACAAACAACTTACTCACAACATAAAATAGTGGATTTTCTTGGAATTATTTCTATACATTTTCAAAACAAGTTAACACAAGAACACACATGCTAGAAAGGCAAGATTGATACAAAACTCACAAACTACTTTTACAAGAAAATATTGGATTTTATAGTGCTTACAAAAAAATATAAAGTTTTCATACAAACATGATTATGAACTCACCAACATATTATATGTTGAAGCTTTTCGAAATCACTTGTATTCTCAAGAATGCGGTAAGCAGATATAAAAGTCTCGGATACTGGATATTTTGCTGCATTTTGGGATTTAGTATCTAATGTCACTTTTGTTGTAATATGTGAACAAATACATTATGTAAAACAATGTAAGTTTGTTATCTTAATGTATGATGTGTGGATTGATGTGTTTCATTTATATATAATTGTTATGATACTACACAATGATGTCACCCGCCTCCAAACGTTTCTGCCATTCTAGTTCGGGGGTGTGACAGATTGGTATCAGAGCGTTGTTTATAGTAAACTAATATATCTAGCCATACAAGATATACAACTATCAATACAATGGGACTAAAACACTCTGACTAAAAGAATACAAATATATGTGCTTATTTGAATAGTGTCATAAAAAAAACAAATAAAAGTATTTAGAGGAACTGGACAATTAAACCTAGACAGTTATGTAATCGTATACGAGATAAACATAGCCTAATCAACTATATTTACTCGAAATACGACCAACTTGTGTCTAGGAGTTATCGGATGAACAACGAGTCTAAAACTTACCAACCTTAGATCCAAAAAACATCCAGGAAACAAAACCTAAACATTTAAAATACTATAGGAGTATTTTAGGATACCATAACGGTCAACGCATGGTCAACGCATGGATCGAGGAGGCATCAGGTGAGGTTCAAAGGGAAAACCTAGAAGTGGGTCTTGATGGATACCAGAAAGTGGACTACGAATGGGAAAATTTTGATGAGGAGTCAAATGTGGATAAAGGCACCGAAGAAATCCTTAGCGAGCCTTACCCTTCGGGAGTAATACCAAACTAGCAGACAGAGCAGGATGACTCTACCGATCGAGTACGCTCCTTAGAGGAAGAAATGGCCACCATATGACAACAACCCATTACAGCCGAAACTAGGGTAGCCTTAGCAGAGCAGAGAGTAGAGTTGAGCATCTTGTGCATTATTTCGGCATATGAGCGTCACCACACTACTTGCACTACATCCTAGGCTTATTTTGTATTTCCTTACAAGTAGTGTTAGTAAAAAAACAGAGGTACCCCATCCGAGAACCTATGAAATTTGAATCCTACTGATTGTATTGATAGCTATATCCTATTTGATAAACTTAACATTCTTACTGTACCAAATACTACTCTTTGCCATGAATATACCATAGGGATGTAGGTCGGAACATTGAGAACCATATAACCACATGAGATATTATATGATAATATAAGGAATAGATACAACTCGGAATGACCAGGATCACTTACAAGCTCGTTTCTTCTCGTGCCACAGAATTATGTCTTCCCACGGGAATAACCGACACACCGGTGAGACACCAATTCTGCAAATAGATTCTGCTACATTCCAAGTCGCCGTAACAGCTACCATAACAGCTGTCATGGCGCAACTTAACGCTAACAACACCAATGGATGTGGGAACGGTGTCAAGAGTTCCAATCCTAGTAACAACCGAGGAAACAAACAAGTGACAACTTACCAAGGCACCCCAAACCCCAAACCTAAGAAAATGAAGCGAAAGTCTAGGAGCAAGAAAATGGGTCAGCCAACTCAATAGCCCGCAAAGAAACAATAGATATTTGTTGTGCATGCGGCCTTGACACCTACCACCCCTACACCAGCGAGACATTATGTTGGGATTCAACCAAAATGCAACAAGTGCAACTTCCATCACTCTAGGGCCTTCCAAAAGTTATATTGCAAAAGGTGCAACAAGAAAAGGAACACCACCCATTACTACTGAACTCTGGTCCAACACATCATTCCAACCCCCAATGCTGGTGTAAGCCCAATATGCCTCACATGCAGTGAAACAGGGCATTTCAAAAGGTATTGTCCAACTTAGAAGAATGACAGAGGAATAAGGGGAGTTTAACAACCAAACATGAAGAAGCAACAAGGAACTCTAGTAGAAATCAGACTGTGAAATTCCCTCATGTTAGAAACAGAGTACTCATGATAATAGAATAACCTAAATTCCAAAACAAAATATTCGCAGTAGTAATAACAAGGATGGGTTTGGCAGTGCTTAAACTTGTACAAGGAATATCCAATCATTCTAAAACAACCATACTTTCTAAATCGACTTAACATTAGTATTATAATAAGAAGTCCAACATCGTTGATTGACTCGGACTAGCTTGACTCTCATCATATCGATTCCATGCGCTTCATGGAGATCCTTCGCCTTACACAACCAATTAACAAAACCCTTCCAACCTATAATGGCAAACCTTCGAATTATATCTTACGACTGGATTCATAAATACCTAAGTGAGAGGTACCACGCTCCTTCCTAGCCCATGGTAGAAATAGGAACAAGGAGCAAAAGGACTGAAAAGGAATCTCAGAGGTTATAACCTCCCCGAGAGGATTCCAAAGCCCTTTCAAAAGTAGCATCCTGATGCCAAGAGGAGTTCAGAATTGGTTTAATTGTTGGAGTCTATTCAGTAACCAGACCTCTTATACCACTAGGTCCTGACACAAAAACAAATATCGCACGATCAATAGAACGACTTAATAAGTAAAAAAAAAACTATTAGACCAAGCCCCTAACCTTAGAAAGCACCCATCCTACTCAGAAGAAGGAATGACGAGTAACCCATAAAACCATTAACTACTAATAGTCAAACAAACCCATTCTTAAGCATCAATATCCGCCCATTTCTTACCAATAAATGAAACATACAAGGTGGAGAGACTAACCCGGATCCACATAAAAGAAGTAGTGAAACCACATGGAGTACCAATATTTGTTATCTCTGTCCAAGATAGTAGGTTCACATCTCGATTTAGGCAACCGCTCCATAAAGCCTTGGGAACCTAATTGGATATGAGCACTGCATACCACCCCCAGACTGACAACTAGAGCGAACAAACCATTCAGACACTAGAGAATATGCTATGAGCATGTGTAATAGATTTTGGCAAGGCATGGGATGCCCACTTGCCTGTAATCAAGTTTTCATACAACAACAATTACCACACGAGCATCAAAGTTGCTCCCTTCGAAGCCCTATATCGACGAAAATACAGATCTCCTTTATGATGGGCTAAGGTGGGAAATACTCAACTGGAAAAGGGACTGGTACCCAACAGCACTTTAACCGGTCTAGAAATCATCAGGGAAACCAAAGAGAAGATCGTTCAGATTAGAGAAAGACTAAAGGCATCCAGGGATCGACAGAAAAGCTATGCAGAAAAAAGGCGAAAGCCTCTGGAATTCCAGGTCGGTGATCGTGTATTACTCAAGGTCTCTCCCTATAAAGGGATGATCTGATTCAGAAGCGGGGAAAAAATTAAACTCACGATACATCAGATCGTTCGAGATCCTTTCCAGGATCGTTCCGGTGGCCTACGAGCTACAACTACCCCAAGAACTCAACAATGTACACCCTTTCTTCCATGTATCAAACCTAAAGAAATGCTTATCTGATGAAACTCTCACTGTTTCCCCTTGATGAGATCAAGATCAATGAGAACGTTCATTTTGTGGAGGAACCAGTTGAGATAATGGATAGAGAAGTAAAGCGAACAAAGTAAAGCCTTATTCCTACTGTGAAGGTTTGATGGAACACCAAACGTGGACCTGAGGTCACATGGGAACGAGAAGACCAAATGATGCAAAAGAACCCTCACCTTTTCTCTAGTTCTTAGTGACTGCTCTCAAATGAATTTCAGGACAAAAATTCCTCTAACGGGGGATGATGTCACAACTAGTAATTTTGATTTATGATTGTAGCCATGCACAAACACTAGCTCCATGTAACTTGAATTTAATAAACTATATTAAGGTAATATGGACCTATTTTGAATGCAATTACAAGCAAAACATTTGAAGGAAACTTGCAACACTAGTTCAGGGACTAAAAGTAACGAAATCGCAAACCTTATTACGTTTTCAAATTGGAATTCAGTCATGAACATGGCATGACCGAACACACCTTTAAATGGTATTTCGGGCCTTATGAAAACCGAATTCCCACTTGTTTTGGGCCATCCAAGACAGAATTTCCCATATATGGCCCATTTAAGACCGATTTCCTCATTTCTACACTTTTAGAACCAATTTACCTTTTGTTTGTGGTGAATTCGGTCATACTCTAATTATTTAAAGGGTATTCGGCCATATCCAATGACTTTTAAGTGGGATATCACTTATTAAATGGTTTCCAGTACGTAAAAGTGCCATGGAAAAGCCAAATTCGTCTTTACACTGTGATATCCACCGAGTTTCCATGCAACTCATCCAAATACCCATCAAATATCCAAGCCATTCCAATACCCCTTAACCCACGACTGGAACATTGTTTCACTTCATTTGCATCTCATCTTTTTACTTCTTTTCTCTCTGGAACACCTACATCAAACAACCTCCAAAATTTCTCAAGAACAGGAGCACAATTCTTCAGGTAATTTCATCCTCCAAGTGATTTGTTTCTTGGTGTTAGGTAGCTTCAAGTGTTTTTCAAGGAGAACCTTAGAGTTTTGGCTTACAACTCTTCTTCACACTCTAAATCTTCCCACAAAATCACCCAAGGTGAGCTTAATACGCCTTATTTTCATGTTTTACTATCTTTAGGGGGTATACAAGCTTGATTATGTGTTAAATCTTGGTATATATGCTTGCATGTGTATGTTTTTCATGTTCTTGTGTGTGAAATGCTATGAACTCTTAATAATACTCATGAACTCAAGATTTTTACCATGACTTGAGGTTACTAAAAAATAATTTTCTTTACGTAGCTTTACAAAATGGTTGGAATATGTTAAACATGTTTAAAAATTTATCAAGAAACTAAAGAAAATACAAGAAAGGACCATATTTGTCAATAAAGTGAAAAATGGGCTAAAAGTGTTATTTTCATAAAAATGAACTCCTTTTAAGTCATTTTCAGTATTAAAGAGATTAAAATGGTTGTTTTCATAAAAAGGGGCCTTTTATTAAATTTTAAATTAAAAGGGACCTAAAAGGTATTTTTATCAAATTTGGGCCAAATATGATATTTTTATTTAAAATGGGCTGAAAAGGAATTATTCAACCGAGTTGGGCCGAATATGACAATTTCACTTAAAAATGGGTCTTATGTTAATATTATAACAAATTGAGCCATTTTCGATACTCGCGGAAATGATGGATCAATCCTGAAATTTTGGATTAATTGAGACATTTCCGACACTTTCGATAAAAACGAATACATTTTGTTATCTAAGGATTATAGTCGAACATATACTCTCATAACACGACTCACATAGAGAATAGCAAAAATAAATTTTTACATGAAGTATACAAATCCATATGCATTTTATTGATTGTCCGCATTCGTTGTGTTGATCGTCTTTATGCCTTTTGTGGATTGTACGCAATCATGGTGTTGAATATGGTATATTATTTGCACTACTCTGGTCTTAGGATTTTAAGATTACGAATTCTCACACACAGAAAATATCAGGTTTTCTAGGTTATTACAAAGTATAAACAGAGTGTTGAATATTATGTATTCTTCACATCATTCAGGTCTTAGGGTTTTAAGACCAAAAACGATTTCTCACACACAGAAAATATCGGATTTTCTGGGATATTACAAAGTATAAACAGGGTGTTGAATATTATGTATTCTTCACATCATTCAAGTCTTAAGGTTTTAAGACAACCAAAGATTTCTCATACATAGAAAATAGGATTTTCTGGGATTATACAAACAACTCAGCGTTACAAAGAACAATGATAAGACTAAAACATTTTTAGATCGATTAGATTCTAAACAAGCAAAACAAGAACACGAAGTAAATAAGAACACAAGATGAATCAAAATGATGACTAATGATTAAAATGCCACAACCTCAGAAGAACTCTATTAAGAATTGCTACTATAGAGGTGTGCTAGGGTTACAATTAAAGAGATAAGAACAATAAGTCTAATATATCCATACTATGGTGCATGCATGCACTATTTATACTATAACCCAAATTAATGACGGTTGGACAGGCCCAAAACCGTTTACAATGGTCATAAACATAAAGCCCAATGACCCAATCTATTATTATTATTATACCCAACAATATCCTCCTTTGCGTCAATTGAGGCATGAGATCTCTACTGTTGTGTTGGTTGAGACTTCTTAACTGTTTTGAACAACTTCGAAAAGATAGCAAGAAGAGTATGAAGAAGGTTGATGTACCAGCGAAGCATGTCGTTGAAGTTGTTCTTGATGGGTTTTATGTAACACCCAAAATCAAAAAGGCCAAGAAAGGAAAGAAAACCCTAAGTTAAAGGGGTCGACTCATCGAGTCCAAGGAGGAACTCGATGATTCGGAGCGGGATCCGGGGGATCGAGTAAGTGACCAACTCGGCGAGTCGGCTCGTGGACTCGGCGAGTTGGGTCTGAAGAGGAAAACCCTAAATTCGGTACTTTGGGCACTATTTTAACTCCTTATTCTCTCCATTAGGGTTCCTTAGAGCCTCCCTTACACAGAATACGAACCCTAAGCCCCATTGTTGCACATTCAAGCTTCCAAGCCATTTTTGGGTGATTTGAAGGAAGAAGGAAGAGGGAAATCATTGAAGCTTCAAGGATTGGCCTTAGATCTAGAGTTTGTGGAACATTTCAGAGTTATTGAAGGTACTAAGTCATTTCCTTCATTTAGATGTATTCTAGTTATGAGTTTTGGAGCTTTTAAGCCATGTTTAGATATCCATTTTAGTTACAAGCCAGATCTGAAGTTGCTACTTCAGATCTAAGCACATTTTGGCCTTGTGAAGCATAAAGTAACTGACCTTGAGTTGATTATAGAGCCTCCTTGCCTTAAACCCTAGTTTATGGTGTGATTAGCCTAGATCTCCTTCTCTACACGTAAAGTTTGCAACTTTACGTGAGGAATATGCTTAGGAAGGGTAGATCTACAGTTTGGAGTCCAAGCATGACTCAAAAAGCCTCTGCATGTATGAAGAACTGAATGGACTCAGGGAGTCCTTTCAGTGGACTCGGCGAGTAGCATGAAGATTAGGAGGAACTCGACGAGTGGGATGAACAACTCATCGAGTCGGATGAAGATTGCCTTAGACTCGGCGAGTCTGTTCTTGGACTCGGCGAGTCAAGTCGCGAAACCCTGAAACCCTTCGAATTAAGACTCGGATCAGTGAGTTGAGTGGAGACTCAGTGAGTTGGACAGGATAGGACTCGGAAATCAGTAGACTCGGTGAGTTAGGGGCTGACTCGGTGAGTTGAGACACAAATGGAAGGATTTTGAGCCTAGGAACTCGACGAGTCAGCAGGCAAACTCGGAAAGTAGGGTTGACCTGGAAGGTTGACTTTGACCAGGACTTTGACTTTGACTAGAGTTGACTTGATTGACTTTTGAGAGGTCGGTTAGGATAAGTGTTGTATTGATATTGGTAGCTCGGGGAGCTAGTGGAGCAGCGGTTCAGAGAATTGTGGGTCAACATCCAGAAGGTTATCAGTAAGTTCAGCAATTCGAGGTGAGTTTCCCTTTTGTGTGGATGGGTCTACGGCCACAATGCCGACCCATGTAGTTATGAGTAGGAAGACCCGGGGGTTAGCCCTAGGCACATTATTCTAGTATGATATTCAGGATGTGGTCCAATGTTAGCGGGCGGGTGCCCAAGGAATGGTTTGCATGATAGTTATACTTGTCTATGTGATACATGTATGAGCTTGGTAGATAGGTGAGTGTGGGCGAGGTCCCATATCTCACCAACAGTAGAGTATGGACAGTGTTCCATATCTCATTAGCAGCAGAGTAGGGGTGAGGCCCAGGTTAGGGAAAGAGTGACTGTGGTTCAGGCCCGTATCTCATTATCAGTAGGAGCGTGGATGGGGTTCCATGACTCATTAGTTGCAGGACAAGGGCGAGGCCCAAGACAAGCGAGGCCTTAAAACAGGATTCGGTAGTATATGTTTAGTTTATGTGTCGTAATATGTTTATGTGTTAGTATATGATGGCGGGCGAGGCCCAGTGACAGGCGAGGCCTAAGTGAAACAGATATGTATCCGAGCGGGGCTCGAAGTCAGGCGAGGCTTAGAGCGGCGGGGCCATTGCAGCGGATGAGGCCCGAGGTAGGGGCGAGGCCCAGAATAGCGGGCGTGGCCCAGTATGTGTAATATGTGTTAATGGATGGTATGTGGTAGGTTGGGGGAACTCACTAAGCTTCGTGCTTACGGTTTTCAGTTTTGGTTTCAGGTATTTCCGATAGCGGAGGGAAGAGCTCGGGGTGATCGCATGGTACACACCATAGATTAGACAGCCTGGGATGTTTTGCTCTGATAATGAAAATATGTTTCGAAATTAATGCTCTGATTATGTTATGGATTGATAATTGTGTTTTAAGTAATGTTTTATAAAAGAAATTTTTAGTCTTGAAATTTAGGGTCGTTACAAGTTGGTATCAGAGCCTTGGTTTGAGGGATTCAGACATACTCTCGGGTGTGTCTGAACTCAAACTAAGGAATTGGTATAGAAGTTTTCGAAATGAAAAGACAGTTTTGTAAAAAAGAGTTTTGAGAAAGAAAACAGTTTTAGAAAAGCAAAAAGAATTCAGAAAGAAAAGAATTTCGATAAGAGAAAAGGGGTGTGGTGCATGTAATCAGCCGAGCTCAAGTAAGTACCCCAAAATACCCATACAAGTTTATGTTATGATTATCAGTTAGTAAAACCGTATGCTAGATTAGGACTAAGGATCTAGGAAGGATGCCTTATGTGCCTGTTATATGTGCTTTTGAGCTGCATGATAGTACTGGGTAGACAGTAGTAGGATAGCCTGTTTAGGTTATGTCTGAGTTTATGAGCTTATGTTTCATGCTAGTACAAATTCTTGATATGAGATTATGATTTCTTGAGTATGTTATGGTTAGATTTTCCCTTGTCTGAATGTTGCTTGCTTTGTGCATTGTGGGATTCTGAGTGATGGGAGTTAGCCATTAGGTGGATACATCACGTCATATGTGATCAGGGTTGAATAATCTTAGAGTGCTGGATTTTGCCCTATTGTGCAACTCTTATATGAGTCCAACCGTTGTAGGGGCGAGTCTTTTACTCGAAGGATTATCTGAGCCTCATCACATGTGATGGTATCCAGGTAATGGCTAATTGGCATCACAAGGAGGCCTTCAGCGGCTGAGGACTGGTTTGGTTTGAGTCAGAGGTTTCCCTAGGGTAAGCCTAGGATGAGGTAGCGTTGGGAGCAGTAGTAGTAGAAAAGGGATCTGGTGGAGTCGAAGCAGTTCTCGAGGAAAGTAAGGATAGATGTGGAAGGTAGTATGGGCCCATACTACTGAAAGCAGAGGATCTGTACTCGATTCAGGAAGGGTCGAGACAAGACCGGGAACCTGCTAGTGCGTGTATTTGATCTTGCAGTAGTGATAAGTATTTTGATAAGTGGTTGTATTATATTTTCAGCATGGTGACGTTGCAAGAAAGACCAGTGGGCGGATCAGGCACCGGAGAGGGATCAGGCTCAGGTTCAGGAGCCGAGTAGCTCGAGGAGCGGATGAGGGAGTTGATATCAGCTGAGGTTACGCGCAACATACTAGACCAGACTCCTGTGATCTTTGGCACGGTCAAGGAGGGTATATTGGAGATCTTGGATGAGAGGCTGGGAGCCTTCCGTACCGAGATGATGGCTTTGATGGGAGCGCGTACTTTAACATTCCGAGAGTTCAGGGCTAGCGGGGCACCAGATTGTCATGGGGCTAAGGACCCCATTGCTAGCAGCAGATGGTTGTCTGATGTCACCAACGCATTTCATACGAGCCGGTGTCCGGAGGGGGACAAGGTCAGACTCGCCTCCTGCCTTCTAAAGGACAGAGTGAGGGATTGGTGGGAGGAGATTGATCATGCCATTGGTGATGATGCCACGTTGGACATAATGACATGGAGTGATTTCTCAGCCAGGTTTAGGGCTGAGTTTTCACCGATTATTGAGGTGCAACAGTTGGCACGGGAGTTTCAGGATTTGACGCAGACTACTGAGACTGTGGCGGAGATCACCGCTAAGTTCAGGGAGAGGGCCCTTCTTGTTCGGCAATATGTCGTAGATGAGGAGATGAAGAAGGATCGATATCAAGAGATGTTGAGGGATGACATCGGGCAGTTTATGAGCAGGTCCAGCTGCAAGACGTTGGAGGATATGATCGCTCGGGCTAGAGAGAGGGAAATCGATTTGGAGCAGACCCTGAAGAGGAAGTCGGATGAGATTCAGACAGTCACAGGTTCGGGAAAAAGGCCCAAGGGATCGGATTCGAGATCCAGGGATTATCAGGACCGCAGCCGGTGCGGGAAGTGTGGCAGGACACATGAGGGTGCGTGCAGGAGTGGTAGCGGTGGTGAGTCTGGCTGCTTTAAGTGCGGTCGGACTGGTCATTTTAGCAAGGATTGTACTATGACCACCACTCAGGGATCAGACCTATTATGTTTTCACTACGGACAACGGGGCCACAAGAAAGCCCAGTGTCCGAGTTTGATTTCGGTAAGACGGGTGATAGCACCCGCCCATGTGACGTTGAGGGTCACAGACGGCCGTCAGGGCCGAGCAGAGGCGCCTGCGGTAGGAGGCAGGGCTTTTCAGATGACTACCATGGAGGCGCGAGCAGCGCCAGATGTTGTAGGTGTGTATTTTCTATTCCTTGTTGACTTTTATTTATGGTTATATTGTTATGGTTCTGCATCATTATTGGTATGAGTATTGTATTATAGTGTGTCCTGCTTGTGAGTATGATATATGCTATATGCATACCTTGGATCTTAGATTGATGTGTAGACGTAATTCCCCAATAGAGCAGGTTACTTAGGGTATAGTAACGGTAGCATATCTGTGTGGGGCTCGGAGGTGTCCGACTAGTTTTAGGAGCGTGCTGTTAAGTGCTAGATCGGTTAGATCCCTGGAAGTAGTAAGCTAGGGTGTGCAGCAGATTGGTTATCGGAATGGTGGTAAGAATTGGAAATTCTTGCCAAGCTTTGAGCAAAGCGGTATAAGCAGGATCAAAGTGGGGGAGAACCCTACGAGTATACGAGGATAAGAGCAAGCCAATTCAAAATGAGTACGCGGCCACTAAGAAGAAAATAAAATAATACATCGATGGATGGATTGAGGAGTTCAGGGTTGGGAGTTTGAGGAACTTCCCAACAGTTAGTTTATGGCGTCGAGATGGTTAGTAGCTGGCTGGAATTCGGGTTGGAGGACTGCCTGTAGGACTCTAGTGAGTCGGAATGAGGATCTTGAGAACGGTTAGCAAAAGATGTTTCCGTGTTAGTAGTTAGTGGCAGAGACAGCATGCAGAGCATGGTAGAGCGGCGAGAGAGTCGCAGTATCATCCAGCAGCAACGAGTTGGTGTGGAAAGTGTTGTAAGACTACAGGTAAGCCGTAGCATTCACTAGCAGAAGGTTAGTATGGAGGTGTTGTAAGACTACGGGGATAGCCGTAGCATTCACTAGCGGTCAGTTAGCAAGAGAGGCGATGTAAGACTATGGGCAAGCCGTAGCTTTCCCTGGCAGCTTAGTTAGCAGAGATCGGGCGGAGGCCCGTATCTTCCAGTTAGCAGGAGTTAGGCGAGGCCTTTACCTCCTAGTGATCAAGGTAGATATCAGGAATGGGTAGTTGATGAGAGTAGTATGGAGTTAGCCTGCATAGCCCTAGAGAGGTGAGACCTTGGGGGAGGCTGCTCCGGGATGTAGCTGGGTGACACTCGTGGGCGAGGCCCGTATGCTGGGAGCAGTATAGGTGGGACCTAGGAGAAGGGTGGCTCAGTAGTATGTTTGGGTGAGACATGTGGGCGAGGCCCGTGCGATAGTGGTTAGGCAAGTGAGACTAGAGGGATAGATCACTTAAGGTTATGGAAGGGTGAGACCCATGGGCGAGGCCCGTGAGATTATAGCAGTGCAGGTGAGACCTGGTAAGGACCATAGTGTCAAGATAGGGGATCGAGGATCCCAGGAATTGTAGTTCCAGGGTGGCAGAATAGATAGGACAGCTATAGATAGTCTAGGTATATTCAGAAGTCGTTGGGAGCGACTAGGAGATCGCGATGGGGCGCAGTGACCGGTGGAAGTCTGGTAACTCAGTTATTAGTATATTAGTGGACCAGGGTGGTCTTAGTGCTCCGGTAGACAGATGATGGGCAACGGAACGATCAGTCAGTGGTAATCTCGATAAGGAAAGTGTGGTAAGATGCAGCAAGTTGCCTTGGGACGGCCAGAGAATGCACGATGAAAGAAGAGTAAACCCCTAGAGGTTCAACATACGTACTCGGGGAGTACCGGAATGATTCCCAGTAGAGCAAGAGGTGTTCTCAGAAAGGTTAAAGATTAGTTTGTACTTGCGAAGTTTATCTGCGAGGGTTATGTCATCCAAGATGACCGGGCGGAAGGCCAGTACAGATAGTCAACGGGTGTTAGTTTTCCACAGACAGAGAGTTGGAGGCAGTTCGCAGGACAGTTGCCCATAGCAAACTTCGAGGAAGAACTTTAGTTTAAGTGGGGGAGAGTTGTAACACCCAAAATCAGAAGGGCCAATAAAGGAAAGAAAACCCTAAGTTAAAGGGGTCGACTCGTCGAATCCAAGGAGGAACTCGATGAGTCAGAGCGGGATCCGGGGGATTGAGTAAGTGACCAACTCGGCGAGTCAGCTCGTGGACTCGGCGAGTTGGGTCTGAAGAGGAAAACCCTAAATTCGGGACTTTGGGCACTATTTAAACTCCTTATTCTCTCCATTATGGTTCCTTAGAGCCTCCCTTACACAGAATACGAACCCTAAGCCCCATTGTTGCACATTAAAGCTTCCAAGCCATTTTTGGGTGATTTGAAGGAAGAAGGAAGAGGGAAATCATTGAAGCTTCAAGGATTGGCCTTAGATCCAGAGTTTGTGGAAACTTTCAGAGTTATTGAAGGTACTAAGTCATTTCCTTCATTTAGATCTATTCTAGTTATGAGTTTTGGAGCTTTTAAGCCATTTTTAGATATCCATTTGACTTAGAAGCCAGATCTGAAGTTGCTACTTCAGATCTAAGCACATTTTGGCCTTGTGAAGCATAAAGTAACTGACCTTGAGTTGATTATAGAGCCTCTTGCCTTAAACCCTAGTTTATGGTGTGTTTAGCCTAGATCTCCTTCTCTACACGTAAAGTTTGCAACTTTACATGAGGAATAGGCTTAGGAATGGTAGATCTACAGTTTGGAGTCCAAGCATGACTCAAAAAGCCTCTGCATGTATGAAGAACTGAATGGAATCGGCGAGTCCTTTGAGTGTACTCAGCGAGTAGCATGAAGATTAGGAGGAACTCGATGAGTGGGATGAACAACTCGTCGAGTCGGATGAAGATTGCCTTAGACTCGGTGAGTTTCTTCTTGGACTCGGCGAGTCAAGTCGCGAAACCCCGAACCCCTTCGAGTTAAGCTCGTATCAGTGAGTTGAGTGGAGACTCAGTGAGTTGGACAGGATAGGACTCGAAAATCAATAGAATCGGCGAGTCAGGGGCTGACTCGGCGAGTCGAGTCGCGAATGGAAGGATTCTAAGCCTAGGAACTCGGGGAGTCAGCAGGAAGACTCAACGAGTAAGGTTAACCTGGAAGGTTGAATTTGACAAGGATTTTGACTTTGACCAGAGTTGACTTGGTTAACTTTTGAGAGTCAGTTAGGCTAAATGTTGCATTGATATTGGTAGCTCGGGGAGCTAGTGGAGCAGCGATTCAGTGAATTGTGGGTCAACATCCAGAAGGTTATCAGCAAGTTCAGCAATTCGAGGTGATTTTCCCTTTTGTGTGGATGGGTCTACGACCATAATGCCGACCCATGTAGTTATGAGTAAGAAGACCCGAGGGTTAGCCCTAGGCACAGTATGCTAGTATGATATTCAGTACGTGGTCGAATGTTAGCGGGCGGGTGCCCAAGGAATGGTTTTCATGATAGTTATACTTGTTGTCTACGTGATACATGTATGAGCCTGGTAAGGAGGTGAGTGTGGGCAAGGTCCCGTATCTCACCAACAGCAGAGTATGGATGGTGTTCAATGTCTCATTAGCAGAAGAGTAGGGGCAAGGCCCAGGTTAGGGAAAGAGTGAGTGTGGGTCGGGCCCGTATCTCATTATCAGTAGGAGCGTGGATGGTGTTCCATGACTCATCAGTTGCAGGAGAAGGGCGAGGCCCAAGACAGGCGAGGCCTTAGAACAGGATTCAGTATTATATGTTTAGTTTATGTGTCGTAATATGTTTATGTGTTAGTATATGTTGGCGGGCGAGGCCTAGTGATAGGCGAGGCCTAAGTGAAACAGATCTATATCCGAGCAGGGCTCGAAGCCTGGCGAGGCCTGGACCGGCGGGGCTATTGTAGCGGGCGAGGCCCGAGGTAGGCGGTAAGGCCCAGAATAGCAGGTGTGGCCCAGTATGTGCAATATGTGTTTATAGATGGTATGTGGTAGGTTGGGGGAACTCACTAAGCTTCGTGCTTATGGTTTTCAGTTTTGGTTTCAGGTACTTCCGATAGCGGTGGGAAGAGCTCGGGGTGATCGCATGGCACACACCATAGATTAGACAGCCTAGGATGTGTTTCTCTGGTAATGAAAATATGTTTTGAAATTAATGCTCTGATTATGTTATGGATTGATAATTGTGTTTTAAGTAATGTTTTATAAAAGAAATTTTTAGTCTTGAAATTTTGGGTCGTTACATTTTATGCATAAGAATAATCATTTTGCTCATACAAACCCTATTGCTTGGATCTAGGTTTCTCTACTGTACATGCAATGAATCCAAGACTTGTAAACCCTAATCTAGAATACATATTTCAAAAATTAACAAATAACATCAGATCTAGATGTTTACCTCTTTACTAGTAGCATGAATCTTCTTCTCTTGGAGCTTAGAGTCACATTTGTAACTCCTCTAATGGCTTACAAACACCACAAGCAAGAAGGAAACTATGAGAGAGGAGGGAGGATGCTAATTTTCGGCCTAGGGTTTCTCTTGGGAAGCAAGTGGCCAAAAATTGCAAGTAGGGGTCTCTATTTATATTGTAGGTTGCTAGGGTATCAGTCTAAACCCTAATGGACAACTTAGCCACCAAGCAGCCCAAGGAACCTTCTAGAATAGGGGCCTTGGATGAAAATCTGATGATCCTTCATCATAACTTTGTTCCCCCTTAATCCATTATGTTTCCCAGCCCAAAAACTCAACTATCACACATTTGACAGTTTATGCCCCTTTATTTAATTAATCTCTTTTAGTCACCAAATTAATTCCTAATTAATTTATGACTAATATTAATTATATAATATGATTTCTCCTTTAATATATTAATCTTATAATATACTAATAAATCATAATATCCTCTCTCTCTCTCATTAAATTACCTTGTCAATTTGCTTTGGTAAAGGCAACCTAAAAGGACCATGCACAACCGAGTCAAGTACATACCAAATATAGTTACGGGCTTAGACACTAATCTAATAATCTCCCACTTTGATAAGTCTAGTAACTATATCTCACATATGACTTCAGGATCCGATTAGCAATCGTAGCTCTTATACGCTGCTGTCAACTCTGATCAAAATCTTGTCCTTCAAAAAAGGGATCATTTAATTCTATATTCTAGATATCATGCTAACAATACTTATTGTCTAGCATTTTGTTCCTCAATCTCTGATTTTTTTAACATAAAATTTAGTTGAACACATCAACTTCATCCTGACCGGTCCCGGCACATAAGTCAAACAAAATCATCGAGTGTCCAGATATCGCTTTTATCCTCTTAGAATAAAAGCAATAGAAAAACTTCGACTTATATACTTTTATCATTTACTAGCTAAGTCACACACAATAATTCATTTTATAACATCAAGTTACTGATGCGTTTTCGCATTATCAATGTATAATCAACTAGCAAACAATAACCATATCTTTAGGTTTAAAGATTTTATGATATTATCATCTTGCGATCACTCGTAATAGCTTTTATAAAGTGATACTTGCAGGTGCGGATTTATTCCAATGCTCAAATCCTATTTCATAAGCACTCATGAACTTTGCAGCAAACCTTTACTATGTCTAAAACCTTTTAGACAATATACAAACAAATTCATGACAAACTTCTTTCATATCTACTTCCAACATATGAGAGATTGTGGACCGTTCAAATAATCTTATTATTCAGGAAGTCAAAACATGCAAAATAGAAACAATAGATAAATAATCAACACAAGATAGTAACCTTTCACATAAATAACACACCTTTATTTAATCAAATGTTGAATACAAAATTATCTATTACAAGTTTCCTACCTATCTAATCTAAACTAATATCGTCTTTTAGCCCAACGCTCTTAGCGTGCTGCAAATGCTTGACCCTACTCAGTCCCTTCGTAAGGGGATCTTCTGGGTTATCTTCTGACGATACCCTCTTCACAACGAGGAGTCCCTCTTCTACCCGATGTCTAATAAAGTGATATTTTATGTCGATATGTCGAGATCTACCATGATCCCTTGGTTCCTTGTTTAAGGCAACAACTCCTTCATTATCGCAGAAAATCTCCATGGGCTCCTTTATGGATGGCACAACTCCAAGGACTCCTATGAATTTCTTCAACCATATAGCCTCCTCTGATGCTTTGCTAGCCGTAATATACTCTGATTCACACATTGAATCAGCTACGGTCTCCTGCTTGGAAATTTTCCAAGTCATCGCTCCTCCGTTCAGGGTAAAGACCAGCCTGACTGCAATCGGTAATTGTCCCACTCCATTTGAAAACTAGCGTCACTGTACCCTCGTACCCTTAAGTCATCACTCTCACCGAGGACCAGAAACCATTCCTTGGTCCTCCGAAGGTACTTACGAATATTCTTAACTGCAATCCAGTGCGCTCTACCTAGGTTCCCCTGATATCTGCTGACCATGCTCAAAGAGAAAGCCACATCAGGGCGAGTACAAGTCATAACGTACATGATAGAGCCAACTGCGGAAGTGTAAGGTACTCGGCTCATATCAGCTATCTCTGCCTCTGTACTAGGGCTCCGAGTCTTACCCACCTTGGTATTGCATTGGATTGGCAACTCCCCCTTCTTGGAATTCTCCATACTAAAATGATTTAGTACCTTATCCAAGTATGTATCCTGATTGAGTCCTATCAGTCTCTTACTTCTGTTTCTCACAATCCTTATTCCCAGAATATATGCAGCTTCTCCCAGATCCTTCATAGCGAAACACTTCCCAAGCCATGAATTGACCTCCTATAAGATTAGGATGTCATTTCCTATGAGTAGTATGTCATTGACATACAATACGAGAAAGCTCACTATACTCCCACTGGCTTTGACATATACACATGACTCATCTTCGCTTCGCAGAAAGCCAAACTCTTTGACCTTCTCGTCAAAACAAAGATTCCATCTGCGATACACTTTCTTCAATCCAAAAATGGATTTCTCAAGCTTGCACACTCTATTGGGATGCTTCACATCGACAAAACCCTCTGGTTGATTCATGTACACATCCTCAGCCAACTTCCCATTAAAGAAAGTAGTTTTGACGTCCATCTGCCAGATTTCATAATCATGAAATGCAGCTATTGTGAGCATTACCCTAATAGACTTCATCTTTGCAACTAGAGAGAAGGTCTCATCATAGTCAACTCCAGGAATTTGAGTAAAGCCCCTCACGACCAATCATGCTTTGTAAGTGTGCACTTTCCCATCCATGTATGTCTTCTTCTTGAAGATCCACTTGCACCCGACTGTCTTACGACTCGGTACATTATCAACCAAATTCCAAACTTGGTTGTCGTACATGGACTGAATCTCGATGTCCATTGCCTCTTTCCATTTAGCAGACTCTGGGCCTGCCATGGCTTCCTTGTAGCTGCTAGGTTCGTCCAAATTTATTAGTGTTTCATCACTAATAAACGCATCAGTAGTAATATAAAAACCGTAAAACTAGGGTTGAACGCTAACACTACTGGATCGTCTAAGAGGTAAGGACTGGACAATTAGTTCAACAGGAGCTTCCTCCTCAGGTTGAATGCCAATGTCAAAGGTTCCTTCATTGCCAGACTCTTGAAGCTCTTCAAGATCAATCTAACTCCCACTGTCTCCTTGACTTATGAGTTCTCTTTCTCTAAAAACCCCTCTTCTAGAAACAAAGACAACATTGTCACTTGGTCTATAGAAGAGATAGCCAAAAGACTTATGTGGATAACCGATGAAATAACACTTCTCACTCTGAGGTTCTAGCTTGTCGTGAGTCTCTCGTCTTACGAAAGTTTCACAACCCCAAACCTTGATATGTGCCAATGAGGGAGCTTTCCCTGTCCACATCTCGTGAGGTGTTTTGGCAACCTTCTTGGTGGGAACTAAGCTAAGGATATGGGTGGCCGTCTCTAAGCCGTACCCCCAGAAAGTTATTGGTAACGAAGCCCGACTCATCATAGAATGAACCATGTATAACAAGGTCCGATTACATCTCTCAGCCACAGCATTTAATTGTGGCATTCTAGGAGGCATCAATTGCGAAACAATTACGCATTCCTTTAGATAGTCATGAAACTCAAGACTTAGGTACTTTCCTCCTCGATCAAATCGAAGCATCTTGATTTTCTTGCCCAGCTGATTTTCCACTTCATTCTTAAACTCTTTGAAGTTTCAAAGGTTTCTGACTTCTGCTTGATTAAGTAGATATATCCATATCTGCTATAATCATCTATAAAAGTCACGTATAAGCGACAAGCGTCCCTTGTTGTTGATCTAAAGGGTCCACATTCATCTGTATGTATGAGATCCAATAAGCCCTCACCCCTTTCACAAGTGCCAGTAAAGGGTGACTTGGTCATATTCCCAAGCTAACAACACTCACATATGTCATCGTCCTTAAGGTCGAATGACTCCAAGACTCCATCCTTTTGTAGTTGTGCTATGTGTTTCTTGTTAATATGGCCACGGAAACAATGCCACAAGCATGATTTGTCCAAACTGTTGGACAAATCAATATTTAACACATCATTTCCTAAATTATCAACAATCATCAGATTCATAGATCCCATTACAAGGTAATGCATTGAAATAAAAGACATCATTCAAATAAACATTAATAGAACCATTGCTATTATCAAACGAATATCTGAAACCTTGTCTAAACAATCCATGAAAAGAAATGATGTTTCTTGCCATATCTAGCGAATAGCAACAATTATTTAAATCTAGCCCTAACCCATTACTCAACACTAAGGAATAAACTCCAATCTTGGTGACTGGTGATGATCTCTTGTTTCCCATGATCAAGTTTATCCTCCCATGCCCCATTTCCCTACTTTCAATTAGCCCCTACAAATCAGAACAAATGTGGAAACCACATCCAGTATCAAGGACCCATGAAGTAGGAAGTGATGAGTTATTAGATTTAATTAAATGCATACCTGCAAAGGTGGGCTTAATCTTCCCATCCTTTATGTCTTGCAGATACTTAGGGCAGCTTTGTTTCCAGTGGCCCTTCTTGTCGCAATGGAAGCACTCTACTTCCTTGGGGTCAGAAGAGGGTTTGACTGAACCTGCTTTGGTCCCACTAGAAGAGGAACCATTATGGGACTTTCCCTTTTGGTGGATCTTAGAAGGAGCCTTCCTCTTTTTACCCTTTCATTGGCTAATTTCCAACACAGAAGCAGCCATAGTAGAGGATGATACAACATATTTGTCCTTGAGGTTGCTCTCAGCAGTCCTCAGGAGCCCTTGAAGTTTACTCAAGGTGACCTCTTCGTTATTCATATGGTAGGTCATTTTGAATTGGTTGTAGCATGAGGGCAAGGAGTGGAGGATGATGCCAATAGCCAAATCTTCTCCAAAGTTAACATTTAACTTTCGAAGCCGATCAACATACCTCTGCATCTTCTGTAAATGAGAGGTTAGGGATTCTCCACTCCAAATTTTAGCGGTGATCATGTTGGTGATAATCTCATAGCGCTCTTGCCTTGCGCTTTGGTGGTACCTCTCTAGCAAATCTTGATGCATTTCATATGGATACATGTCCTCATAGGACATTTAGAGTTCAAGATTCATGGTGGCGAGCATGATGCAATGAACTTTTGTTGGATCACGCTCATGGGCCTCAAAGGCGGCTAATTCTTCAGGAGTAGCAACATCTGGATTGATTTTTTCAAGCTTTTTGTCAAGGACATATTCTTTGTCCTCGTAACGAGTGATCATATGAATGTATCTCATCTATTCATTGAAATTCGACCCATCAAATGTCACCTTTTGGCATAGGTTCATTAGTGAGAATGAACCAGGAGCATTGTTGTTTGCATTTGGGTTAGACATCTGAAATAGAAAGGAACAATGTTTGATTAGAAATGAATCCCTAATTAAACACCCAAATGAGAAATTAGGGCTAGGATCCAACAACATTATTTACAACTTAGAAAGGGATGTCGTACTCTAAAAGTAAATAATTTGAAGGTAAGTGAATGACGATTCACTAATTTTCACCATGAAAAACGAAAAAGAGATTAGGTTTTAAATGTATTTGAAAACTCCTAGATCTTTGAGATTCATTGAACTTATCAATGGCATGTATTGAATCTCGATATGTACTTCAAATTTGCGACTGGGATACCGAGGATCGCAAACAAGTTGTGAATAACCATGCGAATCAACATGGTGCACTCAATGTCTCTATCACCTAATCAATGTGTCGGTTAGCCACGTATGCTCCATTGATCTATGATAAACAACGAGCCACCCTTCGCCACCAATGTCAATCCCAAATTAGTGTGTCGGTTAACCACGCACGCTCCACTAACGTTTGACAAGGGTGCAAAGTGTAATTCCAAGGAATAGCATCATTTTCACATTTTACCCTAAAGTAACTAAGATTGGGAATTTGTAAAAACATTGTTGTTACTTTGTAAAATTCATTATACTTGTAATGAGGAATTAAGTGCCTATCTTATCCGTTCGGCTAACGACACTCCACCAGTCAAGCAAGCGGTGGGAGTGAGTGTACACCCATTAAGCGCCATTTTTTAAGCAGCAACCTTATACCCACCTTATAGACCGACTTCGTGAATGAGGCCTACTAGCGATAAGACTAGCTTATTCTTATACATACATACATACATATATATATATATATATATATATATATATATATTAATCTTGTAATAAATAAAGTATAAGGTTGATTTTTAAACTTGAAAAAATCTAAGGGTTGAAATTTAAAACTTTCAAAATTAAACTTTTAATCAAAATTTAAATTTCAAAACTTGAGGGCAAGTTTTGAACTTTTCAAAACATAAGGGATCAAATAACAAATAATATAAATCACATAATTAATTTAATGATTATCTTTATTTGACCTAATCCATTTTCTTGCAAGAGAAGTTACACAATTAATTCAAATAATCAATTTTAATCATATAAAGAATTTATTATCTAATCAATTGGTAATTATCTTGTGTTTTGGAATGGATAATCTTTTAATAACAATAAAATTTGGATTTTATCATTTAAAAACATATAAGACAATTATCCTTCAGCAAAACAGCAAGAAAACCTGAAAATCCCTCTATTTGACGCTCCGACTCGTTGAGTCACTCACTGGACTCGCTGCGTTGGGCTGACTTGCCGAGTCCAGGAAGTGACTCGCCGAGTCAGTTCTAACAGAAGGCCAAAAAATGTTTTTCGGCAGGATAAACATGTTAAGCATCAATACAATCAAAACCAACAATGGCTCTGATACCACTGATGGGTTTTATGCATAAGAACAATCCTATGTGCTCATACAAACCCTATTGCTTGGATCTAGGTTTCTCTATTGTACATGCAATGAATACAAGACTTCTAAACCCTAATCTAGCATTTATATTTCAAAAATTAACAAATAACATCAGATCTAGATGTTTACCTCTTCACTAGTAGCTTGAATCTTCTTCTCTTGGAGCTTAGAGTCACAATTGTAACTCCTCTAATGGCTTACAAACACCACAAGCAAGAAGGAAACTATAAGAGATGAAGGAGGATGCTAATTTTTGACCTAGGGTTTCTCTTGGGAAGCAAGTGGCCAAAAATTGCAAGTATGGGTCTCTATTTATATTGTAGGTTGCTAGGGTTTCAGTCTAAACCCTAATAGACAACTTACCCACCAAGCAGCCCAAGGAACCTTCTGGAATCGGGCCCTTGGACGAAAATATGATGATCATTCATCATAACTTCGTTCCCCCTTAGTCCATTAGGTTTCCCAGCCCAAAAACTCAACTATCACACATTTGACAGTTTATGCCCCTTTATTTAATTAATCTCTTTTAGTCACCAAATTAATTCCTAATTAATTTATGACTAATATTAATTATATAATATGATTTCTCCTTTAATATATTGATCTTATAATATATTAATAAATCATAATCTCCTCTCTCTCTCTCTCTCTCATTAAATTACCTTGTCAAGTTGCTTTGGTGAAGGCAACCCAAAAGGACCATGCACAACCGGGTCAAGTACATACCAAATATAGTTATAGGCTTAGACACTAATCCAATATTTCTTAGCATCAGTGTCGTTGTGTTTACACTTGTTTATGATATCCAAAATATGTTGCAAACAAGAAATGGACAGGTGTTTGTCGGGTAGAGCGTAAAGGCATTTCTGGTTCTCTCCACATGTGAAAATAACCGTCAGATATTTTGTGTCAATCTTTCGTGTTTTCTAGGTCAAAGGAGATGACCCGCTCCAGCCATTGAATACTTGGAGATTCAACGGCCTCCTTCAGCAATTTCTCCAATGTCCACAATGGAAAGAGAGTTTTTCTACTAAGTGTTAAATCTTCATAAATTTTGAAAGATCTACTAAAATTCGGTGATGTTTGTAAATCAAAACACTTTATGCAACTTATCCTGAAGATGAAAGAGATAAAACATGTTATGGATGTTTGAAACTACATCATTTAAGGGGGCTATTTTTGACAAATAAACAAAAAGGTGAAGCGTTTCGGGCATTCACGGTTTTTCAAGGACCAAAAGAGTCATTTTCATATAAAAATGCATCTTAAAGATATTTAGGGTTTTAAAAGGGACAAAAGTGTTAATTTTCACAAAATGGGCTTAATATTGGGCCTTCATGATTTCATGGGCTAAATTTGTAAACTTTTGACTTTCGTGGGTTAAACTTTCATTTTAAACAAATTTGAGCCGAAAATGAAAATTTTCAGTGATATGGGCTAAAAATGTAAATTTTATTAAGCTTGGGCCAAAAAGGTTAAGTTTTTGTACATTTGGGTCGAAAAGGTTAAGTTTCTATACGTTTGGCCGCAAAGGTAACTTTTCATCAAATTGGGCCGAAAATGTAATTCTAACAAAAAGTGGGCTAAAAATGATATTTTATTTAAATTAAGCCCTTAAATGTAAACTTTTGGTCTTAAAGGACCTAAAGTGTCATTTATACCAAAAATGTGCCCTAATTGTAAATTCTCGGTTTTATGGACCAAAAATGTCATTATTACAGAAAGTGAGCCTTTTATGCCATTTTGGTAAAAATTAAGTTTAAATATCCAACGTAATAACAAACGGACTAAGTACGTCAATTATGCTTTTAATTGGGCTTGGAATATACATTACATGTTTATTGGGCAATTGTGGTCTATTACATGCTTATTGGGTCTGGAATATACATTACATCTTTCTTGGGCCTTTGTGGTCCATATACATGCTTATTGGGCCTGGAATATACATTACATGTTTATTGGGCTTTTTTGGTCCATTTACATGGTTGTTGGGCCTAGTAAACTTAAAACATACTCAAAACGATTATTTATTGTGTTACATAGTGTAATACAATATTCGCATAAATTCAGTTAAGGCTCTTGTGAGACATTTCACTCATTCATACCTATCTAGTGTACAACCTTAAGCCTGTAGCTATAACCAGAGTCTCCTACAGGGAGAGCGAGAGTTTGTGTATAGATCTATGCGGGGTTGACTCCCCCACACCTGAGTTGTTCGCTACAGTTAGACTAGGCCAGTCTAGGGTGACAAACCTTACCTTAAACAAGTTGGCGCCATAAAAACGTCATGACAGGCGGATCAGTCATTATCAAGTATGGTTATGACGACTCACATAGAGATCAACTCCATTATAAATTTAAGGAACACATATACTATTTTGATGATACAAAAATATACATACATACACTGGTATCCGGTCTTAGGGTTTTAAGACCACGACACTTTCATAAATAGAAGATATCAGATTTTCTGGGAAAACATACAATTATACAGTACCTTCTACTTACAACAAAAAATATAGGATTTTCTGGAATACTCTCCGTATACATTTTCAAAACAGAAACACACATGCCTTTACACAAGATTTGATACAAAACTTTCAAACCACTTTAAAGAAAAAATCAGATTTTCTGGTGTTTATTAAATGATGCAATACTTTTCATTCAAACATGCTTATGAACTCACCAACTATAACTGTTGGGTTATGAGCATTATAACACTCCTAAGTGTACATGCAACCCTAAATACCTTGGATCTATGTTTTCTCTATTATACATGCAAATATGAACATCCAAGGTATTATCCTAATCTAGCATACAAAACTATTAATATAACAAGATAGAATACATACCTCTTTGATAGTGCTTGTCTTCATGAAGCTTGAGTGCCTAGTGCCCCAAGTGTGACACCTCAAATGGTTCACACAACACCATAAGCACTTGGAATAACTTAGAGAGAAATTAGAACACTTCATGAAATCGTCTAGCCCTCATACACACACATAGTCACGATTTCTTGAGCCATGGGTTTCTTTTATATGGTGGCTATTAGGGTTACACCATGTAACTCATGACTTTACCCATTCCTTATGGTCCATGGATTTTAACCTCCATGGAGTATCCATGGGTCACCCCATGGACTTAGTCCAACATAAGGAATCTTGGATCACAAGCCCACATATATAAGAATGAATGATTTACACAATCAACCCATATATTTAATTAGTCTCCTTTTGATCACTTAATTAATTCCAAATTAATTCTTGATCAATACTAATTAAATAACCTTATTAATATATTAGAACTTATAATATATTAACAAACCGTAAGTGTTATTTCTCTCATTTTAGTCTATCCAAGTGCATGATGCCATGCAACCCAAATGGACCATGCCGGGTCGGGTCAAGTCATACCAATTATAGTTATGGACTTAGACATTAATCCAACAGTCTCCCACTTGGATAAGTCTAAAACTATTATTGCGTATGACTTCAGGAACCAACCGGCAATCGTAGCTCTCAAAAGCTTCTGTCGAACTTTGACCTTGTAGATGAACTCTGATCTTGTCAATGACTTGTCCATTAGATAAGGGATCATATATTCCTCCATTCTATATATCATATGGACTGAGACATGGATTATAATCATTCTCTCTGTCCATTAGTTGTTTCCCGATTTCCGATTTATGACGACTGACTAATTGAACAAATCAAATCAGTCCTGGCCCGGCCGAGCACTTCCATTTGTCATCATCAAATCATCGAGGGGCCCACAGATATCGCTTTCATCCCGAAGGTAAAAGGAATGGATAAACTTCGACTCATATGGCTTGTTCTACTACTTATTGAATCATACACAAAGACACGTTTTATAACATCGAGTTACCAATGCGTTTCGTGTAATCAATGTACTATCAACTCATAGTAACAACTCATATCTCTAGGTTTGAAGAATATAAGATATTATCGTCTCATGATCACTCGTGATAAAACCCATGAAGTGATTCCAATGAGCGCGGGTTGAATCCAATACTCAGAACTTATGAGCACTCATGAGTGTTATAGCCATTTGTCCAACATCTTAGACCTCTACAAGCCAACCCATGACAGTCTTAATTCATATCTACTTCCAACATATGACCGACTGTGGATGGTTTGAATACGTAGTCATTCCGGAAGAATAACCTAGTTTATTCGGGAAGTCAAAACATGCAAAGTGAAACACAATAAAAAATTGAATCAAATATGGTCTCAGAACTTATGAATATAAATAAAACACTTTTTATTTATCACCATATGATTACACATTATTCATTGTATATTGTTTCAGCTATCAACTTTATTCTTGAATTTAAAACAATAGTTGTCCCATGCTCCAAGCATGTACACTATGTTTTTCTAAACACTAGTCATGCCATACACCAAGTATGCATACTATGTTTGTCTATGATCTTTATTTTGTGAACTAGATCAAATGAACATAACTTCAATGATTTTTTTTTCACACTCCCAAATCCTTACTGCAAATGCAAGAATTCCAAATTCATGTCATTTACCGAGATCTGTTAGATTCTAAACTCATATGCATCGATCCTCTTGTAATGATTATGCACAAAGTCAGAAAGACTTAACAACAATCATTACAGAGCATTCCAAAGGAGATCAAGTCCTTGGAACCATCCTTCTTGCATTAAGTTTCCTTAATCTTACACAGATTGAAAATTCTAACTTTGAAACATTTCCAGATTCCATTTCGACTATCACTTCTGAACAAGAGTTGCCTCCTTACAGATTATGTCAATATGGTCCTTCCAGAATTATCACTATACTTCCAATTGTCCTTGAGAAACCAGTCTTTGGTAAACCTTAGATTGTCCTCGACAATTGTTTAATCCTTTTAGTCATATCCAGTTCTAAACCTTTTCCATTCTTAACGCCCTAGGCATTTGGAAAATTTTAGAAAGGATGAATATAGCACATGTAATCGATCCTATATCCGAAGCATATGGGACACGATTCATGATGTCTCACATAAAGACTAAACCAGTCTTTTGCTATAACATTTCCATTTCTATTTGCCAAGTTCTCATAATTCAGATTATGAAAAGGTATGTCGTAATCATAATCGAATTTAAGAACGCAAATAATGGACCCATATACAGAATTTCCTTATGTTGAGCCACTCCAACATGAAATTCATATATATCCTTGACTAAATGATTAAAACCTCACGATCTAAGCTTATAGATTTGAGATGAAGTATAATTTCCTCTCCCTTAATTATAGCAAAACAACTTTTTTTTCCAATTGAAACCTTTTGTTTTCTATAATTAACATTGCTAACTTGCAATCTTTATCATAATTATCATGCTCCCACTAACATGATGATTATTAACATAACACTTATGCTCCCACTAGCTTTGACATGTACTCAGAAATCAGCTGGACTTCTAGAAATCAATACTTTATTGACTTTCTTACCAAAGTTCAGATTTCTGATACTAGATTGTTTTGATAAAACTTTATCAAAAATCATACACCTTCTCTTAGATAGCTCATGGGTGTGTCAAAACAATTTTAAGAACTATGAAAAGGGATGCCGTAATCATAGTCTTGATTGTTTTGACCTTTGCCATTTCTCACAAGTCCAAATTAGTGTGCCGGTAAACCACACACGCTCCACTAACGACTTTGAGAATGCAAATATCACAATTGCTATCTAACTAAAATCTACTTAGTGAAAGTGTTTCCTCACCATCATTTTCATGAATCGGAGAGAAACTTTATGACACTTAGATTTAATGGTGTATGTGTTCTTATCCATGTGAATTGTCAAAACCATAGTCACAAGACAAGGATAATGACAAATCCAAAACCATATGGATTGAACTCAATCTTAATTTCTTGCCACCTGGTAGCTCAAGGGCCTACCATTGCTTCCAAGTTGTTGTGCAACACATTGAGAACTCTAAGAACTCATATGCAAAGCCAACTTTAACTAGAATGGGCACAGAATATGTCAACACGATAGGTTATAAACCTCAAGTCGTGTGCTAGTGAAGAACTTCAGGTTTCATTCTTGATTACTTCTTGAGAATTTCAAGACCTTTAAGACTCCCACTGTCCTCTTGACCTATAAGACTCCCTTGTCAAACATCCAAGAGATAGTGCGGATTCTAATCAAGACAAACACTTCACACAATTGGCCTTAGTTGGTCTTTGTTTTATCCAAAACATCACAACTTACCAATTTCAAATGTACAAGAGTAGAAGACTTTTACTCTTACATTTGATAAGTGTTTTAAACCTTCTTTAAGACATGTCACTCAAATTACAATCTTGGAGTACGACTCTAAGACTTGTATTGGAACGAAGTATGACTCATCTTCTTGATTTAACCATTTCAACAATTCAAGATCCCTTCTTCTTAGTCATAAGAATGCACTAAGACTTCCTTAGAGAACTAATTTTGATATGGTTTCTTAATCATTGAGATGATCACAAAGCTGATACTAAAGTACTCTCCCATCTTTTCATATTTGAGAGACTTTTATCCTTCTGCCTAATTTGATTCTTCTTATCCGCTCTGCCATGCATTGGAACCTTTTCCAATGTCTCAGAGTTATACTTAAGCTTGTAAGTATAATCATATTTACTGAGCTTTAGTAAACTATGACAAATAGCCTTACATCTTTTGTGGTGGACTTAATCAGTGCACAAGACTATGTACCCGATCCCTTAGTCCATTACTTGACTCACACATCCATGTGAATAAGTAACTAGTCTTAATTTTTCCAATACTTGAAAGTTCTCATTCATCATGCTATACAACTCGCATGATTCCAAGTTCCGGTCCAATTGAGACTTGGGTGATGAGAATCTTTCCTTATTTGGTAAATTTAGACATTACCACAAATGAAGGAATCAATTTCATATTTCCACTCTTGCTATTAATGGAATCATATAAGCAACAATTTTTCCTCAAATGCCATTGTAAGGATATTTTAAAATAAATAAAACCAAAATTTTTTATTTTAAAACTATGCGGAAAACTTATCCTTACAATCCATATGAAAACTTGTTGCTATCTATTCCTAAGCAATACCTCATAACTCCTAAGAAGTAGCTCAAGAATCCGATCTTCAAACTACGCAATAGAAATCCATCTATGCGATCAGATTCAGCATATTCTTTCTTTAAGTTCCTTTACTTTTCTTTGATTCTTAAAACATCACCAAGTGAACCAGTCACATCATGTATAAAGAATCTCAGAATAGAAACTTAACAGAGTTAGATTAGTGGACTTTTACCTGAAGTAGAGTCAATCTTATTGACTTTAACATCCTTAGGTAAATTAGGCAGTTTCGCAACTAATGACCCTTACTTTGGCAATATAAACATATGGACCCTTTGATAATGGTACACGGGACTATTACAGACTTAGCTTTTCTCTTTACCATTTGTTCAACCGAGTTGACTATGGCCGATCCTTTTCCATTGGGAAGAGAATGCTTTTTCTGTATTTCCAGTGTCACCATTGTCAATGTCCATAAAGTTTCAGGAAGTTGATCTTAACAATAGATAAGATCATTAAGGGTCTTGTCATAGTCTATTTCATAGGTGTCCCAAAGGAACTCACTATGTGACTTAGAAAGTGATTGAACCACCAACTTCCTCAAGACTTTGACACCCAACTCTCCCGGCTTGTCAATATGTGACTACATCTCCAAGATGTAATCACACCTAGACCTTGCCTTGCCATTAGGGCTTGAGTGACCTTAAACTTTTAAGAACTTGTGGGGTAGGGAGAATAATTGGAGGAGGAGAAAGAAGTATGATATCCATGGGACATCATCTTCATTAGGAATGCTTGTTTCAAGAGATTTGGGAAGATCATAAATGTCTAAAACAGACATGTTTTGGGAGATATTCAAGATAGTTGATTTTAAAGTCCTTAATATGACACCCAATATGAAATATTAAGGCTAGGACCCAACAGACTATTTTATAACTTAGAAGAGGTATGCCGTAATCCAAGCTATAAAACAATTTGAAGGTAGGTGAATGACGATTCACCAATTTCCACCAAGATAAACGAAATGTATTATTAGGTTTTAATTGGTTTTGAAACTCCTAGATCTTTTGAGATTCATTGAACTGTTCAATGGCATGTTTCAATCTCGAGTGTGCCCTTCAGGTTTTGTGACTGGGATGCCGAGGATCACAAAACAAGGTGTGAAGTAACCATGCAAATTACTTGGTACCCTTAAGTGTTTACCCCTCAATCGATGTGCCGGTTAACCACACACGCTCCATCGATACTATGATAAACATTAAGTTACCCTTTGCCTACCTTGTTAAATACGAGTTAGTGTGCCGGTTAACCACACACGCTCCACTAACCGACTTAAACAAAGTGCAAAGTGTAATTTCATGGATTAGCACCTTCTTCACATTTTTCCTAAGTAACTAAGATTGGGTATTTATAAGAGTTTAGTTACTTAGTATTTATCATTAATACTTTTAATGAAGGGAGAATTATAGTCATGTCAAACCCGTTCGGCTAACAACCCTCCACCAGTCAAGCAAGCGGTGGGTGAGAGTGGACACCCATTAAGTTGCCATTTTATAGGCAACAACCTTATACCCACCTTATAGACCGGCTTCGTGAATGAGGCGTACTAGCGGTAAGACCGACGTTACTCTTATACATATATATATTATTAACTTATAATATTATAAAGTATAAGGGTTGAATTTTAACTTTTAAAATTCTAAGGGCTAACTTGGAATTAAAGTATTCATAAGAGAAAACTTTACAAATTCCAAAACTTAAGGGCAAGTTTTGAAACTATTCAAAACTAATTAATTCCATAACTTATATGTTTAAAGTAGTTTTAATCCAAAAACTCTTCAAGTTCCATAACTTGAGGACAAATTATGGAAGACTTTAAACTAATAAAGAATTAACTTTTTCTTTATTTTATAACTTATGAAATTAATTAAGGTTACATTATTTTTTTTATTTATTTATTAATGAAGTGACTCTTAAACCTCCATAACTTAAGGACAAGACTCTTCATCTTTTGTAACCTTTGCCAACTTTATGAGTTTTATGAGTCTTTAATGTGACTCTTCATGTAACTTAAGGATAAGTTACACAAACACATTTTATACTCAACTCTTAGATTAATTTGGATTGAAAACAACTTTTTCACTCAACTTTTCTATTAATCTAAGCAACTCATAAGAACAAGATAATTCAAATCAAACTTTTTCATGTAATTAGTCTAACCTTTAAACTAATACAAAACATGAATCTATTGACAATTATCTTTGAAAATGGATTAGCATGAACATTACCACATTAAAAAACAAGTTTATAAGTTCAAAACAACTTAGGGTAATGTTCCTAGTCCATTTCTAGCCAAAAACCTCGAAGATATGCTGTCTGGGGTCCAACTCGTCGAGTGCATGAACACAACTCGGCGAGTTGGATGCATTTTGCCTTGGACTCGTCGAGTCCCTTCATGGACTCGGCGAGTCAGCTGGGCTGACAGCAACAAAACTCGATTTTTCAGCCTCTATTGCAAGTATAACAAGAAAACAAGCCTAGGCTTTGATACCACTGTTGGGTTATGAGCATTATAACACTCCTAAGTGTACATGCAACCCTAAATACCTTGGATCTATGTTTTCTCTATTATACATGCAAATATGAACATCCAAGGTATTATCCTAATCTAGCATACAAAACTATTAATATAACAAGATAGAATACATACCTCTTTGATAGTGCTTGTCTTCATGAAGCTTGAGTGCCTAGTGCCCCAAGTGTGACACCTCAAATGGTTCACACAACACCATAAGCACTTGGAATAACTTAGAGAGAAATTAGAACACTTCATGAAATCGTCTAGCCCTCATACACACACATAGTCACGATTTCTTGAGCCATGGGTTTCTTTTATATGGTGGCTATTAGGGTTACACCATGTAACTCATGACTTTACCCATTCCTTATGGTCCATGGATTTTAACCTCCATGGAGTATCCATGGGTCACCCCATGGACTTAGTCCAACATAAGGAATCTTGGATCACAAGCCCACATATATAAGAATGAATGATTTACACAATCAACCCATATATTTAATTAGTCTCCTTTTGATCACTTAATTAATTCCAAATTAATTCTTGATCAATACTAATTAAATAACCTTATTAATATATTAGAACTTATAATATATTAACAAACCGTAAGTGTTATTTCTCTCATTTTAGTCTATCCAAGTGCATGATGCCATGCAACCCAAATGGACCATGTCGGGTCGGGTCAAGTCATACCAATTATAGTTATGGACTTAGACATTAATCCAACAATAACACCCCGATTATTTTATAATAAATAGAAAAGGTTAAATAAACTAAATAATTAAATGAACCCCGGGATGAGAAATATATTTTATATTATTTTGTTCGAGCCCTAAATCCATAATAATTAATGGATGTTAGTTATGGGAGTTAATTGTAGTAAATTTATGAATGTTGGGGGTTTAGTGTAAATTTTGGAGCGACTTTGTAAAGATTTCCGAGGGCAAGGGCTAAAGTGTAAGTTTTGGAGTTAAATTGAAAACAAAATGCTGAGGAGAGCCTAAAGTTGGATTTTTGGATTGAAGTTTGGATGGACACGCGTTTAGACCCGGTACCATCCTTTCCCCTCGTCACCCTCTTGAGCAGTGACCATATTTAAGCGAAGCAAACCCAATTCAAACCCTAACTCTAAATGATACTCTCCATCCGCCAACCTTTAAGCATCGGTCGCCATTTCCCTTCCCCTTCTTCAACTTGCAGCACCGCCACCACCCTCTCCGTTCAATATTCCGACCAGCAGGCGCCCGTTGTCGCCGATCCTTCGCCGCAGAACGCCACAATAGCCTAATTATCAGAGACGTCGTGTGCATCGGAGGTTTGCTGAGACCAAGGAATACCGGCGACGTCGTCACAGGGTGATTCATGAGTAGCTAGGAGATCTCGGTTGGACCATCACCTTCCATCTACACTTTCTTCTTTGTTCCTCGGTGGCCGACGTCATATACGTCACTTAGAACGACGATGCGCTTTGGCCTTCGTTTCTAGGTTCCGGTCGTTGCTTTCCGCGGCTGATTTGAGGAATGTTGGTCTTTAGATCGGGTTTGCTAACAGGTGTAGGTGCTAGCTCGGCTGGGAAACAAAAGGACCACCGCCACCACCGTGAGGTGGTGGCTATCATCACCAAACACCACTAGGTGGGTGTTGGAGGGTATTCTGCATTTTTAGTGTGTATTTTGTGTAGTTGAAACACCAAGGAAGTCACCACTACCGCCAAGGGCCACCGTCGGCCACCACTAGGGTGGTTGTGTGTGTGTTAGTTAGTGTGTGTGTGTGTGTAAGTTTGGATTATAGCTTTGTAACTGTAATTATCATTGAATAAAAAAAAATAGTAACCACCACAGTAAGGTGGTGGCCGCCGCCGTGAGCCGCCATTGACCACCACCACCCGAGGTGGTAGTGGGTGGTGCCCTACAAGCAAACCCTAACGGACCTCGCCAAAACCCTAATGGGCTTAGAGATTGGTTTTAGGCCTATTGGGCCATGTTTGGGTGGAAAACCCTAATTATTAGTATTGGGCCTTAGACTTATTGGGCCCACTTGTTGGCCATTGCGGTTGCATTGTGAATTCAGCCCAAATTATTCCATGCCATTTATCTAGTAGAGTAAAGGAATTACTGGATCAAGTCCTTAATGGGCTAATTGAGAAAATCCTAATATTTGAGAATTTATCAGGACACACGAGAATTATTTAATAAGTAAAATATTAAATAATAATCATTGGCAAAAATTAATCTAAGCAATAATGGACTTGGTGGATTAAGTCCTTAATGGGTTAACCCCCTAATGGGTTAAGTGAGAAACACTTAACCCTAATCATCACTTTATGAGAAACCCTAATTTCCCTTGGGTATATTATTGAGCCATAGTTTGGGCCTAAAGGGTTGTATGATATTGGGCCCTTAGAATGGGACATGTTGGACTGGCCAGGACAATTGGGCCTTAAGGGAAGCCCATGTAGAGGTTTGGGTCCAATTTGGAAAATTGGGCCATATGTTGGGCTTTGATCCCTAATTGACTTTGGGCCTATGGATTGGACCTTGGCCTTAGGTAAGCCAAGCTTGGGGTAATGTAGTAATCCTCCAAAGAAAGTAATTATAGATATGTAGTGGAACCCAATTATTAATTGGGTGTTATTTTGATGTTGACAGATCGGGAATCTGTCATCTAGCAGTTGGGGTCAAGTCTACGAGACTTCAGCAATATGGGATTGAGTCTACGGGACTTCAGCAGTGTGAGGTGAGTTTCCTTCCAGTAGGAACGGGTCTACGGCCACAATGTCGGCTCGTTTACTTAGCAGCAGTTCCGGACTACAGTCCGATGCAGTAGTTCAATATGCTTGGTGTCTTTGTAATACAGACATGGTATGAGTTATGTGTTCCGGACTATGGTCTGATGCAGTATGCAATATATGTGTTCATATTATATTCTATGAATATGTTATGCTATGCTCAGTTAGTTCTGGACCTCAGTCCGATGCAGTAGTTAGAGTGCTTGATGTCTTTGTGATTCAAGCATGTTTTGTGTTATGTGTTCCGGACTCTGGTCCGATCCAGTATGCAATGTATGTGTTCATGCTAGTTGATATGTTTATGTTATTTTCAGTCAGTTTCCGGACTTCGGTCCGATGCAGGGGATGATGTCCCAGTCAGTTCCGGACTTCGATCCGATGCAGTTAATTCCGAACTTCGGTCCGATGCAGGGGACGGGGTCCCAGTCAGTTCCGAACCTGCAGTTTCCGGACTTCGGTCCGATGCAGTGGGCAAGGCCCAATATGTGTTTATATGTTATTGTATGGTATGTGGTAGTTTGGGGGAGCTCACTAAGCTTCGTGCTTACAGTTTCAGTTTTGGTTTCAGGTACTCAGTTTTCAAAAGTGGAGGTCGGGAAGATTGTAGTGCACATACCATTTGTTCAGCCTGGGATGTTTATACTCTGATATACTTGACAGTTGTTATAATATTTTTAGATACATTGCTTATGATTTTTATATGAGGTCTATTGACTATGGTTTTTATTATTAAATTAAACGAAATTTTCAGACTGTGTTTTTGGGATCTTACAAGTTGGTATCAGAGGCTTGGTTTGAGGGATTCGGGCACAGTTTCGGGTGTGTCTGAACTCAAACTATGGAATTGGTATAGAAATTTTCAAAAGGAAAATCATTTTTTGTAAAAACGGAGTTTTCAGAAAAGAAAAGAGTTTTAGAAAAAGCGAAAAGAATTTTTAGAAAGAGAAGAACTTTGAAAAGAGAAAAGGGTGTAGTGCATGCAATCAGTCGAGCTCAAGTAAGTACTCCCAAAATACCCATACAATTTTATGTTATGATTATCAGTTTCAGTAAAACGGCATGGTAGAATAGGACTAAGAATCTAGGAATGACTCTTTATGTGCCTGCTTTATGTGTTTAAGCCTTATAAGAATTGCATGCTAGGCTTGAGTAGACAGCAGTAGGATAGCATGTTTAGGTTATGCCTGATAGTATGAGCTTAACATTGTATGTTAGTACAGTTTCTTGTTATGAGGATAGATTCGCCTAAGTAGTTTCCTGTGTCTGAATGCTACTTGCTTTGTGTCTTGTGGGACTCTGAGTGATAGGAGTTAGCCATTAGGTGAATACGTCACGTCACATGTGATTAGTGTTGAATAATCTCAGAGTGTTGGATTTGGCCCTATTGTGCAGCTCTTGTTTGAGTCCAACCGTTGTAGGGACGAGTCTTTTACTCGAAGGATTATCTAAGCCTTGTCACATGTGATGGTATTCAGGTGATGGCTAATTGGCATTACAAGGAGGCCTTCAGCAGCTGAGGATTGGTTTGGGTCATAGATTTCCCTAGGGTAAGCTTAGGATGGTAGTAGCAGAGATCAGTAGCAGTAGTAGTGACTTGGTGGAGTCGAGGCAGTTCTTGAGGAAAGTACGGATAGATGTGGAAGATAGTATGGGTCTGTACTACTAAAAGCAGAGGATCCGTACTCGAATCAAGGAAGACTGAGATAAGACCATGGAACTAGTAGTGTGTGAGATCCCTTGAGCTTGGATGAGTATTATGATGTTAGTGATGGTATGTTGCTGAGTATAGTGACGCTACGTGGTATACCATATGGTAGTTCGAGTGTCGACGAGGGATCAGTCTCGGACTCTAGAGCTGGGCAGATTGATGATCAGATGAGGAAGTTCATTCCATCTAAGAATTTTGTGCAGTATCATTGACCAGACTCCTGTGATCCTCAGTGTGATCAAGGAGGACATTATAGAGATTTGTGATGAGAGGCCGAGTGCATTATGCACTGAGATAGCAGTCATGATAGAGACTCGTACGTTGATGTTTCGGGAATTTAGAGTTTGTGAGGGTTCAGATTGTCATGGGGGTTAGGGAGCCCATTGTTAGCAGCAGATGGTTGGTAGATGTCGCCAACACTTTTAGTAACAGATGTTGTCTCGAAAGGAGACAAGATCTGACTTACTTTCTGTCTCTTGAGGGATAGAGCATGAGATTGATAGGAAGAGGTTGGTAGTGAGTTTAGTGATGTTGTGGTTGATGTTATATCATGGGATGACTTTTAGACTAGATTCTAGGCAGATTGTGCCCAGGTGATTGAGGCGCAGCAAACGGCGCAAGAGTTGTTAGATCTCCACTAGACGACTGAGACTGTGGCAGAGCACACTGCCAAGTCTCGGGAAAGAGCTTATAAGGTACCACATAATGAAACAGGTGAGGAAATGAAGAAGGTAAGTTATCAAAACATATTGTAAAGTGATAGCAGGGTTAGATTCAGTACAGCATGTGCGGGAAACTGCACGATAGAGTCTTTCGTTCCAGGGGGTTGAGTAAGTGTGACTCTGGGTTATCCTCCGTCTGTGTTTGAATTATACTTCCAAGAAAATGCATATTCCAATTGCATACCGAGAATTTTTAGCGGATAGTGAAAGATCATATCCCCAAATCGCAGGATTGGGAGAGTACATCGCCATCTTGGTTTATTCCAAGACTGAGGGGCAGCACGAGAAGCACCTGAGGAAGGTGCGAGAGACTTTGAGAAGGGAGAGACTTTTTGAAAGGTACTCCAAATGTGAGTTCTGGTTGCGCGAGGTGCAATTTCTTGGGTACCTTGTCAATTAGAAGGGTATTCTAGTAAATTCGGCCAAGATAGAGGCCGCGATGCTGTGGGAGATTCCGAGGTATCCAATTGAGATTCGGAGTTTCCTGGGACTAGCGAGTTATTCCCGAAGATCTATTCGGGTTCTTGGAGGTGGTGTAATATTTTGAATTCGCTAGTATTAAATCACTAGCAATGGTAAGCGTGGTTTTCAGCATATTAGGGCTTAGAATGGTATAAAGAAGTGAGAATTTTTCTAGTTTTAAGTGTTGTAGGGCACTAGCTGAATCAAAGTGGGGGAGAATCACCAAAGGATTCCGAAGAAAGAGCGGTTATGAAGATGGGATAAGTTTCGCATCCTTGTCAGGAAGGAAGAAATCCCAAGCGGTTGTATGATTTGAGGATAGTATTAGATGGAAGTTCACAAAAACTTGCCAATAAGGAGACTGCACCCTCGTAATGTTTGCTAGCAAGCCTTAGAGAATCAGGTTGGGGATTCCAGTCAGGACATGAATATAGTTGAGTGCGGGTCAAGCGCGTGTTCGATCCAGTGTTAGAGTGTTGTAAGTATGCGGGTGTAGCCGTAGCACTCACTAGCAGCCAGATAGTGTTAGAGTGTTGTAAGTCTGCGGGTGTAGCCGTAGCATTCACTAGCAGTCAGATAGTGTTAGAGTGTTGTAAGTCTGCGGGTGTAGCCGTAGCATTCACTAGCAGTCAGATAGTGATAGAGTGTTGTAAGTCTACGGGTGTACTCGTAGCATTCACTAGGTTGGTAGATAGCGTGAGTGCGTTGTTAGGACGCGAAAGGATTAGTAGTAACCACCAGTTCAGGTCTAGTAGTGAGGATATGAAAATCCATGGATTGGATTTCGGAATTATCTGGATGGATTATATCTAGATAAGCCAATGATAGGATTGGATTTCGGAATTATCTGGATGGATTATATCTGGATTTCGGAATTATCTGGATGGATTTCAGATAATTGGTGATCGAACTGAGACCAGGAGGTCTCATTAGATTTTGGAGAGTAGCCATGTGGCAGCATATTGCTTCATGCAGTTCAGTATTTCAGGCAACTAGTGTTTCAGGCAGTTTAGTATTTTCAGGCAGATCAGTATTTTAGACTGTTTTGGGTCTCCGACGGTTATGGTATTTTGGATTTTCATGTATGATTCGGGTCACAAATATCTTCGTTTATGTGAAGTCATTCACAGCAGGATTATCTGAGTTTCGGCCAAGTATAAGCGAATCACATGGATAAGAGGATCTGTGATTTTGTTTTTCTAGTAGGAGCCTTGAGTTATTAGGAGATGAGAAGGCAACTGAGAGACAAGTGGACTGTATTCATAAATCATGATTAGGTAAGAGTGGTATGTTGGGGATTCAGACCATCTCAAGACAGCAGATTGCAGATTAAGTAGATGTGATCTTGTTGCGAGGCATTAGTTCACCTGCAGATTTTAGGGCTTCACGAAGATTGATCACAGCTACCCTGAGAAGGCTAGGGTGTGCCTAGGATGGTGAACATGATACTTGAGTAGTTGGGCACGTAAGGAATGGTAAGGAATGATTTCAAGGACAAAATCTAATTTAAGTGGGGGAGAGTTGTAACACCCCGATTATTTTATAATAAATAGACAAGGTTAAATAAACGAAATAAATAAATGAACCCCGGGATGAGAAATATATTTTATATTATTTTGTTCGAGCCCTAAATCCATAGTAATTAATGGATGTTAGTTGTGGGAGTTAATTGTAGTAGATTTTGGAATGTTGGGGGTTTAGTGTAAATTTTGGAGCCACTTTGTAAAGTTTTCCTATGGCAAGGGCTAAAGTGTAAGTTTTGGAGTTAAATTGAAAACAAAATGGTGAGGATGGGCTGAAGTTGGATTTTTGGATTGGAGTTTGGATGGACACGGGTTTAGACCCGGTACCACCCTTCCCTCTCGTCACCCTCTTGAGCAGTGACCGTATTTAAGCGATGCAAACCCGATTCAAACCCTAACCCTAATTGATACTCTCTAGACGCCAACCTGATGTCGTGTTAATTAAGATGGCATGTGCGGAATAAGAACGATCTAGTGAATCAACATGTAAAAATCAAGAACACAAGAAGTAAATAATTTTTTAAACTCTCATTAGTTTCATAGAAAGAGTACAAATGGGTCTTGCAATATTTCTCTCTCTAAACTAATGCTCTCATAAGTGTTCCTTACACAAAATGAGTGTCACTCACTTCCTTATAAAGAAAAGGCAATCCATTACACATACAAGTGGGTTAGCCGAAGACTCCACATCCAAGCATGACTTTGCACCCTAACACACCCTCTAAGCACCGGTCGCCATTTTCGTTCCCCTTCTTCAACTTGCAGCGTCGCCACCACCCTCTCCGTTTGCTGTTCCGACCAGAAGGGGCCCGTTGTCGTTGCTCCTTTGCCGCAGAACGCCACAATAGCCTCATTATCGGAGACGCCATGTGCATCGGAGGTTTGTTGAGACCGAGGAATACCGGCGACATCGTCACAGCGTGATTCATGAGCAGCTGGGAGCTCTCGGTTGGACCATCGCCTTCCATCTACACTTTCTTCTTTGTTCCTCGGTGGCCGACGTCGTATACGTCACTGGGATCGAAGGTGCACTTTCGCCTTCGTTTCTAGGCTCCGGTCGTCGCTTTCCGCATTTGAGTTGAGGAATTTTGGTCTTTAGATCGGGTTTGCTAATAGGTGTAGGTGCTAGCTCGGCTGGGAAACAAAAGGAACGCCACCACCACCGTGAGGTGGTGGCTGTCATCACCAAACACCACTAGGTGGGTGATGGAGGGTATTCTGCATTTTGGAGTGTGTATTTTGTGTGTCTGGAACACCAAGGAAGTCACCATTACTGCCACGGGCCACCACCGGCCACCACTTGGGTGGCTGTGTGTGTGTGTAACTTTGGATTAAAGCTTTGTAATTGTAATTATCAATGAATAAAAAAATAGTAGCCACCACCTTACCGTGAGCCGCCATTGACCACCACCACCCGAGGTGGTAGTGGGTGGTGCCCCACAAACAAACCCTAATGGACCTAGCCAAAACCCTAATGGGCTTAGAGATTGGTTTTGGGCCTATTGGGCCATGTTTGGGTGGAAAACCCTAATTATGAGTATTGGGCCTTAGACTTATTGGGCCCACTTGTTGGCTATTACGGTTGGATTGTGAATTAAGCCCAAATTATTCCATGCCATTTATCTAGTAGAGTAAAGGAATTAATGGATCAAGTCCTTAATGGGCTAATTGAGAAAATCCTAATATTTGAGAATTTATCAGGACACACAAGAATTATTTAATAAGTGAAGTATTAAATAATAATCATTGGCAGAAATTAATCTAAGCAATAATGGACTTGGTGGATTAAGTCCTTAGTGGGTTAAGCCCCTAATGGGTTAAGTGAGAAACACTTAACCCTAATCGTTATTTTATGAGAAACCCTAATTTCCCTTGGGTATATTATTGGGCCATAGTTTGGGCCTAGAGGGTTGTATGATATTGGGCCCTTAGAATGGGACATGTTGGACTTGACTGGATAATTAGGCCTTAAGAGAAGCCCATGTAGAGGTTTGGGCCCAATTTGGAAAATTGGGCCATATGTTGGGCTTTGATCCCTAATTGAATTTGGGCCTATGGATTGGACCTTAGCCTTAGGTAAGCCAAGCTTGGGGTAATGTAGTAATCATCCAAAGTATGTAATTATAGATATGTAGTGGAACCCAATTATTAATTGGGTGTTATTTTGATGTTGACAGATCGGGAATCTATCATCTAGTAGTTGGGGTCAAGTCTGCGAGACTTCAGCAATGTGGGATTGAGTCTACAGGACTTTAGCAGTGTGAGGTGAGTTTCCTTCCAGTAGGAACGGGTCTACGGCCACAATGTCGGCCCGTTTAGTTAGCAGCAGTTCCGGACTACAGTCCGATGCAGTAATTCAATATGCTTGGTGTCTTTGTGATACAGACATGGTATGAGTTATGTGTTCCGGACTATGGTCTGATGCAGTATCCAGTATATGTGTTCATATTATATTTTATGAATATGTTATGCTATGCTCAGTTAGTTCTGGACCTTAGTCCGATGCAGTAGTTAGAGTGCTTGATGTCTTTGTGATTCAAGCATGTTTTGTGTTATGTGTTCCGGACTCTGGTCCGATGCAGTATGCAATGTATGTGTTCATGCTAGTTGATATGTTTATGTTATGTTCAGTCAGTTTCCGGACTTCGGTCCGATGCAGGGGACGATGTCCCAGTCAATTCCGGACTTCGATCCGATGCAGTTAATTCCGATCTTCGGTCCGATGCAGGGGATGGGGTCCGAGTTAGTTCCGGACTTCGGTCTGATACAGTTAGTTCCGGACTTCAGTCCGATGAAGGGGATGGGGTCCCAGTCAGTTCCAGACTTCGGTCTGATGCAGTTTCCGAACTTTGGTCTGATGCAGTGGGCAAGGCCCAATATGTGTTTATATGCTATTGTATGGTATGTGGTAGTTTGGTGGAGCTCACTAAGCTTCATGCTTACAGTTTCAGTTTTGGTTTCAGGTACTCAGTTTTCAAAAGACGAGCTCAGGAAGATTGCAATGCACGCACCATTTGTTCAGCCTGTGATGTTTATACTCTGATATACTTGACAGTTGTTATAATATTTTGAGATACATTTATGATGATTTTTATATGAGGTTTATTGACTATGGTTTTTATTATTAAATTAAACGAAAATTTCAGACTGTCTTTTTGGTATGTTACACCAACATTATATATGTTGACATTTTCTAAATAACTTGTATTCTCAGGAAATCGTTAAGCATGTGGACATCAGGAACATGTGGAATTTGTTGCATTTTGTTGCTATCATAAACCTTATATTTTTGGGATGTAACTTTTGTAAACAATTACAATGATGTAACTCAGTATTGTTATATTATTGTGCGTATGATGATGATGCTTGCCTTGTTTCAATTATATGCTCTGTGATGATATTTCAAAATGAAGTCATCCAACCCCGGACGTTTCCGCCATTTATCCGGTTCGTGGGTGTGACAGATTGGTATTAGAGCAATGTTTATAGTGAACTGGCATATCTAATCATACAAGATATGCATCTATAAATACATTGGGACTAAACTACTCTGAAAAAAATAATTAAAAATACATACCTATGTGTGCATCATTTCAATAATAATAAGAGTCTTTGGAGGAATTGAACATCGTGGTTAAACCCGGATAGTTATGTAGTTGAATTGGGGATAAATAAAGCCTAATCAACTATACTTATTCAAAATATGACCACCATGTGTTTGGGAATGATTATGGTGGGCAATGAATCTAGAAACTTACCTCGTATCCAAAAAAATTTAAGGAACCAAACTAAAACAATTAAAATACTATAGGAGTATTCTTGCATGTTATCCATTTTTCCCGCATTCATATAGTTATGTGCAGACTCTATGGCTAGATTTCATCACCCCAGAGATTCTTACTTCCCCAACCAGGGGAATGGAGGATGGCTAAAGCTGGAACCCGAGGAAGAGCCGAAGGAAGAACTAGAGGAAGAACCCGAAGAAGGACTAGCAGAACCGTTGGTGGACTCAGAGGAGGAGGAGTCTGATGGTGACGATGCATATGAATCGAACGCACAATCCGACGTCATTAATCCGCCATACATGGCCAGGGTGCCCTGCACAGAATGGGTCCCAATGGCCCTACGCCCTCATGGGCACATAAGATCTAGAGGTGGAGTCGCCAGCAGGGGGTGCGTCCCCCATTCGGCATGAACCAAGACTATTATGACCTGAGTCATGGAGGACCTGCGGATCAATCCTTGCCAGTGATGGTTAGGAGGACACGTGGTATAGATGAGCAGGCACAGGCAACCGCCGGCCAGAAGGTGGCAATGAGAGCTGCAGTTGAGCGCGCAAAGAGAATGACTCATGAGGTGGTTAGGGACTATCAGGTGAGACAGGCAGCGTTGGAGGCTTGACTACGAGCCATCGAGCATCATATGGTCAGGCTTCAGGGTGCATCTACCTCATCATCAGAACCGCCATACACTTCCCGTCGCGATAAGGATTAGCTCCACCCCTCACCACTATTGTTATTGTTCTCTTTTATGTACTATTGTATGTAGAACCGGCTTTAAGATTAAGTGACTACAATACTGATAAAGCCGTTATGCTGTCGAATTATATATGTCTCTATGTTCTGTACACCTTCCAAGGCGAGTTTTCATGCATTGTAAATAGTTCTATGTTTTATTTGTGACATTGTTATCTGTTATGTGTTTTCTTTTCCTTGTTTCATGATATTGTATGAATTCACTTATATGCATAATCGAAGCATTGCAACCACTAAATGATGAAGGAACTCGAAGTCGCGAACTACTATGTACTCACCATCTTTCTGTTCTATGACAGAAGATGCCTCAAAGACCAAATCGCAAAAACAACACGACACCACCACCATCGCCTCCGCCCGGAGGTAGACCGTGCTGCATTCCAGGCAGCAGTATCGGTTGCGGTCACCGTAGCATTGACACATATTCATAACGGAAACAATGGTGGCGGTAATGGATAAGGAACTGGAAGCTCGAGCCAAGGAATGAACCAAGGTCCTACAAAAGTCTGCACCTACAAAGACTTTTCAAATGCCAAACCACAAACGTTCAATGGAACAGGAGGAGTGACAACTTTAAAGTGGTGGATGGAAAAGATCGAGTCAGTCTTTGAGATCTACAAATGTCCTGAAGAATGCAAGTTGAAATTTTCAGCTTGCACATTTGTCGACCAAGCGCTTTCGTGGTGGAACAGTCATGTGCAGGCTAAGACACTCCCAGTGGCAAATGCCATGCCATGGGAGGAGCTCAAGGAAATGTTGATGGTAGAGTACTGTCCCTATGGGGAGATATAGAAATTGGAGCAGGAGTTATGGAACCTCACCATACAAAATTCAAACATCGGGGCCTACATCTCAAGGTTCAGTAAACTAGCCCTTCTGTGCCCGAGCATGATTACATCAAAAGGGAAGAAGATTGAGCAGTTCATTTGGGGATTAACTTCTCCAATCCAAGGAAATGTGATTGCGGCAAATCTGGAAACTTTAACATGATGCCTTATATAGTTTATACTTCTTTTATTCTTTTTTTCCAACACTATAATACATGTCTTTTTTTCTTCTACATCAATTATAAATAAATTTTAAAATTTTAGATGGGCTGGAGACCCAATTTCCATACACTTGGATTATTCTTTTTCTCTATATAAATTATAAATAAATTTTAAATTTTTAGATGGGCCTGAGACCCATTTTTCATATACTTGGATCAGCCATGTTACATGCACAAAAGAAAATGGGTAAAAACAGGTCAGTGTCGATCAACTCGAATGCTAAAGAAAAGCCTTTGGTGACCAATTTGGAAATATGGACAATTAGATTACTGGATTTTAGCCTTAACCATAAAAGAAATATGTTTTTATTTAATCACTTCAAACCAAAGTTGTAAAGATTTGATCTTTCACTTTGCAATATCATAACCATAAAATAGAATCAGGATCATTAGATTCTAGCAAAAGTGTTTTCAAACAAGAAAACTACATCTTTATCTGTAGGTCAGTCATTCAAGCTAACAATGCATAGTGTAAAACATCAAAAATACATCTAGAATACATCATACATCAATATAATAATAAAAAATACAAAAGGATTTTCTAAGATTCATATTCAAATCACTTAGCCAAAATAAAATATTATAAATTTAAAAAATAGGGTTAGGTCATTTTTGGTCATTGAACTTTTGGTTTTGTGCTCATTTCGTCACTTAACTCTTTTTAAGTTTTAAAAGATCATCAAACTTTTGGCTTTGTGCTCATTTAGTCACTTAACTTTTGGTTTGGTCACATTTGGTCACCTAACTTTAAAAATTGTGCTCATTTAGTCACTAAAATTTTAATTTTTTTTACAAGTTTAGTGACTAAATGAGCATATTTTTAAAAGTTAGGTGACTAAATGAGCACATATCTAAAAGTTAACTGACCAAACCAAAAGTTAAGTGACTAAATGACCTCAAAGTCAAAAGTTTGATGACCTTTTAAAACTTAAAAATAGTTAAGTGACCAAATGAGCACAAAACCAAAAGTTAAGTGACCAAAAATGACCTAAACCCTAAAAAATAATATTAACGATCCTCCAATCTTTCCTCTGATCTTACCCAAAAACGGTATGATCAAAACGATTTACCTAAGTAAGATCGTAGGATTCTACATAACGTAATATTAACATTTTAACAAGTTTCCTTCAAACTTCATTTAACATGACTTTTTTGTTTATTTTACAATATAAGAAAAGATTAGACATAACACGGTTTGCATTAGCCACAGATATTTCCTCTAAATCGCATTCACTCATTTCATCTTCAAGATAACATTTACATGATCCCCATTTCCAAACCGCGTATATACCACATACAACAAAAAAAAGTCAAAAACAAAGACCATTTTAGGTTAAATTATTAGGAAAGTCCTTTTAGGTTGCCAATAACTGAATTTGTATATACTTGAATTATTAACAAAGTCCTTTTAGGTTGCCCTCAAACCTAATAATTAAATAAGATGACTTCTGGAGAGAGAGAGAGAGAGAGAGAGAGAGAGAGATTTATTGATTTATTATATGATTAATAAATAACAACAAATGAATTTATTAATATGTTATGAAAATAACATATTAATTAGAAATAATATTATTTAATTAATAATTAATCAGAAATTAATTGGAATTAATTTTGTAATTAATGGGTTAATGAAAAGTATAGGGGTCCAACTATAACTGTTTGTTAAATGCATTTCATGCATTCATTTTCTAGTTTTAGTTCATAAAAGTGCATTGCATTTAGGTTTAAACTCATGCATTTTGCAGATTTTTCGGGATTTTTCATGTTGCAATTCCATTCACACACTTTTATGATATTTCAGGAACTTTTGAAGGTTGGATCTTGATGGAGGAAGTTAAAAAGAGTTGGAGACAAAGTTTCAAAAGTTTTGGAGCATTGAAGAGAGAGAGAGAGAGAGAGAGAGATAGAATGAAGAAATAAAGAATTTGGCTTCACAGGAATTTACACGGGCCGTGTAAATGATACCTTATAGTTTACATGGGCCGTGTAAACGCATATACAAGAGAATTCTACTTTTCTTGTTTACACGGTCGTGTAAATGGCACCCTTTAACTTACACGGGTCGTGTAAACGTCTCGACAGTTTTTAAAGTAGTTTTACTCTTATATAATTCAGAGAATCACTTTTTTTGAAAGGCAAGTCGTATTTTGGGCAGAGAGAAGGCGATTTTCAGAGGTTTTGGAAGTAGATTAACACTTGGAAACACTTTAATTTCCTTTTTGTAAGTCAATTTGAAGTTTAAACTTGTTTGATTTGTAGTTTAACCTAGACATGTGTGGTTGATTTCATATTCATTTCCGAATCTGAAATCTTAAGTATGTGTTGTTAGGTTGTAACTTGAACATGATTTGTGTTTAACATCTAGTAATATTTGATTTGATCTTAATCATGTGTTTGGTTTATTCTCTTTTTCACTTGATCAATGAATTAGGGTTTTTATCAATCTAGTTAATCAATTTGTAAAATTCGTATATGTTTTATGATTTGATGTTAGTAACATGCACTTAGTTGATTGTAATTAAATCAAAATGAGTGTAATCAAAGATTAAATGTTCATAATCCCAAGCTTATGAGGAATATTGAATATTGTTGGTAATTGTTGCAAGAACTTAAAGTCATTTAATGATTTGATGAAAGAGCTTATTTGAATTAAATCAATTAAATCAAGTTTTATTTGAAGAACATGTTTCGAATAAAACATTTTTTGTCAACTTGGATATTAGAGTTTATTAGTATCTAAATTACCAACCTAGATAGAACATAATCATATTCATTTTTGCATCTTTCAACATAATACATGTATAAGAATCAGAATCAGAAATGTATTTCTTTTACTAAATTCTGTTAACAATCTTGTTTATTTATGAAGTTTAAATCTAGTTCAAACACAATCCCCCATTTTAATATTATTTGTATTATGTGTGAAAATATGGCGAGATAAGAAGTCATGTATTCCTGTGGACCGAACATGCTTACTCTATACTATCTTTAGTATAAGAAATAGCAGTGACTTGAGCTTTGTTAATATTATTTTATCCTATTATTTGTTGGTTTGACAGACCAAAAAAATTGGTGTCGTTGTCAGGGACACGATGTTACTAATTGTTTATATCAAGATTTTTGTGAGCAGGTAAATCTCTATTAAAATATAAAAAAATAAAAAAAAAAGTGCACTCAGAAATGAATACTCATTACATTAAAGACCAACTTTCTGAGCTAGCTCAGTTAGTTATGATGATTGGAAATGACCAAAGTCCGCAACCTAAACCTATTCCATGTGATTTTTGCACTCAAAATGGACATCATTCCAACATGTGTCCATATTTACAAGGGGAATGGGAAGAAGTGCAGGAAAGAGGAAACTACTACTAGTCAAACCATTGGAGCTATGATCAACCTCTACATAGTCAATGGTGGGAAAGCAACCAAGCTTGGGGAAATAACCAATGCCAAAACTCATACCAAGCTTGGGGAAATGACCAATACCAACTACCTCCACAGTTCCAACAACCATATTCTCCACCTCCCCAACAACCTGAAACATCAAGCATGTCCTTGGAAGACATTGTCAAAAGCATTGCCACTACTACCTAGATCTTCCAAGAAATAACCAAAGTTAGCCTCAAAAGCTTAGAGCAACAAATTTCACAACTTACTCAATCTATGAGTATATTGGAAACTCGGGGAAAAAAACCATCACATACGGAGGAGGACCCAAGGCATACGTTTCTTCCATCACCTTGAACGATGGGAAAAATGTTGATGGCCCAAGATTGCAATTAGAAGATGGGGAAGAGGAGGAAGAAGTAGAAGTGGAAAAAGTTATCGAGGAAGAAGAAGAAGAAGAAGAAGAAGAAGAAGAAGAAGTAGAAGTGGAGAAGGATGTCAAGGAAGCTATAGAGGAGGTATTGGAGGTTGACAAAAGACAGGTTGAGTCACCCATTACCAATGAGAAACTCCTTTCACTGGTAGACCAACCACAGGAGCTAGAAATGAAAAATATGCCAAAACCCTTAAAGGACATGTATCTCAAGAATGAAGATACCCAACCAGTCACCAACCCGACCACCCTATCAAAGAAGGAAGAGTTGATGACCTTACAGGACAAGTACAAAAAAAAGGTTTGGTTGGACGCTTATGGACATTAAGGGTCTAAGTCCAGTTTGGTTCCCACGCAAAAAGAAAGTCAAGTATAAGATAAGTGTTCCATTGAAGGAAGTGGCGAGAAGGTTGATGTATTTGAGAGCCCCACATACTTAGATTGATGCATATTCAGGGGTCATGTCGAGCCAACGACTTTAAACAAGGGCGGCTAACCGAGAGGCAAACCGGTGGTATTTTTGTCCTTTCATTAAAACTTTTTAGTCTTTGGTAAATTTTAATTTTTTTTATGTCCCAAATGGTTTTAACTTATTTTTTATGCCTAGAAAGTGAATACCCGGCTCCAGAAACACTTCACGGAGAGCTTAGGGAGGATGAAGAGAAGGTTCACACCACAATTGCGAGGCTCCAAGAACGATTCGATAAATCCTTTCCATATCCTTAATCGTTCATATTTTACTTACAATTCAATGGGTGTGCATTTGTGACTGCTTTGGACCTATTCCCAACCCTGCTACTATCCTCCATCATCCGACTCTCAATAGGCCGGCTATACCTATCTCCAAGCATTGAGGACGATGCTATATTTTAAGCTTGGGGAGGGGCATCCATCCATGCATAAATCACGTTGCATGTATGTTGCATGTAGTTTTGTACATATTGCATTATTTTTCTTTTTCATTTTTCTGCATAGAATTTTTTTTTCAAAAGCCAAAAAGATTTTCTTTCTGTTTTTTATTATTCTTTGCATTTTGCATCTAAATTTTTGCATTGCATTTATTTGGTGAAAAAAAATGATCCAATCCCAAGCAACCAAATCTTCTCAAAACAGTTGAGATGGTAAGTGAGTTGTGTGCCTTGAGATTTAACATGCTCTTTTTATTGAAAATTTGAAAGCAAGTTAATCACACACGAGCACATCTCCCGAAGCTACTTGTGCAAAACAGAAAATGAGAAGATTATCAACACTAGAGCATAACAACAGGTATGAGTCGATTCTTTGGGACATATGACTGGTCTTATGAGTAGTAAGTGCTCAATTGAACTTAAAATGCCAAATTCAAAAGTTCATAAAAAGAATGCAAAATCTCAATGTCCCGAGCCTTCCAGCGCTCTTAAAAGTCGTTTCTAATCATTCTCTTTTGTATACCCTTCATGGGGATATAGCTTTCAACTATACTTACGGGTCTTTGCATGTTAACCTTTAGTCCCTTGAAAAATGTCTTAGAAATCATCACGGTAATAGAGCCCACAATAGAAAAGTCAAGGACGAAAATATAAAGAAATTGGCCAAATTAATTAATTAATTAATAAGAGTGTTATGTGTTAACTTAGTTATTTGTATATGTGTTACTTAAAAAAAACTATTATTAAGTTAATCTGTGACCTTTAGGATTCGAACAAGTAAACTCTGAGGCGGTGTTTTACACCTAACCGCCTAAAGCTAAATTGTTTGAGATTGATTGAGTTGAAAATTCGTTATATGGGTTCCATATAAAGTCATGAACTTAATAATAGCAAATAAAGCTAATTTGTAGCCTTTGAGGTGCGGGCAAGTAAACCCGAGGGATCTCTTTAAATCTAGCACACTAAGGTCATTTGATTTGGATGTGTTGGTTGGAAGCCCGTTACACGGATTTCAAAGAAAGCCATGAGCTTTATTTGTAAAAAAAAAAATATAATTAAGAAGTTTGTATATAATTGTGTTTATAGTTCAATTGAGTATTGTGTTTAGGAAAAATACTTGGCTGTTAAAAGATTCCCTTGGACTTGGATTTGAACTTATGACATTGAACTGAATGTTAATTACTTTGACTGGTGTAAGTGGTTTGAAGTTTGTAACCAATCTGGATAAATATTAGGGAATTTTTAGAAAAGATTTTTCAGAAAAAGATTGTTGTTGACCAACAAATAGTTGGAATCGGGCATTGTTATATTTTATGAAAGAAAGATGGTTAAGCATGTTTTGTCACATATAATTTCACGAGAGTAAGACCGTAATTTGTTCCAACAATTGAGTTGATGATATTGAAAAGGAATAAGTGTTGTGATCTTTGATCCTGTTGAGTTGTATTAGGGAGTGGCCAAAGTCTTATTTCTATTATCATATAATATTTTGAGACTAAAGCCAAGTTGACTCAAGGCATAACAGGTACATTCTCAACTATGGTACAAAACAGGGTAATTGGGTTGGATCTTTTCATGTTTGTTTTGATTTCATGCATTAAGTTTCAAATAGTTTTAACTTTAATTTTCTTTTCTTCTACTCTATTTTATTTTCTCCAGTTTAAATCTTCTTATTCTTTCTTGAGGACAAGAAAGGTTCAAGCTTGGGGAGATTTGTTAGGTGCATTTCATGCATTCATTTTGTAGTTTTATTTCATAAAAGTGCATTGCATTTAGGTTTAAACTCATGCATTTTGCATATTTTTCGGGATTTTTCATGTTGCAATTCCATTCACACACTTTTATGATATTTTAGGGACTTTTGAAGGTTGGATCTTGATGGAGGAAGTTAAAAAGAGTTGGAGACAAAGTTTCAAAAGTTTTGGAGCATTGAAGAGAGAGAGAATGAAGAAATAAAGAATTTGACTTCACAGGAATTTACACGGGCCATGTAAATGATAGCTTATAGTCTACACGGGCTGTGTAAATGCATATACAAGAGCATTCTACTTTTCTTGTTTACACGGTCGTGTAAATGGAACCCTTTAATTTACACGGGTTGTGTAAACATATCGATAGTTTTTAAAGTAGTTTTACTCTCATATAATTCAGAGAATCAGTTTTTTTGAAAGGCAAGTCGTATTTTGGGCAGAGAGAAGGCGATTTTCAGAGGTTTTGGAGGTAGATTAACACTTGGAAACACTTTAATTTCCTTTTTGTAAGTCAATTTGAAGTTTAAACTTGTTTGATTTGTAGTTTAACCTAGACATGTGTGGTTGATTTCATATTCATTTTCGAATCTGAAATCTTAAGTATGTGTTGTTAGGTTGTAACTTGAACTTGATTTGTGTTTAACATCTAGTAATCTTTGATTTGATCTTAATCATGTGTTTGGTTTATTCCCTTTTTCACTTGATCAATGAGTTAGGGTTTTTATCAATCTAGTTAATCAATCTGTAAAATTTGTATATGTTTTATGATTTGATGTTAGTAACATGCACTTAGTTGATTGTAATTAAATCAAAATGAGTGTAATCAAAGATTAAATGTTCATAATCCCAAGCTTATGAGGAATATTGAATATTGTTGGTAATTGTTGCAAGAACTTAAAGTCATTTAATGATTTGATGAAAGAGCTTATTTGAATTAAATCAATTAAATCAAGTTTTATTTGAAGAACATGTTTCAAATAAAACATTTTTTTGTCAACTTGGATATTAGAGTTTATTAGTATCTAAATTACCAACCTAGATAGAACATAATCATATTCATTTTTGCATCTTTCAACATAATACATGTATAAGAATCAGAATCGGAAATGTATTTCTTTTACTAAATTCTGTTAACAATCTTGTTTATTTATGAAGTTTAAATCTAGTTCAAACACAATCCCCCATTTTAATATTATTTGTATTATGTGTGAAAATATGGCAAGATAAGAAGTCATGTATTCCTGTGGACCGAACCTGCTTACTCTATACTATCTTTAGTATAAGAAATAGCAGTGACTTGAGCTTTATTAATATTATTTAATCCTATTATTTGTTGGTTTGACACACCAAACATTGTTCGATAGTTGAACAAGAGGTTCCATAACCTTGAGGTGAACGGTTTCTGGAGGGAATATTCCTTATAGATAATTATGGAGTAAATAATTACCTAATTTAAGATATTAATATAATATTTAAATTAGGGTTATCTAGGTTTTCCAAGTTACATTATATAATGACCCCTTGACCTTGGATTTTCGGTTATCACATTATCTCTAAGGATAGCCGAAATCTCCATATCCCATTTCCTCTCTCTTTAAGTCTCCTTGTTACCAGGATTGTGTGTGAACCATCAAATGAATGAGAATTTTGGTGCTAGCTTCCAAGTGACTACAAGAAGGGTTGTGATTGATTATCTACTAGTATAATCAAAAGGTATGTAACCCTAAACTCTTTTGTTATTTTCGAAATATTAGGGTTCTTGATGTTCAATTGGTTATTGCATTAACTAAACATAGATCCTTTAGGTTGTATGTGAACTTAGGGTTTAAGTTTTTCCGCCAAATATGATTTTTGTAACCTATAAAACCCATCCATTGTTACTTCTAACAAATGCAATAGAAGGGTGGTAGAAGACCGAAGCAAAGGTCAAGGACGAGGACAATGTTGACAACGTTGATGAATAAAAGGTGTGAAGGAAAAAAAAGTAGGGGCATGTATCTTTTGTTTAATTAATTTCCTTTCAAATATAAATTATAGGGTAAATAAATTACAAATTTATATATTTATTGAAACTACAATTACCTAGTTAAAAACTTAAGATTTTGGTCTTCTCACTCATGGCTTGATTTTACAGTCTCCAAAAGCACAAAGGTATCACATGCATGTCATGTCAACTTTTACGCTGTGGTTCTTGAGTTTAAATTTTAAAGAGGGGGAGGAAAGGAAGAGAAAGGGGTAGAACGGAAGAAGATGGAATGAGAAAGAAGGGATAGATGCGTTCTCGAGATGAAGGGGAGGGAAAGAAGTTTTACCATCACATGACGTTTTTACCTGATTTAGGGTTCATCATATGAAGCTTCATCAGAGGGAAGAAGAGGGAGGAAGACAAGGCTAAATCAGTCTTTTGTTGATTTCCTTTTCAGTCCACCCAAAATAAATTGAGCACGAGAACATGCTCCCCTCCTAATCTCTCCCTTTCTTCCTTCAAAAAAAAAACTCAATAACATACTACTGTTAGTAACTATAATTACACAAAAAAAAAAAACTTTAATATGCTTCTTAGCAAGTCAATTGAGACTTTATGACCCTGTAGTGCCAAAAACAACGTCGGAGACCTTGTAAACCAAAAACAAAGAGTTTGTAAGGCTACGGTAATATTATCTCTTATGTAACTTTTAACTTGTAAGAATTATATTATGAGTAACCTAACCAAATGTTTAAAGCAATGTTGACTACCATTTTTTTTCTTGGAAAAGTTTGGAGTTATAGTGTTTTTATAGCCGCATCAGAAATAAACTCCTATTATACATCATGAATATCTTTACAAAACTAATATATAATACATTTATCAAAAATAATTGTGTTGTTCGTTGCTTGGTTTGTTTTATGGTTTATTTTTTGGCATGTTTGGTGCCTTCTATAATTTTAAAATTTATTAGATTAATCTTTAATATCTTTTATTATTTTTCTTCTAAATTGTAAGTACAAGATAAAGTTTTGGAGTTATATTGTTTCTATAGCTACGTCACTAATAAACTCATATCTATCATTCTTAAACGTACATCATGAGTATATTTACAAAACTATTATTTCATACATTTATGAAAAAGTTATTAAGTTATTGTGTATTGTTGGTTGGTTGGTTTATTTTTGGCATGTTTGGTGCCTTTTATAATTTTAAAATTTATTAAATTAATTTCTAATTTGTTGTATTATTTTTCTTCCAAGTTGTAAGTACTAGAAGATAAAGTTTTCTTGTAGCTAAGTCAATAATAAACTCTTGTTATCATTCTTAAACTTCAACGTGCATCATGAGCATCGTTACGAAACTATTATATCGTATATTTAATTTGATGTGTTGGTTGCTTGGTTTGTTTTATGGTTTATTTTTTGGTATGATTGGTGCCTTTCATAATTTAAAATTTTTATTAGATTAATCCCTAATTTCTTTTAATTTTTTCTTCAAAGTTGTAAGTACTAGAAGATGAGATTATTTATTTATTTATTTTTGGAAAAAACTTGTAGACCAAATTTGAGGCTTAAAGATCCAAGTTGGAGACCGAATTCGAAGCCCACTCAACGACATAAATGGGTCCTAGTCCGCACCTTACTAAAGACTTTGAAAAATCCATGATGTCCCTACTTTCTTACCAACGGTTTTTATTTTGGCTCATAAAAATTACAATTAGCATGTGTTTCGTTTATTGTTTTTGACCATTTTTTAATTTATTTAATCATACATATAACCTTAAAATTAGGCCATTTCAAAAGTGTTGGTATGTTCATATTGTTATTGCGATAAAGATTAAGATGAAGATGATGTTCTTGAAATAAAGATGAAGATACAATTTGAATGGAAATTGTATGATTTTATTACGAACCAGGAAAAACTAGGGATGGAACACATGTGCATTGTCAAGTTTTTGTAAGTAGGCATGAGCAAAAGAACCGAACCGGTCGGAACCGGCCCGAAGATGGAAAATGTTATTAGTGGATTAAGAAGAAGGTGTGGATGACATCTAGTGGTAAATTTAGAATAGAAAAACATGTGGCTCTCTAAATGGATTTAATCAGACCAATTCAAATGAAAATCGGGTTTAACTAGAAAAATAACAAATTCAATATGTATAAAACTAATGGTAAGAGAACCAATCCCAAACCGGTCTTTCATTTTTTTTTTATACTATATCTAACTTAAACTTGGAATTAAGCCGATTTAGATTAGACCTTAACAAGCTAAACTTCATAGCGTGAAAGTATAAAAGATGTAACATTTATTTACAGTGGAAACCTCCTACACTTTCTAAACTCTTCCTACCACCAAATATGATGTCTTATATAGTCTACTAAGCATTAGCGTTGCATGAGATATAAAAAAATATTTTATATTAAAAATAACTAAATCATTGTTATTAACAATTAAATAATAATTAAAAATATAAAAAATGATTTTTAGTATTGTTATTATGTTGAACTATATATTAGGAGATAAGGTTGGAACTTGAAATTGTTTTGCATATACAAAGCTATATTATTAAAATAGAAAAAAAAATTAAAAATAAATAAATCGTTATTGTTATCTATTAAATAATAATTTCATATTAAATTAAAACGTTTATATTAAATATTATCATTATGTAGAAAATATGATAATAGAAACATCTTTTTATCTATCTTAAATTTTATCATTCCGTACAACATAGGATAATAGAGACAACTTTTAATCTTAAATAGTAAAAAAAAAATGTTTTCTATCATAAATATTACCATAATTATGTAGAACATATGATAATAGTGACGTCTTTTATAAGGTTAAAACTTTATATTGTATTATATACAGGGTCGTAAAACTTAGCTAACACAACCAAATATTCGACATGATACTTAAACTCAGCCTCCAATAAAAGTGAGTTTGCCTAAATAAGCTAGAAGACCCTCGGATCTTTATTAAACTCGATCCAAATCTAAAAGATACGGTTTAAAATTATTTTTAAAATTCTAAAATTTAATTGGTCACTTGTCGACAAAGACAATCTCACCAAAGAATACACTCAACGTCCTACAAAGTTAGATGCAAGGAAGATCTCATGGCCTAGTCCCTTTGAAATATTTCACAACCTTTCATGTTTAAAGAGGAGGAATACATTCTCTTGTTTACTTTCACAATCAATGTGGGATGAAGACATTTTAATTAAACTCATTTCTTTATTGGCCAATAATTTCATTTTGTTAAATAAAATATTATATAATAAAAAAAAACGTTATCCAGAAAATTTATTATTTAATAGTTCAATTTTTCAGTAATCTCGTAAGTTGCTATAAAAATATAAGTTTTTATTGAATAATTTTTTGTTAAATCCTAAAATCATAAATTTAGTTAGGTACTTAATATAGAATTTTGTTTATATATATTTTCATGATTCAAAATGTCATTATAAAATGAATTCATTTATAAAATATAATCGAGTATATATTTTGTGCTTTTGAATCAAAGTGATTTTTCAAACAATTATAATTTTATGTTTAGGTAGATTTTTTTTTATATTTATATAACTCTATGTAACTTATAATATTATTATAAAAAATTTGAATAATCATGGGAGTTTCAAATATATGTGGTGAAAGGAAAATGCTTCATTTATTGGTCCAAATTGATCAAACTCAGACCGATTCAGCTTAATATATCAAACTACATAACGTTTTTTGTATTGAAACCCGGTTTGTATATATTTTGTGTTTTTGAATCAAATTTATTTTTCAAACAATTATAATTTTATGTTTAGGTAACTTATTTATAATATTATTAGAAACAATTTGAAAAATCATAGGAGTTTCAAATATATGTGCTGAAAGGAAAATGCTTCCTTTATTGGTCCAAATTGATCAAACTCAGACCGATTCAACTCAATATACCAAACTACATAATGGTTTTGCAACTGAAACTCTGTTTGAACCTAGAAAAATCATGTTCAAAACCATTTTCGGGATTCTAAAACTTAAATGGACAGATGCCAATAAAGACAATTTCACCAAAGAATACCCTCAACATCCTAAAAAGGTATGCATAAGGAAGTTCTCATGGTTTGGTCACTTTGAAACATTTCACAACCTTTCCTATTTATAGAAGAGGAAACATTCTGTTGTTTACTCTCACCATCGATATGAGATGAAGACATTGTAATAAAACACGATTTCTTGTTAATAAAACATTATTCAACTTATTTAGTAAAACATCCTTTCTCTTGTGTACCATTTCTTTATTGTGCAATAGTTCTATTTTTTCATTAGCTCGTAAGTTGCTATCCAAAAAAGACAATTTCACCAAAGAATACCCTCAACATCCTAAAAAGGTATGCATAAGGAAGTTCTCATGGTTTGGTCACTTTGAAACATTTCACAACCTTTCCTATTTATAGAAGAGGAAACATTCTGTTGTTTACTCTCACCATCGATATGAGATGAAGACATTGTAATAAAACACGATTTCTTGTTAATAAAACATTATTCAACTTATTTAGTAAAACATCCTTTCTCTTGTTTACCATTTCTTTATTGTGCAATAGTTCTATTTTTTCATTAGCTCGTAAGTTGCTATCCAAAAAAGTAAGCTTTTATTGAATAACTTTTTGTTTAATTCTAAAATCATAAATTTAGTTAGGTACTTAATATAGAAAGTTTGTTTATATGTATTTTTCAATATTCAAAAGTTCATTATAAAAATAATTCATTAATAAAATATAATATGCGTATATATTTCGTGCTTTTGATCAAATCGAATTTTCAAACAATTATAACTTTATGTTTAGGTAGATGTTTTTTTTTTATATTTATATAACATTATGTAACTTTTTTTAAAATATCATTGGAAACAATTTGAAAAATCATGGGAGTTTCAAATGTATGTAGTGAAAGGAAAATGCTTCTTTTATGGTCCAAATAGATCAAACTCGGACCGATTCAACTAAATATACCAAACTGCATATTTTTTTTCTAGTGAAACCCGGTTTGTATATATTTTGTGCTTTTGAATCAAAGTGAATTTTCAAACTGTTATAATTTTAGGTTTAGGTAGATGCTTTTTTATATTTATATAAAATTATGTAACTTATTTATAATATTATTGGAAATAATTTGAAAAATCATGGGAGTTTCAAATGTTTGTTGTGAAAGGAAAATGATTCCTTTATCGGTCCAAATTGATCCAGCACCGGTTTAACTGAATATACTCAACTACATAATTCTTTTTCTAACTGAAACATGGTTTAAACCTAAAAAAATTCGGTTCAAAACCATTTTTAGAATTCTAAAAGTTAACTGGACATTTGTCAATATAGACAATCTTACCAAATAATACCTTCAAAATCCTACAAAGGTAAGCATGAGGAAGTTCTCATTGTTTGGTCCCTTTGAAACATTTCACAATCTTTCCTATTTATAGAAGAAGAAACATTCTCTTGTTTACTCTCACCATCGATGTGGGATGAAGACATTGTAATAAAACACTATTTCTTTTTATTGAACATTATTTAACTTATTTATAATATTATTGTAAAAAAATTAAAAAGTCATGGAAGTTTCAAATGAATATGGTGAAAGGAAATTAAAAAAGGGGATTTCAAATGCATGAGATTAAGGAAAAAATATTAACTTTTTAAGTATGTATGATACTTTTTTTTTTTTTTTTTTTTTTTTTTTTTTTTTTCAGCACTATAAAATTTAGATGGGCCTGAGACCCACTTTCCACGTACTAGGATTAGCCCCTTATAACATATTGGACGTTACATGGACAAAAGAAAATATGGCAAGAATAGGTCATAGCGGATTAGCCAATCAACTCGAATGCTAAAGAAAAGCCTTTGGTTAACTCGAATGCTAAAGAAAAGCCTTTGGTTAATTGGTTACCAATTTGGAAATATGGAAAATTAGATTACTTGATGTTAGCCTTATCCATAAAAGAAATATATTTTTATTTAGTCACTTCAAACCGAGGTCCTAAAGATTAGATCTTTCACTTTGCAATATCGTAATCATAAAATCAAGATCATAAGATTCTATTAAAAATATTTTAAAATATGAAAACAACATTTTCATCCGAGGGTCAGTCATTCAAGCTAAAAATACATAGTTTAAAATATAAAAAATACATCTAAAATACAACATACATCAATATATAATAATAAACAATACAAAAGCGTTTTTTAAGACTCATATTCATTTCACTTAGCCAAAATAAGATATTATAATTTTTAAAAATAATAATAATAACAATCCTACAATCTTACATCCCATCTTACCCAAAACCGGTATGATCATAAACAATTTACCTAAGTAAGATCTTAGGATTCTACATAATTTTAACAAGTTTGCTTCAAACTTCATTTAGCTTATGACTTTTTTTTTTTGTTTATTTTACAATATAAAAAACATCAGACATAACACTGTTTGCATTAGCCACGTATATTTCCTCTAAATCACATTCACTCATTTCATCTTCGAGATAACATTTACATGATCCCCATTTCCAAACCGCGTATATACAACATACAACAAAAAAAAGTCAAAAACAAAGACCATTTTTGTCAAACATACGTCAAAAATCCTAGGCTTCCATTATAGATTTATAGGCTTCCAAGTTACAACAGCCTCTTCTCATTATGCTACTAGATTACAGCAAATCATATTGCCAAGTCATATTAAATAGCTACCAAATATTTTAACATGATCCAACCACTTCATTAAATATCATCAACCCAACACAATAACCTTTCATACGCCATTAACTCAAGCATCATGAAGCAAAGCTTCTGAAAGCATTCATTCTGTTATGTAAATCACTAACAACATTAGATTCACTATTTAAAACCAACAACTATCCATATCTAAATCATCCCCCATACACCAAAAACAAAAAGGGAAACACAACCAAAAAAAAAAAACATCACGATAACAAAACCAAATCTAAATCCCAACATATTTCACCTTCTACACTTCCACGCAGAAACCGAAAAAAGTGGCCTATCTTGCCAACACATAACCACACACCCATTCTCTTCTTTAATCCGACACCCATCACAACTATACCCTTGAACCAATCTTCTAGCTTGCAACAAAGCGTAATAACTCAAAGGCACACACCCAAATCCACTCAAATCAAGCCTTTGAACCCATTTATCAAGCTTTTCATGTCTCTCTTTTCTCTCACTCCCTTCACATGCTATAATATTCTTGATCTCTTCTCCAAACAACATCTTTTCAACTTTCAATCTCTCCATTGATGTTCTTGGTAATGTAGACTCCAAACAATCAAACAAAGCCGCATAAAAGTATAAAGATTCTGAAAGGCGTTCCATGAGAGACGATTTGTTGTGATTCGAATCTTGTTCGGCTACAATCATGACTTTAGGTGATAACCCACGTAAACTATTTAAAAACGAGTCGATTTTTGAGCTCGAAAATGGTGAAGATGAAGCCGTGTCTTGACTCGGGCTATACCCGTTTCCCAAATCCTTTTGTGAAATTCCGTTTGTGTCCTTGGTTGTTGGTGTTACTTCCTCGGGTGCTAATAAAGAATGGAGTTGAAGAACCGAGCTAATAGCTAAAGCTTCGCCCGTTTTCACATTTAGTTTCTCGAAATCAAGATTTTCGATTTTGCTCAAAATGGGATTGAATTGAAATGGGATGTCGAGTTTTTCGGCTTCTTCGATTAAAATACGCGCCATTTGGTCTAGAACTTCTTTTTGTTGGTGGACCCCGGTGATGCGTAGATGTGGTGGGCCCTCAGGGCGTGCGCTCAGGTCACGTAAGAGCGCACGCCACTGAGTGGGCTCGGAGGCGTTAAGATCGATCACGTGAACGATCTTTTCGCCCTCCATAGCTTCGATTATCACTTGATTAGTGATAACGAATGCTACTTTTAGATAAGGGAAGTATTCGAAGAACATTTTTCGAACCAAAATGTTCTCGGATGCGAATGGGATTTTGGTGGAATGAAGAGCTTTGTAGATTCCTGGCCATGTTTTGAGGATTCGATTTGCGAGTGCTTCTGCGAAATATGAAGCGATTCTTTGCATTGTGTCGCCTTCTGGGGAGGAGAGATGGGAGATTTGGTCGAGAGCGATGTTGGCATGTTCGAAGTTTCCTGAAGCTACGTGTTTTGCACAAGTGAGGAGTAGATGGATTAGGCATAAACCTCGTTCTTCTGATTTGAGTTCTTTGAGCCATGGATATGGCGATCCTGTGAGAGGTGAGATTGACATTGATGGGAAGGTTTGGACGGGTGTTGAAGTCACAGATGATGACCCATCATCTTGAAACATTGGATTTCTATATGAATCTGGTTTTTTGTTTCTCAGAAATCGGATGTTGGGTTCTGTTTGAAACTAGAATTCAATTCTATGAACAAGCGAAGCTAAATTGGTTTAAGTTACAGATAATGGATGGGGTTTTGGTAATTAGAACAGAGAAATAACTCAGAAGAAAAAGAAGAGAGAAAGAGTAGTACCAGGGAGAGTTTTCGTGGAGAAGAACTACCCAAGAAATCGAAAGAACAGTAATTGCTTGTTAGGATTCCAAAATCATCAAATACCCCTTTCAAATCCCATGAAAATTCCCTCAATTCAATCACGCGTTGTCGTGTAAATGACTTTGCGGGAGGAATTAGAAGCTGAAACAATCAAGCGAAGAGCAATTCCTTACTGGGTTTCTGAAATTCATCAAAATCCCAATTCGAATCTCATGAAACCACTCTGAATTGGAAGAATATAAGGGCCTTGAAGTGGGTTTAGGGGTTTCTAGATGGAGAAAGTAAGGACGAACAGTTGGGGGTTGAGTTAAAACCTACAACAACCAAAAGAACAAAAATTCTTTACTGGGTTCTGAAATTCATCAAAAACCCACCTCAAAATCTCGAAGCAATCCCCTCAATTGAACTCAGATAACAACATTAAATAAGAATTTTGGGAGATTTTGTAGAGAGAGAAAGTGAGGAACAGTTGGGATTTCAATGAATTAAAAGCTAGTCAGTCAGGCGGTTTGTTCTTTGGTTCAAAGATGCAGTGTGAATAAAAGAGAGATAGGAGACAAATGGCGTGAGATTTGTTTTTATCTTCACCGATTTTGTGTCGCTTAGTGTTGCAGGAGAATATGTGAATTTTGTGAAGAACAGTGTCCTGTTTTATTTTCACCTAATTTGAATAAAAGAAAAGCACTTTGTCTTTCTCCTCTATTCCAAAAGTGCTTTTTGCCAAAATTTGTCTTCACTTAAGGTGGATAGGGAATCAAGGATACAAGAAGAAACCTCAAGCCACCTTAATCTTATAATAATATTAAGAATGAATTACGCCTTTCGTCCATGTGGTTTTCTCAATATGACACTTTTGGTCTAGTTATCACCATTGTTAGAAGTTTGGTCCGTATTTCAAACTAAATAAGCACATTTAGTCCTTCGAACTGATCATCGATAGTTTCTTACCGTCAATACCCCTCATGTGCATGCCACATGAGGATAATGTGGTCTTTTTACCCATTCAACATCTCATTTATTATAAAACTCTCCCCTCTTCCATCTTTCTAATCTGTAACTTTAACTCTAACTCTAACATCTGTTTTACATATAAAATATTATTATGATGGGTGTAGCTTGCCTATAGGACAAGTAAGAGGAATGAAACGTGAACCTTGCTTCAGTGCGTGTGTTAGATGTGCGTGAGTGCACAATCATTAAGAGATTGTAGTATAAACATTGAGTATTATTTTATGTCAAACATGCGACGCGTACATGAGGATTGCACGACGTGTTGCAATATCAACATTTTGATCAGGAGAAGGAGGGTGTGATGTGTACTAGTAGTAAATGCGACACATAGAGTTTATTGGACGTGTACATTGCTAATTTAAGAGTGGTAACATACTTTACTAAACACGACACATAATGTAGAAGTGACGCGACATGTTGCAAGTACAATGTTATGATTGAAAGAGAACACGACGGACATAGATTGGAATACAATGCAACTAACTCGCACAAGACACGTAAAAGATATGCATGCGACACATATTTGCCGACTCGGTGTAGATGTTGTACTTAATGTCTTAAGTCAGGTTTTGTTTCATTATTTTTCACTTGTACGTATCACAGACTATGGGAAAGTGAAACTGGTGATCTTGAATTTAGATTGGAGCTAGATTCATGGAGATTATGTATCTAGATCTACTAATTAGAAATTTAAAGTAATCATATCCCCTTAACTGTTAATTTATGTGATTATGGTGAAATTGGAGAGGGTGATGAAACCGTAGATCGCAAACGAAAATGTTGTTATGTAACACCCACAGATTCGGGTTAGTCAATTTAAAGATAATAAACGTTAAAAAAATGAATTTATAATACAAGATTATTTAGAAAAAGTAATCTTAACCAAATTCATAGTATATATGACAAGGATTCTGTACATATAAAGAACACCGAAATTCAACTTTGTATAAAGAAGTTATGCTTCTTTGAAGTTTCACGATTAAACCGACATGGCTTTGTGTATCGTAAAAAGTGAAGTTATGATAAATTACCTTTTTAGCCTAAGTGATTTAAAAATTAAAAAAAAAAAAAAAAAAAAAAACTTGTAGTAGTCACTAAACCGAGAGTGTGGATATAGAGAACATTCAAATCTGATTTCGTAAAGGGAAGTTATGATTTTTCGAAGTTTCAACGCAACAGTATACGACTCAGAAACCAAATTAGAGATCAGATGATTGTTAGAAAAAACAATCTGAACGAGAGTTAAAGATCTCGTCAAGATAGATACAGCTGAGAAAGGATATCATATGAGAGAGTTATGAAATTTTATTGGACTTTAACAGTCTAAACCTGTTAAAAATATAACTTTAAAAATAAAGTTGAAATTAGCCAACAGAGTCTAAATGAAAGTTGTAAATCTCGTCGATAGCTACACTGCATTTTTTTATTATTCTCCTTGTTTTAGAAGCTACTCGACGAGTCTGTAGCCCTAACTCGTCGAGTAGCAGCAAGTCTGCACGTGGATTTAGCGTGGCGACTCGGCGAGTCCGTATTCCTGACTCTGCGAGTCCGCCAACCTGGAAGAAACCCTAATTTTAAGGGTTTGCACCCTATTTAAATGTCATTATAGCTCCATCCCAGCCTCCAACATCTTTAGAACGTTTCCCCTATAAACCCTAGCCCTCCATTGTTGAGTTTGAGTGATTCCTTTCTAATTAGAGTGTTTTGTGTGCAATTTTGGAGTTGTAGAAGAGAAGGAAGGAGAGAAGGTCCAAAGGAGAAGAAGGCGATCCAGAATCTAGTCCTCATTTACTACACCTTCTGGTAATAAAGCCCTTACCTTGCTTATCTTTCTACTAGATCTTCATATATGCTTGTTTTTACTACTTTTAGGACATTTCAAGGTCCAAACCCGAGATTTGAGCTCTCTTAGGAGAATGAACCATAGATCTGGATATTATTGAGCTCCAGGAACTCAAAGTAGCTACCTTTATGCTATCTACGCCTTGTTTCAAACCTTATGTTCCCGATCGTTTCCCGATTGTTTCCCGATCTGAAAGTTGTGAGTTGAACCAGTGAGTGGAAAGGACTCGGCGAGTTAGGACAAGGATATGGAAGTAGAGGGACTCGGTGAGTCTACGCTTTGACTCGGAAAGTCCAAGGCAATCTTCTTACCCTCAAGAACAGACTCGACGAGTTGTTCATACAACTCGGCGAGTCATAGTTTGGACAAGTTCATATGATGAAGGTGAACTCGACGAGTTGTTCATACAACCCGACGAGTCGAATGAAGGATGACTCGATGCCATTATATAGGGAAGCTCGTCGAGTCTTCACTAAACTCAGCGGGTAGGATCGGGCAGGAACTGTTCGAGAGGACAAGGACTCGACGAGTTGGCGGTCCAACTGTAACACCCAAAGTCAGGAAGGCCAAGAAAGGAAAGGAAACCCTAAGTTTAAGGGACGAATCGTCGAGTCCAAGGAGGAACTCGGCGAGTCCGAGTGGGATCCTGGTCAAGGAGTAAGTGACCAACTCGGCGAGTCGGCTAAGGAGACTCGGCGAGTCTGGTCTGAACGAGGAAAACCCTAAATCCGGGACTTGGAGCCTATTTAAACGTCTCATTCTCTTCCCTAGGGTTCCTTTACTGCCTCTCTGACCCAGAACACCGAACCCTAAGCCCCATTGTTGCTCATTCAAGCTTCCAAGCCATTTTTGGGTGATTTGAAGGAAGAAGAAAGAGGGAAATCATTGAAGCTTCAAGGATTGGCCTTAGATCCGGGGTTTGTGGAACCTTTTAGAGTTATTGAAGGTACTAAGTCGTCTCCTTCAATTAGATCTATTCTAGTTATGAGTTTTGGGGCTTTTAAGCCATGTTTAGATAACCATTTGAGTTAGAAACCAGATCTGAAGTTGCTACTTCGGATCTAAACTCATTTTAGCCTAGTGAAGCATAAAGTAACTGCCCTTGAGTTGATTATAGAGCCTCCTTTCCTTAAACCCTAATTTATGGTGTGTTTAGCCTAGATCTCCTTCTATACATGTAAAGTTTGCAACTTTACATGAGGAATAGGCTTGGGAAGGGCAGATCTACAGTTTGGAGTCCATGCATGACTCAAAGTTCCTCTGCATGTATGAAGATCTGAATGGACTTGGCGAGTCCTTTGAGTGGACTCGGCGAGTAGTACGAAGATTAGGAGGAACTCGATGAGTGGGATGTACAACTCGTCGAGTCGGATGAAGATTGCCTTGGACTCGGCGAGTCTGTTCTTGGACTCAGCAAGTCAAGTCGTGAAACCCCAAACCCTTCAAGTTGAGACTCGAATCAGTGAGTCGATTGGAGACTCGGTGAGTTGGACAGGTCGGGACTCGGATATCGGTAGACTCGGCGAGTCGAGTCGCGAATGAAAGGACTCTAAGCATATGAACTCGGCGAGTCAGTAGGTTGACTCGGTGAGTAGGGTTGACCTGGAACTCAGACTATTCATGATCATCCCAATGATGTAGGAAATGTACTAGTGTGCCATGATTTGATTGGAATTGTACTAGTGTACCAATGATGTAGTCACCTAACAAAGTATAGGTGACAACCACCAGACTATTCATGATCATCCCATGGAACTCAGGAAACGATGGGCTTCTTGCATATTTGATGAGCTTGGGCAGCGATGGACTTCATTGTGCCATGATTTGATTGGAGACACAAAGAACATAAGATCATTCGGCGAAATTAGGTAGGAGTTGGTAGTATCCTTATGATGAAGCTTGCTTTAATGCTTGTTTTAGGGATTCCATATGCTTAAACTCAGGCTTATCGTTGATGTGCATCTCATCCTCTAGAAGAATTGCTTTTTCATTGACCTCTTGGGTGATGGTTCTTGCTATTCTCTATTTACTTCGATCGTGAGGCATGGAGTTGGAGATGTTAAGGTTGGGAAGGATGAGATTGGGAATGCCTTAGGGACTAAACCATGTCAAATTCCCATCAGACTACTTACGAATGTGGTGTATGTTCATTAAGGCATCTGAATCCAAAAGGCTCTTATTATCCATGTGTAACACCCTATTCCGAATCGTTTCCTAATTCGGGGCTGTGACCCGAGGATCAAAAAACATAAGGCTTAGGGCCTTTAGGAAAGAGGGATTTAGACCATTTTGGGTGTGGGTAATGTAGGTTAAAGGATCTGGGAGTTTGGTTGTGATTTGGAGTCTAAGGGTATAACCGTAAATTGGCAGTACAAACCTTTTATGAATTTTAGATTTTAGTTCGGAAAGTTTTAAGGTATCGATGAGTTGATAGAAATGTATAGCTTCTCGTTACCTGTGACAACCCGATATTTTGAATCAATGTAATGGCCTAAAAAGTCAAGAATTGTAACCCCTTTTAATATAATGAAATTATTGTCGAAAATAAAATGTTCAAGAGTCATCTACTGGATTTCATAAATGATAGTTATCATGTCAAGGTTTTCAGAAATATAAAGAACACTAAAATCCGAGTTATAACGAAGAAGTTATGACCAACCTAAGATTCACAACAAAACTGTCAATACGATTAAACGTAAAACAAGAAGTTTTAATAAAATACTTTTTAACATTAAGTATCTAAATGAAAATCATAGATATCATTAAACCGTGAACATACATAAAAAGAACGCCCAAATCTGACTTCGTATTGGGAAGTTATGATTTTTCGAAGTTTCGGATGTAGCAGTAGACATCTAAAAACTCGAAATAGAGATCGAAGGATTTTTGACCGAAACAATCTAAATGAGAATCGAAGACCTCAACAATGGTAGTACAACGGTAAAAAGTCTGTCGAAAACAGACATCGGATAAAGAAGTTATGGATTTTTAACGAACCTTTCGTGTCCCGGCCTGTTAAAAATAATATAATTAAAATAAAGTCAAAATTAGCCAACGGAGTCTAAATGAAAGTTGTAGAGTACATTCTCACCTACGCGTGGATATAAAGAACGTGAAAAACGGAGCTCGTACACAAAAGTTATGCAATTTAGAAGTTGGAAAAATCCATTTACGCCCCGCGTAGCAGAGGATAGGAGCCTCGTCCCATCGGCCACAGGCTCTCCCATCGGACAGAAGCCCTCCTATACGAAGTACGTAAGCAATGACGTCCCACTACGCCCCACGTAACCTCGTATGCCCAGCATACCGAGGCGGTTCAGCCCCCCTATAAAAGGGATGCGAGGGTTCCGAGAAAAATTGCTCATTTTCTATCCTTCTCTTGCGTTTTTACTCCGTTTTGCGTGAAAGAAATATCCTAAAGCCCCGGTTTTCATACCCAAGTCCCGAAGGAAGTTTTACGCTCCTGAGATTCCTGAAAATCCCAAGAAATCCGCTTTCTCCTGCCAAAGTTTTGTTCGGTTTTCGTCTCACTTTCTTCAATCTATCAGGTGAGTTCATACCCGTATAACTACGTTTTCAAATGCTTTGTAAATGCGTTTATAAACTTTTAAGGGGGGAATACAAGTAAACACATGATTATCCTCATGTGAAAAACATCAATCTCTTACTATACTTTTTGTTATAATCAATCATATGTGATTTATAACTACCATACGAAAACATTCTCATACAACATATCATGATAACACTTTATCTTTTTGGAATGAAACATGTTGTTATATAAATATCAAACACTTTATTTATATTTTGTATAAATGTTCACTAATGTTATACTTTACATACAAAATCGACACTATACTAGGGTTTACCATACAAACGAAATATACTTTTGGAAAAACGATAATAGGTATAGTTTACTAGATATTCATGAGATTTTACATAATATAAGTACTATATCAAGGTAATACTTTCATATACGAGAACAAATGGACTTTTCACTCGTAAATCTAATTGATACTAAGTTTTGTGAGACATTCAACTTCACGTACTTTCAAGTATGCAGTTAAAGTCCTGTATTATATACCATAATCTCTTGTAGGGAGAGTGTGATATTTGTGTATAGATCTATACGGGATTGACAATACCACACCTAAACTGTTAGCTACAGTTAGACCGGCAGGTCTGGGGTGACAAACGTCATAACATTCCAATACCTGAAGAATGTTGTTACATGCAGTCTAGGTCAATAGCATGGAAATAAAACTCACATGGAGTATTAAAAACATGATGATTTACGGGGTTATCAAATGTCTTAGTAATTTTATACATACTTAAATCTGTTATTCTAGACATGAAAAACTACTAAAGCATTACAGTTTGGAACTTTTAAACTACCACACACTCATGGAAAAATATTGGATTTTTCAGAAATAAACTCAGTGGTTTTATACCAAACTTACAAATTTTATACATAAACGCTTATGAACTCACCAGCTTAAATGTTGACACTCTTTCAAAACTACTTGTATGTCTCATGGATTCAGTAATACATGTAAACCCCAGCTTTTGGAGAAGTGACGCTAAGGCGTTAGTTTGAAACTCATTTTGTCATCATATTGTAATTTGTTTTGAACAAGTATCATTCAATAATGTAACTTTTAAATTATATATATGATGGTTGTTTTACTTTCTTTACTATGTATTCAACTGTTACGATACTACATAAAGTCATCCGCCCTCGAACGATTCCGCCGTTCTGGTTTGGGGGTGTGACATTACCTTTGCTGGGGATATAAGGATCCTCAAATTGGACTTAGAACGAAGAATTTATGGCCTTCAGAAGTTTGGTGGTATTAGGGTGGAGCCTAGTACATGGGGCATACATAGGAGTACGCAGGGCGTACCAGGCAGGGTAGTCACAAGATTCCTTTGGACTATGTTGGGCGTACTGGAAGTACGCATGACGTACTCCAGTCAGACCCAAACCCTAATTTAGGGTCTTGGACCCTATTTAAGCTCCTTAACTCAACACCAAACCCTCTTATCTTCAGCCTCCATCCCATTAAACCCTAGAAACGAAACCCTAACCCCCATTGGTGTGATTTTTGAGCTATTGGTGGTATTTCATGCATTTTGGTTCTCATTGAAGAATAAGGAGCTTTATGGAGAAGTGTGGGATTGCTTGAAGCTTTTGGATCCAGGCTTTGTGCATCTTGATCTACCTTCTGGAGGTATAAAGCTTCAAACTTTATGGCTCTCTAGTTTAGATCTAGTTTTGGGTGGTGTTTTTCCATGTTTTGGTCCCAAGGTTGTTGAGCTTGTGAGTAAGAGCCACTCCAGGATCTTTAATCCTCATTCTTGGTCCTTGTTGAGTTGTTAAGTCACAAAAAATGTCATCTTGAGGGTTTTTATGTATGCATGCATGAGTTGGTATTTTTCTTATGGATAAAAACAAGGATTTGGTCCCATTAAGTCATGCAAAGGTGTAAAGCTGCCAACCTACATGTTAAGACGCCCTTTATGGTCAAATAAGTCTTTAGTTGCTTTTGTCCTAACCATTAAGAGCTTATTCTGGACTTTTGGACCTTGATGAGTACGTTGGGCGTACGTAGGAGAGTATGCTTAACTTAATGCGGGTTTGTGTATCAACGACTTATACATCGTGCTTCGGCAGTCAGTACGCATGGCGTATGTTTCGAGTATGCAGGGCGTACTCCCCAGGAATCCATTTTGGGCCTTTTGGGGCATAGGACAATAGAGTTTGGACAAATTATGGGAAGGATAAAATGGTCTTTTACCCTTTAGGAAGTTGGATTATGGATTGGGCCTTGGATTTTGGGTTATTGGGTTAATTATCAATTAAGGTTGTATTTATTGTTAGTTCGTGCGAGTTTACACGGTTTAGTAACCCGAGTAGTTATCTGATTATTAACGGATTGTGGTGAGTCTCCTTACTATACCTGTGGGTTGAAGGAACCAATGTCGACCCACTAGGTTATGTTATGTTAGATGTCTTTGTGACTCTCGTATGGTATGTCGGGATAGGCCCAATTGTATGCCAGACTAGGCACATTGTATGACGGTCTAGGCCTATTTGTATGTTGGCTAGACCCATAGGTCACGGAGGGATATGACTATTGTATGTTAGGTAGGGTGATAGCTGTCTGTGTAACTTTTGCATTTATATGATTGAGCAAGGCCCATCGGTTTGGTAGGGCTAGGCCTAATATGGTGGGTTTGGCCCAATATTATGGATTGGGCCCAATATGAGGTCTAGGCCCAATGGTATGTATGGTATGTAGTATTTTTGGGAAATCACTAAGCTTTGTGCTTACGATTTTATGGTTATGGTTTCAGGTACTTCCGGTTTGAAAGGGAAGGGCCTGACTTGAGCACATTGCATTCAACTATGTTTCTGCAATGTGATATTTTTGGATTGTACTTTGATGATTGTATGAAGTACTTTTGGATGATTGAATACAAGATAATTGTTGTTTTGATTGAATTAAAAATGAATTTTTTACCTCATAATTTTTGGGACGTTACACCACGAGCTTGAAGTCGTTTGGAAATTCAATATCAAGTGCGCAGACAACAAGAGTAATAAATCCTCAGATATCACCAATCATTTGGGCTTGCATGTTGGAGCACTTATATAAAAAGAAAGATGTGAAGTCCGGTATGGGTTGAGGAGTGTCACACCTAGTCATGCATCATAGGAAACAGAGTTAATTCTTGTTGATTTGGTCGGCTTCTTTTAAGGAAAAAATAGTACAAACGAGGACTCGGTGGGCAATGCGGAGGCATGGATGAATGATGGAGGTTTCCTTGTCTTGAATGACACAAGAAAAGATTCGGATGGTGATTTCTGTCCAAAAGGTTTCATGAATGAACTCACTGGGAAGTTTGTTGTAAGTCAAATGGGTGCTTGCCGATGGTAAAACCATAATTTCATTCACCCTCTCATGACTGATCACATACAATTCTCCTATAAGATGGAATGCATCATTTTTTCTCTCGTTGTGTGGGCCGGAAGACACATGTCAAAAGATCATAAGTGTTGGCTGTGAGGTTAAGGATATTTTCCCATCCAATGTTAAGGAACAATTGAACAACTCCGTCAAGGACCCCTAATTCGATGAGTGTTCTCATGCAGACGAACTTTGTTGAACCATCATTCCTTGGCATACCCTTTTTGTAGTTCAAAGCTTTTCCTTTATCCATGGTTGGGAGCTTTCATGAGGTGGAGATGACAAACCTATAATGAAATCACCAAACCAACCAAACAAACCATCTAAATAATCCAACTCAAACCATATCGCTCCGTATGTACCACTAAATAAATCACCAAACCATTTCAAAATATGTATCATAGACTTATTTGGGTGCAATGTTATACAATAAAAAATGAATACATGCATGCAATGTAAATATATTAAAGGAAAGAGTGTACCCCATTGGTGCTGGCAACTTATGAATTTTGAAAATGCCTGTGGAAATTCAGAAATTGATATTCTTGTAAACATGCACCCCAAGTTGAAGCTTTTACTAACAACCCACGAGAATGAGTTCTCTCTGAAAATTTGAAGAATCCGACAAGGCCTGAAAAGTCTGACGAAAATTTCTGGCAAGATTTCCAAGATATTTTTAGTGGGGTTTGTAGCCTAGACTAAGAGGGGCACAAAGGTTGTATTGGAGTTATGGTAGGTGGCCATAAAACACCAAAAAAAATCAATAATGGTGGTGGTCGGATTCGGGCACAGGTCAAATGATTTCTTTAGTGGGGTTTTAGAGCTCATAAAATGGAAGAGAATGATGCAAGCTTCATCGAGTTCCGATAGAGGGTTTGACGGGAAATCGAACTTGAGTAAGACAAATGGAGGTTTATTAATGGAGTTTTGGGTGAGAAGAAACTTGGAGAAGAAGTGGAAAGACCCCGCTGTAGCTGTTTCTAGGGAAAAGGAGTTTTAATCGTCGGTTAAACCTGGTCAAATCCGATTCAACGTTAGTTAAGGACCCATGTTATGACAACCGAGAAAACTCCCATCACCAACCACCATTCGGAAGTAGTAGAGAGAGATAAATGTAATAGCTTAGTATTTTAATATTTTATTCATGAATAAATATAATCATATATGTTGTTACATTTAGAAAGAAATCGACGTTTAGGCTTAAAAATGAGTGTCCAAAAAGTTGTACAATATTTTAAAACGGTTGATATATTCGGAAAGTACTCGTTGACGTGATGACAAGGATATAAAATTAATAAAAATTTGACTCCGATTGGAGGAGTTATGATTTTTGTAAATAGTAAAATCAACCGCGCAAATAATTATTACGACATCGAAAAGGTACATAGAGATTGATTGAGTTTTGAATAAAGTTAAAAAAAGGAGAATCATAGTACTCCTCAAAATAAGAACTTTAGAAAAAAGAATCCCGAAAACGGGATCCGTACGAGAGAGATATGATTTTTGTAAAAAAAATCTTTTATTTTTACCCTCGTTAGGCAAAAAGATGAAAGTCAAAACTAGCCAAAACAATCTAAAGGAAAATTGTAGTACTAGTTTAGATCGTCGCATAGATATAAATAGGGTAAATATCGGAGCTTATACACATAAGCTATGGATTTTTCAAAAGCCTTTTTGTGCGTGCAAAGTGTTCGCCAAACGCACGACATGCATTTGACATTATATTCGATCGGCTTGCGAGTGACGTGGCCCATGGAGAGAGTTACATGTGGCGACTCCACGATCATCACACGCATCCAATATTGCATCGCGTGCACCCCAAAATTTTGCCTATAAATAGCAAGGTCAGCAGTCCCATTGTGCACACCCTCAAATTCGACTCTCTCTCCCTCTGATCAAGCTGCTCCTGTGGCACCCGCGGAGTCCCGAGCCCGAATCAACTCTACATCAACAGTATCACGCATCAAGGGTGAGTTCATGGCCTGACTTTTACGGTTTCTAAGATTTTACCTGGGGGGGGGGGATATATGCTTATCAAGCTGCTTTATCAAAATATAGTTTTATAAATATATCAGTAGTTTATGTAAAACATGAAACGATAGGATAATATGCCGTTAGAAACTCTACATAGTCTTATGAAATGATATTATTCCTAATATTTATGTACCCGATATATTAGGAAATTATTATACCTAGATGTTATGTTGACCAACTTCCTAAGATAACTTAGATCCTAGATTTAATGTTGGCCGAATTTAAGGATAATAATTATACTTAGCTATTACTCCGCCCTAATATCATGTTATCCAGATAATTGTAATTATTGTGTGTTTATATATATATATATATATATATATATATATATATATATATATATATATATATATATATATATATACAAGAATAATTATGGAATATTTAGTAAATTATAATTGTCTCATATATATAAATTATGATCAATTATATTTATATTTAGTGATAATTATGGAAGAAGACGCAATGATATGCAATGTACTTAAGTGTACCATAACCTATAAAAGAATATCTATAAAAAGATAATTATTATATATAAGGTTAAGTATATAAGAATAATTATGTAAATAAATTTGTATCAAAGAAAGACTAAATAAGGAAAAGATAAATGAGAATCAAACCTCAGATTAAATAAAAACGTGTTAGTGAGATGTTATTATTCATCATATAGCCCGATTAAATTCGTCTAACCCCGAACCTATAATCCCTAATCTTGCGAGAGCCAGAAAGATATGTATATATCTATACGGGGCTGGTAGCTACAATCTCGATAGGATAACTTTCTTAAGTATAAAAAATATTATTCGACGTCCAATGAAGGGTCGTCCGGGGTATATATCGGTCCATAGTGTCTATTATATGGGCTCATGGTAATGTTGTTCGGAAGATCTTAATTTAAACTGCCTAGAGGGATGCCTTTAAGTAGTTGTATGAGTCGATTAAAAAGGATTCGATAAAAATCATAAAAGTTTAGGATAGGTATTATATCTTAAAAGAAAGAAAGAGTTTTAGAAGAAAAAGGATTCAAATTAATTAAAAAGGATAAAGCAGAAAACTATAAAAACATGTGAACTCACCAACTTTATGTTGAATTTTTTAAAATACATATATTCTTAAGGAGATGAGTGTGGAGGATAGCTATGGAAGGAAGGAAATTATCGAGGAAGTCGTTGGAAATCAAATCTGTTTGTTTTATGTTTAGCTATGAATAGGAAATGTGCTTGAATATCGAACAATGTAACCCTTAATTAATTTATAGTAAATAAAAGAAACGTTTTTGCTATATTTTTTTGTGTATGGTTCAATATACCTGTCACTGTGATCCAATGTCCCTACATTGCATAGCCCCACGTTTCCGCTGCCGGCCGGGGGTGTAATAGATTGGTATTAGAGCTACAGGGTATAGCGAGCTAGTAATTCCTTAGGAACTACGACAATAACCTATATTATACACTCTAAATTAGTTAAATCTAAAAAAAAATATTACTATTAATTACCATATGGATATACGACTTATGGGAAAGGTGTCTTAGTTTGAACTGTTGATTGGGTTGCTAGATTTCAGAACGACTATATGCTAAAATGATCCTGCCCTCCGACACTTCTCACCTGAACGATCTTTACTTGATAGCCTTTAAGTAAAAAATATAGAATTAATAAAATATCCTTACTCAAACAATAATTAGATAAAGAGTTATATAAACTCTTATAATATACCAAAATATTATAAAGATCACAAAGCTGATCCATTTAAATACAAACATAAGATTTTAGGTAAAAAACAAATCCTAGGTTTAGTAAAGTACTGCGGCCATACCATAACTAGACCTAGAATGCAAAACTAAGTTTTATTATGGTTCGACTTGCGCACACCTAAACATGGATGTTGTAGTTGGCAATCTAAACGCTTAAGGATTTTATCGATTGATGTCACAACTAGCAAATTTAGGATTAAGATGGTTATCCAAGTCGAAACAATCTTGTATAAGCCCAAAACTCGATCCAATAGCCAATCCAATCAAATTTGGGCCTTAGCCCAAGCGTTCTCAGCCCAAAACCCTTATTGGACCAAGACTTCTTCTTAGGGCCCTATTGGGCCGATAACTTATTCACTTAGTCTTATTAGGCCGAAAACCTCTCTTTGGGCCTTAATGGGCCGAAAACTTCTATTGGACTTTATATTGGGCCTAAAACCCATACTTGGGCCTTATTTGGGATGAAAACTCCTTATTTGGACTGAAAACCTTTTATTGAGTATTAGTGGGCCGAAAACCTCTACTGAACTTTCCCTTTTGGGCCGAAATTTTTTCTTGGGCCAAGCGAAAACCGAACACCACTATTTTGGGCCACCCTTTGGGCCGAAAATCCTATGGATCGGTTATCTCTTAAACAAAAAAAAGAGAAAAGACAAAGTGGTGGTTAATAAGGGTGCCACCACTTATAACCCCCATGCACCTAGGTAAAACCCTCCATATATCCATGTTACTCACATCATTTAGCATCATGGTCAACTTCATTCTCCCTTATCTCTCAGTCGGTCACACATACCTACACACACTTCACAACTTCAAATTCCTCAATTAGCTCTCAAGAACATCCTTCTTCTCCTCTCCCAAAATCTCGAGTTCATCATCATAAAAAACCGTATTCTAAGATTCTTGGTAAGTTCTATGTTAAACTAAAGTGTTTTGTTTCATCTTTATGTTAAGAATGTTCCATTTACACACTTTTGTTGTGTGTTAAACTCTTAGAAACACCACCATTTCGAGAATCTCACCAAGAACACAAGCTAGGCTTGAAATTTTCTTCTTCTTATTCTTTTACCACTCGAAAACTCCAAGGTGAGCTTCATAACCCCACATTGTTTTGACCATCTTAAACTTAATGTTTTTTAAAACTGTTCAATATGCAAATAGTTCAGGTTTATACCATTCTAAAGACTACTCGCACACATTCATAGAAGTTTTCTACAATTTATGGTGATTTTTACAAAACTGTCTATCATTTCATAAATGATTTCGGAGCAGCCTGTGAAGATGAACATTTTCACACTTGTTTGAGAACACTAAAAATTATAATAAAAATTATGAACAATGTAGACTCATTTGATAAACTCTCAGAGTTTACGGATCCAAATTTTGACTTATGATGAGTTTTCTATAATTTCTCTAAAAAGTTGGAGTCAAAAGTCAAAAACTAAAATTTGTCTTTATCATACTAAAGGTTCTTATACTTGTGTTAGATGTAAGTTTATATGATATATTCTTTCAAAGAATCTAGACATTTTAAATTATAAGTATCTATATATGATTATATGAATTGTCTTGACAAACAAACTGGTAACAAGATATAAAACAAAATACAAAGCTTGATATTGTACTAAAAATGGTTTTATTCGTGAAATAGTCGTAAACTTGTTTTCATTATTTTGATGACTTAAAAACGGAGATATTATGCTATTTTCATAACTTATGTTGCAATTAGATATGTTCACAAAAGACTATTTATAAAAAGTATTATTAATAATTTAACAAAAATGGTATTACAAAACAGACTTCGTGACAGGAAGATTCGCGTGTCATAACATGTCTATCATAAAGCTGTTAAAACATGACCAATTAGTTGTATGTCATAAAGCTGTAAAACACGTGTCATAAAACTTCAGTCATAAATTTACTCTAGTGATGTCATGCTCAATATTCAATAATGGTAGTCAAAGTTTGCGTAAATCTGTTAAGGCTCTTGTGAGACTTTCCTTCACTGTACCTACCTAGTGTACACGGTAAGTCTTGTAGTTATAACCAGAGTCTCCCGGAGGGAGAGCGAGGTAATTGTGTATAGATCTATATGGGGTTGACACCCCCACACCTGAATTGTTCGCTACAGCTAGATGGGGCCAGTCTAAGGTGACAAATATCTTACAGAAACCGACGCCAGAAGAACGTCATGAACGACATATCATCCATATCAAGCATGGTTCTAGCGACTCAAATAGGGATTAACGAAATGATTTTGATTTACAAGAAGCTTATACTCCATTAGTTTTATTGAAAGAAATGAAACTATAAACTATTCTCTGTATAATATTCACTTCCATTGTGGTCTTAGGGTTTAAGACCACAGTTCACCTTTAAGAAAATACTGCATTTTCTGGAAATATACATTATTATTTATAAGGAAAAGATACAATGGAACTACTTTCAACTTCAGTTCATATTAATTAAAATATCGGATTTTCTGGGACAAACTCTTTACAAATATAAACAAAAGAAAACATAAGACATGCATGCATATATTCACGGTTTTAGAACGAGACTCCAAACCATTTTCATAGAAAATATCAGATTTTCTGAAGTACTACGAGAACTATTCTAAATAAGTGCAAAACCGTTTCAATACAAAAATGCTTATGAACTCACCAAATTTTTAGTTGACACTTTTCAAAATGACTTGTATTCTCAGGAAACCAGCTGACAGGTACTCAACCCTTCTTGAGGGTTGGCGTCGTCATTCGTGTTATTCCTACATTTCAGTTAATTGTATTCGACTTTTGAACAAATAAGTTTTGTAAACTATGTAATACTTGAAAATACAATGTCTGAATGTTTGTGTTGCTATGTTTCATTATTATTCAATTGTTATGATACTATACATGAAGTCACTCCATCCACCCCTAGACATTTCGCCGTTCTGGTTTGGGGGTGTGACAGATTGGTATCAGAGCATCGTTTATAGTTAACTAGTATATCAAACCATACAAGATATACAACTATAAATAACAATGGGACTAAAACACTTTAGCTAAGAATATACTTTAAAAGTATAAGTATTTTATAAGAACTATATATATATATATATATATATATATATATACTAGAATAGTATCATAACGAGGGCATAATAAAAGTAGTATGATGAGTTAAAGACTATGGGTAGGCCTTGGAATATGTAATTAGACCTCGAATAAATATATCCTGATCAACTATGTTTATCCGGGGTGTAACTAGCATATGCTGGGAAATAGTCGTAGTGAACGATGAGTCTAAACACTTACCAACACTAAGATACCAAGAACCAAACGCAACATTTAAAATACTATAGGAGTATTTTAGGATACCATATGACCCCCACCCTTAAACCCTCAACGTGTTTCACATACCTTTATTCTCGCACAAACGATATGGCTGAATTTCATCACGAAGACCCCTACTACCCGACCGTAGTAGCCAATGAATAGACCGAGGAGGAGCCAAAAGGGGTTCATGAGGAGAACCCAGAAAGAGGGTCCTGAAGAATACCAAGAGATGGACTATGAGGGGGAGGATTCTGATAAGGAGTCAAGCAAAGATGAAGGCACCAGAGAGATCCTTAGCGAGCCTTACCTTATCTGGAGCGGGCAAGAGACCCTTTCATCTCTCTCCTCCCAGGTATATAATCATCCAATATAAGTCCTATTGGTATAAACATACCTAGTAAGAAATATTAAGGGTAAGCTTCGTGACTCACCACAAGGGGGAATCCAGCTACTTGCTTGGCCAAGAGGAGACGACCAACAACCCGCAATGGACATGCACCATGCTCCGGGCCCCAACACCCTCCCAAATCAAGCATCGCCTCTGATTGGGACATAAGTAGCCTACCTAGACTTTTAGGTCCCAACTCTCCATCATGGAGTAATGGAGATCAGAGGCTAAGTCCGACATATGACAATGCAAATATGACATCCCCACGATGAACAAGAACGTCATTTAGAAACCTACTGAACTAGCACGCGGAACAAGAGAACCTTACGAGCCGTCTACACTCCTTAGAGGGGAAAGTGGCCACCATAAGACAACAACTCATTGCAGCCGAAGCTAGGACAAACTAAGCAGAGAAGAGGCCAATCATGAAATGAGTGAAATGGCTGAGCACCTTGTGCGTTATTTCAGCATATGAGCGTCACTACACTACTCACACTATGTCCTAGGGTTATTATGTCTTTAATCACAACTAGTAGTAGTAAATCATGAGAGATACACACTCCAAGAACCCATGTAATCCGAATCCATTAATTGTATTGATAATTATATTCTATTTTGATAAATTTAACGTTCGTACAATGCCTATTTCTACTCTTTACCATAAATACATCATACGAATGTAGGTCGGAATATTGAGAATCGTACAACACGTGAAATTTATATGTAAATATAGATGGATGTATACAACTGGAAACGACCATAGTTACTTACAAACTTGTTTCTCGTCATGCAACAGAATCATGTTTTCCCATGAAAATAACCAACACACTGACAAAAAGCCAATTCTACATATAGACTCTGCACCTTCCAAGTCGCTGTAACAGCTGCCGTGACTGCTGTCATGGCGCAACTCAACTCCAACAACACAAACGAAAATGGAAACATTGTCGACAATTCCAACCGTAGTAACAACCAAGGAAACAAGCTACAATAGTCCATACCCCCAAACGTATGATCACAAAACAAAAGTTCGGGAATGAGAAAGGGCGTAGTTCGACTCAAGGGCTTACCAAAAGGCAACAAGCTACAACAGTCCATACCCCCAATGGCCCTACTACCTCAACACTGAGAAAACCATATTATGGAAATCTCCCATACATCGGCAAGTGTAACTACCGTCATCATGGAGTCTGCAGGGAATTTTATTACGATAGGTGTAACAAAAAGGGGCACATCGCCCGTTTTTGTAGGACTGCGGTCCAATGCATCACTCTAAACCCTGGGATGGAATAAGCCTAGTATGCCACAAGTGTGGTGAAACAGGACATTTCAAGAGAGATTGTCCAATGGAGAGGAATAACAGAGGAGCAGGAGAAGTTTAACAACAGGACATGATGAAGCAACAAGGAACACTACTAGAATTTTTGGTACGTTTCCAAAAAACAAAAATTAAGCATCAAATTTTCACAAACAGTTTTTGCCAATTAAAATCATAATCATAAATTATTCCCTAATCCGAATAAATCATATCAATCATAGAAAAACTAAAGATCCTTACAGATGAGCCATGATGGCTTAGTGTAAACGCAAGGTCGTATATAATTAAAATTTTATAGGCTAAGAGTATGTTATTCCGCCTTAATTCCTACTCCTTGTCTGGTTGTGGATTTAGGGCAGGGCCATTCAATCAACTGTCTTTTCAATTTAATTATATACGACTAGGTTACACCAAAACATTATAGAGAGACCTACTAGGAAGCATACTACAAGATTTCATCAGTATTTATCCAAGTACTCGTACCTACTAGAACACCCTAAATCCGACACAAAATAGTCACAGAGATAGTAACAAGGATGAAATTGGTAGTGTTAATGACATGTGCATAGAACCCACTGTCATTCCAAACAATCATCCCCTTCCAAATATACTTAACATCATGGGTTGGCTTGACCCTTACCATATCAATTTCATGTGCTACAAAGAGACCTTTCGTCTTACCCGACCAATTAACAAAACTTTTTCAACCTATAACGACAAACCTTTGAATCAATCTCTTGCATTCGGACACATGAGTACCTATGTAAGAAGTACCACGCTCTTTCCTAGCCCATGGTAGAAATTAGAAACAAGAAGCAAAGGACACCGAGGGTAACCTAGAGCTTTATAACCTTTCCGAAGTAGTTCCCAGAAGGTCTTTCAGAAATATCACCTATATACCAAGATTGAGTTCGAAATCGACTCAAGTCTTGGAGCCATTCCAATAGCCAAATCCCTAATGCCACCTAGCACCAACATAAACACAGAAAGTTTCCGGTTGATAGGACGAACCAATAAGTAAGGGAATTATCAAACCAATACTTGTAACTCAGAGAGTACCTATCCGACTCATAAAGAGGAAACGTTAATTGTCTATAGGACCACTGACTACTAAGAGTCAAACAAACCTATCCTCAAGGATCGATATCCCCTATACCGAATCGAGGATTTATTCGACCAACTTTAAGAAACAAGCAAAGGTCGACATCCCACTAGCTCAGAAGTTCCGTAGTAAGAGACTCCCAAGACAACCTAAGAATTTTAAGGCCAACTACCTCACTGCGACCTTAACTTTAGAAACAAGAGCGTCCGCCTTAAGTTTTAGAGATACTACTTTTGGAGCGTCGAGTACACGATCCTCATTAGCCAGGACCATCCATTCACCTCACCATATAGGACGTAAATGCAGACCACCCTTGTGTAGGCTGAGATAACCAACACACGGCTAGCCAAAGGGCAAGTGCTCGATGATACTGTCACCAGCCCCGAAATCACCAAAGAGACAACCGAAGAGATCACCCAAACTCGAGCATGACTAGAGGCTTCTAGAAACTGACAAAAGAACTATGCAAGTAAGAGACATAAGCCCTTGGAATCCCAAGTTGATGATCGTGTACTGCTGAAGGTCTCTCTTTGGAAAGGGATGATACGCTTTGGAAAGCATGGGAAATTGAACCTGAGATACATCGGACCTTGGAAGTCCTTGCTAGGATTGGTTCGGTGGCTTATAAACTCCCGCTACCGCCTGAACTCAGCAATGTATGCCCTGTCATTCATGCGTCCAATTAAAAGAAAGGCCTACCTGGCGAAAATCTTGTTGTCCCACTTGACAAGATTGAGGTAGATAAACACTATCATGTCATCGCGGAACCCGTTAAAACAATGGACGGAAAAGTGAGGAGCTCCGTGCAAAGCCGCATTCCTACCATGGCGGTCCGATGGAGTGCCAAGCAAGGACCAAATTTCACCCAGGAACGCGAAGACCAAATAACGCAAAAGTACCCCCATCTTTTCCCTAGTTCTTGAAGACTACTTTAGAATAAATTTCGGGATGAAATTCCCTCTAACGGGGTATGATGTCACAACTAGCAAATTTAGGATAAAGATGGTGATCCAAGTCGAAACAACCCCATATAAGCCTAAAACTCGATCCAATAGCCAGTCCAATCAATTTTGGTCCTTAGCCCAAGAATTTTCGGCCCAAAACCCTTATTGGACCAAGACTTATTCATTGGGCCATATTGGACCCATAACTTCTTCACTTAGTCTTATTGGGTTGAAAACCTCTCTCTGGGCCTTAATGGTCCGAAAACTTCTATTGGACTTTATACTAGGCATAAAACCCATACTAGGGCCTTATTTGGGCCGAAAACTCCTTATTTGGACCGAAAACCTTTTAGTGAGTATTATTGGGCCAAAAACCTCTATTGAACTTTCCCTTTTGGGCCGAAAATTTTTCTTGGGCAAAGCCAAAACCGAACACCACTCTTTTGGGCCACCCTTTGGGCCGCAAATCCTATGGATCGGTTATGGCTTAAAAAAAGATAAATAAAAAGGGGTGGTTAATAATGGTGCCACCTCCTTATTACCCCCTATGCACCTAGGTAAAACCCTCCATATATCCATGCAACACACATCATTTAGCATCATGGTCAACTTCATTATCCCTCTTCTCCCTTATCTTTCGGCCGATTACACACACATACACATGTTGGATTAATGTCTAAGTCCATAACTATCATTGGTAACACTTGACCCGACCCGACATGGTCCATTTAGGTTGCATGGAATCGTGCATTTGGATAGACTAAAATGAGAGAAATAACACTTAAGGTTGGTTAATATATTATAAGTTATAATATATTAATAAAATTATTTAATTAGTATTGATCAATAATTAATGTAGAATTAATTAAATGATCAACAGAAGACTAATTAAATATATGGGTTGATTGTGTAATTCATCCATACTTGTATAATGGGCTAATGCTTCATGGATTATCAAAGTTGGGCTAAAACCCATAAGATGCTCCATGGTATATTTGAACCCATGGATCTAAGGAAATGGAAAGCCATGACAATTAGGGTTCACCTTAATTGTCACTAACTATATAAGCATCTTGTTGGTTACAAAATCGGACACTATGTGTAATAGAAAGGGCTAGCTGATTTTCATGAAGTGTGTATATTCTCTCAAGTCTTTCCAAGTGCATATGATGTTGTGTGAACCATTTTAGGTCACACTAGGGGCACTAGGAACTTAAGCTTCATGAAGACATTCTACATCAAAGAGGTATGTAATTCTAACTTGATATATTCATATGAATCAATGTTATTATGCTAGTTAGGATGAATACCTTGGAAAGTTTATATTTGCATGTATAATAGAGAAAAACATAGATCCAAGGTATTTAGGGTTGCATATACACTTAGGAGTGTTAGAATGGTCAGAACCCAACAGTGGTATCACAGCCTAGGGTTGTTTTCGATTATACTTGATGCAAACTAATTTTTCGAAGCCAAGAATCTGTCAGGACCTGAAACTTGACGAGTTCTGGAGGAAAACTCGATGATTTCATGTATTAGAGCATGAACTCGACGAGTTCCATGAAGAACTCGACGAGTTCCATGAAGAACTCAACGAGTTCCATGAAAAAGTTTGATTCCAATTATCTTGTTCATATGAGTTGCTTAGATTAATAGAAAAGGTTGATTGATTATGTGTCTTTGATCCATTTTAATCTAAGAATTGATTCTAAAATGTGTTTTTGTAACTTGTCCTCAAGTTACATGAAAAGTCACATTAAAGTTTCTTAAAACTCATAAAAGTTGGAAATGGTTACAAAATGAAGAGTCTTGTCCTCATTATATGGTTTTATGATTCCATAACTTGTCCTCAAGTTATGGAGGTTCAAGAGTCACTTCATTAAATCATTAAAATGTGTAACCTTAATTAGTTCCATAAGTTACAAAGAAGAAGAGTTACATTCTTTAATAGTTTAAAGTCTTCCATAACTTGTCCTCAAGTTATGGAACTTGAAGAGTTTTTTAATTAAAACTACTTTAAACACATAAGTTATGGAACTAATTAGTTTTGAATATTTTCAAAACTTGCCCTCAAGTTTTGGAATTTGAAAAGTTTTCTCTTATAAATACTTTAATTCCAAGTTAAGCCCTTATAATTTTTAAAGTTAAAATTCAACCTTATACTATATAATATTATAAGTTAATTATATATATATATATATATATATATATATATATATATATATGTATGTATAAGAGCAAGTCAGTCTTACCATTAGTAGGCCTGATTCATGATGCCGGTCTATAAAGGGGGGGGGGGTATAAGGTTAGTGCCTATAAAATGGCAGTTTAGTGGGTGTCCACTCTCACCCACCGCTTCCTTGACTGGTGGATGGTCGATAGCCGAATGGGTAGGACAAGGACTATAATTCTCCCTTCATTAAAAGTATTAATGATAAATACTATGTAACTAAACTCTTATAAATTCCCAATCATAGTTACTTAGGAAAATATGAATTTGGTGCTAACCCATGAAATTACACTTTGTACTTTGCGTAAGTCTTTAGTGGAGCGTGTGTGGTTAACCGACACACTAACCTGGATTTAACAATGTAGGCAAAGGGTAACTTAATATTTATCATAGTATCGGTGGAGCGCGTGTGGTTAACCAGCACATCGATTGAGGGGTAAATATTAAGGATACCAAGTATATTTGCATGGTTATTCACACCTTGTTTTGTGATCCTCGGCATCTCAGTCAGAAAACTTGAAGGACACACTCGAGATTGAAACATGCCATTGAAAAGTTTAATGAATCTCAAAAGAATCTAGGAGTTTCAAAACCAATTAAAACCTAATAATAAGTTTCGTTTATCTTGGTGGAAATTGGTGAATCTTCATTCACCTACCTTCAAATATTTTATAACTTGGATTACGACATCCCTCTTCCAAGTTATAAAAGTATTGTGTTGGGTCCTAGCCTTAATATTTCATATTGGGTGTTATATTAGGGACTTTAAATCAACTATCTTGAATATCTCCCAAAAGATGTCTGGTTTAGACATTTATGATCTTCCCAAATCTCTTGAAACAAGCTTTCCTAAATTAAGATGATGTCCCATGGAAATCATACTTCTTTCACCTCCTCCAATTATTCTCCCTAACCTACAAGTTCTTGAAAATTTTAAGGTCACTCAAGCCCTATTGGTAAGCAAAGGTCTACGTGTGATCACATCTTGTAGATGTAGTCACATATTGACAAAGCAGGAGAGTTGGGTGTCAAAGTCTAGAGGAAGTTGATGATCAATCACTTTCTAAGTTACATAGTGAGTTCCTTTGGGACACCTATGAAATAGACTATGACAATACCCTTAATGATCTTATCTATTTGCTTGGTGCTTCTAAATCAGCAATGATTTGGAACACTGGTGAAGCAAATATGATTGGAAGATCAACTTCCCAAACTTTCAATGGACATTGATAATGTAACATTGGATATCCAGTAAAGCTCTATCTTCCCAATGGAAAGGGATCGACCATAGTCAACTCAGTTGACCAAATGGTAAAGAGAGAGGCTAAGTCTGAGATAGTCCCATTATCAAGGGTCCATAGGTATCTGTTGCCAAAGGAAGGGTTATTGGTTGCGAAGCTGCCAAATTTACCTAAGGATGTTAAAGTTAATAAGTTTGACTCTATTTCAGGTAAAGTCCATTGTCTAACTCTATTAAGTTCCTACTTGGAGATTCTTATTAAATGATGTGACTGGGTCACATGTTGGTGGTTAAGAATCAAAGGAAAAGTGTAGAAACTTAAAAGAAGTAAATGCAGATTCTGATTGCGAAGATGGATTTCACTCGCATGGTTTGGTGATCAAAATTTTTGGGCTGTTACTTAAGAGTTATGATATATATTGCTTAGGAATAGATAACAAAAAGTTTTCATATGGATTGTAAGGATATGTTTTTCCTCAAAATTTTTAAAATAAAAGGTAAATCTTTTGATTTTAGTTATTTTATGTATCCTTACAATGGCGTTTGTGGAAAATTGTTTCTTATAAGATTCCACTAATAGCAATATTGGAAAGTGAATTTGATTCTTTCGTTTGTGGTAATGTCTAAATTTACCAAATAAGGAAAGATTCTCGTCACCCAAGATTTCAATTGGATTGAGACTTGGAATCATGCAAGTTATAGTATGATGAATGAGAACTTTCAGCTTTGGAAAAATTAAGACTAATTCCTTATGTGAATAAGGAAAGGACTAAGGGATCGAGTACACATTCTTGTGCACTGGTCAAATCCACCACAAATATCGATAAGACTATTCGTCATAATTTACTAAAGCCTAGTAAATATGATTATACTTATAGGGTTAAGTATAATTCTGAAACATTGTATGGCAGAACGAATGAGAAGAATCAAATTATGGCAGAAAGATAAAAGTTACTCAAATCTGAAAAGATGGGAGAGTACTTTAGTATCATGTTTGTGGTCATCTTAATGATTTAGAAATCATATCAAAATTAGTCCTCTAAGGTCATATTAGTGGTTTCTTATGGCTATGAAAAGGAGACATGAATTGTTGAAGTTGTTAAATAAGAAGATGAGTCATGCTTCGTTCAAAAACAATTCTTAGAGTCATACTCCAAGATTGTAACTTGAGTGACATATCTTAAAGAAGGTTTTTAACACTTGTCAAATGTAAGAGTAAAATATGTTCTACTCTTGTACATTTGAAATTGGTAAGTTGTGATGTTTTGGATAAAACAGAGACCAACTAAGGCAAATTGTGTGAAGTGTTTATCTTGATAAAGAATCCGCACTATCTCTTGAATATTTGACAAGAGAGTCTTATATGTCAAGATGACAGTGGGAGTCTTAAAAGTATTGAAAGTCTAAAGAACTAATCAAGGATAAAACCTATTGTTTCTTACTAGCTTGAGGTTTATAACATATCGTGTTGACATTTTCTGTGCCCATTCCAGTTAAAAGTTGGCTTTGCATAGGAGTTTTGAGAGTTCTCAATTGGTTGCATAACAACTGGGAAGCAATGGCAGACCCTTGTGCTGCGGGGTGGCAAGAAGTTAAGACTGCACAAGTTCAGTCCATATAAATTTGAAAGTGTCACTAACGTAGTCTTGTGATTATGGTTTTGACAAAATTCACATGGAAAAAGAACGCATACACCATAAAAATCTAAGTGTTATAAGGTTTCTCTTCGATTCATGAAAATGATGGTTAGGAAACACTTTCACTAAGTAGATTTTTAAGTAGATAACAATTGTGATATTTGCATTCTCAAAGTCGTTGGTGGAGCGTGTGTGGTTAACCGACACACTAACATGGACTTGTGAGAAATGGCAAAAAGGTCTAAACATTATGATTACAGCATCCCTCTTCATAAATGTTTAGACGCACAAGTGTGCTATCTAAGGCAAGGTGTATGATTTTGATAAAGTTTTATCAAAGCATCTCGTATCAGAAATCTGAACTTTGGTAAGAAAGTCAATAAAGTATTGATTTCTAGAATTCCAGGTGATTTATGAGTACATGTCAAAGCTAGTGGGAGCATAAGTGTTATGCTAATAATCATCATGTTAGTGGGAGCATGATAATTATAATAAGTATTGCAAGTTATCAATGTTAAATATAGAAAACAAAAGTTTCAATTCGTGAAGTTGCAAGGGTTGAAAAGTTGTTTTGCTATAATTAAGGGAGAGGAAATTATACTTCATTTCAAATCTAATAGCTTAGATAGTGAGATTTTAATCAAGTTTAGTCAAGTATATATATATATATATATATATATATATATATATATATATGAATGTTATGTTGGAATGGTTCAACATAAGTAAATTCTATATACGGGTCCATTATTTGCGTTCTAAAATTTGATTATGATTACGACATCCCTTTTCATGATCTGAATTATAAGAGCTTGGAAAATAGAAAAATAAATATTATAGCAAAAGACTGGTCTAGTATCATGTCTTTATGTGAGACATCATGAATCATGTCCCATATGCTTCGGATATAGGATCGACTGCATGTTCTATAATATTCATCCTTTCTAAATTTTTCAAAATTCTCAGAGCATTTGAGTCGAAGTTTATCCATTCCTTTTACCTTCAGGATAAAAGCGATATCTGTGGGCCCCTTGATGATTTGGTGATGACAAATGTAAGTGCTCGGCCGGGCCTAGACTGATTTGATCTGTTCAATTAGTCAGTCGTCATAAATCGGAAATCAGGAAACAACAAATGGACAAAGAGAATGATTATAATCCATGTCCCAGTCCATATGATATCTAGAATGGAGGAATATATGATCCCTTATCTGATGGACACGTCATTGACAAAGGTCAGAGATCATCGGCAAGGTCAGAGTTCGACATAAGCTTTTGAGAGCTACGATTGCCATTCGGTTCTTGAAGTCATACTTGCAATAATAGTTTTAGACTCATCCAAGTGGGAGACTTTTGGATTAATGTCTAAGTCCATAACTATAATCGGTAAGACTTGACCCGACCCGACATGGTCCATTTGGGTTGCATGGCATCATGCATTTGGATAGAGTAAAATGAGAGAAATAACACCTAAGGTTGGTTAATATATTATAAGTTCTAATATATTAATAAATTATTTAATTAGTATTGATCAAGAATTAATCTAGAATTATTTAAATGATCAAAAGAAGACTAATTAAATATATGGGTTGATTGTGTAAATCATCCATACTTGTATAGTGGGCTAATGCTTCGTGGATTGTCAAAGTTGGGCTAAAACCCATAAGATTCTCCATGGATGCTTCATGGTATATTTGAACCCATGGATCCAGGGAAATGGAAAGCCATGACAATAAGGGTTCACGCTAATTGTCACTAACTATATAAGCATCTTATTGTTGACAAAATCGGACACTATGTGTGATAGAAAGGACTAGCCGATTTTCATGAAGTGTGTATATTCTCTCAAGTCTTTCTAAGTGCATATGATGTTGTGTGAACCATTTGAGGTGTCACACTTGGGGAACTAGGCACTCAAGCTTCATGAAGACATTCTACATCAAAGAGGTATGTAATCCTAACTTGATATATTCATATGAATCAATGTTATTATGCTAGTTAGGATGAATACCTTGGAAAGTTCAAATTTGCATGTATAATAGAGAAAAACATAGATCCAAGGTATTTAGGGTTGCATGTATACTTAGGAGTGTTAGAATGCTCAAAACCCAAAAACATACTCTTCATAACTTCAAATTCCTTAATTTGCTCTCAAGAACATACTTCTGCTCCTCTCCAAAAATATCGAGTTCATAATCATCAAAAACCAGATTCTAAGCTTCTTGGTAAGTTCTAAGTTAAACTCAAGTGTTTTGTTTCATGTTTATGCTAAGAATGTTCCATTTACACTTTTTTGTTGTGTGTTAAACTCTTAGAAACACCACCATTTTGAGAATCTCACCAAGAACACAAGCTAGGCTAAAACTTCCTTCTTCTTATTCTTCTAGCACTCGAAAACTCCAAGGTGAGCTTCATACCCCTACTTTTTCATATTTTATTCAAGTTTTATGGGGGAGGGGGGGGGGAGAAATACAAGTCAAAAAACCAAAACATCAGCTTTCAACAGAAAAGTTATGGTCTATTCACGGACTGTTTTGACCACCTTAAACTTAATATTTTTCAAAACTGTTCAATATGAAAATATTTTAGGTTTATAACTTTCTAAAGACTACTTGCACGTGTTCATAAAAGTTTTCTACGATTTATGGCGATTTTTACAAAACTGTCTATCATTTTAGAAATGATTTCAGACCAGTCTGTGAAGATGAGGATTTTTACACTTGTTTGAGAACACTAAAAATTATAATAAAAATTATGAACAAAGTAGACTCATTTTCTAAACTGTAAGAGTTTACGGATTCAAATTTTGACTTACGATGATTTTTCTATAAGTTTTCTAAAAACTATGACAGAAAAGTCAAAAACTAAAATTTTTCTTTTTCATACTAAAGGTTCTTATACTTGTGTTAGATGTAAGTTTATATGATATATTCTTTCAAAACATCTAGACATTTTAAATTATAAGGGTGTATATATATATATATATATATATATATATATATATATATATATAGGGTTAGGTTATATTATTTCTAGTAACTATTGTGTGCCAGAATGCACAGATCTGGACCACCGGATGAATAGAATCAATAATCATGATCTGAGGGTCTATGATATTACAATAGGGTAGCATGTATCCTATAATCATACAAATTTCAGCAAAATGGTATTTTGGTCAATTAACCTATTTTAAAAAAGGAAATTTTCGGATTTTAAGGGATCATTAGTTCCCTTATTTTTAAAAAATCTGAATTTTTTAAATTAATTCTAATTCAAATTTCAATATTACTTTTAATAATAACCGATTTTATTCTGTCAGAATGACAAAAGGGTCAACAATAAACTAGTAAACATATTTGCAGTTTTATTCTTGCAGAATATTGTTTCATTCAAAATACTTTATATTAAACATGCTTAAAGAATTATATAAATTATTATCAAGAATAATATTTTCTAAAGTATAAGGATTTTATTCTTTAAGAATCACAATTTACATTCGTCAGTAAAGAAAAAGACTATAAACAATTATTACAATCATTCTAAAAAAATTATGACTAATAATGGTTTAACGATTACATTTATTCTTAAAGATTAAAAACATAAAAAAACATCAAAATCTAACAAAAACACTACTCTATTCCGAAAGAATATTATTGTTAAGAAACAATTTATAAATTCTGACAGAATACATTCTGCTAGAATACAAATATCGTTCTCAATGTTTTCTTCATTTTCCACATTAATGGCAACATCTTCAAAACCTAAATTCACAAGGAAAACATAATCAACTTTCAAAATATTAAAAATTTTAGTGCATTAAATAGAATAAAACAATTAATCCATATTCCATTCCAACAGAATTGGAAATTTATGATTCAAAATTAAAATAAAAAAGCAATTGGATGAAAAGATCATAGATGAGGGTTCATTTTAATTAATAAAGTTTGCAAAGTAAATGAGTTACACAGGAGGGTATACCTCCTGTGGTCGGTTTCTAAGAGAATAAAAACTATAAAAATATCCATATTCCATTCCAATAGAAATGAAATTCATGATTCCATTCCGATAGAATTGGAATTCAAGATTCAATTACCATATGCATTCTATTGGAAAAATATCAAAGTGAAAAATGCATAAATCAGTAGAACAATGGAGATGATATGCAGAATCGATAAACATTTGATAAAAATTCAATCACTAACCATGAATACAATTTGAGGCCATGACATGTTGAGCGATCAATATGGTAATATTTCTCTTTGGCATTTCATCAAACACTTTTAGGGAAACCATTAATTTCGTCCTAACAAAACCATCCAATTGCACTAAAATAGAAGCACACTCATCAAATCTCAGATAATATAATATTGTAATCAATAAAGATAATAAGATACCTGATTTAGTTTTGAATTAACTTTTATTCTGTTTCAACATGTGTTTCCTTTTGATTGATAGTCAATGAATCACCAAAGAAGCAACATCCAGTTTCCTTATTTTTTCTTCTGAGTATCATGTTCCAGTCAAGAACACGGTGTTGTTCTTGACAAATCAAGCAATAAAATGGGGCATCAAACCTTCAATGCTTCTCCTTCATTTTCCCTGTCAAAACACCAAAGCTCAAACACCAATCCAAACACCCATGGATTTCTTTCAAAACTCAAACCCATATTCCCTTCATTATATCGATTTTCCAGGAAAACCCAAACACCCCAATGATTTCTATTAAACACCAAATAAAAAAGAGAATTTTTTTTACCTGATTGATGATTGACGACCAGTAAACCAACCAAACACCCCTTGATCGACGAATGATAACACCTCCTGCGGCCAGTCAAAGACCGGAGACCCTTCCCTTACTTCCTGTCGATCCTCACTCCCAAACCACCCTCATCGGAGATGCTGTTTATCACCACCCACGTTAATGGCTGCAAATCCTTCCCCCCTCGTTCTTTTTGTAAATCAAAAACAACCAAACACCCATAGAATCATCGACCACCACCAAGTTCTCTCATCCCCCACTCATTTTCCTGTCGGGTTTAAGGGGAAAGATGTTCTAGAAGATGAAGGTTGATTAAAATGGTTTAGATCGATGACATCAGATGAAAATGATGCAGGAAACGAAGGTGAAGGACTAGGTCAAATATATTTACTTTATTTCCATAATCGTAGGATTTCAATTAAATGATTTCCTTAATTAAAAGTACAAAAGGTCCAAAAAACCCTTTAATGATTTATTTAATTATTTAATATTTCTTGAATTCTCATTGGTGCATTTAGGCACACAATATTTGTTGGAAACATTTGAACCTATATATATATATATATATATATATATATATATATATATATATATATATATATATATATATATATATATATATATGATTATATGAATTGTCTTGACAAAAAAACCGGTAACAAGGTATAAAAAAATACAAAGCTTGATATTGTACTAAAAATGATTTTGTTCGTGAAATAGTCGTAAACTTGTTTTCATTATTTTGATGACTTCAAACTGGAGATATTATGCTATTTTCATAACTTATTTTGCAATTAGATATTTTCACAAAAGATTATTTATAAAAAGTATTATAAATAATTTAACCAAAATGGTATTACTAAACAAAATTCATGACAGGAGGATTCGTGTGTCATAACTTGTCTATCATAAAGTTGTTAAAACATGAGCAATACGTTGTATGTCATAAAGCTGTAAAACGCGTGTCAGAAAACTTCAGTCATTAATTTACTCTAGTTATGTCATGTTCATTATTTAGTAATGGTAGTCAAAGTTCGCGTAAATCTGTTAAGGCTCTTGTGACACTTTCCTTCATCGTACCTACCTAGAGTACACCGTAAGTCCTGTAGTTATAACTAGTCTCCTAGAGGGAGAGCGAGGTAATTATGTATAGATCTATACGGGGTTGACACCCCCACACCTAAGGTGTTCGCTATAGCTAGACGGGGCCTGTCTAGGGTGACAAATGTCTTACCGAAACCGACGGTCAGAGAACGTCATGACAGGCATATCAGTCATATCAAGCATGGTTATAAAGACTCACATATGGATTAAAGAAATGATTTTGGTTTACGAGAAGTTTATACTTCATTAGTTTTATTGAAAGAAATGAAACTATAAACTATTCTCTGTATGATATTGACTTCTAACGAGGTCTTAGGGTTTAAGACCACAGTTCACCTTTAAGAAAATACTGCATTTTCTGGAAATATACGTTATTACTTATAAGGAAAAGATACAATGGAACTACTTTCAACTTCAGTTCATATTAATGAAACTATCGGATTTTCTGGGACACACTCTTTACAAATATAAACAAAATAAAACATAAGACATACATGCATATATTCACGGATTTAGAATGAGAGTCGAAACCATTTTCATAGAAAATATCGGATTTTCTGAAGTACTAAGAGAACTATTCAAAATAAGTGCAGAACCGTTTTAATACAAAATTGCTGATGAACTCACCAAATTTTTAGTTGACGTTTTCAAAACGACTTGTATTCTCAAGAAAGCAGCTGACAGGTACTCAACCCTTCTTGAGGGTTGGCGTCGTCATTCGTGTTATTCCTACCTTTCAATTAATTGTATTTGACTTTTGAACAACTACGTTTGGTAAACTATGTAATACTTCAAATTACAATGTATGAATGTTTATGTTGCTATGGTTCAGTACTATTCAATTGTTATGATACTATACATGAAGTCACTCCATCCGCCCAGATGTTTCCGCCGTTCTGGTTTGGGGGTGTGACAATTGATATCTTAGTTCGATTAGTTTATTTAAGAATTAGATCGAGACCTACAACTTGAGGATTATTAGATCTGTTACTTAGATCGACTTATTCAGGATTGCATGGTGAAGTTTTCAACTTGTACCCTGGAAAATGCAACTATGAACTGGTGGACTAGTTATACAAAGACAATGGATGTTAGTGTTGCGAATGCCATGGCTTGGAGCAAGCTGAAGCAGCTCGTGATTGAAGAATATTTCCCCTTTGAAGGAATATAGAAGTTGGAGCAGGAATTATGGGATTTGGTGATAAAGGAAGTTGATATTGTTGCTTATACGAACTGTTTGAACAATCTCTCCACCTTATGTCCCAGAATGGTCACTCCAGAATATAAGAAGGTGGAAATACACATTTGGGGTCTGCCCCGGCCCATTCAAGATTTAGTTACCGCCTTAAATGCAAATATGTATGATGATGTTAAGAGACTAGCCTTCATCTTAATGAATCAAGAGATATATCACAACACAATGGTCTAGTATGTTGATCTCCCAAAGGCGGAGGGTAAAAAAAGAAAGTTTGGAAAGGAATCCAAAGGAAGGGCTAAACGACCATCGAAAGAGAGAAGTGAAGCAGTTTAGGCATATGTGGTTATAACAACCCCAGTAGGGACTACCACAGTAGGTAGTCCAAAGTTTAATCAATGTGGTTATCATCATATTGGAGCATGTTGGATCCGTACCAATTATGAAAGAAAAGGTCATTGTGCCAATAGATGTACAACTCCAACAAATCACGGAACCGCGAAAGAAGCATAAGGTAGAGCATGTTTTCAGTGCAAGGAGGTTAGACATATCTAGAAAAATTATCCAAAGTTGAAAGGATAGGGAGGAAATACTAGAGGAAGAGCAATTGCAATAGGAGCCAAAGAGGCCATCACAGAATCCGATGGTAGTCACAGGTACGTTTCTAATCAATGACTTATATGAAAATGTACTTTTCGATATCGGTACCGATAAAAGCTATATTAATCCCAAGGTTAGGAAATTACTAAACCATCCATCTTAGGGAAGCCTATAGGGTACAAATGGATAATGGTAAAGTCGGTAGTATCTGATGAGAATAAAACTTATATCGATTCGATCTTTCACAGGTATGAATATGAAAATCAAACAAGACAAACACAATAATGATAAGAACACAAAATAGAATCAAAGATTTGCTTATGATTCAAATAAAATCACGCCTCAGCAGAGCTCGATGAAGAACTTCCACTGTAGAGGCGAGCTAGGGTTTACAAAACTAAATGAGTAAAATTATGAAAAGCGTTAACTACAAAGACTGCATGCACGCAACTTATATACTAAAACCTAGAACAAAATGTGCACGGTTGGATAGGCCCAATACCGGCAATCAAAACTGGGCTAAGGACCGAGTCCATGATGCAATCTAATAATCCCAACAAGCTCCCCCTTTGCGTCAAAAGAGGCGAGATATTATTTCTTCTGTGTAGGCTTCACAGTCTTTATCACCTTCAACAACCAAGGGATTATCGCAAGAAGTGTATGCCGAAACTGGATATACCACCTTAGCATATCAGTGAACAACTTCTTGTCAGCTGCAGTGTTTTGATCACACCTCTGAATAATCTCCAAAATATGCTCCAAGCAAGCAATTGAGAAGAGGTGTTTGTCGACGAGAGCGAACAAGCATTTCTGACCTTCTCCTCTGATGAACATTACTGTGTGGTACTTTGAATCAATCTTGCCCTTGACCATTGTGTTGACATTGCCAGCTCTGCCCATAGTTTTGATCGTGGTTTGCTTGTGAATGGAAGAGGCAATCTCTTGGTCCATCTTCGCTACCTCGTGAATGTAGCACACAAGCATTCCCTTGACATGGTCAATTATCGAATTATACTCCTGAGGATTTGACAATAAGATATTGTTGAGGAGTATCCAGTCGTGGGGATTGAGATTCGGTAGATCAGCAAGGGTGAAGTTGTGAATAGAACCTTTGGTTCCTCGAGTCACTTTGAATTTAACATTTATGAACTTCCCCGCTGAGTAGGGCTTCAAAACCTTGACTGTTCTAAAATTCTTTGAACTCCAGGTCAAGTACTGAGGTTGAGTGAATTCTAAGTAAAACTCCAGCAGATCCCTATCCACCTTCGGGTCTGGAGAAGGAATGGCGACAGTTGAATTAAAGCAGTGAAAGATGAATGCCTTTCGCCTGATCGACATATCAAACTGTGCATCCTTGGAGCTGTCAAGCCCAAATGACATTACAGGCTCAAGCCAAAGAATGCTTGGCTCATCGATGTTACATCTTTGAAGCGAATCCAGAGTCCAGACAAAAAAGATGGACTTCTTCTTTTCTAGGTGCTTCGTCTCCTTTCACTTTTGTTCGAGTTCAGCCTGTTGTTTCTTGAATTTCTCTGCTAGCTCTTTATCAAAGGATTTTATCTTCTGAAAAGGGTTTTTAGGATTCTTACCATAGACATCGTCTTCATTATCAGTGTCATCCACCCCAATCTTCTTCTTCTTTTTGTCTTTATTACTTACCGAAGCTTCATTACCCTTCGGTTCAATGGATGGTTTCGGATCAGGAGGAGGTTGAGTTTGCCTTTCTCCCCCTTGTTTCGGCTGGACACCAGTCACTGGAACACCCTCAATACAACTAAAGATGTCCAATGCTGGTCTGAGCTTGTCAGCCAGATGGCGCCTGATAGTGATGGTGATGATAGGATCATGGGCTTCAAGGAGATGAAGGAGGATGGAGTGAACATCAGCAACAGAGCTTCGAATAACCTCCCTCTCGGACTTCATGTCATTGAGTTCAGTTGTGGCAGTGCGAAGCTTGAGATTCTGCATCTTCAATTGAGAGGTTTGCCTATCAAGCTCATCCATGATACGATTCTCTACAGCTAACTCAGCCTCCAGTTGAGTCAATTGATCATTGACATTAGCATGTAAAGTTTCGTTGGCAGCTTCAATTGCTTGGCGTGCAGCTTCATGATTGGAACGTTTAGATTAAAGAGAACGTTGAAGATTATCCACCGAAGCATTGACTATTTGAGCATTCTTCTTAGTTGCTGCCTGCAAAGAATCTAGAAAAAGATGAGCTTCAGAAATTATTTTATCGACTTTTTTGGTCGCTTCCTTGCACTCCTTGGTAGAAGCCTCAACAGCAAGAGAGGCTTGCTGGCATTGAGAAGTGGATGCTTCAATGGCTTTAGCTGCAGCAGAGAGTGAGGCACTATGTTCTTGAATAACAGTTGAGAATAAAGCCTTTAATGCCACTTCAGAATAAGCCCCAGAGGAAGAGGATGAGAGCAGCTGGATCGAGTTTTTCATTTACTGCTTTGAGATGAAGCTTGGTCACAGGATCATCATCATCCTCATCACTCTGTACACGGTAAGGACTAAAATATGTAGAATCAAATTCCAAGTCCTCACCGCCTAGAACCGAGGTGGTTTCTGTCGATGGAGTAGGAGATGAAGGTTTTGTAGTAGTCGGAGGTTCGGTTGTGACCGGTGGTTCGGTTGTAATAGGTGGAGTGGGAGCTGTAGAATGAGTCCTTGTGGTAGTGTCTGTGAATATGGGAGTAGGGATGGGTATAGAGGCGGAAGGTTGTGTAGTGGGGATGGGGAAAACTGGAGTGATGGATACTGGGATTGATACTAGTGGAGGAGAAGGAGGTGGAGAGTGGACCGAAACTTCTAGGGTAGGGGAGCGAGGCGAAGTATGACCTCGGCCTGAAGCCTCATCATTAGAGCTTTCGCTCTCAAATTCTGAAGGAGGAGCATTCTTATGTTTGGGAGTAACATACTCTTAATTTGAATCACTTGAGGATTAGAGTATAAGCCTCCTAGCAGGCTTCTTCTGCTTCTTGAGTTGAGACTGTGATGGAGCAGCCTTGTCAGTATTTCGCTTCTTAGGGGTTTGCCCCTTGGTTGGTTTGGAAACCTGTGCCTCCTTCTGGGTTTCAGTTTTCTTGCCTCTTTTTGCGGGCTTGTCAGGATCTTCAATGGAGCGAACCATGGCTGGCGTAAGCTCCCTTAGACCTGAAGACGGAGTTTTCCTGTATTTTTGCAAAACGTTACTCGCTGCTGAGACACGAGCAAGCATCGTTTCAGGAACAGATCCAATAAAGGAGTATTTGGTGGTATCTGTGACGATAATCTTGGTTGTGTGAAAAGTGGCTATAGAGGATAGAAGAGAATTCGCCATGATTGGAACATGTAGACGATCCATTTCCCAGTTGGTGATGATTGACCAATATTGCCCACACGAGATCTCAGTGTTCCTGGATGAAGAGACCAAGTTTTGTACCAATTGCTACCAGATAATAGTGCCATATTCAAAGTCGATCCCATGGTACATCCCATATAGCACAGTCATAAAAGACTTGCTCTCCCCATCTGAGCCGGCGCTGCGTTCAGATAGTCCTTTGAACAGCAAATGGAAAAGGCCATTCCATTGAGGAGGAAGGCAGGACTTCTTGATCTTGGTTATAGTGGTGAGGATTTCAGTATACCCCATCTGATAAAACATGGAAAATAATTGACCAGTGGTGATAGGTTCAGGGTTTACCAGAGTTTGTTCTTGAGAAAGATCAATTAGGGCACATAAGCAGTGCTTGGAGATAGAAGTCTTCTCGTTGTGGATCTCAAAGTGAATCCTTTCATGAATCTTGTCGTAGTAAGCAGTGGAGTAGACAAGAGAAAGGTAGGACATTGGAACAATCTCGACTTTGGTCAGAGCATCGACCAAAGGAGAGTACTTAAGACACTCAACTACATACAACATGTAGGGTTCATAGACAAAGGGGGTGAGATCGATGATCAGGTTTTGTTGAGGTTTGATTGTCAGGAGGGTTTGGCGAACAGAGGTGTCATGAACTAAGGAAGAGTCTTCCATTGTTGACGCTCAGAGAAGATGATGAACAGTGAGAGAAATCGCCTTTGTTCTTTGAGAGAGTTTTGTAAGTGATAAAAGGGTAAAGATTACCGTTCGAAATTCTTTTATACGTACAAAGGGGAGAGAGAAAAATCCGGCTGAGATCATGGATTATTTCAAAAATAGCGCCTGAGTTGACGGATGAACAGTTGGCATACCGATGATGACGCATGAAAGAGAAAGGACGTTTCCTTTTTGCTTGCCATTCCATAAAATTCGCTTTTTCAAATCGCCAAACCGATTAGATAACTACTGAGTCAGCTTTCACTTTATCCTAATCGGCACTCCAAAATACATTTGAATCGCCTTTGCCTATTATGCTTTATTGAACAACCTTAAAAGAACCAGAGTTTGGAAAATTAAAATTTCTCGTGCAAAGGGTGTAAAAGATAAAGAAATAAAGCAGACTTTGTGGGATAATTTGTGATGTCTTAGAGAGACATAAAACAACTGATTATGGGCACGAATCGCTTCCTTCAAAGTCAAGAGAGACATTAAAGTGATTGTTTGGTTTCCCATTAAATAACGATCAATAACTTGTTAAGAAGTATTGAAAAGCATCTTTTAAAGGATATAAAGGGAGGCCATCACTTCAATTCATAATTTCGATACTTGACATAAGACCGAAACTGAACGAAGTACTTGTGAGATCAATGTGATATGCTGAACAAGTAGGTAGGATGTCTTTTATAGTGACAAAAGCAATTATAGAAATCTCAAAAACAAAAATAAACTGGATCTTTAGGGGAAGAAAAGCCTTGGTTTTATACAGATTCATAAAATATCAATCAAAAATAAAAAGAGATTTCAGTAGGTAACAAGTAGGATCTTGAATATGATAATTCACCGTCAATTCATTATTGGTGTTGAATTGTGGGTTTCACTTAGCACATAGTGACACGAAACTAAGATCATTAACACAAATTTTGTATAACCATAAACCTCAGTGGTAAATGCTGAGAGTCTCAAGGGTTATATTAGTGAAACGAAGTATAATGGAGAAAAATGATGGAGATGGTATAAGAAGCGAATGTACCTCTGCTGAAAAAAAGATAGGACCAAGCAGAAAACTCTAAACTCAATATGAGTAGAGTAAGGTAGCTCATGATTAGAGTGAATATTGCAGCCTAGGTTGGGAGAACACGATTTGTATATATCATTGTAACACCGTAAAAATTCAACCAATTTTTTGCTTTTCAAAAACATAATTTTTAGAGTGAATATTGCCAGATTTGACTGCGCCGGTCGCCGATCCCTCCTCTAAGACTTAGCTTCCTCCCTAGCTTGGGTCTCCAGCTCTATCTCCCTCTTCCGGGCATTTGCCTGAAGCTCAGCAAATGTCCGATACATCGAGTTCGCCACAAACTCCCGTATATCCTTCCTCAAAATGCTCAGATATCGGCTCATACGTGCCTGCTCGGAGGACACGTGCTCTAGGCAGAACATCGCCCGCTCATGGAACATCCTCGTAACCACTGTGACAGAATCAGTACCCTGCTTGAGGGTCAGAAACACCTGGGCCAAACGCTCCCTCTCCACCTGAGGAACGTACTTATCTCGGAACATAGTAGTGAACCTCTCCCAAGTCACTGCAGCAAGCTCAGCAGGCGAATAATGCTCCGTCACAAACTTCCACCAGTCCTTCACTCCCAAGCGAAGCTGGTTCAACGCGAACCGGACTCTCAAATTCTCCGGGGATGAGAAAGTGAAGAAACACCCATCGATGTATGAAATCCACCTCATCGCTGCAATCGGATCCTGGGTCCCATAAAACTCCGGTGGTTTTGTGTTACTGAACTCTCGGAACAACAACGCATCACCACCCTACGATCTATCCGCAGCTACAGCTGCAGTGGCCACAACAACAAAACCATCAGAAAGAGCAGCGTATCTCTCGTAAATTGTCTCTATCAAGGTGGTCTTGATAGACACGAACATCTCTGGAATCTCAGCGCAGATGGCAGCAGCCACCTCATCATGAATCATGGCAGAGCTCCTCGTCGCTCACACCCCCTTCACTAGTCCCTGGTCCGTGGCGTGTCCCCACCATGATGCCTCTCTGAAATACAACACAAGATATCTGAGACTCGCTGGGTTGTACACACACTCGATATCCCAATCCTACTTGAACTCTGGTACCCTAAGGATTCTTACTTGGGCTGCGAACTGACCCGGTGCCTTCGGTAGTACGGGCCTAATACTACCGACCACACCACAACAGCATTCATCCCAAGTCCTCCTCCCAGAGTCCTAAATTCCAAGCACTCTACTCTCTTAAATCATATGCTACGCACTAGCAGATCACTCATAAGCTCCTCGCTGCTATCTAAACACTCTCAAGCATCCTTAGCAGCAAAGCTCCTAGACTAAGGAATCATATATCAGGCCACTCTAGTCCTAATAAGGATACCTAGTCTACTCTAGCATGCATAATATAGCTCATCATATAACATAACATAATATATCTCGTAACACTTATTGCGAGGGTATTTTGGGAAATCACCGTTCGAGCACTGGCTGATCGTACACACGACTCTGCTTTATTTGTCTCAAAACTCTTTTTACCCTCTCTTTTTTTTTTTAAATTGTTTTGTTATCAAAATTTTCTCAAATCCTCAGTTTGAGTTCAGATACGCCCGAAGATGCATCCGAATCCCTCAAACCAAGGCTCTGATACCAACTTGTAACACCGTAAAAATTCAACCAATTTTTCGCTTTTCAAAAACATAATAATTCATTCATAAACACTTTCATAAACCATGTATCAATATTATCTTAATACAAAATCCCAAGATCATATCATAATAAACTCTGATGGGTGTGTAGGAATCATGCCAACGCCTTCCCGTGATCATCACTGGTACCTGAAACACATAACACATAACACTGTAAGCATAAAGCTTAGTGAGTTCCCCAAAATACCACTCTAACACATATATTAGCCACTCAAGGCTATAGCTATGCTGACCCTCGGGTCAGTGGGTCTCAGTGGGACCCTCCAGTTCCAACTCTCTGTGGGCTCTCTAGCCCTAACTCTATGGACCCACTGGTCTTATCTCTGGAAACTCCGAATCATGCATATCACATATCACAATAACACACATAAATAGCATATAAATACACTGACACATAACTCGGTAGTACACCAACACATAACTCTGTTACCACTCTACGTAAGTATAGTGAGAAGACTCACCTCAGATGTCTCGGTAAATATTCGACTCGGTGGAAATATGGTCTAGCCTCCGCCTAATCACATAAAGTAAAATACTCTCATAAATATAACTCTCTAGACTAGACTCAACCCTCTCGTGACACAAAGACCCCATTGTTGACCAAAACCTCAAAGTCAACAAGGTCAACGGTCAGACTTTGACCCGACTCGCCGAGTGCACCTGGGTGACTCGGCGAGTCTACGCATTTCCACTATCCTTTTAGTCCCGCATGACACGTCGAGTCTTTCCCCTACTCGACGGGTTACACCTGGCATGAATCGCGGGGCCACCCCGACTCAACTCGCCGAGTCCCATTATGAACTCGGCGAGTTCCGCCTTGAACTCCAGTCCTCTAATTCCTTCTCACTCACTGAGTCATTCCCCCAACTCGACAAGTACTCACTGAGTGAACTTATGGGGAACCCTAACCCTACTCGCCGAGTCTACTCTTGGTACTCGGCGAGTTCATGCCATGCTCGAGCTTAAATGAGCTCCTGAGGTCAGATCCGTTCCTCTAACTCATAGATCTCGCCTCCTAAAGCAATAAAAACACGTAAAGTTTGGATCTTGATGCACATGCAAAGACCCAATGGCTCTATTTGAAGAAATGGCCTCAATATGCGATCCTAAGCTCATATAACCCAATGACACCCCATAAAGATCAAGGGGCTTAGATCTCTGGACCTCTTTGGATCCAGATCCGCAACCTTAAAACAAGAAGGGACCAATTGCTTCACAAATCATACTCAAAATGGGGCTAGAAACCCTAACTCTCAAAGCTTACACCAAAACTGAAAGGGAAACGAATATATACCTCAAGATGAAGTCCCTAAGCTCTGAAATCCATAGATTAGCACCCTCTTCAGTTTCCTCTTGCCTTGGCCACCTTCTTCTTGCAAAATCACTCACACAAGGATCAAAAATGGCTTCCTTTCTCTCTCAAAACGTTCACACACTCTAGGGTTTCTCTCTATGTACTGGTAGCCGCAAATGAAGGCCATAAGGGCATTTAAATAAGTCTCAAACCCCGGGTATTAGGGTTTCATTAAACAGCGTGGACTCGTCGAGTCCACTAATCGACTCGTCAAGTCCGGTCATTAACCCGGATGGAAAATCGCGACACTACTCGGCGAGTCTATGCATCAACTCGCCGAGTCCCTCCCAAAATCTCCAAAAATAATGAATAATTAATATACCTAGAAATCCGGATGTTACAATCATGTTATTAAGGCTTCACTCAAAATCTTTTGAGGCTTTTGTAAATATAAAGCAGCATGCTTCTAGGGACGCCTAACTAATTGATAAAATGAAAGAATTATACCTACTGTAGCTTCACCATCGAGAATTACACTTATACAAAGAAAACATTAGATAAAAAATAAAACAAAAAAATATTTTTGTATTTTGTGAGAGTTATTCAATTGAACAAAAGAGAAAAACATTTTTGGATTTTATGAATAAAAAGAAGTATTTAAAAGAGTGTACAAATGAATACAGTCAAAATACCTTGGTAAGCAAAAGAAGCGAAGGAGTTCAGAAGGACCGAACCCGAAATAGACCGAGCGTTCGGTTCATTTCGGTTCTTGGTCGAGCCGTACCCGAAATAGACCGAACGTTCGGTTCATTTCGGTTCGCTCTATTTTGCTTCTAACCTTTATTGAAGCGAAGGCGATTTGGGCACTGATTCTGCTTCCATTATTCCTAGGCCTTGTAGAATCTTGTTGAAGCTTGCTTCAGGTAAAGCCTTAGTGAATATATCAGCCAGTTGATCAGTCATTCTGACGAAATGAATTTCTACATTGACATATCTGACGTGATCTTTGATAAAGTGATACCTCAGTGCTATATGCTTGGTCCTCGAGTGTTGCACTGGGTTGTGACAAATCCTAATTGCGCTTTCAGAGTCGCAATATAGTGGGATTTTCTTCATGTTTAGCCCGTAATCCCTAAGCTGACTTTGTATCCATACTACTTGAGATGTGCATGATGCTGCAACAATATATTCAGCTTCTACAGTGGAGAGAGAAACACAAGTTTGTTTCTTCGATTTCCAGCTAACCAATTACCATCTAGAAATTGGCATCCTCCAGCGGTGCTTTTACGATCTAAACCACAGCCACCTAAATCAGCATCTGAGAATGCTTGAACAAAGAAACCAGAGTTGGCTGGATACCACAGACCGAGAGAAGAGGTTTGCTTTAGATAGCGAAAGATGTTTTTCACATCTTGCAGATGAGGTTCGCGCGGGTTAGCTTTGAATCTGGCACAATAACAGACTGAAAACATGATGTCAGGTCTGCTAGCTGTGAGATACATTAAAGACCCAATCATTTGACGACAGAGCGTCAATTCTGCAGCTGGCTTTTCCAATGAGGGTGTAAGCTTTGTACCAAAGGCCATTGGCACTTTAACTTTGGAGTCTCCCATCATACCAAACTTAGCCAATAGTGTCTTGGTGTATGCCTCCTGATTAATAAAAATGCCTTCGGGTCCCTGTCTAATGTTTAAGCCAAGGAAAAAGTTAATTGGACCCACTGAACTCATCTTAAATTTAGTTTCCATCAACTTCCTGAATTCAGCTGTTAAGCTGCGATTTGTGGAGCCAAAGATGATGTCATCAACATAAATTTGGACTTTCATAAGGTGGTTACCTTCTCTCTTGCGAAAGAAGGTTGGGTCAACCGAACCTTGTTTGAATTTAGACATTTTTAAGAATCGAGTCAGATTTACATACCATGCTCTGGGAGCCTGTTTTAAGCCATATACCGCTTTGTCAAGGACGTAACATTGATCTGGATACTTCTCGTTCACGAATCCTGGCGGTTGCTCAACATATACAGTCTCTTCAAGTTCCCCGTTGAGAAAGGCACATTTGATGTCCATCTGATAGACTTCAAAGTTCTTGTGAGCTGCATAGGAAAGAAAGATACGAACATACTCTAATCTTGCAACTGGAGCGAAGGCACATTTGATGTCCACCAGCCGTTCTTTGTTACGAATGACATTCCCCTCCTTGTCCATCTTGTTTCTGAATACCCATTTGAGACCGACAACAAAAGCATCCTTTGGAGTTGGAATAAGACGCCATACTTTGTTTCTTCCAAACTCATTTAACTCATCTTGCATGGCTTGAACCCAGTCTGAATGATCAAGTGCAGATTTAACGGTCTTCGGTTCAACATTCGAGACAAAGGAGTTGAACATGCAAAACTCTACTTGTGAAAAGAGTGCAGCTTGTTTCGCTTTGATTTGAGATCAATTTAACACATTTTCTGAAGATTCCCTGATAATTTGACTTTGAGGGTGATCTTTGGTCCATTTGATAAGTGGTGGGTAATTTGGATCATAAGTGGGATCCAATTCTGCATTTATTTCTTCTTCTAATTCAGACAGAATGTCATCATCATTGACGTTGGTGTTCTCCCCATCGAAGGATGACGCCTGTTCAGAATCTGGATTGGTATCACCTCCTCCGATTGGATTTTCAGAAGTGCTTGAAGAATGAGATGATAGATTCTCCCCCTGGAATGATAAACCTTGATCATGATGAAGAGATGGACCCTCCCCCTGGACATTAGGATGGTCACTTGAAGGTTCGCTTGCTTCTGGCCTTTCGGTTTCTTTGGATTGATCATCAGCCATCTTTTGAGCAGCGTCGTCGATAATTTGTTTTAGATTATCAACTTTGTTGTCTTTTGCCGTTGATTCAAAGTCAATCGCCTTTTGAGGCTCATCAAACAAAAGCAAATATTGCTCAAAAAGATTTGACATAGAGGTAGTAACTTGACCATTCTTTGGAAAGATTTCTTGCATTTCACCTTCTATTGACTTCATCTTCTTAAGATAGCTATCGTCAAAAGTGACATAGATAGTTTCTTCAATTTTCTTAGAGCGCTTAATTAGAATTCTATACGCCTTAGAGTTCAGGGAATAACCTAAGAATATTCCTTCATCAGCCTTAGCATCAAACTTGTTTTGATTCTCTCTGGAGTATAACACGAAGCATCTTGAACCGAACACATGGAAGAATTTCACGTTCGGTTTACGATTGTTCAAGATCTCATAGGGAGTGATCGAGAATCGCTTGTTTAAATATGATATGTTTTGAGTATAACAAGCAGCAGCAATTGCATTTGCCCAGAAATACAGAGGCAAGGAGGCGAAGCATTGCGCGAGCTGCTTCACATAGAGATCGGTTTCGTCTTTCAATGATACCATTCTGCTGTGGAGTGTATGGGGCTAAGAAGTTGTGATTCATTCCTTTCTCAGTAAGAAAGTCTTCAAAATCTTTGTTCTTGAATTCCAACCCATTGTCATTTCTCATGTTACGAACAACTTTCCTTAGTTGAGTCTCTACCTGTTTTATGAAGAGCTTAAGCTTTGGAGTAGCTTCAGATTTTTGCTTCAAGAAGAATACCCACGTGAAACGAGATGAATCATCCACTAGAACCAGACTGTATTTTTTCCCCCCAATGCTTTCAATGGATGAGGGACCCCACAAGTCAATATGTAACAGCTCCAATGGTTCTATCACCTTAGCATTGATAATAGAAGGATGACTTTGCCTACTCTGCTTTCCCATTTCACATGCTGCACAAAGATGTTCTTTATCAAATTTTAGAACTGGAAGACCTCGAACATGGTCACCCAAAACAAACTTGTTGATATCCTTGAAATTCAGATGAGAGAGTCTTCAATGCCATAACCAGCTTTCATCTGAGTGAGCCTTCGTGAGTAAGCAAACTGCTGGTCTGCCTTGAATTGGGTTGAGGTTCAAAGGATACATTTCCCCCTTTCGCTTTGACTTCAGCAGAACATTATTATATTTCTTCTCGACAATCTCTGAGCCTTCATCGTCAAATGATACTTTCAATCCAGTGCCAACTACTAGCTGTGATACACTGATAAGGTTGTGTTGGAGCCCTTCAGCATAAGCCACTTTTCTTATAGAGAACTCGCCATTAGTGATGATTCCATAGCCTTTGATAGTACTAAATGAGTTGTTGCTGTACTTCACAATACCACCATCCTTGAGAGACCGAAAATCCCTTAATTCTTCCTTCCTACCTGTCATGTGACGAGAGCAGCCACTATCAATGTACCATTCTTCGTCGAACTGCTCGTCACGTATAACCTGCAAAATTTTAAGCAAATTTAGGAACCCAAAGTTTCTTGGGTCCTTGTGAGCCTTTTACAGAACAGGGAACAGTAAGAGAAATATCAACCAAGTAGGTACGTTTAATTAAAGTTGTTTCATCTTTTCTTTTTATGGTGAAAACTTTAATTTTGGTTGGTTTAGATTCTGTAAGATTGGGTTTTGTGGTGTTGACATCAACATTCTTTTGGATCCCTTTTGGACGACTTTTATCTTCTAGAAAGAGCTTTCCTTTTCCCTTCAAGTCTTTTGACGAAATAGAATTAGAATTAGAGGTGTTGGGTTTAGAAGTGGCATTGGATCTTCTTTGTGTCTGATTAAACTTGGAGGGATGAGGACCGAAGCTGCTATTTCGGTTGCTATTGGGTGAAGGACCGAAACTGCTCCTTCAGTTGCTATTGCTCTGGGGACCGAAACTCTCCTTTTGGTTCCATTCGGTCGAGGGACCGAAACTACCCTTTCGGATCCTTTCGGTGGAAGGACCGAAACTACCCTTTCGGCTCCTTTTGGTCGAGGGACCGAAACTACCCTTTCGGCTCCTTTCAGGTGTGGGACCAAAACTATCCTTTCTGTTCCTTGATTCCTCTTGAGATTTGTGTTTCTTTTCGATCCTTACATAGTGAGGATTTTGTGATCTCCAAAACTGTTTCCTTTCTGAGAGATTCTTCGTGTATCTCAGATTTCGTTTGTGTTTTTGATCAGCCACCTGTTTTGGATTTCTGTGGACGCTAGCCTTTTTCCTTGAAGTAGGAGCACAGTTGTCACTCTTAGTTGAGGATGTTTCGCTAGTTGTTTGCAAAGTTCGCCCGATGAAGTTTTGGTTCCACTTGTGCTTGGCACATCATATCTTTCAGGATCATTTAGGGGTTCGGGTACATATCTACCTTTCACTCTGCATGAGGTCTTCTGAGATAGGCCCTTCGTTTCATCAGCATTGTCTATTGGTGCTGACCAGAAGTACTCGTCACATCCGACATCATTATCTTCTTCCACCATAGCTGTCAATTCTGCAGTTTGTTGTGGAGTGACACCAATGATTGTGTAGACTTGATTTGGAGTGGTTTGTACCTTTTGATATACAACAACTTTCGCTTTAAGAGTTTTGGTCTTGTCTGTTGACGAGTGAGTGAACTCCACAGAGTTTTTAGAAATCAAATTTTTACATGTTTCAGGTTCGCTCTTGACAAATTCAGAACAGTCCACCAAATCTTCTACAGATATTTCACTCAGATCATCATCCTCATTAAGTTCAGATGCATTTTCAACATCAAGTTTATTTTCTGAACTTAATTTGGCATTCAAGGAGTCCAATTTCTGTACGGTTTCGGTTCTTAACTTCAATCTATCATTCTCATCTAACAGATTTTTAAGCATGTCCTTGTGGTCCTTGGACTTTATGTAGGACTCAATTTTGTCAAGACTAATTTTATATGCAGGAAAGACTCAATTTTGTAGGCTTCAGTATCGATTTCATCCTCCATTAACTCAAGGAAGGGTAAAATCATGCGATGTATCTTCTTTCCTATTTCACAATCAAGATGCAACTGAGTGATATTAAAATAAAGTCTTTTAGCAATTAAACAAAACAAATTTCGCTGTTTTAACAGTTTAATATTGTCTATTTGTAAATAGATCGAATCATCCTTATACCTAGTCAACTCTTTCTCCTTCTGCTCGATCCACATCCTCCTTTCCTCACTCTTTGATGAAATCCTGCTAATTTGATCAGTTAGGTTAGAATTTGTGACACGGGTTTGGGTGAGACTACTACTTATGCTTGAAAATTTAGATTTTAAGTTATTTAATTCCATTTCATAGTTAGTAACAAGTATTTTTAGAGAAGCAAGAATATTTTGTACCTTCTTGATCAACTCATCACATTCATTGATCTGTGCACTGACAGGTTTAGTAGCAAAACACCTATCCTCTCGCTCCTTCTTGCCTTCTATCCCACCATTGGTTGTATATCCTCTCATTTGAGACACACCTTCGATCACCACAAAACACCTTCCTTTTACAGGTTCTTCTTTCGCTAGAATTGCCTTCCCATGAGTGGGCTTTCTGACTTCTTCATCCTTTGAATCTGTGGACCATACTTCCACACCACCAAATTCATCACGATTTTCTGTATCCTACACAATTAAAGCATTCATAATAGTATTGTTAACAACAGACTTTCTTTTCCTGATTTCCTCCAGTCTTCTTAGGAGGCTCGCTTCCTCATCGTCATCATCAGTCTTTTCTGCTTTCTTTTTCAGCATGCAATCTTTTGCAAAATGGTTCTTTCCTCCACAATAATGACAATCAAATCCAGAGTCTCCACCAACCTTCATTTCTTTCTTAGACTCTTCAGTCTTTGACCCCATCTTCGGTTCCTCCTTGATCTTTTCGGTGCTGTAACTTCCCTGCCAATTTCGGTTCTTGTTGGCTGGGAACTTCCTTTTGATGAATTTTCTAGGATTAGACACCATTATGGCATATTCTTCACCGGTTAGATCATAGTCGGCAAGATCCAATTTCTCTTCTTCTTCAACATAACCTTTTCCTTTAGAAACGAGAGCTAAAGAACCCAAATTGGAAACCACACTTGTTTACTTAGACAGTGCACTTTCATGGGATTTCAAAATTCCCACCAGTTTTGCCAGAGAATACGACTCAAAATGTTCATGTGCTTTAACAGTAGATACAACCGCCATCCATTCGGTTCTTAGACCGTTCATGAAAGTAACCTTTTGTTTGATGACTTTCCTTTCAATCCCATGCTTTATCATCTTACTTAAAAGATGATTAAAGCGATCAAAGACCTGAACCAGTTTCTCTTCAGGCTTCTGCTTGAAATCACCAAATTCAGAAAGCAGGTGAGTTTGAATTGAATGTTCCAGATCTTCATCAGTGGAATACAATTCTTTTAATCTGTCCCAAATCTCTATAGCAGTAGCACAAGAACTTACCAATCGAAACGTATATGACTGCAAAGCAAACCTAATCATCCTCAAGGCCTTGATGTTTACATTGAAACTTTTCCTTCTCATCTTGAGGAATATATTTGACATCGTTCACTAGCTGATTGTACTCCTTCTGAGTTTTGACAATCTTTGAAGTGCTTGAGTGAGCGAATGGGCCTACAGTGATCGCTTCCCAGATCAGGTACCCATTATCCTCCGATCCAATCACATAATCTTCAAAGTGATGCGTCCACACTTCATAATCTTGAGTATACAAGATTGGAATCCTTGTTGTAGACCCAATGCTGTTGGAGATGTTAATTGGATTGGTTTGAGAATCATCCATGGACATTGTACTGACTTTTGATCGATTACCTTTTTAAGATCAGACTTGTAATATATCGTTAGGGTTAGATCAATGATTAATGAGATACGTCAATATGGAATGACGGCTCAATTAATATCAATCAATGCGGAATTAAAAACCCTAATAGTTTCTTTGACAGAAGAGTTGTTTATGAATTACACAGTCTCCTGCTCTGATACCAATTGATGAGAATAAAACTTAGATCGATTAGATCTTTCACAGGTATGAATATGAAAATCAAACAAGACAAACACAATAATGATAAGAACACAGAATAGAATCAAAGATGTGCTTATGATTCAAATAAAGTCACGCCTTAGCAGAGCTCGATGAAGAACTCTTCCACTGTAGAGGTGAGCTAGGGTTTACAAAACTCAATGAGAAAAATTATGAAAAGTGTTAACCACAAAGAGTGCATGCATGCAACTTATATACTAAACCCTAGAACAAAATGTGCACGGTTGGACAGGCCCAATACCGGCAATCAAAACTAGGCTAAGGACCGAGCCCATAACGCAATCTAATAATCCCAACAGTATCGCAGAAGTATTGAAAGATTGTACATTAACATTAAATAATCATACTTTTCTCTTCAATGTCATGCCTATGATCATTTTGAGCTTCGACATTAGCATTGACATGGATTGGTTATCCCCTGACCATGTCAAAGTATTATTCTTTGAGAAAGCACTACGTTTACACTTATCGAGCACAAAATTATTAATCATCTACGAAGACAAACTTATTAAAGACATTAAGATTATTTCCTTCATGAAGGCTAGAAAATACTTGCACAAAAGTATTATGGCTTTGTATCCCACATTATCGATAAGAAAGGCAATAAGAGAAGGATCGACAAAGTACCTTAGGTGTGCGATTACTGTAACGCCCCGTTTATTTAAATAAAATTATTAAATGTAAGTCCCAGACTAAATTGTGAAGAATTTTAGAAGTCGCGGGTTGAAAGTGTAAGTTCTAGATTAGTTTTGTAAGTATTTAAGAAGGCAGGGACTAAATGGTAATTTATAGGACTTCATTTGAAGACATTATGGAATATAGGGGCTGTTTGGTAATTTGCGTACCTAAGTGTAATGGATTTTATTATGCGGGGTCTAAATTGTAAATTTTGGGTTTACTTTGAAAGAAATAGGGAGAGGAGGGGCTACTTTTGACATTATGGGAAATTAGTTAAAGGGATCGGGGTATTTAAACCCGTCACCCTGATACCAACCCTAGCCCTAGCTTATTGTAGCTGCCGCCGGGTAGGACCCTCCCTTCCGCTGCCACCAGCCGTTTCCTCCACCCTCCGGTCACTCATGGCTACCAAACGACCAACACTGCCCACCTCTTCGTCCAATCGTCGTTGCTGCCATCGGAAGCTGTCGTCAGTCTGGTTTCACCGTGATTTACGTCGCCGACATGGGCCACGAACAACCAGTCGCCGCTCACAGCGCCCTCGGACGTTGCCAGAAACGCATGAGGACTGTCGTTGGATTTAATTTGTGAAGACCGTCGTTCGCTGCCGCAAGTCCTCCTCCTTCTTTTTTATTTTTCGTCAGCCATGTTGCCGGTATTGCTAGGTTGTGACGCCACCATGGTCGTGGTTGGGTTCTACCGTCAACAGTTACCACTCCGTCGTCGCTAGTGGCCTTCGTTCAGCGATCTCCGCCGCTATTGTCGACTGTCGCGCCACTGCCGCCTCCGACCATCGTAGGTGGGAGTTTTGGGTCTGTTTCTTGATCATAGAAGTGTATTTTTTTAGTATGTGTTGTGTGTGCCATGCTTGGTCAGAAAAGTTGAGAAAAGGGGCCACCACCACGACCATGAGGTGGTGGTTGCCGCCATGAGCCACCTCCGGCCACCACGGTGTGGCTGTGTGTGTGTGTGTTTATGTTTGGATTAAACATTGTAATTGTAATTATCTTTGATTAATAATAAAATAATAATAATAATAATCACCACCGTAAGGTGGTGGCCGCCGCCGCGAGCCGCCATTGACCACCACTACTCGAGGTGGTAGTGGGTGGTGCCCCACTTGTAAAACCCTAGTGGACCTAGCAAAACCCTAATGGGCTTAAGGATTAGTTTTGGGCCATGTTTGGGTGAAAAACCCTAATTAGGGTTTTGAAAACCCTAATTGTGAGTAATTGGGCATTAGACTTATTGGACCCACTTTTGGGCCATTGAGATTGGATTGTGCATTAAGCCCAATTTCACCATATCATTTATCTAGTAGAGTAAAGGACTTAATGGATTAAGTCCTTAAAGGGTTAATTAAGAAACACTTAACCCTAATCGTTATTTTATGTGAAACCCTAATTTGTCTTGGGTCGTGAGTTGGGCCTCTCGATTAGGATTTGGTAATTGGTTTATTAACGGGACATCCAAGAGTAATCAAATGGACTAGAGTAATAAGTTGGGCTTTAGGGTAAGGCCCATATGAAGGATTGGGCCCAGATGGTTGTATGATATTGGGCCCTTAGAATAAGACATGTTGGACTGGATTGAACAGTTGGGCCTCAAGGGAAGGCGATGTAGAGGTATGGGCCAATTAGGAAAATTGGTCCATATGTTGGGCTTTAAGTCATAGTTGGACTTTGGGCCTATGGATTGGGCTTTGGGCTTGGGTAAGCCAAGCTTGGGTTAATGTATTAATTATCCAAAGTATGTATTTATAGTTATGTAGTTGAATCCAAATATTAATTGGGTGTTATTTTAATAATTATAGATCAAGAATCTGTCATCCAACAGCTATGGTTTTGTCAGCAGGACTTCAACAGTGCGAGGTGAGTCCTCTTCAAGTAGGAACGGTTCTAAGGCCATAATGTCGGCCAATTTAAGTAGTTGTAGTATGTCGGGGTATACCCGATGAAGTTTATATGTTTCCGGACTTTGGTCCGATGCCGGGGCGGTCCCGAGAAGTAGTTAAGTATGGATGATGTCTTTATGATTCATGCAGGTTATATGATATGATATGTGTTATGTATTATGTGTTCTGGGGTAAGCCAGATGCCAGGGCAAGACCGATGTATGTTAGCTGGTATGCCATGTATTACTTGTTCTGGGGCAAGCCCGATGAACGCTAGTTCATATGTTATATGTCCTGGGCTCCGGTCCGATGTCGGGGCAAGCCCGATGTGGATTATGTGATTATGTTATGTCACACCCCAAAACCGGAACGACAGAAATGTTCTGGGGTGGATGACGTCATGTCAAGTATCACAACATATGCAGTATAGTAATCAAAGTACAACAACCATTGCATTAATAGTAATAGTTTTACATAAGTTACATTTTATAGAGACATCAAAGTAATACAGAAAGTAGTATAGATGCAACTCAGTTCTAGGCTGGCTTCACAAAAGCTCCTGGGTGTACCTGTCTATTGCTGACCTGAGAATACAAGTTATTTTGAAAGCGAGTATCAGCATTTTTGTAAATGCTGGTGAGTTCATAAGTATCTAGTTTCATTTATGTAAGTAAAAATTTTATTCAAATAACTTTATGAAAAGTAGTAGTTTAGAATCTAGGGTGTATTAGCGTGCTTTCCAGAAAATCCTATATTTTTTAAATAAAAGCAGTCTTCTACCAAGACTCGACAAAGTTATGTTTTAAAGAGTAATCTTCCCCGAAATACTATCATTATCGGAAAACAGTATTTACTTTAAAGGAATAATGAGAAAATCATAAGGAAAAACACCAGGGGAAAAGTAACATATGCCTCAGCAGTAATACTGCTGATTAAGGAAAAAGAAATCATAGACTCCAGGAGAATATCGAATGAATGATACGCCTGGCTCAGTCTAACAAAAGTAAACACAGACTCCAGACAGTATCGAATGAACGATACAGCTAGCAAAGTCTAAAACAAGAGAATACAGACTCCAGACAGTGTCAAATGAACGACATAACTAGCAAAGTCTAAAACAGGGAAATACAGTGACCTTAAGACCATGAATTATAAGGTAAACATGGAGATACTCGTAACCATACTAATTGACAATAGAGAACTTGATGCCCTGCAAGCGTCGGAATGAATGTGACATTTGTCACCCCTTGGCTTGATAGGCCGGGGACTGTAGCTAGCAGTCAGGGTGTGGGAGTGTCATTCCCGTATAGATCTATACACACAATGCCTGCTCTCCCTACAGGAGACTCTGGTTACCAACTTGACAACGGGGAAATCCGTGTCCTGAAGATGCATCTCGTATACTGAATTCTAATATAGGTACTGGAGTAATGATAGAGACTCACGAATGAACTGACTCCTTTGGAATTCTCGTACTAGAAAGAGTAAATAGAACTTCCTAACTATACCTATAATAGTTACTAGTGTCTCTGGTCTATAAACAGTGACTGGAAGGATGGCCTTGTTACCCAAGGGAAATGAACTGGTCGATGGAAACCTTTATGTCTATACATGTATACATAATATATAAATAATGTTTGAACGACCTTCGGACGGATAACCGATACCCACCAGACCACATCCCAACGAGGAAAAGGAAATAGGGCGGACTAGCTTTCCTAAGTCTTTCAAACATTATTTATATAACTATAAAAATACAGGCATGCATTTAACGAAAGATCTATGAATGATGGATGGAAGGATGCCCTTGCTATCCAAGGGAAGTGAACTGGTCGATGAAAACCTTTATGTCTATACGTGTATACATGATATATAACTAATGTTTAAACGACCTTCGGACGGATAACCGATACCCACCAGACCACATCCCAACGAGGAAAAGGAAATAGGGCGGACTAGCCTTCCTAAGTCTTTTAAACATTATTTATATAACTATACCAATACAGGCATGCATTTATCTAAATAAAAGCATAGAAGAAAACTCTGATGAAAACTTTGGAAAAACCTTTACACATAAGAAATTTACGACTTGATGTTAGTTTGTAAAACAAGTTTTGAAAATCTTTGGAATCCTTTGAAAAACCTTTCATACTTTATCAAGAGTTGAAAACATAATTTGGAAATCTCTAAGCTGGATAAACAGTTTAATATGCAAAATCTATTTTGCTATATAGTTATTAACCACATGGGATTTATCTAATAACTCTATAGTTCAACTTGTATTCCCCCTTATACAAGCAGTAAAATCATTTAAAAGGTTAATTCAGGGGTATGAACTCACCTGTTGTAAGTGGATCGGATGGAGGTGCCGGTTGGGTGCTCGGTGTCAAGTGAAGACTTGAACAAACTTAGTGACCTATTAACATATGGTGACATATTTTTACTTACAGTTAGTGTTTTATAATACTAATTAAACATATATAAGCATCCTAGTGTGCGGAAAACACTTTGGTCAAGTGCTAGGAGGCTATTGGGTTGCAATAAGGGAGTGTATGGCTGAGTTAGGGAGTTTACTCTTCAAGAGTAAACTCTTTATGGAGTTTTCGGCCCTAAGACCATATCCCCATGAGTTTACGGCCGTAAACTCATGGGTGGTGTGTTCTTGGATGTTTTAAGGTCTTATATCACTCGTAGAATTAGGCTAGGTTCAAATCTAGGGCATAGGAAAGGGTTAAGGTTCCAAATGGACCACTTAAGGGAGTTCACGGTTGTAAACCTAGAGTTTATGGCCATAAACTCTCACTTGGTCATTTCCTTCATGAATTTTGGTCTTAAGTGATAGAGTATAAAGTTCTATGGATTTTTCCAAGCCATATAGGGAAGTTAGGGCATCCTTTGGCCTCTTTAAGGGAGTTTATGGCCCATGGACCAATCCTTGGGGGGGGGGGGGGGGTTTATGGCTGTAAACTCCTAAGTCCATAGTTTTCTTGATGCTTAATGGCCCTACTTCATTTGTGGTTGATTCTAGACATTTACCCAAGCCATGGGAGGTGTTTAAGGGCAAATTTAACACCTTAAAAGGTGTTCATGGCCTAGGAAGAGGGGTTTACGGTCTAAGAGTGTTCTTGGGCTGTAAACTCATGTTTACTCTCCATATGATAAGGTTTTGGTGTTCTAAGATCGTACATGCAAGTCTACAAGTCATATCTAAGCCCTAGGAGTGATTTGGAAGGGTTTTGGGGCTTCAAAACCCCACTTATGGGTGTTTACGTTCCAAGAGTGTTCTTGGGCCGTAAACACATGATTTGGCCCCTATTGGATATCTTAAACACTAATTTGCATGTTAAATGAGCTAAACAACAAGTTAGGGTAGATCACTTACTAGTTTGGGGCTCGAAATGGGCGGTTTTTGGATCGAAAGTAACTTGTAGAGAGAGAGAGAGAGAGAGTAGAGAGAGAGTGAGTGAAAAGGGTGTAAATGAGGTTTACTCACCCTTATATAGGGGTTTGAGTTTGTGGCTCAGTGGAAATTTAGCCGATACTGATGTTAAACGGGGCTTTTGGTCGCACCCGATTAAATGGTCGTAATTTGAATTGGTTGTAACTAATACTTTTTCAAGGGAATATTGAGGGTGTTTCTAATTTGTTCCATCCCTAACAAAGTCATAATAAAGTCCTTATTTAATTAACCTAATCCAAAAGGTTAACGGACGATGAGGTTAAAAATGACGGGATAAATTTCCGGTTGTCACATCATCCCCCCGTTAGAGGGAATTTCGTCCCGAAATTAGGGTTTAGGCAAGGAAGTAGACATGAACAATCGGGTAGAGGTATGAGGGTACGTCCTATTCGGTTGGTCCTCGCACTCCCAAGTGAACTCTGGCCTTTACTTGGCATTCTAACAAACCTTCACTTACGGGGTGCGGATTCCGTTTCGTTTAGTTAGTGATTCCTACAGGTTCGTCTACGAAGTTAGGGTTCCCAATGATTTCTATCAAGACGAGTGGGATACAAAGAGTGACGTCGGGAAACACTTTTCAAGTCTAAGAAGTGGATTTGATTTGGGGTGAAACTGATGGAATTTCCGAAGGTGGTCGTGGTCTGACACGGGTTGGACCAATTTTTGTAAAGAATATCGGATGGTCCTAAGCTCTCGGAAGGGTAGAGCTTTTTGGTACTTAGAACATAGTGTACTTCTATGGAGAGATCATCACTGGCGTGATCGCCATTCTGAAGTTCCAAACATCCTCTCATACTGGGGGTGGAGTCCTTCAGGTTGGTTCATAGAAGGTTCGGGTTATCCTTCGATTCGTGTTTCTGCTGATTGGCTTTCAGAGGTTTTTTGGATCATTGGGTGAATTGGATGTCTACGAGTATCTATTCGCTGCAGGGTGACTATCTCAATCCTTTGCAAAATGAACCTGCACTTTTGATTCTTGATATGTTTCTAACGGAAACTCTCAGGGTCGGTGAGATAGGGTTTCGACCAGACAATTGTTTTTAGGAAGTTTTGAGACTTCTCATCATCATCTATTTGGCGCTTTCACGATACGATTCCTAACAGTAAAGAACCATGCTCTTACTTGCCTTGCTGTTTCATAAATGGCAATTCTCTGCTAAGGGCTAGCTTAGTCTTTAGAGATTTTCTAAAGTGTTGGACTATCTCGGGAGGTGGTTCTACTATTTCTGTGTGAGATAGTATTCTTGGAACATCTAGTAGTCCCCTGAGTCTCTAAGACATGCCCTAATCTATAAGGTGTCGGTTTATTTCAGTTGCAGAAAGCGCGTGCTCTTGTATAACCCATCGGCTAACACCTAGACTGGTGTCAAGTCTATAATCTCTTCGAGATCTGGGTTATAAGGATTTACGCAACCTACTTTCGTACTTTATTCAAGTATTCTTGGCTGCGGAGGTTATCCTGTGGTTCCTTGCATTCTAGTATCCACTTCGGAGAATGCAGTCTATCGTCTACAAGGCGACAGTGACTTCTTCTTCGTGAGGAGGCAAAGTGTCCTAGGCACTACTTGTCAGTAACAAGGAGGACGAAGTGCCTGAGTAGTGCGAGCATCTTCTGCAACTACTCTTCCGGGGGTTCTGAGTTTTCTTGATTTTAGGTTAAGTTTAGAAGTATAGGGTTTCGTCACTGGGAACGTCTAATCTCCTCATCCACTCTTCTCATGGTTTAGCTTATCGCAACTTCCGGGTTTCCGGGATATCCGCTGAGATGCTTAATTCGGGGGATTAAGCGTGAATGGATGGTCGTATTCAATGTCCTTGACTCTTACGACTCAGATTTCTTTACCAACTGAGGGTGTTAGCTACTATGTTGGCTTAACCAGGATGACAACAAATTTCTGATTTGTGGTCATTATAGTAGCTCAACCCGCAGTGGTTCTCTTGACTCCAGTTCCTATTCCATGGGATAGGATGAAGGGTTTTACTATGAGGTTCGTGGTAGAGCTCATACTTGGCTTAACCACTAATACTTGGTGTATGCAAGCCGTATATAATTGAGGTCGGCAGGATGTTCAGTTGTGCGACTCCACCCCAGACCTGCGACCCAACAAGGAACAAGGAGTAGGGAGGAAGCACACATCTTAAATCTTTTTGATCTAAATTATATACCACTTTTATGCATATACTCAGTTATAGTATTCAGTCCCATGAGTTCTATCCTCTTGATTCACGAACCTGATTGTGAGGTGCGAAGGGTCTTTCTGGGGGATCTACGGAGTAGGTTTCGGGTGGTTATCGTCTTCTGGAATGCCTGCAGTGTCTTTCGCTTCGGTTCCTATCTGTCTAAGAAGCGGGTTGGTTAACAGCGCGCGATACCCTACTCAGGGGTATTTCGGAATGTTTTTAGATAAGAGCGACGACTGGCGGATCGCATGAGGTTTTATTATTTTTAGGTTCGGAAGAACCTTTATTTGCCGAAATGGCTATGGTGAAAGTTCTTTATACACAGCACTAGGAATTTACACATGGTTGCACTAAGTCAAACCATGATCGATAGAGGCGTCGAAGTTGGCATACATCGACATGACATAGAATGAGGATCGATATGGCCATGTGCCAAACGGGCACACAAGTTGTTGGCATCTCGGGTTTTGTCCCGTGTATCACTGTTGCGGATACTTGGACCGATAGAGTCGATGCGGAACTATAGAGGGTCCTGAATGTTTCGGAATAGGGTAACTTTCATGAATGGATTCTCACGAGGCCTTTCTATAATCGCCTAGCATATACTAGTCATTTATAATTAAGGTGGGAAGGACTGTTGACTGAGCGACTCCACCCTAAATCAACAACCAAAGAAGGAACAGGAAATGAGGCAGCATCACTCACTCTAGGTCTATCCATCTTAATTATACATGGCCTTAATGTATATATCAAGCCATTATAGCTTTACCTGATGAAATTTTAAATTTTACAACAGTGTTGCGATTTTCGCCTTAATGGGGGAGTAATTACATTTAGAATTAGCGTTTTAATGTTTTCGGTTAGTTATCTAGGATTGAGAGACGTACCAATAGTTATTCCGGCTTCCTTGATGACTCTCTCTAGGTATTTAGAGTTATACTCCTCCTGCGCCTTTGTCGTTTCCTTCAGTTGGTCAGTCCTTCTTGAAGTGTCTAATCTCACCACATAGATGGCACATTGGACTGGTCTCCCCATTGGTGGTTGATGTAATGAACTCAACCGGGGTTCTGCAGGTATGAGAGGTATGCCCCTCGTTGCACCTAGCACAAAAGAGTTCCAGACAGATACCATGATGATGGTAGCTACACTTGCTGCAGTGGGGAAGGCTTCCTAGGTATGGTCTTCTTGAAGTCGGGATGGAAGGGTTGACAGGGGTATTGACTGTCTCAGCTCGCTGACCTTCGGAAGGTCCTTGAGCTGAGGTACTTCTTTCCTCGCTCTTGAACTTTCTCTTCAGTGGAGTTGGTTGAGGTTCTTGGGTGGCTGGGTATGCAGGAGTTGGTTGCTGCCGTCCATTGCTAGGATCGGGAATCCCGATAGGGCTCTTGCTAACATTGGCGTTGTTAGCATTCAGATGAGCCATGACAGCTGCTACGGCTGCCGAGACTGCAGCTTGGAATGTAGCTTCATCGAATATGATAGTAGGTTTCTTGCCAGCGGATTGGTTATGCTTCTTCGGAGGCATGGTTTTCCTACACGGAAAGGAACACAAGCTGATGAGAGACGATGGTTAACCCTGGACGTATCTATCCTTACTATATTAGGCATAAATTTTTCCTGCGCCTCGGATATTGGTTATCTGAGTGTCGACCTACATCCCTATGATGTAGTCCGGGTTTCAAGGTAGGGGTAAGGGTATCGGAAAGCCATAAGATGGGAGTCGTTCCTACTAAATTATATTTATGCTGGAAAGGTTCACTCTCCGGCTTGGAAAGATTTGAGGGAAGTTCGGAACAAAGACTGCAGGAAGAAAGGCTCATGAAGACTTATGGCTAAACATCCTCGATCGAGGTTTCGAAATCCGATCTAATCATATTACTTGCGACGGGAAAAGGCGATTTACTTAACACATAGTGTGACTAGTGTAATCACCAACTCACTAAATTGCATTATTTTATGGGTGTATTAGCGCGACAATAACGAGGAAAAGACACTTCTCGGGTTCCATGTACTGGCTCCCTCTGTCTACCTCATATCCTTGACTGGGACCGGCGTTGGTTTTCTTCGGGTAGTTACCTAGGGTTCTCTTCTCGTATAGACGTATTGATTTTCTACTCCGTCTTACTTCCGATTCTGACTCTGGGTGTCATCGCTTCATGATGGATGACTGGAAATCTTGGAAGTTCAGGCGAATTTCCCACCGGTGTCCCTAAAAGGTATAGGCACTTGGTTGTTTCAATAGTCTCGACCTAGTTCATTTATTTCCGAACTGGAAATCTTCTCAATGAACCTCTTCTGGGTCTGAATCAACTCTTCGGTCGAACACTGAAGCGGATAAGGTTTTCTACAGGGTTCGTGCGAGAATGGAAATGTCTAAAGAATCCTAAGAGATTATTAACATTTCACTGGGTGATCCATATCAAGTCCTGCTACAATTACATAGGGTACACAAATCATATATAACTTAGATCCGATAGGCCTTCGAATATGTGATACTACTCTATATCCACATCCCAACGAGGAAAAGGAAGTAGAGCGAAACCACACATTCTTGGTCTATGGGATCCTTATTATAAATAACCTTGGGAGTATACCCTTTGTAATCATAGGTATATAAATAAAGATCTTTTTAGTTCTTCACACAAAGTTATCTATGGATCCTAAAATACCCTTATGGTATTTTAATTTCTTGTTTGATTCTTACTTCTGAATACGATTCTGGGATTAATGTGAGTCTTTTAGTATTCCAAAATACTCCCATAGTATTTTAAACTTTATGTTTGGCTCTAGCATTCCTAGTTGGTAAGTTTCAGACTCGTTGCAACACCACTATCACTCCCAAGCACACGTTCATCGCATCTCGAATAAATGTAGTTGATCAGGTTACATTTATTCCAGCTTACGATTACATAACTGCCCAGGTTTGACGGTGATGCTCAACATCCGAAGACTTTTATTCTTGTTCTTTTTGTGATACTTCGTTCGAGTGTTTAGTTTTTGGATGTTCTTATACTTTGGTAAAATATGGTTATATTTTAAAGTATAATTCTTGCTCAGAGTGTTTTATCCCTATGTATTTATAGGCTATATATCTTTTAGGAATTGATATACTGAGCATACTATAAACAATGCTCTGATACCAATCTGTCACACCCCAAAACCGGAATGGCGGAAACGTTCTGGGGTGGATGACGTCATGTCAAGTATCACATCATATGCAGTATAGTAATCAAATTACAACAACCATTGCATTAATAGTAATAGGTTTACATAAGTTACATTTTATAGAGACATCAAAGTAATACAGAAACTAATATAGATGCAGCTCGGTTCTAGGCTGGCTTCACAAAAGCTCCCGGGTGTACCTATCTATTGCTAACCTAAGAATACAAGTTATTTTGAAAGCGAGTATCAACATTTTTATAAATGATGGTGAGTTCATAATTATTTAGTTTCATTTGTGTAAGTAAACATTTTATTCAAAGAACTTTATGAAAAGTAGTAGTTTAGAATCTACGGTATATTAGCGTCCTTTCCAAAAAATCCTATATTTTCTAAATAAAAGCAGTCTTCTACCAAGACCCGACAAAGTTATGCTTTAAAGAGTAATTTTCCCCGAAATACTATCATTATCAGAAAACAATACTTACTTTAAAGGAATAATGAGAAAATCATAAGGAAAAACACCAGGGAAAAAATAACATATGCCTCAGCGGTAATATTGCTGATTAAGGCAAAAGAAATCATAGACTACATGAGAATATCGAATGAATGATACGCCTGACTCATTCTAACACAAGTAAACACAGACTCCAGACAGTATCAAATGAACGATACAGCTAGCAAAGTCTAAAACAAGAGAATACAGACTCTAGACAGTGTCAAATGAACGACACATCTAGCAAAGTCTAAAACAGGGAAATACAGTGATAAATCTTGTTACCTTAAGGCCATGACTTATAAGGTAAACATGGAGATACTCGTAACCATTCTGATTGACAGTAGAGAACTTGACGCCCTGCAAGCATCGGAATGAATGTGACATTTGTCACCCCTTGGCTTGATAGGCCGGGGACTGTCGCTAGCAGTCAGGGTGTGGGAGTGTCAGTCCCGTATAGATCTATACACACAATGCCCGCTCTCCCTACAGGAGACTCTGGTTACCAACTTGACAACGGGGAAATCCGTGTCCTGAAGATGCATCTCGTATACTGAATTCTAATATAGGTACTGGACTAATGATAGAGACTCACGAATGAACTGACTCCTTTGGAATTCTCGTACTAGAAAGAGTAAATATAACTTCCTAACTATACCTATAATAGTTACTAGTGTCTCTGGTCTATAAACAGTGACTGGAAGGATGCCCTTGTTACCCAAGGGAAATGAACTGGTCGATGGAAACCTTTATGTCTATACATGTATACATAATATATAACTAATGTTTGAACGACCTTCGGACGGATAACCGATACCCACCAGACCACATCCCAACGAGGAAAAGGAAATAGGGCGGACTAGCTTTCCTAAGTCTTTCAAACATTATTTATATAACTATAAAAATACAGGCATGCATTTAACGAAAGATCTATGAATGATGGATGGAAGGATGCCCTTGCTATCCAAGGGAAGTGAACTAGTCGATGAAAAACTTTATGTCTATACGTGTATACATGATATATAACTAATGTTTAAACGACCTTCGGACGGATAACCGATACCCACCAGACCACATCCCAACAAGGAAAAGGAAATAGGGCGGACTAGCCTTCCTAAGTCTTTTAAACATTATTTATATAACTATACCAATACAGGCATGCATTTATCTAAATAAAAGCATAGAAGAAAACTCTGATGAAAACTTTGGAAAAACCTTTACACATAAGAAATTTACGACTTGATGTCAGTTTGTAAATCAAGTTTTGAAAATCTTTGGAATCCTTTGAAAAACCTTTCATACTTTATCAAGAGTTGAAAACATAATTTGGAAATCTCTAAGCTGGATAAACAGTTTAATATGCAAAATCTATTTTGCTATATAGTTATTAACCACATGGGATTTATCTAATAACTCTATAGTTCAACTTGTATTCCCCCTTATACAAGCAGTAAAATCAGTTAAAAGGTTAATTCAGGGGTATGAACTCACCTGTTGTAAGTGGATCGGATGGAGGTGCCGGTTGGGTGCTCAGTGTCAAGTGAAGACTTGAACAAACTTAGTGACCTATTAACATATGGTGACATATGTTTACATACAATTAGTGTTTATGATACTAATTAAACACGTATAAGCATCCTAGTGTATGGAAAACACTTTGGTCAAGTGCTAGGAGGCTATTGGGTTGCAATAAAGGAGTGTATGGCCTAGTTAGGGAGTTTACTCTTCAAGAGTAAACTCTTTATGGAGTTTTCAGCCCTAATACCATATCCCCATGAGTTTGCGGCTGTAAACTCATGGGTGGTGTGTTCTTGGATGTTTTAAGGTCTTATATCACTCGTAGAATTAGGCTAGGTTCAAATCTAGGGCATATGAAAGAGTTAAGGCTCCAAATGGACCACTTAAGGAAGTTAACGGCTGTAAACCTAGAGTTTATGGCTGTAAATTGTCACTTGGTCATTTCCTTCATGAATTTAGGTCTTAAATGATAGAGTATAAAGTTCTATGCATTTTTCCAAGCCATATAGGGAAGTTAGGGCATCATTTGGCCTCTTTAAGGGAGTTTACGGCCCATGGACCAATCCTTGTGGGGGTTTACGGCCGTAAACTCCTAAGTCCATAGTTTCCTTAATGTTTAATGGCCCTACTTCATTTGTGGTTGATTGTAGACGTTTACCTAAGCCATAAGAGTTGTTTAAGGGCAAATTTAACACCTTAAAAGGTGTTCACGGCCTATGAAGAGGGGTTTATGTTCCAAGAGTGTTCTTGGGCCATAAACTCAAGTTTACTCTCCATATGATAAGGTTTTGCTGTTCTGAGCTCGTACATGCAAGTCTATAAGTCATATCTAAGCCCCAGGAGTGATTTGGAAGGGTTTTGGGACTTCAAAACCCCACTTATGGGTGTTTACGGTCCAAGAGTGTTCTTGGGGCATAAACACATGATTTGGACCCTATTGGATATCTTAAACACGAATTTGCATGTTAAATGAGCTAAACAACAAGTTAGGGTAGATCACTTACTAGTTTGGGGCTCGAAATGGGCGGTTTTTGGATCGAAAGCAACTTGTAGAGAGAGAGAGAGAGAGAGTAGAGAGAGAGTGAAAAGGGTGTAAATGAGGTTTACTCACCTTTATATAGGGGTTTGAGTTTGTGGCTCTGTGGAAATCTACTCGATACTGACGTTAAAAGGGGCTTTTGGTCGCACCCGATTAAATGGTCGTAATTTGACTTGGTTGTAACTAATACTTTTTCAAGCGAATATGGAGGGTGTTTCTAATTTGTTCCAACCCGTACGAAGTCATAATAAAGTCCCTACTTAATTAACCTAATCCAAGAGGTTAACGGACGATGAGGTTAAAAATAACGGGATAAATTTCCGGTTGTCACATGTTATGTGTTTATGATATATGATATACTGTGTATGTGTAGGGGTAATCCCGATGTTGGGGCAAGCCCGACGTCGGGGTGAGCCCGAAGCCCGATGCGGTCGGATGTTGGGGTGAGCCCAATGCCGGACTAGAGTCCAATGCCGAGATTTATCCTGATGCAGTTGGGAGGAGTCCTAGAGTTATATTTTAAATTTATGTTATATGCATTGTTGATATGTTCATATGTATACCGGATTACGGTCCGATGTTGAGCAGGTCCCGATGCAGTGAGCTAGGACCAAGTTATGTGATGATGTGTATGGTATGTGGTAATATGGGGAGACTCACTAAGCTTCGTGCTTATAGTTTTCAGTTTTGGTTTCAGGTACTTTAGTTTTCAAAAGAGGAGCTCGGGAAGATTGTAGTGCACACACCATTTGTTTAGCCTGGGATGTTTATACCCTGATATATTCTGATATGAGACATGATACATGACTTATGATTTTATGTGAAGAAGCTATTTATGGTTTTATTACTAAATTAAAGCGAAATTTTTAGACTGGGTTTTTGGGATGTTACAATTACCCTGATGTATTCCCTGAAGATCTACCCAGATTACCCCCCAGTATGTCAAGTTGAGTTTCAGATTGATCTAATTCTAGGAGCTGCCCTAGTAGTAAAGTCTCCTTATAGATTATCACCATCGAAGATGCAAGAGTTCTCAATCTAGCTACAAGAAACTTCGTGACAACGGATTTATCAGACCAAGCTTCATGCCTTGGGGAGCACTCGTTTTATTTGTCAAGAACAAATAAGGATATTTTCGGATATGCATCGACTCTAGGGAATTAAGTAAGTTGAGAATCAAGAATCGATATCGACTTCCTCAATTCGACAATCACTTCAATCAACTGCAAGGATCTAGTTATTTCTCTAAGATCAACCCGAGATCTTGTCACACCCCAAAACCAAGAACGGCAGAAACGTTCTGGGGTGGAGGACGTCATGTGAAGTATCATAACAGTGTAAAGTAGTAAACAAGAAACAACATCATCCATTGCATTAAAGGTAAAGTTTTACTACATGTGTGTTCTTTCATAATGTACAACAATAAAATGAATAATCAAAATAAGGCGAGTCTTGTCTGTGCTCCATCTTCTCAAAAACCTGGCCATCGCACCTGTCTAACTGATGACCTGAGAATACAAGTTATTTTGAAAGCGAGTATCAACTTTAAAGCTGGTGAATTCATAAGTATTTAAGTGTCATTGTCTTGCTTACTAAAAGTTCTTTTAAAAGTCATGTAAACCTTTAAATGAAAATGTTGATGTAAGTATAAAAAGCCCTAGAAAATCCCTTATTTTCTATTAGTTTGAGATGTAGTCTTCTACCAAGACCCGAATGTGTTGTTATGATAATGTAGTCTTCTACCAAGACCCGAATGTTTTGTAAGTAAAATGATAGTTTTTCCTTTCTATTGACTAGTACTAAAAGTACTTAGTCTAACTCATCGTTTATGTGAAAAGTATCACAAAATAAAGTAAACAGGAAAAAGTACTAATGTAAGTGTTATCCCGAGGTACTAGGGCTAACATGCCATCGCGTAAAGCGAAATGTATAACCTATCACAAAATAAAGTAAATAGGAAAATATACTAAAGTAAATATTATCCCGAGGTACTAGGGCTAACACGACATATGTAACTATTATCCTGAGGTACTAGGGCTAACACAACATATATAACCTAATGAACATCCGAAAATTGTCCAATTGTCCTCTGTAGCAGCAGTAGGGCGGAGGAAGGGTTAGTCCCGTAAAGGTACTCCTAGTATAAGTAATAACCGTAGGCATCCGTAGATGTTCATCAACCACTGTTGCTAATCAGCTGGGATTCGGAATGGTTAGTCCCGTCTAAATATCCCGAGGTACTGGGGATAGGGTCCCGTCTAAATATCCCGAGGTACTGGGGATAGGGTCCCGTGTAAAATATCCCGAGGTACTGGGGATAAGGTTCCGTCTAAATATCCCGAGGTACTGGGGATAAGGTTCCGTCTATATATCCCGAGGTACTGGGGATAGGCAGGATAAGTTACACAGAAGGTACTAATAAATCATCCTCGCAAATCGAGATACAAGTATTCATGTAAGTATACACAGGTAAATGTATCTACGTAAAGGTACTCATGTAAGGTATTCATGTAAGCGTATTCAGGTAAATGTATCGATGTAAACGTACTCATGTATCATGTAATCCTAGGTAAATGCACTCATGTATCATGTAAGCATATGTAAGTGTACTGGTATAGACTCATGAATGAACTGACTCCTGTGTGATTCCTTGTACTAGGAATAATGTTTGATATCTTGTAACTATCCCTATGATAGTTAACTGAAAGGTAATTGGTTTTTCAAATAGGTATATAAACTCTTGCTACCCAAGAGTGCTGGAAACTAAATGAAGGGTGAAAACTATAATCTCTAACATATATACGGACATATGCGTATATGTATAGTTTGGTTCAAGAAGGTACAAATAATGGTTTTGCAAGATATCTAGGAGTTTTGAACAATAATTAAGAGTGACTTGATGTCATTTTAATAAACATTTCAAAACTAATACTTTTGTTATCAAGATATTTTAAGATAGAAAACCATTTCATGTGTCACCTTTTGAAATATGTGAAATCTACTGAGTGAAAACAGAGTTATAAAATACATAAGATTGATTTAATAACATATTGTTTTCTACTTGTATTCCCCCCCCCCCATTAAAGCGTCTAAAATCATTTAAAACATTGATTAAGGGGTATGAACTCACTTGTAGTTAGTAGTTCAGATGAACTGGACGGTGTAGGATTGTTAGGCATCAAGTGAGGACTTGTACACACACTACAATCCTAATGAACATATAATCACACATATATGCACTCAATTAGTCTCAAATTACTAATTGATAATGTTAAGACATCCTAGACATAATAAACACTTTATATAAGTGTTTTAAGCCCTAAGGATTGCATCTAAGCTATTGTGGGACAAGGCACTTGTGTTTAGGGTTCCAAAGGACCCCATATATGAGTTTACTCCTCATATACCATCACACATGGAGTTTACGGTTGTAAACTCTTGAGTTTACGGCCGTAAACTCCCAACCATGGGGGTATTGTGTGTTTTGAAGTCCCAAATGATTCCTAGAATTATTCCAACTTGGTGGTTCAATTCTTGAAAGGGTTTAAGGCCTAGAAACACTCCCTAGAGGAGTTTACGGCCCCAAGGCCATTTCCTTTGGAGTTTACGGTCGTAAACTCCCTTGGAATGGTGTTTTTGTTGTTTTCAAGTCTCTTGCATATGAAGGATAGGTTCTAGACTTTTACCTAACGCATATGAAGGCATTAGGCACACTTTGGTACCCCTTTAATGAGTTTACGGACCATGAACCATGTCATGGCCGTAAACTCACCTTGCAAGGTGATTCTTATGTGTTTAAGGCCCTTGATTTATTGGGAACAACTCTAGGTAAAAGTCCAAGGCTTTAGGTGTCATAAAAGCACCATTTGGTGCTTGAATTTGGAGTTTACGCCCTAAGAAAGTCTTGGGCCATGAACTTCCAAACTTAGGTGGTTCTTGCTTGATTTCATGTCCCTAACACACATATAAATGAGTCTAAGGCAATAGCATAACACAAGGGTCGGTCTCGGCTTTGTTTCGGGAGTTTACCGCCCAAGAACACCTTGGGGAGTAAACTCCTAAATCTAGTGATTTAGCCTTCTAAATCATGTTATAACTACATATAAAGCTTTCTAACACTACTAGAAAGAGGTACTCACGATTTGGGATAAAAAACCGAAGATCCGTGAGAGAGAAAATGGCTTTTCTCTAGTTGGAAATGCAAATAATGAATGAATTTGGTTCATAATTCTATTTATAGTCCTGAGATATTTTTGGCAGAAAATATTTTTATTCCTGAAATGATTTCTAATATTACAGAGTGTTGGAATAACAGTGTTGCACAAAACCCTAGTGCAACCACTCTCCTGATATCTACTTAAGTGTAAATCCTGAAAAACTGCCAAACTTATACCCGAAGTCTGGAATTTCCTGAAACTGTTCTAAGCTCTATTTTCTTGATATGGTTTGTTCAGAATGGAAATTTCGGGTTGTCACAGATCTGGATATCATCAAATCTGAGTAATAGAAGAAGACATTCCAAAGTCTAAATTTCGAACCCGATACAGTCATTATGAGTTCTTGGTTATGCCATTTGGACTGACCAATGCCCCAACTATTTTTATGGATCTCATGAACCGAGTATGCAAGCCTTACATGGAAAATTATTGATTGTATTCAACGACGATATTCTGGTCTATTTACAAACCAAGGAAGAGAATGGGCAAAATCTTCAGGTGATCATAGAGTTATTAAGGAAAGAAAATTTGTATGAAAATTTATCTAAGTGTGATTTTTGGATTTGGGAAGTACACTTTCTTGGGTACGTAGTAAGTAGTAAAGGAATTCATGTTGATCCTTCCAAGATTAAGACTGTTAAGAACTGGGAAGCGCCCAAGACAACAACTGAGGTTCATCAATTCTTAGGCTTAGAAGGCTATTACCAGAGATTCATAGAGAATTTCTCTAGGATAGCCAAACCCCTCAAAACATTGACCCAAAAGGAAAAAAATTGTTTGGGAAGAGAAAAAAGAAGTAACTTTTCAAAAACTGAAGGAATGTTGTACAGTTCCCCAATAGTATTGCGACACTTCACATTAGGGATTGGGATGTGTAAACCAGTTACAGAATCAAAGTACGTCATTGCCGATGCTTCATGTCCTCAGACGAGATAACCTGGATCCTCAACATTTTCTTCCTTACACACAACCAACCATTGAATGTTATTCCTTCCATAAGCCTCGCATCATAATACAAATCATAACTGACTAACCACTTGTCTTTAGTTATGGAATTCCAAATTAACCTGCACTTGGAATATTTCCATTAATCCAAAGTGACTCTCCCCCACTTGGAATCTGCTATGCTCTAACAACTTCAGAACCATTCAAATTTCCTAGCCAACCCTAAATTTCACCCAGTTGGTTCTTGACACCTATGTCTGTCAAAACTGGCCATAAGAGAATCTTAATTACTCAAACAATTTCAAAATTTCTATTACATGATTACAATCCATAATGACAAACCCGAAGATTTCCAACTTGTGATCACAAACCATATCAATGAACAACCCAACCATAAACCTTCTCAACTCAAAACAAAATCTCAATCCCAAATAATCTAACAGATCATATATGATCTCTACATTTCAAGCAACACTTTCTAAAAAACTGAATAACGCTATTCCGACACCCTAACAGAAAATCCAAAAGTCTAGCGCTCTCGATGCGCCCATAGTATCGTCAACTGATATAACTCGAAAAACCTCAAAAAATCTCAACTGGTGAACAATTCCTTGCGAAAATGCATCCCCCAAACCCAGAAGTTGGTTGATAAATCAACAATAGCTCTACGCTTACTAATGATAGTGGTCGGTTCAACGAATCGAACAACCCTTCAACTGATGTTCAATCCTGAATGACCCAAGCACCTTTTAACCCTATTTTTGGTTTTGTAGAAAGAGGCACTAGATTTAACGAGATCTTTGCCTAGGAGTATTCAATGTGATGCCTACATATACATCCTAAAGGAATGTACATGACTGAAACTAATCGTGCACTCGTGTTCCGACCAATCCCTTATACCTCGCAACTATGAAGGATCTTTATAATTTCTAATACAAAAAAATCAATAAACTTACTCTGCAAATTCCTCAGATCTAGTGAATTGAAACTATCAAATCAATCCAGCTGTTGGTCCTCGGTAAAAACACCCAGTTCTCTCCCACTTAGGTCTCACTCTATCATTGGTTGATGTCTCCAGTGTTGAAGCCTAAAATCGGCTCAAACAGACACACTCTAAGCATGACTATAGGTATGTAAAATGGCAGTAGATAATCCCTCGAATAATAATAACCATACATTCTTGCAACAAAAATCACGCGGAATGCGGGCCTCCTTGTCCTTCAGCTGAAACGCTTGGCTCCTCACCACTAGAACCTCCACTCTGCCTTCGCGGACATCAGCGACCATCTGATGTAACAAACTTGCGTATCCTCTCATTAATTATCTCAGCACCAGAGCCTAACCTAGAACCAGAACTAGTACCTCCTCCAGGAGTGCTCATCACCATACGTATAAGGCAACCATACAAGTGATCAAAACATACCCAAAGAATCCTCATTGTACAGGCTTCTTAGAATCCTTGTGACTTTCCTTGATTCAAGAATGGATCTTTGGCTTTCAGTAGTACGGACTGAATACTACCTTCCACACCTATACATACTTTGGTCAAGAATCATCATGAATCCTCTAATTCACCTCCTTATAATGATACTCTTAAAACCCGCTAAATAATGCACCATTCGCACTATAAGACTTCCTAGGCTCTCCTGGGATCCCCACCTTATTCTGCTATCAGCTGCTGAAAGAATCCTATTAATGTCAGCTAAGTACTCCATGCATACAATTATATGCAAGAAATCTTTATTAATCTTATACTAACAGACTCAACCCTAGAGCGATTGGAGTCATATGAGAGCTGCATAATAGGACCTAATCTATCACTATAATATAATTTAACCTTTGCAACATGTAACTTAACATATTCATTTAATAGTTATCTCACACCAATATGTGTCTTACAAAGGACAAAGCAAGCAACATTTGAAGAGTATAACTCTATAGGCAATAAGGTATCATCAAGATAAGGTAATCCTCACAAGCAATTCATGAAGATCCTCAGCCTACTCACTACCGGACATATCTACCATCACACAGATCATGCATAAAAGTCATATTTCCTAAGCAGGATTTATAGAATGCAACCCTGAGCATATCCTTATTCTAACTTTTAGCTTGCATATCATACTATAAGACATATAACATATCAACATGTTTGGGTATTTTGGGAATCACTTAGTTGAGCTCGGCTGATTGCACACACCACAACCCCTTTTCTTTTTAAAAAACTTTTAGAAAAATTATTTTATTTCAAAAAGTCACTAATTCCTTAGTTTTTTTTCAGACACACCCAAGAGTGTGTTCAAATCCCTCAAACCAAGGCTCTGATACCAACTTGTAATGTCCCAAGAATGGTGACAATTTTTTTTTTTGTTTTATAACCATCAAATCAATACATCAAAAGTATCAAACCCAATAATAGTACGTATGTATCACAATCGTCAGAGAAGAATAATCATCATCAGTGCGGAAATCATAAGGGGATGTTGTGCAGTCATGTCGAGCCCTTTTCTTTGGAACTGGAAGTACCTGAAAAATGTTAAACCACAAACCCTCAGCACAAAGCTTAGTGAGTTCCCTAAAATACCACATACCATAAAAATGAGCCCAACTTAACATGTAAATAGTGTTGGATTAGTTTCTAAGTCCATAACTATAGGTGGTATATACTTGAACCGACCCTACATGGTTCATTTGGGTTGCATGGCATTGGAACAATTTGGGTAGACCTTATGTGAGAATAGGATATTTGTGACATATTAATATATTATAAGTTCTAATATATTAATAGGAAATCATATTATTTAATTAGTGTTGTTCAAGAATTAATTTGGAATTAATTTAGTGATCAAAAGAGACTAATTAAATATATGGGGATTGATTGTGTAAATCATTCATTCTTATATATGTGGGCTTATGATCCATGATTCCTTATGTTGGGTTTAACCCATGTGGTGACCCATGGATAATCCATGGATGTTAAAACCCATGGAGCATAAGGAATGGGTAAAGAAATGGGTTACATGGTATAACCCTAATGTGCACACTATATAAAGACCCCATTGGTTGGTGAAATTGGCACTAGTATGGATACAAAAGAGGGCAAGCCGATTTCATAGATTCATATATCTCTTCTCATGGTTATTCCAAATGTTCATGATGTTGTGTGAACCATTTGAGGTGTCACACTTGAGGCACTAGGCTCTTAAGCTCCATGGAATCAAGCTACATGAAAAGGTATGTCTTCTAACTTGTTTATATTATCCAAGTATCAATGATTGTATGCTAGTTAGGGTAATACCTTGGAGAGTTCAAGTTTGCATGTATAATAGAGAAAACATAGATCCAAGGTATCTAGGGTTGCATGTACACCATAAGAGTGTTAGAATGCTCAAAACCCTTCAGTAGTATCAGAGACTAGGCTTTTTTCAATTATACTTGATGCAAATTGCTGAAAAAATGCTGAAAAATTCGATTTTCTATAGTTCTGGACAATGCAATCGCTGAGTCCATGCATAAAATCATCCAACTCGTCGAGTTGGTTCATGCACTCGACGAGTTGGACCTCCAGATAGCATATTTTCGAGGTTTTTGGCTGGAATTGGACTAGGAACATTACCTTAAGCTGTTTTTGAACTTGTAAACTTGTTTTTCGAGGTATGTATTCTATCTACTTTTGTTATCAGAGTACATATGATTGTATGCTAGTTAGGTTAAAACCCAACAAATAGGGTTGCATGTACACCATAGGAGTGTTAGAATATTCAAAACCCAACAAATAGGCCCAGCCCAACGTACGTACAAATGGGCCCAACCAAACATGTAGATGGGCCCAACCTAACGTATATACAAATGAGCTTGACCCAATCATGCAAATGGCCTCTGCCCAACATATAATAATGGGCCCATCCTAATCATGAAAATAGGCCAAGCTCAACATACATATAAATGGACCCAAACCAACATATAATAAATAGGCCCAACCCAACATACAAGTAAATGTGGACAACCCAAGATACAATAAATGGGCCCAACCAAACATACACATGTAAGAGTCACAAAGACAGCTAGCATCATACACAATATAGTTTTAAGATTCACTCTAACCCCAATGACAAGATAAACCACCCACTCGAGCCAACAATATCAAACATCCTCTTTCTAAACGTATACATAATAAAATCCCAATTAACAATTAAGGAAATGACTAACTCACAAAAGTTCTAGGATTACAATTGAACCTTCTTTCGGAAAAAGATAATTTTGTCCGTCCAATACTAATCATCAACATGGTTTACCAAAACTCAAATCGGTCAAAAAGTCAATGCTCAACCCTCAGTTGATTTCCGCTAAGTGTAGGTAATATACGCATAACATAGAGCCACGCTCCGCGCATAGAGGTCTATGCCCAACGTAGATCCATATCATGTGTACAGAGGCTACTCCCTACGTAGAGCCCCTAATTCGAAAAACTTCTATTAAGCTCTTAATACAACAAGCCAAACTCTTAAAATCCTAGATCTGATCTATATGAATGTATTAATGGATAAAATCTCTGAGTTTATCCCTTTGCATGGACATGATGAACACACAACCAAACTCTAAGTCTATATTGACACCTTTTTCTCAAAAAATCATGGATGTATGCATGAGAGTGTTGGGTTGTGTATACTACAACATCCTATGGTGCACATACAACCCTAAAAGCTTTGGATCTATTTTTTCTCTAATTATACATGCAATAATGTTTCCAAAGCTTTAAGCCTACAACTAGCATACAATTGGCATAACCAATATAAATATGAGTAATAAGATTACCTCTTTGTTGTATCTTGTACTTTTGGCCTTTAAGAACTTAGCACCAATAGTGTGAATACCTCAAATGGAATCACAACACACCTTGGATAAATGATGACTTTTGAAAGAGTTTCTTGCACAAAAATTGCCTCATATGAACTCATAGAACACTAGGGTGGTGATTTTGGATGCTAAGGGGTTTCTTATTTTTGGGTCAAAAAATATGATTTATACTTTGCTTTTCTAGGAAAATATATTTTTCTATAATGTAATATGTAATTTTGTGGTTGTGTATGGCTGTACATGTGTGTACGGCCGTACACCCTGTGTACGGTCGTACACAGGGTGTGGGGCTGTACACAAGAGTGCGGCTGGTGTCTCATATATATAGGGTGAGGAGTCATGTGAGTGTATGGCTAGAAGAGAGAGAGAGAGAGAGAGGAGAGCTTATTGTAGAGAGAGAAAGTTAGAGAGAATAATAGTGTGTGTGAGAGAATCTATTGTAAGGAGCATCATTCATATTATTGAATACATCATTAGATTCATCTTAATTCTTCTTCTTCTTCTTCTCTTCTATTTTGATCTGACATCATCCAACTGATTGGGATTCCGCACCATCAATTGGATCTGATTGATACACAAGCAGATTGTGGAGTTACAATTGGTATCAGAGACAATTCAGTGTCAATTTGAAGAATCATAGAGTGTGTGGTTGGAGTGTGCTACTGGTGTGTGCAGTTGGAGTGTGTTGTTGGTTTGTGCAGTTGATGTTGGATTAGTGTCTAAGTCCAACACTATTTTGGTATGTACTTGACCCGATGGTGCATGGTCCTTTTGGGTTGCCTTCACCAAAGCAACTTGATAGGATGAGTTATGGAGAGAATGGATTAAATATGATTTATTAATATATTATGAGAATAACATATTAAAGGACAAATCATATTGTTTAATTAATATTAGTCAAGAATTAATTGGTAATTAGTTTTGTGACTAAAATAGATTAATTAAACTTAAGGGACTGGAATTGTAATTATAAGATAATTGCAATTGGGCCATGGATTGCCTTGGATTAAGGAGTGGAAGAATTCTATGGGGAAGCCCATAAGGAAATCGTTGAAGGCCTTAAGGAAAGGGATCCATGGGTTGCTTAGGGCTTAAGCATCCAATTGAGGGTTTCCTTGTTAGATAACCCTAATAGCCTCACTATATATATGACCCTTATGACCCAAAAACGTGGTGAAGCCTTCTCTAGGGTTTGTAGATGGTTTTGGGCAGCCTCCATCCTCTCTCCTCCTCATCCTCTTGCTTATGGTGTTTGTAAACCATTAGAGGACTGACATTTGTGACTCTAGGCTTTCTAAAGTCAATACAAGGAGCTTTGGGATTGTTATTACTACATAACAATCAAGGTAACATCTTAAACCTATATTTATGTTAATATGATTACTTGTATGCTAGAATTAGGGTTTATAGTCTTGGATAACTTGCATGTACAATAGAGAAACCTAGATCCAAGCATTAGGGTTTGTATGGGCACAAAGGATGTTCTTAGGACCAAAACCCATCAGTGGTATCAGATACTAGATTGGTTTCTATTGTATTGATGCATTGTATGATTGAAAAATTTGATTTTTGTGGTTCTGGAGGCTGGACTCGCCGAGTCCATAGATGAACTCGCCGAGTCCATAGATGAATTCGCCGAGTCCATGCTGACTCGACGAGTCCATGCCTGACTCGGCGAGTCGGCTCGTCAGAAGGAGGGAAAACCGGGATTTCTTGCTGTTTTTGCTTAAGGATAGTTGCCTTATCATATTAGATCAATATAAATCCGATTTTATGATATATTTGACTATATTCTTGATCTAATTAAAGATATTTAACAATTAATAAAATATTTGTTTCCTTATATGATAATTGATCAATTATTTTGATTAAATTGGTAAATTGTTTTGCAAGAAATCATTAAATAAATCAAATATGGATAATTATGTGATTAAGTGTTAATTTAGATTATTTGTTATTTGATCCTTGTGCTTTGAAAAGTTTCATATTTTCCCCTTTAGGTTTTATAGTTTAAATTTGAACCCAAAAAGTTTTGTTGTTTTGAAATTTAAATAGTTGAAACCCTAATGTTTTGAAAAAGGTTTCAAAACTTGCCCTCAAGTTTTGGAATTTAAATTTTGATTAATTGTTTAATTTTGATGGATATTTAAATTCTAAACCCTAATGTTTTGAAATGTTTCAAAACTTGCCCTTAAGTTTTGGAATTTAAAAGTTGATTAAAAGTTTAATTAGGAATGTTAAATTCTAAAACTCTAGTATTGTTTTGAAAAGTTCAAATCATACCCTTATGGTTTTATTAATTAATTAAGGAGTATAATTAAAAGAGGATTAATAAATCCATAAAAGTTTAGGTTTACAATTTAATTGAATTAAAGGTATGATTATTAAATTTGATCACCTAGTATTTTAAAAGTTGTAAAATACACCCTATATTGTATATAACATTAAAAGTATAACATTATATATATATATATATATATATATATATATATATATATATATATATATATATATATATATATATATATATATATATATATATATGTATGAGTAAAAGTCAGTCTTACCGTTAGTAGGACTCATTCACGAAGCTGGTCTATAAGGGGTGTTTAAGGAAATTGCCTATAAAATGGCGATTGAATGGGTATCCACTCTTACCCACCGCACTCTTGACTAGTAGAGGGTCGTTAGCTGAACGGGTAGGATGGGACAAAACCTTCCATTATAAGTATAATGCAGTATAAAAGTAACTAAATGTTTTCATAAAATTCCCAATCTTAGTTACTTAGGCAAAAGTGAATTGATGCAATTCCATGAAATTACACTTTGTGCCCTTGCGAAGACGTTAGTGGAGCGTGTGTGGTTTAACGGCACACTAAATGGTTCTAAGCAAAGGTAGCAATGTTTTTCATAGTTCGGTGGAGCGTGTGTGGTTTATCGGCACATCGAATAGGTGACTATAACATGTAGGGGCACCATGTAGTTTGCATGGTTATTCACACCCGCTTTGTGATCCTCGACATCCCAGTCACAAACAAGAGGGGCATATCGAGATTTAAACATGCCATTGAAATGTTCAATGAATCTCATAGGATCTAGGAGTTTTCATAGATTTAAAACTTAAATTTCTTTTTCGTTTTTCATGGTGGAAATTAGTGAATCGTCATTCACTTACCTTCAAATTTTCTGCAATTTGGGTTACGACATCCCTCTCCCGAGTTGTAGAATATTGTGTTGGATCCTAGCCTTAGTATCTCATTTGGGTGATTTACTAAGGACTCAATCAATCAACTAACTTGCATTTGTTTTCTCCCATTTTGTAAATGTCAAAGTTCGACAACTATGGTCTTCCCAAATCCCGTGGAACAAGCTTTCCACATGAAAATGATATTCCACGATTCGATCGAAGAACAAGAAATCATGCTTCACTTCCTCCACCTCCTCCAATTATTCTCCCTAACACACAAGTTCAAAGGCTTGAAAAGTTCAAGATCACTCAAGCCCTTTTGGCAAGTAAACATAAAGAAGGAAAGTCGGTGTGTGCACATGTCCTAGGGATGAAGACACACATTGATAGGTTAAGAATGTTGGGATCCGTTGTCTGTGAGGAAATGGCTATTGATTGGGTTCTTCAGTCACTTCCTAACTCATATAGTGAGTTCGTAAGAGAGTACTATATGATGAACCACGACGTGACCCTTATAGATCTCACCTATATGCTTATTGCTGCTGAATCAGAAATGTTTCGGCGCAATGGAAAAGCAAAGTTGATTGGTGAATCTGCCTTTAAGACCTCTATGGATATAAACAATGGCAACGAAAGACATGATATGATCGAAAAGTTTGATCATAAGAGAAAGGCAATGTCTGAAGTAGTTCCATGTCATGTTTCAAAAGAGTCAATTTGCTTTTATTGCCAAGAGAAGGGGCATTGGAGACGAAGCTGCCCCATTTACCTAAGAGATCTAAGAGATGGGAGAGTCGAAACGTATGACTCTAATATAGGTAAAATCCATTAACTAACTCTTTTAAGCTTCTATTCTAGATTCTTAATACATAATGTGATAAGATTACAATTGATGTTTTGTAGGATCGAAGAAAAGAAAGGAAACTTAAGGGAAGAAGTGAGCAGAATCTAACCGTGAAGGAACGGATTTTGATCGCATTTCTCGAAGATTAGATTCTTGAGCTACTACTTAGAGTTAGAATTAGATTGATAAGAAAGATGTATTAGCATAGTTTTTCAATGAATTGCATTGTAAGGACAAATTTTTCAGCAATAAAATAAATTTTGATTTTATATTATTTATTTATCCTTGCAATGGCATGCATGAAAATTGATGTTTGAAGGTTTCTAATATTAGCAATAATGGATTTGATTCTTAATTATCTTGTTTGTGGAAATGTCGAGAATTTACCAAATAGGGAGAGTTTCTCATCGCCCAAGTTTCAATTGGACAGAAACTTGGAATCATGCAACTTGGTTGCACGATGAATGAGAAATTTAATATTTGGAATTTAGACTAATTCATTGACAAAGTGTCAAGTGAAGGACTAGGAGATCGAGTACACACAGTTGCGTGTTGATCAAGTCCACCATAAGAGTAACAAAGATATTCGTCATTATTTACTAAAGGTTTAGTAAATATGATTATACTTATAAGATTAAGTGTAATTCTGAATTGATTGAAAAAGTTTAAATCAATAACAGAACGAATAAGAAGAATCAAGTAGGCAGAAAGATAAAAGTTTCTCTATTCTAAGAAGAAGGGAGAGTACCTTTTATGCTTTATGATTGGTCTTAATGATTAAGAATCATATCTCAATTAATCCTCTAAGTGAGTCTTAGTACAATTGTATGTCTAAGAAGAGGAATCAAGAATTGAAGAAATGGTTAAATCAAGAAGTCAATCATACTTCGTTCCAAAACAAGTCTTAGAGTTAAGATTGTGACATTGAGTGGAAAAGTATTAAGAACACTACTAGAAAAAAGGCCTTTTACGACGCTCATTGCGCGTCGTTAAACGCTTAGACGACGCGCAAATGCGTGTCAAGGAAGGCCCTGTCATAAAGAGAGACGACGCGCTTTTGCACGTCGTTTATAGACGACGCGCATTTACGACGCGCGGTTACGACACGCAATGCGTATCAAGGAAGGCCCTGTCATAAAGGAAGACGACACGCATTCGCGTGTCGTAACCTTACGACGCGCGTGTTAATGACACGCAATGCGTATCAAGAAAGCCCCTGTCAAGAAAGGCCATGTCATAAATGAAGATGACATACATTTTTGCGTATCGTAAATTTAAATGTTTAAAAAAAAATTTATATATTTATTAATTTTTAAATTAAATTTTCATTTAATTTCTTATAATAGAAATAAAATACCATATACAAAAAATACAATCCATTGCATAATATAAAATAAATTGCACAAATTATAATGTCATACAAAGAATCATTCAAATGTTAAACAAAAATAATACATTGCTAACATGTGTTATACATTCCTATAAAACTAACAAATAATCATACAACTCTGTTTCTTACTGGAAAGGAATGCCAAACATGATTACAAGTCTCCCTTAATCTTGATTATAATCAAATGTATCTTTAATTCTTTATATAAATGAAGCTTAAATGATGTCTTTAAATAATGAACACAATAAATGTTATAAACCTTTTGAGGCCCCATAACATCAGGATCTGAGTTTTCTATTTCAACTGCAGGACTACCGTTAGTTTAAGGATCACTTTTTTGACGCTTTTTCTTCTGCATACATTAACAAACATGTTAACTTTCAAGAAATATATTTAGTTTTTAGGCTCATAGTGGCATGCATATAGCTGAGGTGAGAGAAAGGTATACATACAGCTAGTAAGACATCCAGACTATCCATAACAGGTGGTTTCAAATTTTCATAATCAACTACATTGTAAGATAACATGAACACAAGAAAGGTAATCAAAGGTTAAAATATTACATATTTACATGTTAAAAGTGTAAAGAAAAGATGATGTGGTTACATAGCTTACCATCAGAAACAAAAGATGATGTAATATTACATATTACATATTTACAATAAGTAATTAATAACTATTAACTATAATTACCTTCTGGATATCTTCCTCAATAATCACATCAGCAGTATCTGTTTCGCCACCATTTCCTCTCTCTTCTTGTGTTACCTTCATATCTGCATTATTTATATACGAATAAGTCTACATATTTAGATATATAATTATCACTTTTTATTGTTATGTATTAAATAAAATCATATTGTATTAAGCACATAACACAAGGCCAGTGAAAGGATATACTAGTCTTAAACAGATATCCGAAAATCCAACATATTATTTTGACATTTTTTTTGATATTAAAGATCAAATTGTTACATTAATTAATTATTATTATGAACAGGTCAATTGGCTACCAAACTTTAGAAACTATGATTTAATTGGTTTTTGAGAGGGATGTTTGGATATGAATTATGGTTTTGTTTTTTATTATTAGAGAGAAAATAATTAGATTGGGATCTGCTATAATAAATTGATTATTGAGATAACTATAAAATTTATGAAACTGGTAATAACCTTAACAATTGATTATATGATTAGTTAATTCTGATCATTCAAGTCAGCAGTAATTAATTACCTTTGAGAGTTGCACAAATATTGTTTTGATGAGATGTATGGTTTTTTTTAATCCTTTTCCAGGCTGAAAGTAATTCAGGTGCTGATGTGGCAAACGCGGCGATTCAGCACTCAACCTGTTATAAGGCCAGACACTGAAGGACGAATTTGTCCATTGAGTCTAGCTCTAGATCCAAAGCAGCATCATAATCCTTTACCTGTTAGATCATTCATATTGTCAAACTCCTGTTAGATAACTACTAGAAGCAGTAGCCCGTAGATAGAGACACTATATGTTTGAGCTCTCAATGGTAATCCCAATTGATAAGTCTTTGATAGCATTTCTATAATAGTAGCTACAAATGATTAGCAAATTAATATGTAGTTTTTTTTTGTTTACTATGCCATTTGTTCTATACCCATCTTCATGTAAATACTTTATATATATATATATATATATATATATATATATATATATATATACATATATATATATATATATATATATATATATAATTTTAAAATAAGATGTATGTAACATCATGAGTATTATATATATATATATATATATATATATATATATATATATATATATATATCCCGTTTTACCTAAAACAAGGGTCACAACAATGTCAACAAATTGTTTTTTTGGCTATAAGTTTAGAAGAAAAAAACATACCTGTAATAAACTGAGAAATTTATTAATAAATGAAAAAAAAAACACTAAAGGATGAACAATATCTTAGCCTTAGAGACAAGTTGTAAATAATAACTCAAGAGCCTGTTATACAAGATAAGAAATGTACAGATAGAAATAGAACAACACAGGACCACTCACTCAAACACATTTTAACAGATGACATGTAACTGTAATAACCTTCCTATGGATAGAAAATTAGAATTACGTGCCCTTATAACAGACATGTGTAACTATCTAAGAATGCAAAGAGAAGGATATACGACATGATAAAGGAAGAGGGGCAAAATTATGATTCAATTCAGGAGTTTAGAAACAAATTAACTTTTCATCACAGAGAATTTCAACAATCCCAGGTTCTACTTCACCTGATTACCAAAAAAATGAAGCACATAATTTTTTTAGAGGTGGTATGGGAATGGGAGAAAAGAGAAACGAAATGGCTGATGTTGTTGGAAAAAAATTAAAGTACAAAATTGTTTAAATTAGAATCAATAAACAGAAACCAAAGACGCATCCGGAACATTAAGACCAATTCTTATGAGATGAAGAACATCTTGTGTATATTTAATAGAAACCAAAGACGCATCCGGAACATTAAGATCATTAAGTTGGGACTTGTTTCATATATCCAACGTGTAGGTTATCAAGATTTAAAAAAATTAAAAAATAATAATAAACATGAGAAGGAAGGGTAGAGAATTGAAAGGATATCTTCTATTGGAGCCATCAATTACCAACAAATCTATGACTTGTTCATTGTATATTTCAAGCATTTGAACTCCAACCTCATACTTTATTACATCCATCCTTGCCTCTGTTAATTCAAACAGATCTTGTAGAGCTCGGTAGTTGACGCCCCATGTATCCTCTGTTGTCATGTCAATGTCAGGGCCACTCTACACAATAAACATGAGATATGTCTTCAAGGTCATCACCCATAGAGAAATCACCCATGTCAGGCATGCCCATGCCTCCCACGTCACCAAATTTTTGAATGAGGATAAGTCATTAGTGATATAAAAAGAAAGAAACTTCAGTAATAATATTTTAAGAAACTATTTTCTTACTGAGAAATCCATTCCTCCCATGTCAAGGTCAGCAGCAGGACCTAAAAAACATATTTAACTTAACTTCTGAATACAATATACATATAACATGATTAAATATAGAAATGGTGGGTGACAAAATTAGTAACAATCACCATACCTGCATCATCATCTTCATCAGCCCATTTGTCCCGATCAACTTTCATATAATGTGGAGTCTTTCCATCTCCAGATAGAAGAATTATAGGAAGATATCTCCTGAACTCATCATTCAGGGCCAGACAAAGTTGCTCAACTAGGTGCAGGATCTGATCATAAAGTCAAATTACATTATTGCCCTTTGACACCTGTGTATTGTACAAAAGACAGATAGTAGAAGCACACTTTACCGGGGGTCCATGAACAGGACGATTAGCTACTGGGAGACTGAATGATGACCATAATTCTGATATTAAAGAAAGTAGCTAGCATAGATATTTGCGAATGTGCTGGAATAGCAACCAAGAATAGTTAATGATGACCTGGCATTTAAGGAAATAGAGTTTCCAACTAGAAGAGTATAGTAATCGATGACCTGTCACAAACAAGAATAACATGAATATGAATTATGATGATCCTTTAGAACAAAATTTTCATTAAATTAGTAGCAAAGTGATTAAAGGAAATATGAATACCTCTTCTAATTCAGAGACATTTTAACATAGTCAGCACACACATGGGTTTAGGGTTTATGGTTTGATGTTGGAATTTGGAAACTAACCAGAGCAGTTAGCTCAGTTGCCTAACACTTCCTTGCTCTTTCGACATATTCAAGTGCTTCATCATACTGTAAAATCAAAAAAAGTTGAAAGATATTTAAAGTTCTAAGCAAACAATTACAAGTGAAGATATCCAGCTCCAGATTCCAAACAATACCTTTTCTCTACGAACTAAGAGAACAACCCTAAAGAATGTCCCATTGCTGCCACCATCACCTGTGGCAGCAGTATTCCGCATGTAGGTGACAAGAAGACTTTCTGTAACCACCATTGATTATTATTTTCCATGCTTCTATCATTTTTTAGTACAGTAGGGTTAAAACTTTATTCAATTGGATATTGGGGACTGAGAGCCGATAACATAAGAGCAACCACCATTGATTATGTATTTAGAATCTTTTTTTTATGTAGATGTCTACATATCTGAGAGCCGATAACATGACACTGTGAGACATTATGGAGTAATTAAGTTAAGTAAAAGAATTAATAATAAACCAAAATGCAGGTTTACATGTTAGATTTAACAAAACTTTTTACTTGGACTTGTTCAAGATGTGATGGCCTTACCACGATACTTGGCACAGTTTATAATTATAACATATGAAAACTGAAAAAAAAAGTATTCTTCAAATTATGTTGATTTTTTTGTTATCTTGAATCAGGGTTTTCAAGTATTAGAGCTAATTGTTGATGTTGAGAACTGTCTTCAGGGCTTTTTTGGGGTTGCAGATGATCTGGATGCAACTTTTATTGCATTCAGAACTGTTCCCAAACACCCTGAGTTTACTTTCATCACCATCATCCAGTTTAGATACATACTCAGACATCTGATCCCACTCCCCCATGTTCCAAGCAGCATTAGCAGCCTGAGCCAAGGACAAAATGGTAAATATTATCGCAAAATAAATCAAAGATGCTTGAGAGTTGAGAGTTGAGAGAGATATAAATTATGAGCAGACCATTGGTGTCATTTCTAATCGAGCAGCTGGCTCAGCAAGTAAAGCTCGCTGCACAAAAAGAAAAAATGAAGCAACTATAAACTCACATCAACTGCAAAACAATGTGATACTTTTGTGCTTAATTGAGAAGAAGATGCAAGCAAAAAATAAGAAGTTTGACTTGCGAATGCAGGAAAATATCAAAAGTTTTAGAAGTAGATGCAGGAAAAATGGGAGGCATAAAGGAGAAATCGATAATACCATGTGAAATTGCAGCAGAGATGATGCAGATGCACGAAAAAAATTAGAATCCTTTTTGCTTGATTGAGAAGATGAAGTTGAGGGATTAATGAGAATTTGTGTTCCCCTTATTTGCTGAACAGATGAAGAAATAACACCAAGGCTAGAAGCACAACTGGACTAGGGTTTGTAAATGTGAGGATTCGTTGTAGATGTAGTAGGGTAGAGGTGAAGAGGGGTTCAGTTACCAATTTTATGTTGAGATTATTGTGTCTAATCGTCGCCATAAAGATACGATCGAGAGAGAATGGTCCTCGATTTCTAGAAGGAAGTGAGGGTGTTACAGAGAGGGGGAAGAATGAAGGTCGATCCGTCGGGTGGAGATCTAAGGAGAGAGTGAGCGGGGCTCTTCAAAATTCTGGGGATTTTCCCCCTTTAGCTATTAATGAAGGATCAGACTCGCGTTCTTACAACATAGAACAAAGCCAATGTTTCTGATGGTGGCGGCTGCTAGGTTTTACAGAGAGAAGGAGGGGAGAAAACGAAATTCATCGGCAGTGGAGAGGAAAGAATGAGCGGGTATTCCAAAATTTTGGGGATTTTTTTCCTCCGTGATTGATAAGTCCCGCCTAAAAGGCGTGTTTCATTAAATAATTATAAAGCGACACTGTTACTCGACGCACATTTTATGAAAGGCACCCTCCGCATTTCTTTTTTTTTCTTTTCTGACACTATTTTTAGGGCACGCATAAATGCGTGTCCTCTATCCTTAAAATTTTGGAGAACTAACATTAATTTTTAGGGCACGTGCGAATGCGTGTCGTCTATCAGTGTGTGTCATTGTTTGCACGTCATTAAAGGCCTTTTTTCTAGTAGTGGAAGGTTTATAACATTCATCAAATGTGGAAAGTTGTGATGTCTTGGATAAGACAAAGACCAACTAGGACCAATTTATGAAGTGTTTTGATAAAAACTACACTAACTCTTGAATATTTGTTTGTCAAGAAATGTTTATTGACAAGAGAATCTTATATGTCAAGGAGTTAGTGGGAGTCTTAATGATCTTGAAAGGTTTCGAGAACAAATCAAAATAAACTTTATCGGTCATCACTAGCACACGAGTTGAGGTTTACAACCCATCGTGTTGACATTATTTTGTTTCTGTGCCAATCCAATCGAGTGAATTATGCATGTGAGTCCTATGAGTTCTCATTTGAATGCATAGAAGGCAAGGACCTTGATCAATGAAAAGTACGTTGATAAGAAAAGGTGAACTGCTTAACTACTTGGAAGACGTGGTGGGCAGCTGTGCTACCATAAGGCAAGAAATCGAGATTAAGAAAGTACGATCCATATGAGTTTGAATTTGTCGTAAACTTTGGTTATGACAAATTCACATGGATAGGAACAAATACACCATTTAAATCTAAGTGTCATAAGATTTCCTCCTTCATGAAAATGATTTTGAGGAAATGCTTTCACTAAGAAAGATTTTAAGAAGATAGTGATTGTAAAATTGCACTCTCGAATTCAATTATGGTTACGGTATCCCTTTCCATAATTTGAATTGTGAGGTTTGGCAATTTTTTAGACACACATATGAACTATCTAAGGCAAAGGTGTATAAGTTCAAGAAGCCTTGATAAAAAATTATCAAAGCACTAAGTATTAGAAACATGAACTTAAGAAATTCAATAAGCATTGTTTTTCTGAAAGTTAAGCTGTTTCTGAATACATGTCAAAGCTAGTGGGAGCATAAGTGTTATGTTTATAATAATCATCATGATAGTGGGAGCATAAATGTTTTGATTGTATAATTATTAAGGCACGTATTGCAAGTTGGCAATATTAATTATAGAAAACAAGAGTTATACCTTGCAAAGTCGTAAGGGTTGTAAAGTTGTTTTGCTATAATTAAGGGAGAGAATATTATGCTTCATTTCAAATCTAAAGGCTTAGGTTGTGGAATGTTAATAAATTTAGTCAAAGGTATATAGTGTGTTCTTAAAATTTCGATTATGATTACGGCATTCCTCTTCACAATTCGAATTTTGAGAACACAGCAAATAAAATATTATGGTAGAAGATTGATAAAGTATCAAATCTTTATGTAAGACATTATGCATCGTGTCCCATACGCTTCGGGTATAGGATCGATTGCAAATGCTATAATATTTGACCATTCTAAAATTTTCCAAATGTCTAGCGCATTTAGAGGGAAAAAGGACAAGAATTGGTTTTGACTAAAATAATTAAACAACTATCAAAGGACAATCCAAAGTTTGCCGAGGATTGGTCGCTTGTGAGTAGTTGGAAGTATAGTATTGAAAGATATGGAAATGTTTCCATATTGGATGGACCATATCAACATTATTATGAATAGATAAGATTCTATTAAGAATGAGTTGTCATATGGAAAATATGGAAACGTGTCCATATTGAGAATTGAATATTGAAAATCTATGACTAGATTAGAAAATTTTATGCAAAAGGATGTTTAAAGGAATGTACTTTGAGGTAGAGACAACATATCTAAGGAATTGTATTGTAACAATCTCCAATAGAGGACTTTTGTAATATCATTGGCAATAGTCTTTGTGACTTTGGTGCAGTGACATTACGAAAGGATCGTTGCATAGAATGTTAGAATCTAGCATATTCTATAAGTGGCAAGAATTTGATATTCTTACACTTATGAAAAAGGATTTGGAGTTGTGAAATGAGAATGATTGAAAATGTGCTCAATTTGATCTATTTCACAAAGTAAGAACCATAGGTAAACATTGTGTGCATGCTAGGAGCATGGGACAAGTGTAATAATTCAAGTAAGAAGTTGATTACTCGAAACGACAAATAATGAGTAATCGATATGGTGATAAATAAAAGGTGTTTTATTTATACTCAAAGGTTTGAGGCTATATAGGATTAGTATTATTCTTGTGTTTCACTTTGCATGTTTTGACTTCCTGAATAATTTAATTGGTTTAGAACAGTCAAATTATTCGAACGAGCCACAGTCGTTCATATGTTGGAAGTAGGTATGAATAAAGACTGTCGTGAATTGGTGTGTGGATTGTCTAAAGAGTATTAGACATAAGCAAATGTTTGCTGCAACGTTCATGAGTGCTTATGAAAATGATTTGAGCATTGGATTAGACCTACGCTCACTTGGATCACTCCATGGATTGTTATCACGAGTGATTGGTGAGACGATAACATCTTATATTCTTGAAACCGAGATGTGTGAGATGTATCTTGCAAATCGGTTGCACATTGATAATATGTAAACGCACCAGTAACTTGGTGTCATAAAACATATTGTTGTGTGTGATTCCGTGAGTGAGTGCAAGCGAGCATTGAATCAAAGTTTATCCGTTCCTTTTATCCAAAGTAGGATAAAAGCGATATCTTTAGGCACCTCGATGATTTAGTGATGACAAACGTAAATGCTCGGCCGGGCTAGGGCTAATTTGATTTGTTCAATTAGTTAGTCGTCATAAATCGAGAATCGAGATATAGTACAAAGAGAATGATTTGAAATCATATCTCATATGATATCTAGAATGGAGGAATATATGATCCCTTATCTAAGGACATGCGTATCTGATAGGATCAGAGTTGATAGCGGCTTTGGAAAGCTACGATTGCAGATCAGGATCTGAAGTCATACGCATAATAGTTATTAGACTTATCCAAGTGGGAGACTGTTGGATTAGTGTCTAAGTCCATAACTATTTTGGTATGTACTTGACCCGATGGTGCATGGTCCTTTTGGGTTGCCTTCACCAAAGCAACTTGATAGGATGAATTATGGAGAGAATGGATTAAATATGATTTATTAATATATTATGAGAATAATATATTAAAGGAGAAATCATATTGTTTAATTAATATTAGTCAAGAATTAATTGGTAATTAGTTTTGTGACAAAGATATTAATTAAACTTAAGGGACTGGAATTGTAATTATAAGATAATTGCAATTGGGCCATAGATTGCCTTGTATTAAGGAGTGGACGAATTCTATGGGGAAGCCCATAAGGAAATCGTCCAAGGCCTTAACGAAAGGGATCCATGGGTTCCTTAGGGCTTATGCATCCAATTTAGGGTTTCCTTGTTAGATAACCCTAATAGCCTCACTATATATATGACCCTTATGACCCAAAAACGTGGTGAAGCCTTCTCTAGGGTTTGTAGACGGTTTTGGGCAGCCTCCATCATCTCTACTCCTCATCCTCTTTCTTATGGTGTTTGTGAACCATTAGAGGAGTGACATTTGTGACTCTAGGCTTTCTAAAGTCAATACAAGGAGATTTGGGATTGTTATTACTACATAACAATCAAGGTAACATCTTAAACCTATTCTTATGTTAATATGATTACTTGTATGCTAGAATTAGGGTTTATAGTCTTGGATAACTTGCGTGTACAATGGAGAAACCTAGATCCAAGCATTAGGTTTTGTTTGAGCACATAGGATGTTCTTAGAACCAAAACCCATCAGTTGATGTGTGCGGTTAGAGTGTGCGGTCACACTCATATTAATTAACAAAATTTTGTTGTACAAAAATGGAATCTAAAAGCATGCCTGCTCATCATGAATTGGATACTATTATGGGTACCACTTCTCCCATTCCCCGTTGTTGTTGGCAGAAGGATTTCCTGAATGGAAATATCGGATTGAGAAATACATCAAAATGAAGGATTTTAAAATTTGGAGAAGTATTCTAAGAGGTCCAATCCGTATCACAACAACTTTGGAAGATGGCAATATAATTGATAAGCAAGTTGAGAACTACACCGATGATGATTTCGAGAGGGTCTAGGAACAAGAAAAAGCTCTTGCCACACTCACTATGGCATTATCCCCAGAAATTTCTCAAGGTTTCCGTGAGTATACTTCAGTAAAGGCATTATAGGAAGCATTGATCGAAGTATACGAAGGAAATGAAGACATGAAATAAAGTCGCCAAGACATGTTGTGACAAAAGTTCAACATGTTTAACTATGTCTTGGGGGAGACTCTTGAGAATCAATTGCAATGGTTTATCACACTCACAACCGAGATGAGTTATGTTGGTGTTATGGTTACAAAATCTAGGATCAACAAGAAACTTTTTAATTCTTTACCGAAATCTTGGGATATGAATGTCTCAGTGATAAAGAAGACCAACGATTTGAACCGTTTGAGTTTGGCTGAAACGATGGCGATCATTAAGGCTTGCGATCTTGATGATAAGCAAAGAGAGATTAATCATGTTAATTCATACTCCTATGCAAATCTTGGAATCGAAACCACAAACAACACTGCTTTCTCAAGTTTCTCTACTCCTCAAGTTTCACAAGTATCCCATGTTCCTCAAATTCAATCTTATGTGACTCATCAGCCCACTTCATACATTTTCCCATCAATGCAAAGCATTCAAGTGTCGCAACCTCAATCTTCGCTTCAACAAGTTATTTTTGTTGTTGGTCCATCCTCAAATGTACCCATTTAGGCTCATGGAAATAATCCTCAATCTTCATTACTGAAAGAAAAAGAAGAAAATCCGACCCTCGCCACTAATCTACTGAGCTATTACAATGCTTTTGTGGCCAGAGTACTTTCCCCACAATTATCATTTGCTGACCTAGATCAAATCCATCCAGAGGATGTAGAGGAGATGGACATCACATGGAAAATAGCTAAGGTTGTCTCACAACTTTGATCCCAAATATTTTTGTTTTTGTTAAATTTGTTCATAGTTTTCCTCTATGCACAAATTTAGGGGGAGAATTAAAAAAAATTCAAAAATCAAACAAAAAATCAGAAAAATTCAAAAATCAAACAAAAATTAGAAAATTAAAAATCAAAAAATAGTGTTATTTCTGTTTTATTTTTTGTTCAGAAAAATCAAAAATACAAAAAAATATTGTGTGCTAAAGTTTTCTTTTAGTTTTGTTTTGTCTGGAAAAATGAATTCAGATGTAGATGAGACTCATGGAGTTTGTATCGAGATTTATGAGCCGAAGCTTCATCCATGAGCATCAAAGAATTCTTATTCGAAGGAGCAAGAAATGAAGATTATTCTTTCAACATTCAATTTGTCAACCCCAGAAGCAAGGTGAAGCTATAATTGAAGATTATGTGACGGATTGCATTGAAGCCTCCTCAATCAATCTTCTGCTATCTATAAACCTATTGAAGTGATCCAAAAGATTCGTTATCTCTGTTCTCTCTAAAGATTCTCAAGCTGAAAGCGCCATCTTTCATGAATCTCTACAAGAAGCCTCCTCACCTAATGTGCGTTCAATGTCAAATTCTACAGAAATACCAACTGCTCAAGATGAAGTCATTTATTAAAGATTCATATGTTCATCATGATGCTGTGAAGAAATTTGAAGATTAATGCTGAAGCCAAGCTCCTAATGAAGATTAACAAGAAAAGCCAGCTACATTTTAGGGGGAGTTTGTTGGGACAATTAGAAAAGAAAGCTATAAACCAAGGGGGAGATTGTTGGGTCAAAAAATATGGTTTATACTTTGCTTTTCTAGGAAAATATATTTTTCTATAATGTAATATGTAATTTTGTGGCTGTGTACGGCCGTACACGTGTGTACGGCCACACACCCTGTGTATGGTGTCTCATATATATAGGGTGAGGAGTCATGTGAGTGTATGGCTAGAAGAGTGAGTGAGAGAGAGAGAGAGAGGAGAGCATATTGTAGAGAGAAGAATAGTTTGTGTGTGAGAGAATCTATTGTAAGGAGAATCATTCATATTATTGAATACATCATTAGATTCATCTTAATTCTTCTTCTCCTTCTCTTTTATTTTGACCTGACATCGTCCAATTGATTAGGATTTCGCACCATCAATTGGATATGATTGATATACAAGCAGATTGGGGACTTACACCTATATAGTGTGGCAAGATCCATGCAAACCCTAATGCTCATGACCTTTCATATTACATAGGATCTATGGGTTAAACCTCCATGGACTACCATATTGGTTTAGCCCATCCTAAATAACCATTGGCCTACACTATAAGAATCACTGATTTACTTAATCAGTCCCTGTATATTTAATAAGTCTCTTTTGATTACTAAATTAATTCCAAATTAATTCTTGATCAATACTAATTAAATCATATCATTTCATATTATTATATTAGAACTTATAATATATTAATAAATCATAAATTACCTCTTCTCAAAAGTCCATCCTATCAAATTGTCTAGGTGATATGCAACCCAAATGGACCATGCTACTCTCGGGTCAATTACATACCAATTATAGTTATGGGCTTAAACACCTAATCCAACAGTCTCCCACTTGGATAAGTCTAATAACTATTATTGCAAGTACGACTCCAAAATCCCGGATAGTAATCGTAGCTCTTAAAAGCCGCTATCAAACTCTGACCTAGTAAATGACACCTCCATTAGATAAGGGATCATATATTCCTCCATTCTACAAGATATCGTATGGACTGAGACATGGATTATAATCATTCTCTCTGTCCATCTGTTGTTTCCTGATTTCTGATTTATGACGACTAACTAATAGAACAAATAAAATCAGTCCAGGCTTGGCCAAGCACTTAGGGGTGTCATCACTAAATCATCAAGGGGCCCACATATATCGCTTTTATCCCTCTAAAGGTAAATGGAATGGATAAACTTCAAATCAAATGTTTTCTTGTACTTACTCATCAAATCACACACAACGATATGTTTTATAACACCAAGTTACTGGTGTTTACATATATAAATGTGCAACCAACTTGTAAACTACAACTCACACGTATTGGTTTAAAGAAAATAAGATATTATCATCTCACAATCACTCGTGATAAAATCCATGAAGTGATTCAGATGAGCATAGGTTTAATCCAATACTCAAATCTTATTCCAAAAGTACTCATGAACACTGCAGCAAACTTGCGCTATGCCTAAAATCCTTTAGACAAATCTACAGACCCATTCATGACAGTCTTTCTTTAATACCTACTACCAAAGTATGATCGACTGTGGACGGTTTGAATAACCTAGTTATTCGGGAAGTCAAAACATGCAAAATGAAACACAAGAATATTCGAATCCAATATGGTCTCAGAACTTATGAATGTAAATAAAACACCTTTTATTTTATCACCATATTTATTACACATTATTCATTGTATAATGTTTCGATTAATAAACTTGATCCTTGAATTAAAAAAATAGTTATCTCATGCTCCAAGCATGCATAATATGTTTGCCTACGGTCATTTCTTTATGAAATAGATCAATTGACAACATTTCAATGATGCTTATTTCACAATTCCAATTCCTTATCGTAAATGTAAGAATACAAAATTCTTGCCATTTACTATAATCTGTTAGATTCTAAACTTATATGCAATGATCCTCCTGTAATGACTATGCACAAAAGTCACAGAGATTTGGCAACAAACATTACAAAGTATTCCAATGGAGATCAATTCCATGGAAATGAAATCTCACATTCAAAGTACATTCCTTTCAACATCCTTCTTGCATTAAGTTTTCTAATCTTACACAGATTTAAAGAATAACTTTCACTTATGGAAATATTTCCATATTCCCATTTTGATTATCACTTTTGAACAAGAGTTGCCTCTTTTCAGAATATGTCAATATGGTCCTTCCAAAATTTACACTATACTTCCAACTGTCCATGAGCAACCAATCTTTCGTAAACCTCAGATTGTCCTCGATAATTGCTTAATCATTTTAGTCATATCCAGTTCTGGTCCTTTTTCCTTCTTAATGCCCTAGGCATTTGGAAAATTCAGAATGGATTAATATTATAGCATATGTAATCGATCCTACATTCGAAGTATATGGAATACGATTCATAATGTCTTACATAAAGCCCTGATACTTTACAAGTCTCATGTTATAACATTTCCACATACAATATTTCCTTATATTGAATTATTTCAACATAATATTCATATATATACTTCGAATAAATCTGATTAATATCTCAATCTAAGCTTTTAGATTTGGATAATCCAGTATAATTTCCTCTCACTTAATTATAGCAAAATAACTTTTCAAACCCTGCAACTTTGCGATTTGAAACTTTTGTTTTCTATAATTAACATTGTTAACCTGCAACATTTAACATAATAATCATGCTCCCACTAACATGATAATTATATCACTTATGCTCCCACTAGCTTTGACATGTACCTAGAAATCAGTACTTGTCTACTTTCTTACCAAAGTTCAGATTTCTGATACAGGTGCTTCGATAAGTCTTTAGAAGACTTCTCAAGCCCATACAATTTTCAGATTAAATAGCACATGTATGTGTTTGAACCTTTCAGAATTTAAACTAATAAGTCCCGAATGTTAAAACTATTTTTCATTTCTCACAATTTGAACTATGAAGAGGGACGTCGTAATCATAATCGAATTTGAGAATGCAACTATCACAACTGCTAACTCTAATCCTTTAAAATCTACTTAGTCAAAGTGTTTCCTCACAATCATTTTCATGAAGCGGAGAGAAACCTTATGACACTTCAATTTTTTTGGTGTATGTGTTCCTATCCATGTTAATTTTTCATAAACATAATCACAAGACAAGGTTACTGACAAATCCAAACTCATATCGACTGACCTTGTTCAATCTTAATTTCTTGCCACCTGGCAACAAAATGGTCTGCCATTGCTTCCAAGTTCTTATGCAAACAACTGAGAACTCATATAACTCACAAACATAGTCAACTTTAACTAAAATGGGCTCAGAAATAAGAATATGTCAATATGATAGGTTACAAACCTCAAGTCGTGTGCTAGTGATTACCAATAGGTTTACTCTTGATTTGTTCTTGAAACTTTTCAAGATCTTTAAGACTCCCACTGACCTCTTGACATATAAGATTCTCTATGTCAAGAACCATTCCTTGACAATAAAATATTCAAGAGTTAGTGCAGATTCTTATCAAGACAAACACTTCACACAATTGGTCTTAGTTGGTCTTTGTTTTGTCCAAGACATCACGACTTACCACTTTCAAATGTACAAGAGTAAGAAACATTTTACTCTAAATCTGATGAGTATTATAAACCTTTCTTAAGATTATGTCACTCAAGGCTCTATCTTGGAGTATTACTCTAAGACTCGATTTTGGAAGGAAGTATGATTCACCTTTTGATTTTACCACTTCACCCATTCACGATTCTTCTTCTTAGCCATATAAATGTACTAAGATGTCCTTAGAGAATCAATTGCAATATGGTTTCATAATCATTAAGATAATCATAAAACACGATACTAAATTACTTTCCCATCCTTTCAGATTGGAGAAACTTTTATCTTTCTGCCTAATTTGATTCTTTTTATTCGTTCTGCTACACGTTGAAACTTTTCCAATGATTTAGAATTATACTTAATATTGTAAGTATAACCATATTTACTAAACTTTAGTAAATCATAATGAATAGTCTTATTGTTCTTTGTGGTGGACATGACCAGCGCAAAACCAAGTGTACCCGATCCCCTTGTCCTTCACTTGAATCACATATACATGTGAACAAGGAATTGGTCTTAATTTCCCAAAGATGAAAATTCCCATTCATCATACAATACCATTTGCATGATTCCAAGTTTCTATCCTTTTGAAACTCGGGTGATGAGAATCTTTCCTTATTTGGTAAATTATGACATTACCACAAACGAAAGAATCAAATCCATTTTTCCAATATTGCTATCAATGGAAACATATAAACAACAATTTTCACAAATTCCACTATAAGGAAACTTGAAAAAAAATAAAATTAAAAATTTTCTATTTATTTAAAAGTTGCGGAAAACTTATCCTTACAATGCAAATACATATGAAAACTATGTTGTTATCTATTCCTAAGCAATCTATCGTAACTCTTAAGCAGCAACTCAAAATTCTGATCATCGAACCATGTGATCGAAATCCATCTCTTCATGATCAGAATTAGCTTACTCTTCCTTTAAGCTTCCTTTCTTTTCTTTGATTCTTCAAAACATTAAAATGTAATTACATTACATCATGTATTAACAATCTCCAAAGAGGAACTTAATAGAGTTAGATAATGGACTTACCTAAAGTAGAGTCAAACTTTTTGACTTTACCATCTTTACGATCTTTCGGGTAAATATTGCAGCTTTGTAACCAATGCCCCTTCTCATGGAAATAGAAACATATGGACTCTTTGGGAATGGTACACAAGACTATCTCAAACTTAGCCTATCTCTTTACCAATAGGTCAAAAGACTTGACCATGGCCGATTCCTTTCCATTGGGAAGAGAAAGCTTTTCTGGACATTCAATGTTACCATTGTTAATGTCCATGGAAGCTTGGGGAGTAGATCTTCCAATCACATATGCTTTATAGGTGTGCCAAATCATTGCTAATTCAACAGCAATAAGTAAGATCAATAAGGGTCATGTCATGGTCTTTCATATAGTAGTCCTTAATGAACTCACTATATGACTTAGGAAGTGACTGAAGAACCTACTCAATAGCCAACTTCCTCAAGACTTCGACACCAAACTCTCACAGCCTGTCGATATGTAACTTCATCTCCAAGACGTGAGCACATACAAACTTTCCATCTTTGTGTTTGCTTGCCAATAAGGCTTAAATAACCTTGAACTTTCAAGTCTTTGAACTTGTGGGTTAGGGAGAATAATTGGAGGAGGTGGAGGAAGTGAAGTATGATTTCTAGTCCCATTAATGCATGACAAAAGGCTTAGTCTTTCACCTTGATCGCCATGTGGGATATCAACTTCATTAGGAAAGGTTTTTCCAAAAGGATAAGGAAGACCATAGTTGTCTGGACTAGACATCTATGAGGAGAAATTCAAGTTTAGTTGATTTAAGTCCTTAATATAACACCCAAAATGAATATATTAAGGCTAGGAACCAACACAATATTTTACAATTCAGAAGAGGGATGTTGTAATCTAATTGCAAAAATATTTGAAGGTAGGTAAATGACGATTTACTAATTTTGACCATGAAAAACGAAAATGAACTTTAGGTTTTAAATGAATTGAAATTCCTAGATCTTTTAAGATTAATTGAACTTTTCAGTGGCATGTGTAATCTCGATTATGCCCTTCAAGTTTGTGACTGGGATGCCGAGGATCAGTAACAAGGTGTGAATAACCATGCAAATCAGCTTGGCACACTTAATGTTACAGATCATCCAATCAATGTGTCGGTTAACCACACCGCTCCATTGTCCATGATTAACATCAAGCTACCCTTTGTCATGCACTGTTAGTCCCAAATTAGTGTGACGGTTAACCACACACGCTCCACTAACGACTTAACAAGGTGCAAACTGCAATTTCATGGGTTAGCACCAAATTTACATTTTTCCTAAAGTAACTAAGATTGGAAATTTAATAAAAGTTTAGTTACTTTAAAAAATTCAATATACTTTTAATGAGAATTAATGTCCTATCCTACCCGTTCGGATAACGACCCTCCACCAGTCAAGGAAGCAGTGGGTGAGAGTGGACACCTATTAAACCGCCATTTTATAGGCAGTAACCTTATGCCCCCCTTATAGACCGGCTTCGTGAATGAGGCCTACTAACGATAAGACCGACTTTTTACTTATACATATAATACATTAAACTTTTAATATTATAATAGTATAAGGGTGTATTCTAAACTTTTAAATACTAAGTGGTTTAATCTATTAATTAAAGTATACTCTTAATTTAATTAAACTTAAACCACGTCGTTATGAAATTATTAATTCTCTTTTAATTAAACACTTTAATGAACTATTAAAGTCCATAAGATGTAATATGAATTATTCAAAACATCAAGATGCTAAAACATAATTAAAACTATTTAATTTATTATTAAGTTATGAACCCATGAGTTACACTTTTGAAAAGTTTTCAAATAACTTTAGTTTTAGAATTCAATGTCTCATAAAAAAAAGCTTTTCAAATTCCAAAAATTGAGGGCAAGTTTTGTAAGTCTTGAAAACTTTTAGAATTCCATAAAAGAGACTTTCCAAGTTCCATAACTTGAGGGAAAGTTATGAAACTCTTCAAAGTCATCTATAAGAAATTTGTAATCATTGAAGACTCTTGGAATTCATAACCTAAAGAGTTAATGAATGAGACATTTCACATCCATAACTTATAGAAGTTTCAAAACTCTTAAGATCAGAACTTTTAAAAAAAACTTTTGAGTTCCAAAACTTTATGACAAAGTTTGTAACTCCTTAAAAACATTTAGATCAAACTTTCAAAACAAATAAAATAATCAAATCATTCTATATTTTATCTTTTAATACATTGACCTAATTTAACTCTTGTAGTAAAATGACTCAAATTCTACAAATAATTAGTTTTTCATAAAATCAAGTAACTATCTTAAAATTTGACAAACTTCATGTTTATTTTTCAACTTTGAAAATCAAACATTTGCATCAATATAACAGAAAACAACCCATGGCTCTAATACCACTGTTGGGTTTTGTATACTACAACATCATATGGTGCACATACAACCCTAAAAGCTTTGGATCTATGTTTTCTCTAATTATACATGCAATATTGTTTCCAAAGCTTTAAGCCTACAACTAGCATACAGTTGACATAACAAATATAAATATGAGTAATAGGATTATCTCTTTGTTATATCTTGTAGTTTTGGCCTTTAAGAACTTAGCACGAATAGTGTGAATGCCTTAAATGGAATCACAACACAACTTGGACAAAGGATGACTTTTGAGAGAGTTTCTTTCACACAAATCACCTCGTATGAACTCATAGAACACTAGGGTGGTGATTTTGGATGCTAAGGGATTTCTTATATAGTGTGGCAAGATCCATTCAAACCCTAATGCTCATGGCCTTTCATATTACTTAGGAACCATGGGTTAAACCTCCATCTACTACCATATTGGTTTAGCCCATCCTAAATAACCATTGGCCCACACTATAAGAATGATTGATTTACTTAATCAGTCCCGTATATTTAATTAGTCTCTTTTGATCACTAAATTAATTCCAAATTAACTCTTGATCAGTACTAATTAAATCATATGATTTCATATTAATATATTAGAACTTATAATGTATCAATAAATCATAAATAACCTCTTCTTGTCCAGGTGATATGCAACCCAAACGGACCATGCTACTCTCGGGTTAAGTACATACCAATTATAGTTATGGGCTTAAACACCTAATCTAATAGAGAGTGCCCAAGCTCTCATTTTTATAACTTTATAACAACAAAAACATAAGAAGGAGGAATTTAAATGGTCTGGAGTAACCCATATTCGGAAGGACCAAGATTATGGGGACAAAATGATAAACTCATAACCATACTAGATCTAACATGTATAAGAATCAAGATGAAAGTTTTATACCTTACACTGATAGATGTGGGCTTGAAAATCTAAGATCCACACACCTTGAAGCTTCCCACTTGATTCTACAAACATTTTCTTCCTTCAAAGATCACACAAAACTATTTAAAGGCTTCAAAACTTACAACTCGTGGTTGGGGTTTCAAAGGAACGGTATGAGGTGATGGAGACTGGTTGTGAGAAGGATTCCAAGAAGTTAGTGCTATTAAATACGACGAAAAAGCTTAGGGTTAGGGCTTTAGATTGCATCAGCTACGCCATGCGTAGCATAACCAATGCCCTGCATAGGCCATTAATCTATCATATAGAATTTTGAACCAATGCCCAACGTAGATTTCCTACACCCAACATAGCTTTCATACGTCCCATGTAGGGGAAAATTCCCATTTTCTCGTTCAACTTCAAGCAACCATAACTTCTTCATTTCAAATCCATTTGTTGTGTTCTTTATATTCATAAAAAGGTATTGACGGGTCCCACAATTTTATCTAGTTACCATTGGCTTTTCACATGTTGAACTAAAACCATAATCGATTCAAGAAGCCTAACAAGCCTTTGATTCTAGCACACAAATCAATGGCTTAGATCTCATAACAAATATTATAAACCTACAATATGGTTTAAAATTTGTTTCCTCAAAGGCTAAAACCTTTACATGATCAAATTATGGTCCATAAACCCCGAATTAAGAAGCGTCCCGAAAAGGGTGTTGCACCTTGAATGACCATCATGTTTCTCTCTTGATACTAGCTTCGTGGACAGATCATATAGATTCTCCTAAGATGATACCCTGTTCACGATGATGTCTACGTCTTCCAATCTATGATGAATGTAATGGTACTTTCTTAGTATGTGTCTCAAATTACCTTGGTCAGTGGGCTCTTTAGGGAAGGTGACTACACCCTCATTATCAAAATAGATCTCCATAAGCTCTTTGATGTTTGGTACAATTCCAAGTTCACCAATCAAGTTCTTTAACCGTGTAGCCTCCCTTGCCGCTTTATATTCCGCACTATCTTCTGATTCGCATGTCGAGTTCGTTACCGTCTTCTATTTGGAACTTTTCCATATAACCTTTTGAATATTTTTGAAACCTTATCTAAGTATGTACTTTGGCTTAGTCGAATAAGAATTTTAGATCTATCTTTATAAATCCTAATGCCTAGTATATAGGATGACTCTCGTTGGTCCTTCATAGTGAAACATTTTCCAAGCCAAGTTTTGACATTGTGCAAGGCTGGAATATCATTTCCTGTAAGGAGTATGTCATCAACAAACAATACTAGGAAGACAAAATTACTCCTACTAGCTTTCACATATATACAAGACTCATCGTCACTATTTGAAAATATAAAAATCTTTGAACTGTTCATCAAAGAAAAGATTCCATCTTCATGATGCTTGTTTGAGTCTATAAATAGACCTCTCAAGCTCGCACACTCTATTGGGATATTTTGGATCAATGAAGCCCTTAGTTTGTGGCATGTAGACATCCTCTGCCAATTTCCCATTAAGGAAAATAGTCTTCACATGTATTTTCCGTATTTCATAACCACAAAAAGTTGTTACGGAAAGTAACACTCTAATAGACTTCATCTTGGCTACTGGTGAGATGGTTTCCTCATAATCAATTCCTTGATGTTAGATCCGAGATCGTCAACACTATTCAGCATCCCGGATCTTCAACAATTTTGAGGATCCTGAACATATCTCAAGATTTTGACCATTAACATTACTATCATTTCCTAACATTTTTAATGGATATATTTCTAGTATTTTTCTCATATGTGCAGAAATAGTCAACAAAAGACTAAATCTTAAAAAAAGAAAATTTTTACCATACAAAAGACATAGAGATACCAAGTCAAGCCAACGTGTTCATATTTATTCGAGAGGATCCCAGACTTATCAAACTTATTGGTACTTAGAATAGACTATAAATACACATGTATTTTGCACACTACAGACACCTAGACTCACGATAATACTTGTACTCGTTTACTTACTTTCATTTATGTAAACCATCTTTCAATTAAAACAAATTAACATGTCATGTAATCATTATCACCTCGCAAGGTTTTATGCCGGAGATCCTAGCAAGGATCAATGGCTTTCCTTGTAAATCAAATGTGCAATCTTGTTCTAATTTCGACAAGAAATTTACCAAAAAATATCATAGCCTCTCATTCAATTTGGTTAATATCCACCCAATTGATTTTTGACCAAAACAATTTGGTGCCCGCCGTAGGGCTATGTTGTTCATAATCCTCAAAAATCATGTCTACACAACCAACCCTTTATTCTTCCTTTGTACCCTCAATTCCTCCAAAAAAATATTCCACCTCCTCCAAGCAGGGTCCCTCGTTAGAGGAAAACTCCCGATGTGCCAAAGAAGAATACTCCCCTGATTAATCTTGGATCCTAGGATCCTCCTGCATCGGTCTCTAATAACAGACTCTTCTCCATGATGAATACATTGACACAAAAACTGGCTCAACAATAGGAAGACAACAGAACACTACTTATGGAAGTGGAAATGATGAGGGTAGAGATCTGTAGACCTCAGGAGGCCACACCCTCAATCTTACAACCAAGGATCCAAAATTCCAACAATGCAGGATCCCTGGGGAAACGTCTGTAATCGACAGTTCCAACATCTGTTGATACCTCAACAGGGAGAACAATCCTAAACATCCAAACTCATGTGATCGATGCTCTTGATGAGACCTTCAATAAGCCTAAAAACAGAAATATTGACAACTTCTTTAACACTAACACTATTAAAAATATCGACGACTTATTTAACATTAACACTGCTAATACTATCTTGACGGATCTTGATCGTCATATTGCGGCTCACCTTGTTGTGCTTTTCTTATAAGTGGAAGGTTATGACTCTTCTACACTTATGTTACATGTTCTTTTGTATGTTTGTTTTTTAGAACATTTCCAATAATATGTGTGGTGAACATGTTTTCGGGGAAAGGTTATGAACCTTTTTAACCCCCTGGCTACCTTCTTGTAACGATTTTTCTCATGTGACGTTGGATGATCAATCCTTGTTGTCACGTGGTAAATGTACACAACCTCTTTATTTTATTTTTCAAGCTTGAAAATAAGGAGCATCTAAATTTCTCTTTTTCTTTTTTTTTTCTAATTCATCTATTGTTAGAGTGTCACAAAACTGAAAATAGTAAACTAATTCTTACTAATTAATTTTACATTCTAAGGCCAATAATCAATTCCTTTTCTAACGTTTAATGTATCTTTGACACTCGTTTAAGAGTAGAAATGGCGCAAGCTCTGCGCATTCCGATTTCTTGGTATTGCACGCCCGTCTTGGGCTTCTAGTACGTAAGCGTCATTCTTATGGGCTTCTACAATTTTGTACAGTCCCTCCCAAGTGACGTTAAGTTTTCCTAATGGTTTGGCATGGCTGGACTCGTTTTTCCTTAACACCCATTCTCCAAGTTTGAAGTTCTTGACCTGGACTTGGCGGTTGGAATAGTTTTCGGTACGCGATTTGTATAATGCTTGGCGCATCTATCCAGCCTCGCATTTTTCATCTGGCATGTCTAAGTCCTTGCGCCGCCCTGCTTCATTGGCTATTTCCTCGAAACTCTATGTTCTTAGTTAGCCAGCTACTACTTTCAATGGGAGGACTGCTTTCGTCCTATAATTAAGGTTGAATTGTGTTTCTCCCGTGATAGACCTTGCGGTGGTACGATATGACCACAACATTGTTAGGAGCTCGTCTACCCAAGAAAACTTTGATATGCGTAACCTTTTCTTTAAACTATTAACTATGGTTTATTTTATATCTTCATTTTTCCATTGGCCTGAGGGTGCGCCACGGACGTGAACCGATGGTGGATCTTCGAGTTTTCACACCACTCCCTAAAGGGGATCCCTTCAAATTGTATGCCATTCCTACTTATGAGAACTTTGGGTGTGCCAAAGTGAGCCAATATATTTTTGGTCATGAACTTTATCATTTACTTTCCCGAGACGGTGGTCAGCGGTTCCGCCTCTATCCACTTTGTAAAATAATCCACAGCAACTAATAAGAATTTCACACCCCTCCAACTGGTGGTAATGGTCCCACTATGTCAATCCCCCACTGATGGAAGGGCCAGGGGCTGGTGATACCAGTGAATGACATAGCCGGTTGATTCTGGAAAAGAGCGAATGGCCGACATTCTTTACATTTCTTGGTTAGGGTTGTTGCCTCGTTGTATATGTCTGGCCAATATACTGCTAGGCGGAGTATTTTTCCCATGAGCATTCAAGCCCCTTCGTGTGCTTCTGTGTCTTCGGAATGACTTTCCTCTAGGAGCGCCTATCCTTCTATCTTAGAGATGCACTTTATCCATGGACTTAAATACCCTCTTCGATACAGTTGGTTGTCTATGATTGTGAAACATGATGCCCTGGCCTTGACTTTTCTCGCTTCTGCCGAGTCATTTGGGAGTACACCGTGGCGCAAGTAATCGACGTATGGTTTGGTCCATTGTGGGGTAGTCGAGACTATATTAACCTTTTGGTTACCAATGCTTATCTCTGGGGGCACTTTGACTACCACTTTCTTTGTTAGGTGATTAAAGGAAGTTGAGGCTAGCTTGTTAAGAGCATCCACCCTCGTATTTTTTGCACGAGAGATTTGCTTTATTGAAAAGTTTTTAAACGTGCTTGTTAAGCTGCGGAATGTATCTAGGTAATACTGCATCCTTGGATCTTTAGCTTCATATGTTATGTTTATTTGGTTCGTCATGATTAATGAATCATTAAAAGCTGTTAATCGCTTTGCACCAACCTCCCTTGCTAACCTCAGGCCTGCTAGGAGTGCTTGATATTCTACTTCGTTATTAGATACCTGGAAATTGAATCGTAGTGCGTAAGTGATTTCTTCTCCTTTGGGGTTTTGAAGGATCAGGCCTGCGCCTGAACCTTCCTTACTTGCTGCGTCGTCAGTGTATAATTTCCAAAGCTCTTAGCTGGCTTCAGGCTCTAATGGGTCAATGGAGATTGTCGTTGGTGTTCCCTTGCTAATATCTAGGATTTCGACTAGGAAATTTGCAAGGGCCTGGGCCTCGATGCTAGTATAAGGGTGGGAATTGATATCATGTTCGCCTAATTCTATGACCCACTTGGCCAGACATCCAAACTTTTCCGACCATAGCAGAACTTGCTTTAGCGGGTAGCTAGTTAGGACATCCACCTTGTGAGCTTGGTAATATTGCCGTAGCCACCTGGAAACGTATACTAGGGCGAGGAATAGTTTCTCTAAGATTGGGTAATTAACCTCTGGCCCGTGCAAGGCCCTACTTACGAAGTGGGTGGGAACCTGTTTGCCTTCCCTTCCCACCGCCAACACCGAGGAGATAGCATCTTCCGATGCTCCTAGATACATCTGTAGCATTTCTCCTCGTAGCGGGCAAGAGAGGGACGGTAGCTGGTGTGATTTATATGCTTATTATTTGGTAATATGTGTTATATGTATAATTGATTATATACGTTATGCACATCAACCATGGTTCTATGATATGGGCTTATTTAGTCATAAAAATCATGCATGATCTTAACACTTTATGTTAATTTTATCTCAAATAATGAGCCAAAGGTTCTTAATTAGCTTAAATATTTCATTTTTAGAAACAAAGACATGCTCTAAAGGAAAATGAAGCGGAATTGGCGATTGGACGCTTGGATCTTGGATTTTGAAGAAAGAAGGATGTTGTTGGACAACTTGACCCCTCGTCAGGTTTTTGGCCATATCTCATGAACCGTAACTCCGATTGACGAGATTCAAAATGTTCTAAAAAGTAGACATAATTTCGGACGCTTTTCGTGTTTTGAGAAAATGTTGATTCCAAACGGAATCGACGAGTAGGCCATCAACTCGACGAGTTGGTCAGAAGTTTCGCGATTCTTGACTTTGCCTTGCCGTACATGGGATTTTAAGTGATGGACTCGGCGAGTAGGTCACTGGACCGCCGAATAGCCCCTATTTTAAGAATATATATATATATATATATATATATATATATATATATATATATATATATATATATATATATATATATATATATATATATATATATATATATTGAAACGCTTCTCATTCGAACCCTAACTAATGGGGGAAGTTTAGGACGATTTTTGGAGGCCAGAAGGGTTCTTAGAAGCTGTGGTTTTCAAGATTTCAACTTAGATATCAATTTGATCAAAGGCAATAACACTACTTTTATCTTATTCTTTTGCATGAACCATGTTTCAATCATTAGATTATGTTTTTTAGTTTGTTATTTGTTGTAGATATGAGCTAAAAACTCATAACTTCTGTTTAGGGTAGATGAATTTGTAAACATGGCTTGATTTTATGGTTAGGGTTAATTTTAATTGGTGATATTGATTTGTTAAGCTTGTTAAAGAACCTCGTATGCTAACAACAACTATTCTCTGTTAAAAAATTAGTAATTAAGTTGTACGAACATCTCTTAGTTGTTAATTTCATATGATTAACGTGACCACATAGTTGTATGTCTAGGAATAACGAATGTGAAACTAGAATTAACTAGAAGATAGGTAAGTTAATGTGTGAGCTTGTGTGATACACCATCAACAAGAGGTTAATTGAATTACCAATTTGATTAGTTAATTACAAGTCTTTCTAAACCCGAATCAACAAGCTAGGAAATTCATTAATTTAGACAACTGGCCATTGCTTGAATTCATCTATTTTCTTAGGATTAGTTATAGCGAATGTGAATCTAATCACTTTAGTCGGTAACCAATGAAGAATTAATCCGATATATTTACCATAAAATCATCCATGGGAACAAATGATGCGAACCTAAAAAGAAGGCCTCTTTAACCATTGAATTTAGTTGATCTTTGTTTTCTTAGATGTTAGTTGCTTAGTTTGTGTGTTAGTAAAGTATTTAAGTTTCTAGTCTTGCAAAACTAGAGAAAACCCTTTTTTTTTTACTTGTTTTATTTAGATAACATTAACATTTATTTTAATTGTTTACCGTTCCCTGTGTTCGATACCCTACTTGCTTAAACTATATTACTAATCGATAGGTACACTACCTTTCGTGTGTTTATTTTGTGTCTAAGTTAGTAGGATTAAAACTAGTTCGTTTCACACACATCAAGTTTTTGGCGCCATTGCCGGGGAACGGTTCTAAATAGTTAATTTTATTTGCTAATTGTTATCAGTTTTGTATTTTATTTTTGATTAATTTTTTATATTTAGTTTAATTTTTATTTTTATTTATTTATTATTTATTTTCCAAATCTCGATGCTTTTGATGCTTTTCTTGAGGAAATAGTACAGGAAATTGAACAAGAAGATGAGGAGTGTGGATCGGATAAAGATTTGAAGAAATTTGATAGATGGTTAGATATCATCTTGTCTAACGATCAAGAACAATCTGAGTCACAAGAGCTAAAGTTACAAGATGAAGAATTTAATCCAGAAAAAGATTTGGAGAAGCTGGAAAGGTTGTTAGCAGAGAGGTCGGACGAAGAACAAGAACAAGCTGAATTGCATAAACCAAGCTGTGGTTTGACCATTACCACGACATGGTCCCCTGTTCTTCCGGTTTGTGTTTCAAAGAATGGGGTGATGATTCCAACTCTAGAGAAAGCTCTAAATCACGATCCATTTATGATTAGTATCCAACCGATTCCAACCCTTGTCAATATTCTTGGGTTTTATGAATTCAAGCTCGTTTGGCCACTTTTGAAGCAAAGAGTCGAATTTTACAAATTGGTCCACCAAAGAAAATATTCAATGCAACGAATGGATTGGAATTGAGTTTATTGGAAGTTTATTAAGTTGATTGTCCAGCTAAAGACTCGCACAAAAAGAAGCACTTGCAGGAGGCAACCCGTCATTAGAGTTTGCTTTTCTTTTTCTTTTTAAATTTCTAGTTTATTAGGGTAATTTAGGAATTTAATTTTGATGTTTGTTTTCGTTTTTCTATTACTTGTGTGTTGTTTTGATCTTTTCAGTTTGAAGCTTAGGATTGCATGTGAGGGTCTAGAGTCAAGGCTGACGAAGCGAGAAATCGAGTCTAGGCGAGAGAGGAAACGAAGTTTTGTGTCAAGCTATGAGTCTAATTGATAGAAGGTTTATAGAGTGTTTATTCCCTGAAGAAAAATTAGGGGAATTATTAGTTTATATAACCCCCATACATCAGAAACAGACTTGGGCAGAATAAAAATTTTGTCACACATCGGTCTACTCGCCGAGTGCATCTTATGGACTCCGCGAGTCCATGTGAAAATCCACGATTCTTCTACCATTTACGCTTCAACTCGGCGAGTCTACATACTTACTCGACGAGTCACTCATTCTTCTTACTTTTGATATAAAGATTTGATGACATTTGATATGGGCATTGGTTCTATTCTTTGAAGATCATTTTCCGAGCATTTCCAAGAGTTTTTCCCTTATATTTGGAGCTTATATAAAGACTGTACCACACGAGATTTTGGCACCCAAGACATGGATGAGCTGTTCCCATGTCTAAAGTCAATTGAAGATGGAGCTTAAAGACGAAATATCAACTTCGCACTACTATCCCAGGGGAGTTTTTTCCAATTCTCTCTTTATTTTATTGTTCTTTATCATGTATAATATGCAATGGGGACATTGCAAAAATTAAGTGTGGGTAGGGGCTGGTTAAATTAGTTAAAATTTAGTTAAATTTCGAAAATCTTGAAATTTTAGTTAATTTTGAAATTTTTGCATTAAAATTGCTAGGGCTAATTTAGAAAATTTTGGTAAAGCAATTAGGGATCATGCTAGTATTATATTTGATGATTCTATGAAGACCCAAATGTTTAGTTCAACCTATATACGTTATAGTGCATTTGTGGCCCCCTTTATTCTAGTGAAATCATGGGACAAAAACACAACCTCTCTTAGTTTGAGGATCGCAATATGTTTAGCATCGTGTACCAAAAATGTATCCAGGAAAATATTTATCTTTAATCAATAAAGGTTGAAGTTGAGCGCCCTTGCTTAAGCATGTAGGTTTTGAGTGAAAAAAAGTGAGTTACATGTAAAAAAAGAGAGAGAATTACAAGAAAAGTTGTAAGAATTTTGGAGCAGTCAAAAGTGAAGATCAAAAGATCAAAATTCCGAAAGTTCAAAAGTTTAAGATACCAAAAATTAAATCAAAGAAGGTGGTCAATTCAAAGATATCAATATTAAATTATCAAAGAAGTGAAGAATTCCAATAGCTCCTCCATAGTGGTATCAAAAATTGTAATTTTCTAGACTATGTATGCTTGGATTGCTTGACCAAAAATACCATGAGGTTAGGAAGAGTTTTGGGGATGGATTCGGAGGGATGCATAAAATGAGCGTTGTTCAAAAGAAGTGGGTGAGTGTTTATGAGGATTGTGAGTATTTAGGATTAAGGGGGGTCCTTAGGAAAAAATTTAGACACAAACGCATGCATTGTGGTCTTGGCATAATGGCTGGGTTCTGTTAGGATTTTTTTTATGTGATATTGGTGTGCTAAAATTCAGTTTTGCTTGGGGGCAAGCAAAAGTCAAGTGTGGGGTATTTTGATATGGGCTTATTTAGTCATAAAAATCATGCATGATCTTAATACTTTATGTTAATTTTATCTTAAATAATGAACCAAAGGTGCTTAATTAGCTTAAATATTTCATTTTCAGAAACAAAGACATGCTCAAAAGGAAAAGGAAGTGGAATTGGCGATTGGACGCTTGGATCTTGGATTTTGAAGAAAGAAGGATGGTGTTGGACATCTTGACCCCTCGTCAGTGTTTTTGCTATATCTCATGAACCGTAACTCCGATTGATGAGATTCAAAATCTTCTAAAAACTAGACATAATTTCGGACGACTTTCGTGTTTTGAGAAAATGCTGATTCCAAACGGACTCGACGAGTTGGTCAGAAGTTTCGCGATTCTGCCTTGCCGTACACGGGATTTTAAGTGATGGACTCGGCGAGTAGGTCACTGGACCGCCGAGTAGCCCCTGTTTTCAGAATATATATATATATATATATATATATATATATATATATATATATATATATATATATATATATCATAAATATTGTGTGAATGTATGACCAAATTCTGACCATTAGTTTAAAAAGAATGAATGTATGTAATTTTGGGTATATATTATTAATATAACTATCACGTACTATATAATTACAATTATTAATTATAATGAAATTTATTACATTTTATAAAGAGAAAGATATGACAAGTATCTAATCTTTAGGCAATGACTTAAAATTAGCTAATAGATATCAAGTCAAATCTCATATTTTATTAATCACATTTAGTATAAATCAGATTTTTTGAGAATACGTCTTCATTCAACACATATTTTAATTCTTTCATTTTTGAAAAATATTATGTTATTTAATAGTTTTTTGATTCGTTCGGTCTTACAGGATATAATTTTTTGACAAGTACCATTCTTAAAGAATACATCTCCTATAAAAGACAATAACATATCATTCTTTGAGAAAAATATATTACAATACAATAAAAAAATTATAATAAGCAAATGAAAACCATTTTTATAACATAAAATAAAAATATATACAACATTTTAAAGAATATCTACAAACGTTTGTACTATATTCCTTAAGAACATATCATTTTTTTAGCATATACAAAAAAGATTATAATATATAATACATTCTTTAAGAATACACTATTGATTCTTGACAAAAACACTTGCATAAAAAATACATTAATTTTGAATATTCTTTTAGAATGGACATATAATTAACTTATTTATAAAAAAAAAAAAACTTGTAGAATGAATAAATATTAAAAAACGTCATCTCAAATTCATAAAAGGGATGAACAAATAATATTCTATAAGAATATGTATTTATGAGCAACATTTTAAGAAAATAAACAGTTAAATATACATTTTTTAATATAATTCTTGAAGAATGATCGTTTCAAAAGTCTTACCTATAAAAAAATGATAATAATATATGAACAATTTAGAACTAATGATTTAAGAATAGTTAAACAAATATGTACATATTCAAAATTCTGAAAGAATTTCAATATGAAAAAAAAAATGAGTTAAACAGTATAATATATCATTAATCTATTCTTTAAGAATGAACAAGTAAAATTCACATATCATGAATAAATGATTTACCGCAATCGTAACTTGAAGAAAACCTAAACCCTTTAAAGTTACTGGAAAAAACGGAAATCTTAATTGGTTTGAAATTTTCTGTTTTCTTGAATCAGATTAACAAATGTTCATCTATAAATTGTTTTGACTGCAAATCGAATTATAAAAATCCATCAAAAAAATACGATAATTATTTTATAAATAGTTAAGTATACATTTTTTAATATAATTCATGAAGAATGATCGTTTCAAAAGTCTTACCTATAAAAAAAATGATAATAATTTATGAACAATTTAGAACTAATGATTTAAGAATAGTTAAACAAATATGTACATATTCAAAATTCTGAAAGAATTTCAATATGAAAAAAAAAATGAGTTAAACAGTATAATATATCATTAATATATTCTTTAAGAATGAACAAGTAAAATTCACATATCATGAATAAATGATTTACCGCAATCGTAACTTGAAGAAAACCTAAACCCTTTAAAGTTAATGGAAAAAACGGAAATCTTAATTGGTTTGAAATTTTCTGCTCTCTTGAATCAGATTGACAAATGTTCATCTATAAATTGTTTTGACTGCAAATCGAATTACAAAAATCCATCAAAAAAATACGATAATTATTATGAGTTCTGCAAATCGATTCTTATGGAGAATGAATATACTTCTTACCATGCAATTAAGATGTTAATCAAATAAGATGAATTGAAAAAAAAATTGATTCAAAAATATAACGCATCTTTAGTTTCCTTATTGGTATTAGATAATTGTTAAATTGATTAAAAAAAATTCTGAATTTACCTTGGCAGATTGAATTTGATCGATGGCTCATATTATGTCATACATTCAAACAGTATTTAAAGTTCATATATGAACCTAATTCTATATATATATATATATATATATATATATATATATATATATATATATATATATATATATATATATATATATATAGAAACGCTTCTCATTCGAACCCTAACTAATATGGGAAGTTTATGACGATTTTTGGAGGCCAGAAGGGTTCTTAGAGGCTGTGGTTTTCGAGATTTCAACTTAGATATCAATTTAAAAGAAGATCAAAGGCAATAACACACTACTTTTATCTTAATCTTTTGCATGAACCATGTTTCAATCATTAGATTATGTCTTTAGTTTGTTATTTGCTGTAGATATGAGCTAAAAACCCATAACTTCTGTTTAGGGTTAATTTTAATTGGTGATATTGTTTTGTTAAGCTTGTTAAAGAACCTCATATGCTAACAACAACTATTCTCTATTAATAAGTTAGTAATTAAGTTGTATGAACATCTCTTAGTTGTTAATTTCATATGATTAACGTGACCACAAAGTTGTATGTCTAGGAATAACGAATGTGAAACTAGAATTAACTAGAGGATAGGTAAGTTAATGTGTGAGCTTGTGTGATACACCATCAACAAGAGGTTAATTGAATCACCAATTTGATTAGCTAATTACAAGTCTTTCTAAACCCGAATCAACAAGCTAGGAAATTCATTAATTTAGACAACTGGCCATTGCTTGAATTAATCTGTTTTCTAAGGATTAGTTATAGCGAATGTGAATCTAATCACTTTAGTCGGTAACCAATGAAGAATTAATCCGATATATTTACCATAAAATCATCCATGGGAACAAATGATTCGAACCTAAACAGAAGGCCTTTTTAATCATTGAATTTAGTTGATCTTTGTTTTCTTAGCTGTTAGTTGCTTAGTTTGCGTGTTAGTAAAGTATTTAAGTTTCTAGTCTTGCAAAACGAGAGAAAACCCTTTTTTACTTGTTTTATTTCGATAATATTAGCATTTATTTTAATTGTTTACCGTTCCCTGTGTTCGATACCCTAGTTGCTTGAACTATATTAGTAATCGATAGGTACACTGCCTTTCGTGTGTTTACTTTGTGTCTAAGTTAGTAGGATTAAAAATAGTTCGTTTCACACACATCAAGTTTTTGGCGCCGTTGCCGGGGAACGGTTCTAAATAGTTAATTTTAATTGCTAATTGTTATCATTTTTGTATTTTATTTTTTGATTATATTTTTATATTTAGTTTAATTTTAATTTTTATTTATTTATTATGTATTTTCCAAATCTCGATGCTTTTGATGCTTTTCTTGAGGAAATAGTACAGGAAATTGAACAAGAAGATGAGGAGTGTGGATCGGATAAAGATTTGAAGAAATTTGATAGATGGTTAGATATCATCTTGTCTAACGATCAAGAACAATCTGAGTCACAAGAGCTAAAGTTACAAGATGAAGAATTTAATCCAGAAAAAGATTTGGAGAAGCTGGAAAGGTTGTTAGCAGAGAGGTCGGACAAAGAACAAGAACAAGCTGAATTGCATAAACCAAGCTGTGGTTTGACCATTACCAAGACATGGTCCCCTATTCTTCCAGTTTGTGTTCCAAAGCATGGGGTGACGATTCCAACTTTGGAGAAAGTTCTAAATCACGATCCATTTATGATTAGTATCCAACCGATTCCAACCCTTGTTAATATTCTTGGGTTTTATGAATTAAAGCTCGTTTGGCCAATTTTTGAAGCAAAGAGTCGAATTTTACAAATTGGTCCACCAAAGAAAATATTCAATGCAACGGATGGATTGGCATTGAGTTTATTCGAAGTTTATTAAGTTGGGAGTGCAGCTAAAGACTCGCACAAAAAGAAGCGCTTGCGGTAGGCAACCCGTCATTAGAGTTTGCTTTTCTTTTTCTTTTTAAACTTCTAGTTTATTAGGGTAATTTAGGAATTTAATTTTCATGTTTGTTTTCGTTTTTCTATTACTTGTGTGTTGTTTTGATCTTTTCAGTTTGAAGCTTAGGATTGCAGGTGCGGGACTAGAGTCAAGGCTGACAAAGCGAGAAATCGAGTCTAGGCGAGAGAGGAAACGACGTTTTGAGTCAAGTTATGAGTCCATTTGATAGAAGGGTTATAGAGTGTTTATTCCCTGAAGAAAAATGAGGGGAAGTATTAGTTTATATAACCCCGCATACATTAGAAACGGACTTGGGCAGAATAAAATTTTTGTCACACATCGGTCTACTCGTCGAGTGCATCTTATGGACTCGCCGAGTCCATGTGAAAATTCACGATTCTTCTGCCATTTACGCTTCAACTCGGCGAGTCTACATACGTACTCGACGAGTCGCTCATTCTTCTTACTTTTTAGCTGAAGATTTGATGACATTTGATATGGGTATTGGTTCTATTCTTTGAAGATCATTTTCCGAGCATTTCCCAGAGTTTTTCCCTTATATTTGGAGCTTATATAAAGACTATACCACACGAGATTTTGACACCCAAGACATGGATGAGCTGTTCCCATGTCTAAAGTCAATTGAAGATGGAGCTTAAAGACGAAATATCAACTTCGCACTACTATCCCAGGGGAGTTTGTTCCAATTCTCTCTTTATTTTATTGTTCTTTATCATGCATAATATGCAATAGGGACATTGCATAAATTAAGTGTGGGGTAGGGGGTTGATTAAATTAGTTAAAATTTTAGTTAAATTTCAAAAATCTTAAAATTTTAGTTAATTTTGAAATTTTTGCATTAAAATTGCTATGGCTAATTTAGAAAATTTTGGTAAAGCAATTAGGGATCATGCTAGTATTATATTTGATGATTCTATGAAGACTCAAATGTTTAGTTGAGCCTATATACGTTATAGTGCATTAGTGGCCCCCTTTATTCTAGTGAAATCATGGGACAAAAACACAACCTCGCTTAGTTTGAGGATCACAATATGTTTAGCATCGTGTACCAGAAATGTATCCAGGAAAATATTTATCTTTAATCAATAAAGGTTGAAGTTGAGCGCCCTTGCTTAAGCATGTAGATTTTGAGTGAAAAAAAAAGTGATTTACATGTAAAAAAAGAGAGAGAATTACAACAAAAATTGTAGGAATTTTGGAGCAATCAAAATTGAAGATCAAAAGAACAAAATTTCAAAAGTTCAAAAGTTAAAGATACCAAAAATCAAATGAAAGAAGGTGGTCAATTCAAAGTAATCAATATTAAATTATCAAAGAAGTGAAGAATTCCAATAGCTCCTCCATAGTGGTATAAAAAATTGTAATTTTCTAGAATATGTTTACTTGGGTTGCTTGACCAAAAATACCATGAGGTTAGGAAGTTTTTTGGGGATGGATTCGTAGGGATGCATAAAATGAGCGTTGTTCAAAAGAAGTGGCCGAGTGTTTATGAGGATTGTGAGTATTTAGGATTAAGGGGGTCCTTAGGAAAAAATTAGACACAAATGCATGCGTTGTGGTCTTGGCATAATGACTGGGTTCAACTGAGATTGTTTTATGTGATATTAGTGTGCTAAAATTCAGTTTTGCTTGGGGGCAAGCAAAAGTCAAGTGTGGGGTATTTTGATATGGGCTTATTTAGTCATAAAAATCATGCATGATCTTAATACTTTATGTTAATTTTATCTCAAATAATGAACCAAAGGTGCTTAATTAGTTTAAATATTTCGTTTTCAGAAACAAAGACATGCTCGAAAGGAAAATGAAGGGGAATTGGCGATTGGATGCTAGGATCTTGGATTTTGAAAAAAGAAGGAGGTTGTTGGACATCTTGACCCCTCGTCAGTGTTTTGGCCATATATCATGAACCGTAACTCCAATTGACGAGATTTAAAATGTTCTGAAAACTAGACATAATTTCGGACGACTTTCATGTTTTGTGAAAATGCTGATTCCAAACGGACTTGACAAGTAGGCCATCAACTCGACGAGTTGGTCAGAAGTTTCGCGATTCTTGACTTTGCCTTGCTGTACACGGGATTTTAAGTGATGGACTCGGCAAGTAGATCACTAGACCGCCGAGTGGCCCCTGTTTTCAATATATATATATATATATATATATATATATATATATATATATATATATATATATATATATTTAGACACGCTTCTCATTCGAACCCTAACTAATGGGGGAAGTTTAGGACAATTTTTGGAGGCTAGAAGGGTTCTTAGAAGCTGTGGTTTTCGAGATTTCAACTTAGATATCAATTTGGAAGAAGATCAAAGGCAATAACAAACTACTATTATCTTAATCTTTTGCATGAACCATGTTTCAGTCATTAGATTATGTTTTTAATTTCTTATTTGTTGTAGATATGAGCTAAAAACTCATAAACTCTGTTTAGGGTAGATGAATTTGTAAACATGGCTTGATTTTATGGTTAGGGTTAATTGTAATTGGTGATATTGTTTTGTTAAGCTTGTTAAAGAACCTCATATGCTAACAACAACTATTCTCTCTTAATAAATTAGTAATTAAGTTGTATGAATATCTCTTATTTGCTAATTTCATATGATTAACGTGACCACATAGTTGTATGTCTAGCAATAACAAATGTGAAACTAGAATTAACTAGAAGATAGGTAAGTTAATATGTGAGCTTGTGTGATACACCATCAACAAGAGGTTAATTGAATCACCAATTTGATTAGCTAATTACAAGTCTTTCTAAACCCGAATCAACAAGCTAGGAAATTCATTGATTTAGACAACTGGCCATTGCTTGAATTAATTTTTTTTCTAAGGATTAGTTATAGCGAATGTGAATCTAATCACTTTAGTCGGTAACCAATAAAGAATAAATCCGATATATTTACCATAAAATCATCCATGGGAACAAATGATTCGAACCTAAACAGAAGGCCTTTTTAATCATTGAATTTAGTTTATCTTTGTTTTCTTAGCTGTTAGTTGCTTAGTTTGCGTGTGAGTAAAGTATTTAAGTTTCTAGTCTTGCAAAACTAGAGAAAATCCATTTTTTTACTTGTTTTATTTAGATAATATTAGCTTTTATTTTAATTGTTTACCGTTCCCTGTGTTCGATACCCTACTTGCTTGAACTATATTACTAATCAATAGGTACACTGCCTTTCGTGTATTCATTTTGTGTCTAAGTTACTAGGATTAAAATTAGTTTATTTCACACATATCAAGTTTTTGGCGCCGTTACCGGGGAACGGTTCTAAATAGTTAATTTTATTTGCTAATTGTTATCATTTTTGTATTTTATTTGTTGATTAATTTTTTATATTTAGTTTAATTTTTATTTTTATTTATTTATTATGTATTTTCCAAATCTCGATGCTTTTGATGCTTTTCTTGAGGAAATAGTACACGAAATTGAGCAAGAAGATGAGGAGTGTGTATCGGATGAAGATTTGAAGAAATTTGATAGATGGTTAGATATCATCTTGTTTAACGATCAAGAACAATCAGAGTCACAAGAGCTAAAGTTACAAGATGAAGAATTTAATCCAAAAAAAGATTTGGAGGAGCTGGAAAGGTTGTTAGCAGAGAGGTCGGATGAAGAACCAGAACAAGTTGAATTGCAGAAACCAATCTCTGGTTTGACCATTACCACGACATGGTCCCCTGTTCTTCCGGTTTGTGTTTCAAAGCATGGGGTGACGATTTCAACTTTGGAGAAAGTTCTAAATCACGATCCATTTATGATTAGTATCTAACCAATTCCAACCCTTTTCAATCTTCTTGGGTTTTATGAATTCAAGCTCGTTTGGCCAATTTTTGAAGCAAAGAGTCGAATTTTACAAATTGGTCCATCAAAGAAAATATTCAATGCAACGGATGGATTGACATTGAGTTTATTGGAAGTTTATTAAGTTGGGAGTCCAGCTAAAGACTCGCACAAAAAGAAGCGCTTGCGGGAGGCAACCCGTCAATAGAGTTTGCTTTTCTTTTTCTTTTTAAACTTCTAGTTTATTAGGGTAATTTAGGAATTTAATTTTGATGTTTGTTTTCGTTTTTCTATTACTTGTGTGTTGTTTTGATCTTTTCAGTTTGAAGCTTAGGATTGCATGTGAGGGTCTAGAGTCAAGACTGACAAAGCGAGAAACCGAGTCTAGGCGAGAAAGGAAACGAAGTTTTGAGTCAAGCTATGAGTCCAATTGATAGAAGGGTTATAGAGTGTTTATTCCCTGAAGAAAAATGAGGGGAAGTATTAGTTTATATAACACCCATACATCAGAAATGGACTTGGGCAGAATAAAATTTTTGTCACATATCGGTCTACTCGCCGAGTGCATCTTATGGACTCGGCGAGTCCATGTGAAAATCCACGATTCTTCTACCATTTACGCTTCAACTAGGCGAGTCTACATACTTACTCGACGAGTCACTCATTCTTCTTACTTTTGATCTGAAGATTTGATGACATTTGATATGGGCATTGGTTCTATTCTTTGAAGATCATTTTCCGAGCATTTCCAAGAGTTTTTCCCTTATATTTGGAGCTTCTATAAAGACTGTACCACACGAGATCTTGGCACCCAAGACATGGATGAGCTGTTCCCATGTCTAAAGTCAATTGAAGATGGAGCTTAAAGACGAAATATCAACTTCGCACTACTATCCCAGGGGAGTTTGTTCCAATTCTCTTTTTATTTTATTGTTCTTTATCATGTATAATATGCAATGTGGACATTGCATAAATTAAGTGTGGGGTAGGGGCTGGTTAAATTAGTTAAAATTTAGTTAAATTTCGAAAATCTTGAAATTTTAGTTAATTTTGAAATTTTTGCATTAAAATTGCTAGGGCTAATTTAGAAAACTTTGGTCGAGCAATTAGGGATCTTGCTAGTATTATATTTGATGATTCTATGAAGACCCAAATGTTTAGTTCAGCCTATATACGTTATAGTGCATTTGTGGCCCCCTTTATTCTAGTGAAATCATGGGAAAAAAACACAACCTCGCTTAGTTTGAGGATCGCAATATGTTTAGCATCGTGCACCAGAAATGTATCCAGGAAAATATTTATCTTTAATCAATAAAGGTTGAAGTTGAGCACCCTTGCTTAAGCATGTAGGTTTTGAGTGAAAAAAAAGTGAGTTACATGTAAAAAAAGAGAGAGAATTACATGAAAAGTTGTTAGAATTTTGGAGCAGTCAAAAGTGAAGATCAAAAGATCAAAATTCCGAAAGTTCAAAAGTTGAAGATGCCAAATATTAAATCAAAGAAGGTGGTCAATTCAAAGATATCAATATTAAATTATCAAAGAAGTGAAGAATTCCAATAGCTCCTCCATAGTGGTATCAAAAATTGTAATTTTCTAGACTATGTATGCTTGGGTTGCTTGACCAAAAATACCATGAGGTTAGGAAGTTTTTTGGGGATGGATTCGTAGGGATGCATAAAATGAGCGTTGTTCAAAAGAAGTGGCCGAGTGTTTATGAGGATTGTGAGTATTTAGGATTAAGGGGGTCCTTAGGAAAAAATTAGACACAAATGCATGCGTTGTGGTCTTGGCATAATGACTGGGTTCAACTGAGATTGTTTTATGTGATATTAGTGTGCTAAAATTCAGTTTTGCTTGGGGGCAAGCAAAAGTCAAGTGTGGGGTATTTTGATATGGGCTTATTTAGTCATAAAAATCATGCATGATCTTAATACTTTATGTTAATTTTATCTCAAATAATGAACCAAAGGTGCTTAATTAGTTTAAATATTTCGTTTTCAGAAACAAAGACATGCTCGAAAGGAAAATGAAGGGGAATTGGCGATTGGATGCTAGGATCTTGGATTTTGAAAAAAGAAGGAGGTTGTTGGACATCTTGACCCCTCGTCAGTGTTTTGGCCATATATCATGAACCGTAACTCCAATTGACGAGATTTAAAATGTTCTGAAAACTAGACATAATTTCGGACGACTTTCATGTTTTGTGAAAATGCTGATTCCAAACGGACTTGACAAGTAGGCCATCAACTCGACGAGTTGGTCAGAAGTTTCGCGATTCTTGACTTTGCCTTGCTGTACACGGGATTTTAAGTGATGGACTCGGCAAGTAGATCACTAGACCGCCGAGTGGCCCCTGTTTTCAATATATATATATATATATATATATATATATATATATATATATATATATATATATATATATATATATATTTAGACACGCTTCTCATTCGAACCCTAACTAATGGGGGAAGTTTAGGACAATTTTTGGAGGCTAGAAGGGTTCTTAGAAGCTGTGGTTTTCGAGATTTCAACTTAGATATCAATTTGGAAGAAGATCAAAGGCAATAACAAACTACTATTATCTTAATCTTTTGCATGAACCATGTTTCAGTCATTAGATTATGTTTTTAATTTCTTATTTGTTGTAGATATGAGCTAAAAACTCATAAACTCTGTTTAGGGTAGATGAATTTGTAAACATGGCTTGATTTTATGGTTAGGGTTAATTGTAATTGGTGATATTGTTTTGTTAAGCTTGTTAAAGAACCTCATATGCTAACAACAACTATTCTCTCTTAATAAATTAGTAATTAAGTTGTATGAATATCTCTTATTTGCTAATTTCATATGATTAACGTGACCACATAGTTGTATGTCTAGCAATAACAAATGTGAAACTAGAATTAACTAGAAGATAGGTAAGTTAATATGTGAGCTTGTGTGATACACCATCAACAAGAGGTTAATTGAATCACCAATTTGATTAGCTAATTACAAGTCTTTCTAAACCCGAATCAACAAGCTAGGAAATTCATTGATTTAGACAACTGGCCATTGCTTGAATTAATTTTTTTTCTAAGGATTAGTTATAGCGAATGTGAATCTAATCACTTTAGTCGGTAACCAATAAAGAATAAATCCGATATATTTACCATAAAATCATCCATGGGAACAAATGATTCGAACCTAAACAGAAGGCCTTTTTAATCATTGAATTTAGTTTATCTTTGTTTTCTTAGCTGTTAGTTGCTTAGTTTGCGTGTGAGTAAAGTATTTAAGTTTCTAGTCTTGCAAAACTAGAGAAAATCCATTTTTTTACTTGTTTTATTTAGATAATATTAGCTTTTATTTTAATTGTTTACCGTTCCCTGTGTTCGATACCCTACTTGCTTGAACTATATTACTAATCAATAGGTACACTGCCTTTCGTGTATTCATTTTGTGTCTAAGTTACTAGGATTAAAATTAGTTTATTTCACACATATCAAGTTTTTGGCGCCGTTACCGGGGAACGGTTCTAAATAGTTAATTTTATTTGCTAATTGTTATCATTTTTGTATTTTATTTGTTGATTAATTTTTTATATTTAGTTTAATTTTTATTTTTATTTATTTATTATGTATTTTCCAAATCTCGATGCTTTTGATGCTTTTCTTGAGGAAATAGTACACGAAATTGAGCAAGAAGATGAGGAGTGTGTATCGGATGAAGATTTGAAGAAATTTGATAGATGGTTAGATATCATCTTGTTTAACGATCAAGAACAATCAGAGTCACAAGAGCTAAAGTTACAAGATGAAGAATTTAATCCAAAAAAAGATTTGGAGGAGCTGGAAAGGTTGTTAGCAGAGAGGTCGGATGAAGAACCAGAACAAGTTGAATTGCAGAAACCAAGCTCTGGTTTGACCATTACCACGACATGGTCCCCTGTTCTTCCGGTTTGTGTTTCAAAGCATGGGGTGACAATTTCAACTTTGGAGAAAGTTCTAAATCACGATCCATTTATGATTAGTATCCAACCAATTCCAACCCTTTTCAATCTTCTTGGGTTTTATGAATTCAAGCTCGTTTGGCCAATTTTTGAAGCAAAGAGTCGAATTTTACAAATTGGTCCATCAAAGAAAATATTCAATGCAACGGATGGATTGACATTGAGTTTATTGGAAGTTTATTAAGTTGGGAGTCCAGCTAAAGACTCGCACAAAAAGAAGCGCTTGCGGGAGGCAACCCGTCAATAGAGTTTGCTTTTCTTTTTCTTTTTAAACTTCTAGTTTATTAGGGTAATTTAGGAATTTAATTTTGATGTTTGTTTTCGTTTTTCTATTACTTGTGTGTTGTTTTGATCTTTTCAGTTTGAAGCTTAGGATTGCATGTGAGGGTCTAGAGTCAAGACTGACAAAGCGAGAAACCGAGTCTAGGCGAGAAAGGAAACGAAGTTTTGAGTCAAGCTATGAGTCCAATTGATAGAAGGGTTATAGAGTGTTTATTCCCTGAAGAAAAATGAGGGGAAGTATTAGTTTATATAACACCCATACATCAGAAATGGACTTGGGCAGAATAAAATTTTTGTCACACATCGGTCTACTCGCCGAGTGCATCTTATGGACTCGGCGAGTCCATGTGAAAATCCACGATTCTTCTACCATTTACGCTTCAACTAGGCGAGTCTACATACTTACTCGACGAGTCACTCATTCTTCTTACTTTTGATCTGAAGATTTGATGACATTTGATATGGGCATTGGTTCTATTCTTTGAAGATCATTTTCCGAGCATTTCCAAGAGTTTTTCCCTTATATTTGGAGCTTCTATAAAGACTGTACCACACGAGATCTTGGCACCCAAGACATGGATGAGCTGTTCCCATGTCTAAAGTCAATTGAAGATGGAGCTTAAAGACGAAATATCAACTTCGCACTACTATCCCAGGGGAGTTTGTTCCAATTCTCTTTTTATTTTATTGTTCTTTATCATGTATAATATGCAATGTGGACATTGCATAAATTAAGTGTGGGGTAGGGGCTGGTTAAATTAGTTAAAATTTAGTTAAATTTCGAAAATCTTGAAATTTTAGTTAATTTTGAAATTTTTGCATTAAAATTGCTAGGGCTAATTTAGAAAACTTTGGTCGAGCAATTAGGGATCTTGCTAGTATTATATTTGATGATTCTATGAAGACCCAAATGTTTAGTTCAGCCTATATACGTTATAGTGCATTTGTGGCCCCCTTTATTCTAGTGAAATCATGGGAAAAAAACACAACCTCGCTTAGTTTGAGGATCGCAATATGTTTAGCATCGTGCACCAGAAATGTATCCAGGAAAATATTTATCTTTAATCAATAAAGGTTGAAGTTGAGCACCCTTGCTTAAGCATGTAGGTTTTGAGTGAAAAAAAAGTGAGTTACATGTAAAAAAAGAGAGAGAATTACATGAAAAGTTGTTAGAATTTTGGAGCAGTCAAAAGTGAAGATCAAAAGATCAAAATTCCGAAAGTTCAAAAGTTGAAGATGCCAAATATTAAATCAAAGAAGGTGGTCAATTCAAAGATATCAATATTAAATTATCAAAGAAGTGAAGAATTCCAATAGCTCCTCCATAGTGGTATCAAAAATTGTAATTTTCTAGACTATGTATGCTTGGATTGCTTGACCAAAAATACCATGAGGTTTGGAAGATTTTTGGGGATGGATTCGGAGGGATGCATAAAATGAGCATTGTTCAAAACAAGTGGGCGAGTGTTTATGAGGATTGTAAGTATTTAGGATTAAGGGGGGTCCTTAGGAAAAAATTTAGACACAAATGCATGCATTGCGGTCTTGGCATAATGGCTGGGTTCTGTTAGGATTTTTTTATGTGATATTGGTGTGCTAAAATTCAGTTTTGCTTGGGGGCAAGCAAAAGTCAAGTGTGGGGTATTTTGATATGGGCTTATTTAGTCATAAAAATCATGCATGATCTTAATACTTTATGTTAATTTTATCTTAAATAATGAACCAAAGGTGCTTAATTAGCTTAAATATTTCATTTTCAGAAACAAAGACATGCTCAAAAGGAAAATGAAGCGGAATTGGCGATTGGACGCTTGGATCTTGGATTTTGAAGAAAGAAGGATGGTGTTGGACATCTTGACCCCTCGTCAGTGTTTTTGCTATATCACATGAACCGTAACTCCGATTGATGAGATTCAAAATCTTCTAAAAACTAGACATAATTTCGGACGACTTTCGTGTTTTGAGAAAATGCTGATTCCAAACGGATTCGACGAGTTGGTCAGAAGTTTCGCGATTCTGCCTTGTTGTACACGGGATTTTAAGTGATGGACTCGGCGAGTAGGTCACTGGACCGCCGAGTAGCCCCTGTTTTCAGAATATATATATATATATATATATATATATATATATATATATATATATCATAAATATTATGTGAATGTATGACCAAATTCTGACCATTAGTTTAAAAAGAATGAATGTATGTAATTTTGGGTACATATTATTAATATAGACTATCATGTACTATATAATTACAATTATTAATTATAATGACATTTATTACATTTTATAAAGAGAAAGATATGACAAGTATCTAATATTTAGGCAATGACTTAAAATTAGCTAATAGAAATCAAGTCAAATCTCATATTTTATTAATCACATTTAGTATAAATCAGATTTTTTGAGAATACGTCTTCATTCAACACATATTTTAATTCTTTCATTTTTAAAAAATATCATGTTATTTAATAGTTTTTTGATTCGTTCGGTCTTACAGGATATAATTTTTTGAGAAGTACCATTCTTAAGGAATACATCTCCTATAAAAGACAATAACATATCATTCTTTGAGAAAAATATATTACAATACAATAAAAAAATTATAATAAGCAAATGAAAACCATTTTTATAACATAAAATAAAAATATATACAACATTTTAAAGAATATCTACAAACGTTTGTACTATATTCCTTAAGAACATATCATTTTTTTAGCATATACAAAAAAGATTATAATATATAATACATTCTTTAAGAATACACTATTGATTCTTGACAAAAACACTTGCATAAAAAATACATTAATTTTGAATATTCTTTTAGAATGGACATATAATTAACTTATTTATAAAAAAAACTTGTAGAATGAATAAATATTAAAAAACGTCATCTCAAATTCATAAAAGGGATGAACAAATAATATTCTATAAGAATATGTATTTATGAGCAACATTTTAAGAAAACAAATAGTTAAATATACATTTTTTAATATAATTCTTGAAGAATGATCATTTCAAAAGTCTTACCTATAAAAAAATGATAATAATATATGAACAATTTAGAACTAATGATTTAAGAATAGTTAAACAAATATGTACATATTCAAAATTCTGAAAGAATTTCAATATGAAAAAAAATGAGTTAAACAGTATAATATATCATTAATCTATTCTTTAAGAATGAACAAGTAAAATTCACATATCATGAATAAATGATTTACCGCAATCGTAACTTGAAGAAAACCTAAACCCTTTAAAGTTAATGGAAAAAACGGAAATCTTAATTGGTTTGAAATTTTCTGCTTTCTTGAATCAGATTAACAAATGTTCATCTATAAATTGTTTTGACTGCAAATCGAATTATAAAAATCCATCAAAAAAATAAGATAATTATTTTATAAATAGTTAAGTATACATTTTTTAATATAATTCTTGAAGAATGTTCGTTTCAAAAGTCTTATCTATAAAAAAAATGATAATAATTTATGAACAATTTAGAACTAATGATTTAAGAATAGTTAAACAAATATGTACATATTCAAAATTCTGAAAGAATTTCAATATGAAAAAAAATGAGTTAAACAATATAATATATCATTAATCTATTCTTTAAGAATGAACAAGTAAAATTCACATATCATGAATAAATGATTTACCGCAATCGTAACTTGAAGAAAACCTAAACCCTTTAAAGTTAATGGAAAAAACGGAAATCTTAATTGGTTTGAAATTTTCTGCTTTCTTGAATCAGATTAACAAATGTTCATCTATAAATTGTTTTGACTGCAAATTGAATTACAAAAATCCATCAAAAAAATACGATAATTATTTTGAGTTCTGCAAATCGATTCTTATGGAGAATGAATATACTTCTTACCATGCAATTAAGATGTTAATCAAATAAGATGAATTGAAAAAAAAAATTATTCAAAAATATAACGCATCTTTAGTTTCCTTATTGGTATTAGATAATTGTTAAATTGATTAAAAAAAATTTCTGAATTTACCTTGGCAGATTGAATTTGATCGATGGCTCATATTAGGTCATACATTCATACAGTATTTAAAGTTCATATATGAACCTAATTCTATATATATATATATATATATATATATATATATATATATATATATATATATATATATATATATATATAGAAACGCTTCCCATTCGAACCCTAACTAATGGGGGAAGTTTAGGACGATTTTTGGACGCCAGAAGGGTTCTTAGAGGCTGTGGTTTTCGAGATTTCAACTTAGATATCAATTTAAAAGAAGATCAAAGGCAATAACACACTACTTTTATCTTAATCTTTTGCATGAACCATGTTTCAATGATTAGATTATGTTTTTAGTTTGTTATTTGCTGTAGATATGAGCTAAAAACTCATAACTTCTGTTTAGGGTAGATGAATTTGTAAACATGGCTTGATTTTATGGTTAGGGTTAATTTTAATAGGTGATATTGTTTTGTTAAGCTTGTTAAAGAACCTCATATGCTAACAACAACTATTCTCTGTTAATAAGTTAGTAATTAAGTTGTATGAACATCTCTTAGTTGTTAATTTCATATGATTAACGTGACCACATAGTTGTATGTCTAGGAATAACGAATGCGAAACTAGAATTAACTAGAGGATAGGTAAGTTAATGTGTGAGCTTGTGTGATACACCATCAACAAGAGGTTAATTGAATCACCAATTTGATTAGCTAATTACAAGTCTTTCTAAACCCGAATCAACAAGCTAGGAAATTCATTAATTTAGATAATATTATCATTTATTTTAATTGTTTACCGTTCCTTGTGTTCGATACCCTAGTTGCTTGAACAATATTACTAATCGATAGGTACACTGCCTTTCGTGTGTTTACTTTGTGTCTAAGTTAGTAGGATTAAAACTAGTTCGTTTCACACACATCAAGTTTTTGGCACCGTTGCCGGGGAACGGTTCTAATTAGTTAATTTTATTTGCTAATTGTTATCATTTTTGTATTTTATTTGTTAATTATATTTTTATATTTAGTTTAATTTTAATTTTTATTTATTTATTATGTATTTTCCAAATCTCGATGCTTTTGATGCTTCTCTTGAGGAAATAGTACAGGAAATTGAACAAGAAGATGAGGAGTGTGGATCGGATGAAGATTTGAAGAAATTTGATAGATGGCTAGATATCATCTTGTCTAACGATCAAGAACAATCTGAGTCACAAGAGCTAAAGTTACAAGATGAAGAATTTAATCCAGAAAAAGATTTGGAGAAACTGGAAAGGTTGTGAGCAGAGAGGTCGGACGAAGAACAAGAACAAGCTGAATTGCATAAACCAAGCTGTGGTTTGACCATTACCAACACATGATCCCCTATTCTTCCGGTTTGTGTTCCAAAGCATGGGGTGACGATTCCAACTTTCGAGAAAGTTCTAAATCACGATCCATTTATGATTAGTATCCAACCGATTCCAACCCTTGTCAATATTCTTGGGTTTTATGAATTAAAGCTCGTTTGGCCAATTTTTGAAGCAAAGAGTCGAATTTTACAAATTGGTCCACCAAAGAAAATATTCAATGCAATGGAAGGATTGGCATTGAGTTTATTCGAAGTTTATTAAGTTGGGAGTGCAGCTAAAGACTCGCACAAAAAGAAGCGCTTGCGGTAGGCAACCCGTCATTAGAGTTTGCTTTTCTTTTTCTTTTTAAACTTCTAGTTTATTAGGGTAATTTAGGAATTTAATTTTGATGTTTGTTTTCGTTTTTCTATTACTTGTGTGATGTTTTGATCTTTTCAGTTTGAAGCTTAGGATTGCATGTGTGCGTCTAGAGTCAAGGCTGACAAAGCGAGAAATCGAGTCTAGGCGAGAGAGGAAACGATGTTTTGAGTCAAGTTATGAGTCCATTTGATAAAAGGGTTATAGAGTGTTTATTCCCTGTAGAAAAATGAGGGGAAGTATTAGTTTATATAACCCCCATACATCAGAAACGGACTTGGGCAGAATAAAATTTTTGTCACACATCGGTCTACTCGTCGAGAGCATCTTATCGACTCGCCGAGTCCATGTGAAAATTCACGATTCTTCTACCATTTACACTTCAACTCAGCGAGTCTACATACGTACTCGATGAGTTGCTCATTCTTCTTACTTTTTAGCTGAAGATTTGATGACATTTGATATGGGCATTGGTTCTATTCTTTGAAGATCATTTTCCGAGCATTTCCAAGAGTTTTTCCCTTATATTTGGAGCTTATATAAAAACTGTACCACACGAGATTTTGACACCCAAGACATAGATGAGTTGTTCCCATGTCTAAAGTCAATTGAAGATGGAGCTTAAAGACAAAATATCAACTTCGCACTACAATCCCAGGGGAGTTTGTTCCAATTCTCTCTTTATTTTATTGTTCTTTATCATGAATAATATGCAATGGGGACATTGCATAAATTAAGTGTGGGGTAGGGGGTTGGTTAAATTAGTTAAAATTTTAGTCAAATTTCGAAAATCTTGAAATTTTAGTTAATTTTGAAATTTTTGCATTAAAATTGCTAGGGCTAATTTAGAAAATTTTGGTAAAGCAATTAGGGATCATGCTAGTATTATATTTGATGGATCTATGAAGATTCAAATGTTTAGTTGAGCCAATTTACGTTATAGTGCATTTGTGGCCCCCTTTATTCTAGTGTAATCTTGGGACAAAAACACAACCTCGCTTAGTTTGAGGATCACAATATGTTTAGCATCGTGTACCAGAAATGTATCCAGAAAAATATTTATCTTTAATCAATAAAGGTTGAAGTTGAGCGCCCTTGCTTAAGCATGTGGGTTTTGAGTGAAAAAAAAAGTGATTTACATGTAAAAAAAGTGAGAGAATTACAAGAAAAGTTGTAAGAATTTTGGAGCAGTCAAAAGTGAAGATCAAAAGATCAAAATTCCGAAAGTTTAAAAGTTGAAGATACCAAAAATTTAATCAAAGAAGGTGGTCAATTCAAAGAAATCAATATTAAATTATCAAAGAAGTGAAGAATTCCAATAGCTCCTCCATAGTGGTATCAAAAATTGTAATTTTCTAGACTATGCATGCTTGGGTTGCTTGACCAAAAATACCCTTGAGGTTAGGAGGTTTTCTGGGGATGGATTCGGAGGGATGCATAAAATGAGCGTTGTTTAAAAGAAGTGGACGAGTGTTTATGAGGATTGTGAGTATTTAGGATTAATGGGGTCCTTAGGAAAAAATTTAGACACAAATACATGCGTTGCGGTCTTCGTATAATGGTTGGGTTCAATTGGGATTGTTTTATGTGATATTAGTGTGCTAAAATTCAGTTTTGCTTGGGGGAACCAAAGGTGCTTAGTTAGCTTAAACATTTCATTTTCAAAAACAAAGACATGCTCGAAAGGAATATGAAGCGAAATTTGTGATTGGACGCTTGGATCTTGGATTTTGAAGAAAGAAGGGTGTTGCTAGACAGCTTGACCCCTCGTCAGTGTTTTGGCCATATCTCATGAACCGTAACTCCGATTGACAAGATTCAAAATGTTCTAAAAACTAGACATAATTTCGGACGAATTTCGTGTTTTGAGAAAATGCTGATTCCAAACGGACTCGTTGAGTAGGCCATCAACTCGACGAGTTGGTCAGAAGTTTAGCGATTCTTCACTTTGCCTTGCCATACACGGGATTTTAAGTGATGGACTCGGTGAGTAGGTCACTGGACCGCCGAGTAGCCCCTGTTTTCAGAATATATATATATATATATATATATATATATATATATATATATATATATATATGTCACAATTAGGAATTTTTGTGCCTTGTAACCATCACTTAAACCAATTTATGAATCAAAAACATAAGAGCATGTATGATGCATACTCTATGTCAGCAAAATTTCTATCAAACACCCCATGCAAGCAATTCAAATAGTCATTAAGCAATTGGAAACCCTAGAAGTTCTTGTTTAAGTCCATTTTGGACTAGGACTTCCTTATTGGGCCCAATGGACCAATAAGCTTCCAATTTGGCTATCTTGGGCTTAAAACTCTTAAATGGGCTCTAATTGGACCCACTTCCATTTAATTCCATATTTTGGGCCATATTGGGCCTAGAATGAGATAGATTAATTATATGAACCATTTTGGACCATAATTAACCTAATCTAACCTAATGGGTCATAAAAATCATATTTATATTTTTTTTTAGGGCCAAAAATCATCCAACCTAGCTATAATTTGGGCTTAAGGGCAAAAAGCCCAAAAACCTCCTCTCACCCTCCCCATTCTCGGCCCAAGCCCAAAAGAAGATGAGAGTTGACTTTGTGAGTGACACCTCACAATTGTTCAATGGACATCCATGCACGAAGACTCAAACATCCATGCACTCACATACTTCCAAGTCTAGCTACTCTTTTTCTCCCTCTCTCTATTGCTCTCGGACGAGTTCAAGCGCACACACACACACACACATTTCACTCACTTTTCTCTCAAGGAAACACTCTCATAACTCATCCATACTTTGAAATCTAAGAAGGAATCAAGGGGATTTTTACACAAAAATCATCATCTAAGGTAAGAAATCTCTTAGATCCTTAAGCTAGCTACTTCATTTCATCCAAAACCCACCTCTTAATTCATTCAAACTCATGATCTAGCACCTAAGAAGCATCCAAGTTCGAAATCTTCCAAGGAAGGTTGCTAAGGCCGAAATTCTTCTCATTTTCTTCCAAAAACCGAAATCACACCCAAAGGTGAGCTTCATACCCCCTCTTTTTCGGTTTTTATAAGTTTTGTGGGGGAGAATACAAGCAAATGTGTAGATCTATGAGTATATGTATGCCTTGTGTGATTTTTATGCTTATATGTATGGTCTTATGTGATTGTGATGTTTATACTAGCCAAAAGAACCAAAAAACCGAGATCTACAATATGATGAATGAAATAAGTATAACTTATACCATTTCACACTAATCAAGTCTAGAAAAATAACCAAGTTGGTTAATATGAACATTTTTGGACTTAAAACCCATTTTTGGGCTCAAAATGCTAAAAATACAAAACTAAGGGGCCCAAAACGACAAAATATAGATTATGAAGGTTGAGATGAGTCTAAACAGTTTCTAATATGTATTTTCTGAATATTAACACTTTTGAAGGGTTAAAAATGTGAAATTTAAACATAATGGGCCAAAATGGACTTTTCGGCCCAATAAAGCCCCAAATTGCGAAATTTTTGAGTTGGAGGGGCTGAAACTGCACATTTCTATAAAACAGGGGATTACTAGTGTACCAAATCTATTTCAAGGGTCAAAAATGCTTTTCCAATTAAAAAGGGACCAAAGATGCAAAAAATTTCCATTTTGGATCAAAATTGTAAAAGTTGCGAAAATGGAGGTTTCAACCGAGAAAATTTCATTTTTGAAGGACTTAAGCTGTTTATCAAGTAAATTTGTGCTAAAAATGTCTTTCCAATAAGTTTTGATACTAAAGTATCAAGAAAAATAGTTTAAGGACTAAACCAGAAATTTTTTTTATACTCAAGGGGTTAAAAGTGTAAATTTTATCCGAGAAAGGGCTTAAGAAGATAAACTCACATGCTTAAAACAATAGATCCCTTAAAATAAAAATACGAGTACTATGTCTACCGGCGAAACGTAATAATAAATACACCTTCAACACCAAAATCGTTACCAAACGAATTGATTCGGTCTCGAATCAATAACGAATCAAAAATCAATAAACAATGATACTTCAATACACACGCGGAAATTTACGAGAAGTCAATACACCATCTTTGGGCTCGAAAGTTTCAAATCGTACTTGTTGGGCCTAACTAGCTCAATGACGTGATCTTTAGGCCCGAAGGGAACGCGCTTACATGTTATTGGACCTTATATGACCTAATTCTGTGTAAAAGGACTTTCAATAGCTTTATTGTGCTGTTGGGCCCCAAGGGTCCTTTGGTACTGCTAGCAAAGTCGAGAAGTCAAATGCGAGTCGGGCCAAGTGCCTTTCGCATTCACGATAGCCTTGAACGACTTATGGAAATAACGAGGGCTTCGCACCCTCTTTTCTCCTCGGTTGTGGGGCTATAAAAAGTCAGGGTGGTTGGATTAAGTGAGTAATACGGACGATGCCTAAGGGATCGTTTGTATAGTTGTAAACTAGTCATTTACAATAATGCGTGATTATAATGACTCACAACCCATAATTAATCCAATGTCACCTGCAATTATAGAAAACAACGTCGTATCGGAATAATACTAACTAAGCCACGTAATTTGACGTATTGGGAAAACATCGGGTTTTCCCTGGGAAATTCAACACCCTTAATTATGTGATATATATATATATATATATATATATATATATATATATATATATATATATATATATATATATATACAAAGTCTAACAATTATTCACGTTCATAATAATCAACAAGCATACTTACGGATCTTCACACTTTTTCTCATATACAACATTTTTTTTAGAAAATATCAGATTTTCTATGGTTTTCAAAATTATACAAATAATTTCTTTTCAAAACTTACTTATGAATTCACCAACATTTAATATGTTGACGTTTTTCCAAAATACTTATATTCTCAGGTAACAGGTAAATTGAAGAAAAATGTATCCAGTGATGTCATGATGTTTGTTTAATTAATATCGAATGGCTTATGTTTTGGAAATGTAATGTTTTGAAACAATGTAAACAATACCGGTTGTAATATTTCAACGCATGGTGATGAATGATGTTATGATTCATGTATATTCATTGTGATGGTATTCAATTGAGTCACAATAGCTCTCGGACGTTTCCGCCGTCTGGTTCGGTGGTGTGACAATATATATATATATATATATATATATATATATATATATATATATATATATATATATATATATATATATATATAGAAACGCTTCTCGTTTGGAGGAAAATGAAGCGAAATTGGTGATTGGACGCTTGGATCTTGGATTTTGAAGAAAGAAGGATGTTGTTGGACAGCTTGACCCCTCGTTAGTGTTTTGGCCATATCTCATGAAACGTAACTCCGATTGACGAGATTCAAAATGTTCTAAAAATTAGACATAATTTCAGACGACTTTCGTGTTTTGAAAAAATGCTGATTCCAAACGGACTCGACATGTAGGCCATCAACTCGACGAGTTGGTCAGAAGTTTCGCGATTCTTGACTTTGCCTTGCCATACACGGGATTTTAAGTGATGGATTCGGCGAGTAGGTCACTGGACCGCCGAGTAGCCCCTGTTTTCAGAATATATATATATATATATATATATATATATATATATATATATATATATATATATATATATATATATATATATATATAGAAACGCTTCTCATTCGAACCCTAACTAATGGGGGAAGTTTAGGACGATTTTTGGAGGCTAGAAGGGTTCTTAGAAGCTGTGGTTTTCGAGATTTCAACTTAGATATCAATTTGGAAGAAGATCAAAGGCAATAACACACTACTATTATCTTAATCTTTTGCATAAACCATTTTTCAATAATTAGATTTTGTTTTTAGTTTGTTATTTGTTGTAGATATGAGCTAAAAACTCATAACTTCTATTTAGGGTAGATGAATTTGTAAACATGGCTTGATTTTATGGTTAGGGTTAAATTTAATTGGTGATATTGTTTTGTTAAGCTTGTTAAAGAACCTCATATGCTAACAACAACTATTCTCAATTAATAAATTAGTAATTAAGTTGTATGAATATCTTTTAGTTGCTAATTTCATATGATTAACGTGACCAAATAGTTGTATGTCCAGGAATAACGAATGTGAAACTAGAATTAACTAGAAGATAGGTAAGTTAGTGTGTGAGCTTGTGTGATACACCATCAACAAGAGGTTAATTGAATCACTAATTTGATTAGCTAATTACAGGTATTTCTAAACCCGAATCAACAAGCTAGGAAATTCATTAATTTAGACAACTGGCCATTACTTGAATTAATCTGTTTTCTAAGGATTAGTTATAGTGAATGTGAATCTAATCACTTTAGTCGGTACCCAATGAAGAATTAATCCGATATATTTACCATAAAATCATCCATGGGAACAAACGATTCGACCCTAAACAGAAGGCCTTTTTAATCATTGAATTTAGTTGATCTTTGTTTTCTTAGTTGTTAGTTGCTTAGTTTGCGTGTTAGTAAAGTATTTAAGTTTCTAGTCTTGCAAAACTAGAGAAAACCCTTTTTTTACTTGTTTTATTTAGATAATATTAGCGTTTATTTTAATTGTTTACCGTTCCATGTGTTCGATACCCTACTTGCTTGAACTATATTACTAATCGATAGGTACACTTCCTTTCATGTGTTTATTTTGTGTCTAAGTTAGTAGGATTAAAACTAGTTCGTTTCACACACATCATGTTTTTGGCGCCGTTGTCGGGGAACGGTTCTAAATAGTTAATTTTATTTGCTAATTGTTATCATTTTGTATTTTATTTGTTGATTAATTTTTTATATTTAGTTTAATTTTTATTGTTATTTATTTATTATGTATTTTCCAAATCTCGATGCTTTTGATGCTTTTTCTTGAGGAAGTAGTATAGGAAATTGAGCAAGAAGATGAGGAGTGTGGATCGGATGAAGATTTGAAGAAATTTGATTGATGGTTAGATATCATCTTGTCTAACGATCAACAACAATCTGAGTCACAAGAGCTAAAGTTACAAGACGAAGAATTTAATCCAGAAAAAGATTTGGAGAAGCTGGAAAGGTTGTTAGCAGAGAGGTCGGACGAAGAACAAGAACAAGTTGAATTGCAGAAACCAAGCTGTGGGTTGACCATTACCACGACATGGTCCCCTGTTCTTCCGGTTTGTGTTACAAAGCATGGGGAGACGATTCCAACTCTGGAGAAAGTTCTAAATCACGATCCATTTATGATTAGTATCCAACCGATTCCAACTCTTGTCAATATTCTTGGGTTTTATGAATTCAAGCTCGTTTGGCCAATTTTTGAAGCAAAGAGTCGAATTTTACAAAATGGTCCACAAAAGAAAATATTCAATGCAACGGATGGATTGGCATTGAGTTTATTGAAAATTTATTAAGTTGGGAGTCCAGCTAAAGACTCGCACAAAAAGAAGCGTTTGCGGGAGGCAACACGTCATTAGAGTTTGCTTTTCTTTTTCTTTTTAAACTTCAAGTTTATTAGGGTAAATTAGGAATTTAATGTTGATGTTTGTTTTCGTTTTTCTATTACTTGTGTGTCGTTTTGATCTTTTCAGTTTGAAGCTTGGGATTGCATGTGCAGGTCTAGAGTCAAGGCTGACGAAGCGAGAAATCGAGTCTAGGCGAGAGAGGAAACGAAGTTTTGAGTCAAGCTATGAGTCCAATTGATAGAAGGGTTATAGAGTGTTTATTCCCTGAAGAAAAAGGAGGGGAAGTATTAGTTTATATAACCCCCATACATCATAAATGGACTTGGGCAGAATAAAATTTTTGTCACACATCGGTCTACTCGCCGAGAGCATCTTATGGACTCGCCGAGTCCATGTGAAAATTCACAATTCTTCTACCATTTACGCTTCATCTCGGCGAGTCTACATACTTACTCAACGAGTCGCTCATTCTTCTTACTTTTGAGCTGAAGATTTGATGACATTTGATATGGGCATTGGTTCTATTCTTTGAAGATCATTTTCTGAGCATTTCCAAGAGTTTTTCCCTTATATTTGGAGCTTATATAAAGACTGTACCACACGAGATTTTGGCACCCAAGACATGGATGAGCTGTTTCCATGTCTAAATTCAATTGAAGATGGAGCTTAAAGACGAAATATCAACTTCGCACTACTATCCCATGGGAGTTTGTTCCAATTCTCTCTTTATTTTATTGTTCTTTATCATGCATAATATGCAATGGGGACATTGCATAAATTAAGTGTGGGGTAGGGGTTGGTTAAATTAGTTAAAATTTTAGTTAAATTTCGAAAATCTTGAAATTTTAGTCAATTTTGAAATTTTTGCATTAAAATTGCTAGGGCTAATTTAGAAAATTTTGCTAAAGCAATTAGGGATCATCCTAGTATTATATTTGATGATTGTATGAAGACCCCAATGTTTAGTTGAGCCTAGATACGTTATAGTGCATTTGTGGCCCCTTTATTCTAGTGAAATCATAGGACAAAAACACAACATCGCTTAGTTTGAGGATCACAATATGTTTAGCATCATGTACCAGAAATGTATCCAAGAAAATATTTATCTTTAATCAATAAAGGTAGAAGTTGAGCGCCCATGCTTAAGCATGTAGGTTTTGAGTGAAAAAAAAGTGAGTTAAATGTAAAAAAAAGAAAGAGAATTACAAGAAAAGTTGTAATAATTTTGGAGCAATCAAAAGTGAAGATCAAAATATCAAAATTCCGAAAGTTGAAAAGTTGAAGATACCAAAAATCAAATCAAAGAAGGCGGTTAATTCAACGAAATCAATATTAAATTATCAAAGAAGTGAAGAATTCCAATAGCTCCTCCATAGTGGTATCAAAAATTGTAATTTTCTAGACTATGTATGGTTGGGTTGCTTGACCAAAAATACCTTGAGGTTAGGAAGTTTTCTGGGGATGGATTCGAAGAGATTCATAAAATGAGCGTTTTTCAAAAGAAGTGGGCGAGTGTTTATGAGGATTGTGAGTAGTTAGGATTAAGGGGGCTCCTTAGGAAAGAATTTAGACACAAATGCATGCGTTGTGGTCTTGGCATAATGGCTGGGTTCAATTCGAATTGTTTTATGTCATAATGGTGTGCTAAAATTCAGTTTTGCTTGGGGGCAAGCAAAAGTCAAGTGTGGGGTATTTTGATATGGGCTTATTTAGTCATAAAAATCATGCATGATCTTAATACTTTTTGTTAATTTATCTCAAATAATGAACCAAAGGTGTTTAATTAGCTTAAATATTTCATTTTCAGAAACAAGGACATGCTCGAAAGGAAAATGAAGCGGAATTGGCGATTGGACGTTTGGATCTTGGATTTTGAAGAAAGAAGGATGTTCCTAGACAGCTTGACCCCTTGTCAGTGTTTTCGCCATATCTCATGAACCGTAACTCCGATTGACAAGATTCAAAACGTTCTAAAAACTAGACATAATTTCAGACGACTTTCATGTTTTGAGAAAATGCTGATTCCAAATGGACTCGACGCGTAGGCCATCAACTCGACGAGTTTGTCAGAAGTTTCGCGATTCTTGACTTTGCCTTGTCGTACATGGGATTTAAGTGATGGACTCAGCGAGTAGATCACTGGACCGCCGAGTGGCCCCTGTTTTCAGAATATATATATATATATATATATATATATATATATATATATATATATACATATATATATATATATATATATATATATATATATATATATATATAGAAACGCTTCTCATTTGAACCCTAACTAATGGGGGAAGTTTAGGACAATTTTTGGAGGCCAGAAGGGTTCTTAGAAGCTGTGGTTTTCAAGATTTCAACTTAGATATCAATATGGAAGAAGATCAAAGGCAATAACACACTACTATTATCTTAATCTTTTGCATGAACCATGTTTCAATCATTAGATTATGTTTTTAGTTTGTTATTTGCTGTAGATATGAGCTAAAAACTCATAACTTCTGTTTAGGGTAGATGAATTTGTAAACATGGCTTGATTTTATGGTTAGGGTTAATTTTAATTGGTGATATTGTTTTGTTAAGCTTGTTAAAGAACCTCATATGCTAACAACAACTATTCTCTGTTAATAAATTAGTAATTAAGTTGTATGAATATCTCTTAGTTGCTAATTTTATATGATTAACGTGACCACATAGTTGTATGTCTAGGAATAAGGAATGTGAAACTAGAATTAACTAGAAGATAGGTAAGTTAATGTGTGAGCTTGTGTGATACACCATCAACAAGAGGTTAATTGAATCACCAGTTTTATTAGCTAATTACAAGTCTTTCTAAACCCGAATCAACAAGCTAGGAAATTCATTAATTTAGACAACTGGCCATTGCTTGAATTAATCTGTTTTCTAAGGATTAGTTATAGCGAATGTGAATCTAATCACTTTAGTCGGTAACCAATGAAGAATTAATCCGATATATTTACCATAAAATCATCCATGGGAACAAATGATTCGAACCTAACCAGAAGGCCTTTTTAATCATTTAATTTAGTTGATCTTTGTTTTCTTAGCTGTTAGTTGCTTAGTTTGCGTGTGAGTAAAGTATTTAAGTTTCTAGTCTTGCAAAAACTAGAGAAAACCCTTTTTTTACTTGTTTTATTTAGATAATATTAGCATTTATTTTAATTGTTTACCATTCCCTGTGTTTGATACGTTACTTGCTTGAACTATATTACTAATCGATAGGTACACTGCCTTTCATGTGTTTATTTTGTGTCTAAGTTTGTAGGATTAAAATTAGTTCGTTTCACACACATCATTCTATATGTGTTGAGATGTATTTACAAGGTAATAATAATAGAAGTGTTATAATTGAGAAGATAAATGTATGTTAGTACTTAGTACTTAGTATAAAATATTACACTAAATTAAGATAGTGTTGCCGAAATAGAGGTTAGTATTGAAAGTTAATTATAAGCATTGTAGGCTTGCTTAGTTATGAAATAAGATTTAAAAGAGATGCTTACTTCACCTGAGTTTGGATATTGGGTAGTATCTTATTAAAGGTACGTGTGTGATCGGAATAGAGAGTAGAAACTCTGTTCGAGGAGATTGATGATCGATGGAGTACGTCTTACGTACAAAAGTACTTTCTATGTACCAAGTCTTTTTCAAAGATCTTTGTCTTAGGTGATGCTTATGCGGGTGTAGTATTATGTTCTTGTTGGATTAGTGTCTAAGTCCATAACTATTTTGGTATGTACTTGACCCGATGGTGCATGGTCCTTTTGGGTTGCCTTCACCAAAGCAACTTGATAGGATGAATTATGGAGAGAAAGGATTAAATATGATTTATTAATATATTATGGGAATGATATATTAAAGGAGAAATCATATTGTTTAATTAATATTAGTCAAGAATTAATTGGTAATTAGTTTTGTGGCTAAAAGAGATTAATTAAACTTAAGGGACTGGAATTGTAATTATAAGATAATTGCAATTTGGGCCATGGATTGCCTTGTATTAAGGGGTGGACTAATTCTATGGGGAAGCCCATAAGGAAATCGTCCAAGGCCTTAATTAAAGGAGTCTATGGGTTGCTTAGGGCTTAAGCATCCAAATTAGGGTTTCCTTGTTAGATAACCCTAATAGCCTCCTATATATATGACCCTTATGACCCAAAAACGTGGCTAAGCATCATTCTAGGGTTTCACACGTTTTTGGGCAGCCTCCATCCTCTCTCCTCTTCATCCTCTTGCTTATGGTGTTTGTGAACCATTAGAGGAGTGACATTTGTGACTCTAAGCTTTCTAAAGTCAATACAAGGAGATTTGGGATTGTTATTGCTACTTAACAATCAAGGTAATATCTTAAACCCATTCTTATGTTAATATGATTACTTGTATGCTAGAATTAGGGTTTATAGTCTTGGATAACTTGCATGTACAATAGAGAAACCTAGATCCAAGCATTAGGGTTTGGATGAGCACATAGGATGTTCTTAGGACCAAACCCATCAGTGGTATCAGAGACTAGACTGGTTTCTATTGTATTGATGCATTATATGTTTGAAAAATTCGATTTTTGGTGTTCTGGAGGCTAGACTCGCCGAGTCCATGCTGACTCGACGAGTCCATGCTTGACTCGACGAGTCAACTCGTCAGATGGAGTAAAGTTCGGGATTTCTTGCTGTTTTTGCTTAAGGATAGTTGTATTATCATATTAGATCAATATAAATCCGATTTATGATATATTTGACTATATTCTTGATCTAATCGAAGATATTTATCAATTAATAAAATATTTGTTTCCTTATGTGATAATTGATTAATTATTTTGATTAAATTGGTAAATTGTTTTGCAAGAAATCATTAAATAAATCAAATATGGATAATTATGTGATTAAATGTTAATTTAGATTATTTGTTATTTGATCCTTGTGCTTTGAAAAGTTTCATATTTTCCCTTTTAGGTTTTATAGTTTAAATTTGAACCCAAGAAGTTTTGTTGTTTTGAAATTTAAATAGTTGAAACCCTAATGTTTTGAAAAAAGTTTCAAAACTTGCCCTCAAGTTTTGGAATTTAAATTTTGATTAATAGTTTAATTTTGATGTATATTTAAATTCTAAACCCTAATGTTTTGAAATGTTTCAAAACTTGTCCTCAAGTTTTGGAATTTAAAAGTTGATTAAAAGTTTAATTAGGAATGTTAAATTCTAAAACCCTAGTAATGTTTTGAAAAGTTCAAATCACTCCCTTATGGTTTTATTAATTAATTAAGGTGTATAATTAAAAGAGATTTAATAAATCCATAAAAGTTTAGGTTAACAATTTAATTGAATTAAAAGTATAATTGTTAAATTAAACCACCTAGTATTTTAAAAGTGTAAAATACACCCCATACTATATATATAACATTAAAAGTCTAACATTATATATATGTATGAGTAAAAGTCAGTCTTACCGTTAGTAGGCCTCATTCACGAAGCTGGTCTATAAGGGGTGTTTAAGGAAATTGCCTATAAAATGGCGATTGAATGGGTATCCACTCTTACCCACCGCACTCTTGACTAGTGGAGGGTCGTTAGCCGAACGGGTAGGATAGGACGAACCCTTCCATTATAAGTATAATGAATTATTAAAGTAACTAAATGTTTTCATAAAATTCCCAATCTTAGTTACTTAGGCAAAAGTGAATTGATGCAATTCCATGAAATTACACTTTGTACCATTGCAAAGACGTTATTGGAGCGTGTGTGGTTTACCGGCACACTAAATGGTTCTAAGCAAAGGTAGCAAAGGGTGACTCAATGTTTGTCATAGTTCGGTGGAGCGTGTGTGGTTTACCGGCACATCGAATAGGTGACTGTAACATGTGAGAGCACCATGTAAGTTTGCATGGTTATTCACACCCGCTTGGTGATCCTCGGCATCCCAGTCACAAACAAGAGGGGCATATCGAGATTTAAACATGTCATTGAAATGTTCAATGAATCTCATAGGATCTAGGAGTTTTCATAGATTTAAAACTTAAATTTCTTTTTCTTTTTTTCATGGTGGAAATTAATGAATCATCATTCACTTACCTTCAAATGTTCTGCAATTTTGGTTACGGCATCCCTCTCCCGAGTTGTAGAATATTGTATTGGGTCCTAGCCTTAGTATCTCATTTGGGTGATTTACTAAGGACTCAATCAATCAACTAACTTGAATTCGTTTTCTCCCGTTTTGTAGATGTCAAAGTTCAACAACTATGGTCTTCCCAAATCCCGTGGAACAAGCATTCCACATGAAGATGGTATTCCACGATTCAATCGAGGAACAAGAAATCATGTTTCACTTCCTCCACCTCCTCCAATTGTTCTCCCTAACCCACAAGTTCGAAGGCTTGAAAAGTTCAAACTCACTCAAGCCCTTTTGGCAAGTAAACATAAAGAAGGAAAGTCGGTGTGTGCACACGTCCTAGGGATGAAGTCACACATTGATAGGTTAAGAATGTTGGGATCCGTTGTCTGTGAGGAAATGGCTGTTGATTGGGTTCTTCAGTCACTTCCTAACTCATATAGTGAGTTCGTAAGAGAGTACTATATGATGAACCGCGACGTGACCGTTATTGATCTCACCTATACGCTTATTGTTGCTGAATCAGCAATGGTTTGGCGCAATAGAAAAGCAAAGTTGATTGGTGAATCTGCCTTCAAGACCTCTATGGATATAGACAATGGCAACGAAAGACATGCTATGATTGAAAAGTTTGATCATAAGAGAAAGGCAATGTTTGAAGTAGTTTCATGTCATGTTCCAAAAGAGTCAATTTTCTTTTATTGCCAAGAGAAAAGGGCATTGGAGACGAAGCTGCCCCATTTACCTAAGAGATCTAAAAGATGGGAGAGTCGAAACGTATGGCTCTAATATAGGTAAAATCCATTAACTAACTCTTTTAAGCTTCTATTCTTGATTCTTAATACATAATGTGATAAGATTGCAATTGATGTTTTGTAGGATCGAAGAAAAGAAAGGAAGCTTAAGGGAAGAAGTGAGCAGAATCTAACCGTGAAGGAATGGATTTTGATCGCATTTCTCGAAGATTAGATTCTTGAGCTGCTACTTAGAGTTAGAATGAGATAGCTAAGATAGATGTATTAGCATAGTTTTTCAATGAATTGCATTGTAAGGACAAAATTTTTCTACAATAAAATAAATTTTGATTTTATATTATTTATTTATCCTTGCAATGGCGTATATGAAAAATTGATGTTTGAATGTTTCTATTATTAGTAGTAATGGACTTGGTTCTTATTATGTTATTTATGGAAAGTCGAGAGTTTACCAAATAGGGAGAGTTTCTCATCGCCCAAGTTTCAATTGGACAGAAACTTGGAATCATGCAACTTGGTTGCACGATGAATTAGAAATTTCATATTTGGAAATTAGACTAATTCATTGACAAAGTGTCAAGTGAAGGACTTGGAGATCGAATACACAAAGTTGCGTGTTGATCAAGTTCACCATAAGAGTAACAAGATATTCGTCATGGTTTACTAAAAGTTTAGTAAATATAATTATACTTATAAGATTAAGTGTAATTCGGAATTGATTAAAAAGGTTTAAATCAATAGCAAAACGAATAAGAAGAATCATGTAGGCAGAAAGATAAAAGTTTCTCCATTCTAAGAAGAAGGGAGAGTAGGTTTTATGCTTTATGATAGGTCTTAATGATTAAGAACCATATCTCAATTGATCCTCTAAGTGAGTCTTAGTACAATTGTATGTTTAAGAAGAGGAATCAAGGATTGAAGAAATGGTTAAATCAAGAAGTCAATCGTACATCGTTCCAATAACAAGTCTTAAAGTTAAGATTGTGATAACGAGTGACAAGTATTAAAAAGGTTTATAACATTCATCAAATGTGGAAAGTTGTGATGTCTTGGATAAGACAAAGACCAACTAGGACCAATTTATGAAGTGTTTTGATAAAATCTACACTAACTCTTGAATATTTGTTTGTCAAGAAATGGTTATTGATAAGAGAATCTTATATGTCAAGGAGTCAGTGGGAGTCTTACAGGTCTTGAAAGGTTTCAAGAACAAATCAAATAAACCTTATCGATCATCACTAGGACACGAGTTGAGGTCTACAACTTATCGTGTTGACATTATTTTGTTTCTATGCCAATCTAATCGAGTTAATTATGCAAGTGAGTTCTATGAGTTTTCATTTGAATGCATAAAAGGCAAGGACCTTGATCAATGGAAAGTACATTGAGCTGCTTAACTACTTGGAAGACATGGTGGGAAGCTGTGCTACCATAAGGCAAGAAATCGAGATTAATAAAGTTCGATCCATATGAGTTTGAATTTGTCGTAAACTTTGGTTTTGAAAAATTCACATGGATAGGAACAAATATGCCGTTTAAATCTAAGTGTCATAAGATTTCCTCCTTCATGAAAATGATTGTGAGGAAATGCTTTCACTAAGAAAGATTTTAAGAAGATAGTGATTGTAAAATTGCATTCTCGAATTCGATTATGGTTACGGTATCCCTCTCCATGATTTGAATTGTGAGGTTTGGCAATTAGTCTTAATTGTTTACACACACATATGAACTATCTAAGGCAAAGGTGTATAAATTCAATAAGCATTGATAAAAGATTATCAAAGCACTAAGTATTAGAAACATGAACTTAAGAAATTCAATAAGTATTGTTTTGCTGAAAGTTAAGCTGTTTCTGAATACATGTCGAAGCTACTGGGATCATAAGTGTTATGTTTATAATAATCATCATGATAGTGGGAGCATAAATGTTATGATTATTAAGGCACGTATTGCAAGTTGGCAATATTAATTATAGAAAAACAAGAGTTATACCTTGCAAAGTCATAAGGTTTGTAAAGTTGTTTTGCTATAATTAAGGGAGAGAATATTATGCTTCATTTCAAATCTAAAGGATTAGGTTGAGAAATGTTAATAAATTTAGCCAAAGGTACATAGTGTGTTCTTAAAATTTCGATTATGATTACGGCATTCCTCTTCACAATTCGAATTTTGAGAACATAGCAAATAAAACATTGTGTGTCGTGTCCCATACGCTTTGGGTATAGGTTCGATTGCAAATGCTTTAATGTTTGACCATTCTAAAATTTTCCAAATGTCTAGCGCATTTAGAGGGAAAACGGACTAGAATCGGTTTTGACTAAAATAATTAAACAACTATCAAAGGACAATCCGAAGTTCAACGAAGATTGGTCGCTTGTGAGTAGTTGGAAGCATGGTATTGGATGGACCATATCGACATTATTATGAATAGAAAAGATTCTATTAAGAATAAGTTGTCATATGGAAAATATGGAAGCGTATCCATATTGGGAATTGAATATTGAAAAATCTATGTCTAGATTAGAAACCTTTATGCAAAAGGATGTTCAAAGGAATGTACTTTGAGTGAGAGACATCGTATCTAAGGAATTGTCTTGTAACAATCTCCGATGGAGAACTTTGTAATATCATTGGCAATAGTCTTTGTGACGTTGGTGCAGTGACATTACAAAAGGATCATTGCATAAAGTGTTAGAATCTAGCATATTCTATAAGTGGCAAGTATTTGATATTCTTACACTTATGAAAAAGGATTTGGAGTTGTGAAATGAGAATGGTTGGAAATATGTTCAATTTGATCTATTTCATAAAAGTAAGAACCATAGGTAAACATTGTGTGCATGCTAGGAGCATGGGACAAGTGTAATAATTCAAGTAAGAAGTTGATTAACCGAAACAAAAAATAATGAGTAATCGATATGGTGATAAATAAAAGGTGTTTTATTGATGCTCAAAGGGTTGAGGCCATATGGGATTGGTATTATTCTTGTGTTTCACTTTGCATGTTTCGACTTCCTGAATAATTTAATTGGTGAAGAACAGTCAAATTATTCGAACGGGCCACAGTCGTTCATATGTTGGAAGTAGGTATGAATGAAGACTGTCGTGAATTGGTGTGTGGATTGTCTAAAAGAGTATTAGACATAAGCAAATGTTTGCTGCAACGTTCATGAGTGCTTATGAATAATATTTGAGCATTAGATTAAACCCACGCTCACTTGGATCACTCCATGAATTGTATCACGAGTGATTGGTGAGACGATAACATCTTATATTCTTGAAACCGAGATGTGTGAGTTGTATCTTGCTAATCGGTTGCACATTGATAATATGTAAACGCACTAGTAACTTGGTGTTATAAAACATATTGTTGTGTGTGATTCGGTGAGTGAGTGCAAGTAAGCATTGTATCAAGGTTTATCCATTCCTTTTATCCAAGGTAGGATGAAAGCGATATCTTTGGGCCCCTCGATGATTTAGTGATGACAAACGTAAATGCTCGGCCGGGCTAGGGCTAATTTGATTTGTTCAATTAGTCAGTCATCATAAATCGAGAATCGAGATATAGTACAAAGAGAATGATTTGAAATCATGTCTCATACGATATCTAGAATGGAGGAATATATGATCCCTTATCTAAAGGACACGTGTATCTGATAGGATCAGAGTTGACAGCGGCTTTGGAAAGCTACGATTGCAGATCAAGATCTGAAGTCATAAGCATAATAGTTATTAGACTTATCCAAGTGGGAGACTGTTGGATTAGTGTCTAAGTCCATAACTATTTTGGTATGTACTTCACCCGATGGTGCATGGTCCTTTTGGGTTGCCTTCACCAAAGCAACTTGATAGGATGAATTATGGAGAGAAAGGATTAAATATGATTTATTAATATATTATGGGAATGATATATTAAAGGAGAAATCATATTGTTTAATTAATATTAGTCAAGAATTAATTGGTAATTAGTTTAGTGGCTAAAAGAGATTAATTAAACTTAAGGGACTAGAATTGTAATTATAAGATAATTGCAATTTGGGCCATGGATTGCCTTGTATTAAGGGGTGGACGAATTCTATGGGGAAGCCCATAAGGAAATCGTCCAAGGCCTTAATTAAAGGAGTCTATGGGTTGCTTAGGGCTTAAGCATCCAAATTAGGGTTTCCTTGTTAGATAACCCTAATAGCCTCCTATATATATGACCCTTATGACCCAAAAACGTGGCTAAGCATCCTTCTAGGGTTTCACACGTTTTTGGGCAGCCTCCATCCTCTCTCCTCTTCATCCTCTTGCTTATGGTGTTTGTGAACCATTAGAGGAGTCACATTTGTGACTCTAATCTTTCTAAAGTCAATACAAGGAGATTTGGGATTATTATTGCTACATAACAATCAAGGTAATATCTTAAACCCATTCTTATGTTAATATGATTACTTGTATGCTAGAATTAGGGTTTATAGTCTTGGATAACTTGCATGTACAATAGAGAAACCTAGATCTAAGCATTAGTGTTTGTATGAGCACATAGGATGTTCTTAGGACCAAAACCCATCAGTTCTGGGGTACAAATCCTACTCATACTAGGGTACTACATTGTGCCCAAAGTACTATTATGTACAAATTCTTTTTTTGACGTTATCGTGTGTCGGGGTACGGGAGCGTACAGGAGTAATTTATTAGTATTTTCCCATACTTTTATTTTGTAGAGCTTTGGATTCATCGTTTCTTTTAGGAAGTGATCGGACGAGCTTGATGTGTCAGCGTTTCCTTTAACAAAGTAACAGAGGGAAATTTATAGATTGCTTAATAGAGTGTATCGGTAATAGACCACTACCAAGTATGTATGATGTTGTATTGCCGAATAGGGTGAGTCTGCGGTAAAATACCTCACGGTGTAAGACCATAAAGTTTGATGTTGTATTGCCGGATAAGGTGAGTCTGGGGGTAAAATACGTCACAATGTCAGACCACTGCTAGGCATAGTTATCTAGATAATGAACCCTGACTTAATTTTCTTGTGGTCTTTTTATGAAACGGAGGTTCGTAGTGAATCTTATTTCATTCCCCTCATTTAATGATCCTCATTTGCTGCCACGGAATTTCCGAAGCAGCGTCGTCAGTTTCTTGTTTATATTGATTCTTTAGGATAAATCGATGGGATAGGATAAATAGTTTTAGAGATATGATATATATATATATATATATATATATATATATATATATATATGTGTGTGTGTGTGTGTGTTTGTGTGTGTGTGTATGTGTTAATAATAATAGTTGGATTTGCAGGTTTCTCATCCTAATCCACTTAGTTTATTTATATCACATGTAACGATGCGAAGATGCATCACACTAAAAGATTAAAGGAGATGTAATTCATTAGTGTAAATAAATGTAAGGTCTATTTATGCTTATATTCCTGATTGACAATGACATCCCGATGTTTTAATATAAATAAAATACATTTCTTCGGAAATGTTTTGATAATATATTTATCATGTTTTTGGGAACAAATTCCGCAATATTTTATTAAAAATGGATACTCTGATTTTAAAATAAGCATAAATAAAAATTTTAAAATGACCGTGAATTTAGCGATCTCGCAATCGACTATAGAGAGCTAAATAAGTTGACCATTAAAAATAGATATCCACTTCCTTGAATAGATGATCTCTTCGATCAACTGCAAGGATCCAGTTATTTCTCTATGATCGACTTGAGATCTAGATATCATCAACTTTAAGTCATGGAAGAGGACATTCCAGAGACGGCCTTCCAATCACGATACAATCATTTTGAGTTTTTGGTCACGCCATTTGGATTGAACAATGCCCCAACTGTTTTTATGGATCTCATGAATCGAGTGTGTAAACCCTACTTAGACAAATTCGTGATTGTAATCATCGACGATATTCTAGTATAATCACTAACCAAAGAAGAGCATGGGCATCATCTTCAAGTGATCCTAGACCTTTTAAGGAAAGAAAAGTTGTACGCAAAATTCTCTAAGTCCATATTTTGGATAAGAGAAGTACACTTTCTTCGGCATGTGGTGAGAAACAAAGGTATTCAATTCGACCCTTCTAAGATTTAAGTGGTAAAGATTTGGGAAGCACTTAAGACCCTACGAGAGGTTCATCAACTTTTGGGACTAGCTGGCCAATACCAGATATTTATAGAAAATTTGTCTTGCATAGCCAAACCCCTCACAACATTAACCTAAAAGGAAATAAAATTCGTTTGGGGAGACCAACTAGAAACAACTTTACAAAAGCTGAAGAAAATGTTGTGTAGCGCACTGATATTATACCTTCCTAAAGGTACTGATGAACTCGTAGTATACTGCGATGCATCGCATCAGGGGTTGGGATGTGTATTAATGCAAAGGGAGAAAGTCATAGCTTACAACTCAAGTGTCACAACCCAAAATCGGAACGGCGGAAACGTTCTGGGGTGGATGACGTCATGTCAAGTATCATAACACATGCATTATAGTAATCAAAGTACAACAAAACATTACATTAATAGTAATAGTTTTACATGGTTTACATTACCATACATCAAAGTAATACAAGTAAATATAATAAGAACAGCATGGTACTAAGCTATCTTCAACAACAGCTTCGGGAATGTACCTGTCTAATGCTGACCTGAGAATACAAGTTATTTGAAAAGCGAGTATCAGCATTTTTACAAATGCTGGTGAGTTCATAAGCATTTAGTGGCATTTTATTCAAATAACTTTAATGAAAGTGGTAGTTTCAGTGTATCTATTACATTAGTGTCTTTTCCATAAAATCCTATATTTTCTTTAATAAAAGCAGTCTTCTACCGAGACTGGACGGAGTTATGTGGTAAAAATGTAGTTTTCCCTTAATCGCTATCATTATCAAAATACAGAATTTGATTATTAAGAAAGCAGGAGAATTCAGGGAAATAACATATGCCTCAGCAGTGAGGACTACTGACTAAGGAAAAGGAATCACAGACTCCAGGAGAGTATCGAATGTACGACATGCGTGGCTCAGTCTAACAGAGAGAGACACAGACCCCAAACGGTACCGAATGAAAGGTACAGATGACAAGGTCTAAACAGAGAATACAGACCGCAGACGGTATCAAATGAAAGATACAACTAGCAAGGTCTTGAACAGAGAATACAGACCGCAGACAGTATCAAATGAAAGATACAGCTAGCAAGGTCTAGAACAGAGAATACAGACCGCAGATAGTATCAAATGAAAGATACAGCTAGCAAGATCTTGAACAGAGAATACAGACCGCAGACAGTATCAAATGAAAGATACAGCTAGCAAGGTCTATTACAGAGAATACAGACCGCAGACAGTATCAAATGAAAGATACAGCTAGCAAGGTCTAAAAACAGTGTGACTCTGAGAATGGGTTTCCAACATACAGTGTAAATGGCTGGTGAAATACCGTTACCTTAAGTCCATGAATTATAAGGTAACCTGGGATACTCGTAACCATACTAACCAACACTAGAGTACCAGACGCCCTACAAGCGTCTATAAAATATGACATTTGTCACCCCTTGGCTTGGTGGGTCGTGGACTGTAGCTAGCAGTCAGGGTGCGGGGGTGTCAATCCCGTATAGATCTATACACACAATGTACGCGCTCCCTACAGGAGACTCTGGTTACCAACTAGACGACGGAGAAGGCCGTGTCTCGAAGATTCATCCCAATTAGTGGGTAGTGGGTTTCATATGTAAGTGCTGAACTAGAGGTAGAGACTCATAACTGGACTGACTAGAGTAAACCTATATGTCTATGCTCATATACATAGCATATAACTAATGAATCAAACGACCTTCGGATGGACATCCGATCCCACCAGACCACATCTCAACGAAGAAAAGGAAATAGGGCGGACAAGCCTTCCTAAGTCCTTTAATCATTACTTATATGCGTCTAAATAAGCACAAACATACATCTAACTACGCTTGATTGTGAATCAAGTGGATTCATATCGTGAAGTATAAGTGTACAGTGTGGAATAACCGAATCGTGAAGTATAAGTGTACAGTGTGGAATAACCGAATCGTGAAGTATAAGTGTACAGTGTGGAATAACCGAATCGTGAAGTATAAGCGTGCTAAATGTAAGTGTATCACGAAGTAGAAGCGACAACAAGTGAAGTAGGAGCATATCGAGTATAAGTGAAGTAGAAGCGGTACCAAGTATAAGTGAAGTAGAAACGTATCACTAAGTAAGAGTGTGAACAAGTATAAGCGTCCAGCAGGTATAAGTGTATCACGAAGTCGAAACGTTATCAAGTATAAGTGTATCACGAAATGGAATTATTAACTAAACAGAAATAACGCAGTGGTATCTTAACCAGGTAGAAATATAAAAACATAGACGTAAACTTTGGAAAACCTTTATATATTAAGAAAATCACGATTTGGTATTCCTTTGTAAAATAAGTTTGAAAATCTTTAAAAATCCTTTTAAAACCTTTCATAAACAAGTTTAAAATGAAATCTTGATTAAACATCATAAGTAAATGTTGAACAAATAACTATGTTTTTAGAAAACCATTTACAGTGTCGGTCTTAGTAAAACAGTTAACAGTGTGGTAAATCCTTGTGCATGCGGGTTATCAATCACATATGATTGATATGATAACTGGCATGTTTAACTTGTATTCCCCCCCCCCCCCCTATAAAACATGTAAAAACATTTAAAAGGTTCATTCAGGGGTATGAAGTCACCTGGTGTAAGTGGATCCGACGAAGGTGCCGGTTGGGTGCTCGGTGTCAAGTAAAGACTCGAACACACTCAATGACCTATTTAACATATGATAACATATGTTCACATACAATTAGTATATATAATACTAATTAAACAAGTATACGCACTCTAAGGAGCAGAAAACACTTTGGTTAAGTGTTTGGGGTGTCCCGGGTAACATCTAAGGGTGTGTATGGCTTAGGAATGGAGTTTACTCTCCGAGAGTAAACTCTCCATATGTTTTTTACGGCCCTGTGACAACTCCCCATGAGTTTATGGCCATAACCTCATGGTGAGGGGTTCTAGGGTGTTTTAAGGGCTCAATCTTGTTCGTGGAATTTTGCTAGGTCCAAATCCAAAAGGTCTGAATGAGTTTAGGGTCTTTAAAGGCACCATTAGGGAGTTTACGGCCCATGAACCACCCCTAAGGTATTTCACGACCGTGAACTCTTATATCTTGAGTTTATTGAAGTTTCAAGCCCTTAATACCCTCCTAGTAATTTATAATGAAGTGTGAGGCCATTTGGGGGGGGATTAAAACTATCATTTTAGCATGTTTGGGGGTGTTTACGGCCTTGACATATGTCTCGGCCGTAAACTCCTTTTAATCCCTTAAATCCTTGTGTTTGAATGATCTAAACCCAAAATAGCAAGTCCCTAAATTATGTATTAAGCCTAAGGGTTGTTTGGGAGTGTGTTTGGGGAATTTTTGCAAGGTTTAGAGGTGTTTACGGCCTAAGCATGTGCTTGGGCCGTAAACTCTCTTTTATGCCCTAAATTGATTGTTTTAAATGAGCAAACACTCCTAGGCTAAATCCTCAATTAATTTCCAAGATTTTATGGACAAGTTTGGGTCTTTTTGGCCACATTTAAGGGGTTTACGGCCTAAGGAGGATCTTAGGCCATGAACTCCTTTTCAACAGCTTAAATGGTCAAATTTTAAGCTATAATCACGAGTCATAATGTTTAGAACAAGCTAGGGTAAGTGGACTTACGATTTGGAAGCGTTTGGTAGCGGATTCGAGTCGAAAACGAGTCTAGAGAGAGAGTATAGAGAGAGAGGGTGGAAAAGGTTCAAATGGGGTTTACTCCCCCCTTATATATGGGTGGGAGTTGGAGCTCAATGGGAATCTACCCAATACTGTCGTTTAACGAGGCTTTTGGTCGCACCCGATTTAGTGGTCGTAATAATAAAAACTAACTTTTTCCAATTAAATGGAAATGTGTATTATGTGTTTTTATTTATCTTATCACGACGTTAACGACATATAAAATAAAACGTTTATTTAATTGGGAGACCTCTAATTAACGGAAATTTTATAAAATGGGATATTCCGTTAACGGTAACGGGGAAATGTAACGGAACAAACTTGGGTTGTCACATCATCCCCCCGTTAGAGGGAATTTCATCCTGAAATTCAGGTCTAGGCAAGGAAGTAGGTATGAATGGCCAAGTAGAGGTAAGAGTGTACTTCCTATTCCGTTTGTCCTCACATTCCCCAAGTGAACTCTGGTCTGTGTTTGTCATTCCAACAGACCTTCACGTACGGGATGCGGATTTCGTCTCGTGTAGCTAGTGGGTTCCGACTGGTGTAGCTGCGAGGTTAGGGTTCTCAATGGTTTCTATCAAGATGAGTGAGGCACGAAGAGTGACGTCGGGTAAACACATATCAAGTCTCAGAAGTGGATTGATCGGGTGTGAAGCTTGTCGAATATCCGAAAGTAGTAGTGGCCTGACGAGAGTTGGACCAATCTCCGTAAAGGATCTTGGGTGGTCCTAAGCTCTCAGAAGGGTAAAGTTTTTCAGTACTTAGAACATAGTGTACTTCTGTGGTAAGATCATCACTGGCGTGATCACCATTCCGAAGTTCCTCACGTTCTCACTCGTACTGGACGTGTAGTCCTTCAGGTTGGTTCATAGGAACCTCGGGTGGTCTTTGGTTTCACGTTTCCTGTTAACTGGCTGTTAGAGACTTTCTAGGTCATCGAATGGGTTGTGTGACTATGGTTATCTGTTTGCTGAAGAGTGTCTATCTCAAGCTTGTGCAAAATGAACCTGCACTAACGAATCTTGAGATACGGAAACCCTCAGGGTCGGGAAGATAGGGTTTCACCAGGCGAGTGTTGGACTATCTCAGGAGGTGGTTCTACTATTTTTGTGTGAGATAGTATTCGTGGAACATCTAATAGTCCAATGAATCTCGCGAGACGTGCCCCAATTTCCAAAGCGTTGGTTTATCCTAGTGCGGAAAGCGCAAGCTCCTGCATAACCCCTCGACTAACACCAAGGCTGGTGTCAAGCCTATAATCTCTTCGGGATCTGGGTCATGAGGCTTAACGCAACTACGTTCGCACTTTGATCAAGGTTTCTTGTCTGCGGAGGTTATCCTGTGGTTCTCGGTATTCTAGAGTTTACTTCAGAGAATGAAGTCGATCGTCTACGGGGCAACGACGATCTCCTCCATACGAGAGGGTGGAGGGTTATAGGCACTATTTGTCTGTAACAGGGTGGGCGAAGTGCCTGAGTAGTGCGAAGATCTTCGGCAACTACTCTTCCGAAGATTCTGAGTTTTCTCGGTCTAGGTCAAATCTAGTGAGTATAGATTCCATTACTCAGAACTTCAATCCCTTTACTAATTGAGGGTGTTAGCTACTATGTTGGCTTAACCGAGATGACAACAAATTTCGGATTCGTGGCCATTATAGTAGCTCAACCCGCAGTGGTTCTCTTGACTCCAGCTCCTATTTTATGGAATAGGATGAAGGGCTTTACTATGAGGTTCGTGGTAGAGTTCATACTTGGCTTAACCACTAATACTTGATGTATGCAGGCCGTATATAATTGAGGTCGGGAGGATGTTCAGTTATGCGGCTCCACCCCAGACCCACAACCCAACGAGGAACAGGGAGTAGGGAGGAAGCACACATCTTAAATGTTTTTATATCGATTTTATACCACCTTTACGCATATACCTGGTTATAGTGGTCATTCCTATGAGTTCTATTCTCTGGGTTCACGAACTTGATGTGCGAGGTGCGAAAGGTCTTTCTGGGGGATCATACGAAGTATGCCTCAGATGGTTATTGTCTTTTGGAGTATCTTGCAGTGTCTTTCGCTTCGGTTCCCATATGGATAAGAGGGGTCGGTCAATAGCGCGCAGTACCCTTCTCTTGGGTACTTCGGAAGGTTTGAGATAAGAGGGACGACTGACAGATCGCATTAGTCTTTATTATTTTTATTTTGTTTAGATTCGGAAGAACCTTTATTTGCCGAAAGGGCTATGGAGAAAGTTCTTTTTACACAGCACTAAGGATGTTCACATGGTTGCACTACGTCAAACCATGATCGATAGAGTCGTCGAAGTTAGCACACCTCGACATGATATAAGTGAGGGTCCATAGATTCATGTGCCGAATGGGCACACAAGTTCTAGGCGTCTCGGGTTTCGTCCTGTGTATCACTGTCACGGATACTTGGACCGATAGAGTCGACGCAGAACTATAGAGTGTTCTAAGTGTTTCTGAGTGGAGTACCTTTTCATGAATGGATTCTCATGAGGCATTTCTATAATCGCCTAACATATACTAGTCATGTATAATTAAGGTGGGGAGGACTGTTGACTGAGCAACTCCGCCCTAAATCCACAACCAAACGAGGAACAGGAAATGAGCCGGCATTCACTCACTCTAGGTCTATCCATCTTAACTATACATGGCTGTAACGTATATGTTTAACCATTATAGTTTTACCTAATGAATTTTTAAATTTATTACAGTGTTGTGACTTTCGCCTTATTGGGGAAGTATTTACATTTTGAATTAGTCTTTTAATGTTTTGCGTTAGTTATCTGAAATCGAGAGACGTACCAAAATCTACCGGGTTCTTTGATGCTTCTCCTTAAGCAGTAGAGTTAGGCTCCTCCTGTGTCTTTGTTGTTTCCTTCTGTTGGGAAATCCCTTTTGAAGTGTCCAAGTTCACCACATAGGTGGCAAACTGTACGGGTCGCCACATTGGTGGTTGATGTAATGAACTCAACCGGGGTTGTACAGACGTGATCCGTATGCCCCAACATGTGGCACCTAGCACAATAGAGCTCCCGGCAGACACCATGATGATGATAGCTGCACTTACTGCAATGGGGAAGGTTTCCTAAGTATGGTCTCCTAGGTGTAGGGATGGGAGGGTTGATAGGGAATTTGACCATCTCAGCTCGTTGTCTTTCGGAAGGTCCTTGAGCCGAGGTACTTCCCTCCTCGATCTTGATCTTTCTCTTCAGTGGGTTCGGTTGAGGTTCTTGGGTGGCCGGGTATGAAGGGGTTGGTTGTTGCTGTCCATTGCTAGGATCGGAATTCCTGATAGGGCTCTTACTAACATTAGCGTTGTTAGCATTCAGTTGAGCCATGAAAGCTGCTACGGCTGCTGAGATTGCAGCTTGGGACGTAGCTTCATCGAATAAAAGAGTAGGTTTCTTGCTTGTGGATTGGTTACGCTTCTTCGATGGCATGGTTTTTCCTACACGGAAAGAAATACAAGATAATGAGAGACGATGGCTAACCCTAGACATACCTGTCTTGACTGTATTAGGCATAAACTTTCCCGTGCCCTGGCTACTGGTTGTCTGAGTGTCGACCTACATCCCTATGATGTAGTCCTGGTATGCAAGGTAGGAGTATGAGCATCGGAAAGGCCATAAGATGCGAGTCGTTCCTACTAAGTCACCTTTATACTGGGAAAGGTTTCACTCTCCGGCCTGGATAGATTTGAGAACAGTTCGGAACGAAACCGCGGAAAGAGAGGCTTATGAAGGCTTATGGCTAAATATTCTCAATAGAGGTGCGCGGTTCCGCTCTAATCGTGTAACTGGCAACGGGAAACGACGATTTACCTAACACATAGCGTGAGTAGTATAACCACTAACTCACTAATTGGTGTTATTTTAAGGGTGTATTAGCGTGACGAACACGAGGGTAAGACACTTCTCGGGTTCCATGTACTGGCTCCCTCTGTCTACCTCGTAGCTTTGACTGGAATCGGCGTTGGTTTCCTTCGGGTAGTTACCTAGGGTTCTCTCCTCGTATGGACATATTGAATTTCTACTCCGCCTTCCTTCTGATTCTGACTCTAGGTGTCATCACTTCATGATGGATGACTGGGAATCTATGAAGTTTAGGTGAATTTCTCACCGATGTCCCTAAAAGATATAGGCACTTGGTGAACTCAATAGTCTCGACCTAGTTCATTCGTTTCCGAGCTGGAAATCTTCTCAATGAACTTCTTCGGGGTCGGACTCAACTCTTCTGTTAAGCACTGAAGTGGATAGGGTTTTCTACAGGGTTCGTGCGAGAATGGAAATGTCTAAAGAATCCTAAGAGATTATTAACATTTCACTGGATGATCCATATCGAGTCCTGCTACGATTACATAGGGTATACAAATCATATATAGCTTAGATCGGATAGGCCTTCGAATATGTGATACTACTCTATATCCACATCCCAACGAGGAAAAGGAAGTAGAGCGAAACCACACATTCTTAGCCTATGGGATCCTTATTATATATAACCTTGGAAGTATACCCTCTGTAGTTGTAGGTATATCCATAAGGATCTTTTTAGTTCTTCACACAAGGTTGGTTATGGATTCTAAAATACCCCTATGGTATTTTAATTTCTTTTTTGTGTTCTTATCTTCTGAATACGATTATGGGATTAGAGTGAGTCTTTTAGTGTTCCAAAATACTCCTATAGTATTTTGACTTTATGTTTGGCTCTAGTATTCCTAGCTGGTAAGTTTCAGACCTTTTGCAACACCACTATCACTCCCAAGCACACGTTCATCGCATCTCGAATAAATGTAGTTGATCAGGTTACATTTATTCCAGCTTACGATTACATAACTGCCCAGGTTTGACGGTAACGCTCAACATCCGAAGACTTTTATTATCATTCTTCTTGTGATACTTGTGTTTGAGTGTTTAGGTTTTGGATGTTCTTATACTTTGGTAAAATATGGTTATATTTTAAAGTATAATTCTTGGTCAGAGTGTTTTATCCCTTTGTATTTATAGGCTGTATATCTTTTATGAATTGATATACTTAGCTCACTATAAACAATGCTCTGATACCAATCTGTCACACCCCAAAATCGGAACGGCAGAAACGTTCTGGGGTGGATGACATCATGTCAAGTATCACAACACATGCATTATAGTAATCAAAGTACAACAAAACATTGCATTAATAGTAATAGTTTTACATGGTTTACATTACCATACATCAAAGTAATACAAGTAAATATAATAAGTACAACATGGTACTAAGCTATCTTCAACAACAGCTCCGGGAATGTACCTGTCTAATGCTGACCTGAGAATACAAGTTATTTGAAAAGCGAGTATCAGCATTTTTACAAATGCTGGTGAGTTCATAAGCATTTAGTGGCATTTTATTCAAATAAATTTAATGAAAGTGGTAGTTTCAGTGTATCTATTACATTAGTGTCTTTTCCAGAAAATCCTATATTTTCTTTAATAAAAGCAGTCTTCTACCAAGACTGGACGGAGTTATGTGGTAAAAAGGTAGTTTTCCCTTAACCGTTATCATTATCAAAATACAGAATTTGATTATTAAGAAAGCAGGAAAATTCAGGGAAATAACATATGCCTCAGCAGTGAGGACTGCTGACTAAGGCAAAGGAATCACAGACTCCAGTAGAGTATCGAATGAACGACACACGTGGCTCAGTCTAATAGAGAGAGACACAGACCCTAGACGGTATCGAATGAAAGGTACATCTGACAAGGTCTAAACAGAGAATACAGACCGCAGACGGTATCAAATGAAAGATACAACTAGCAAGGTCTTGAACAGAGAATACAGACCGCAGACAGTATCAAATGAAAGATACAGCTAGCAAGGTCTAGAACAGAGAATACAGACCGTAGACAGTATCAAATGAAAGATACAGCTAGCAAGGTCTTGAACAGAGAATACAGACCGCAGACAGTATCAAATGAAAGATACAGCTAGCAAGGTCTAGAACAGAGAATACAGACCGCAGACAGTATCAAATGAAAGATACAGCTAGCAAGGTCTAAAAACAGTGTGACTCTGAGAATGGGTTTCCAACATACAGTGTAAATGGCTGGTGAAATACCGTTACCTTAAGTCCATGAATTATAAGGTAACCTGGGATACTCGTAACCATACTAACCAACACTAGAGTACCAGACGCCCTACAAGCGTCTATAAAATATGACATTTGTCACCCCTTGGCTTGGTGGGTCGTGGACTGTAGCTAGCAGTCAGGGTGCGGGGGTGTCAATCCCGTATAGATCTATACACACAATGTACGCGCTCCCTACAGGAGACTCTGGTTACCAACTAGACGACGGAGAAGGCCGTGTCTCGAAGATTCATCCCAATTAGTGGGTAGTGGGTTTCATATGTAAGTGTTGAACTAGAGGTAGAGACTCATAACTGGACTGACTAGAGTAAACCTATATGTCTATGCTCATATACATAACATATAATTAATGAATCAAACGACCTTCGAATGGACATCCGATCCCACCAGACCACATCTCAACGAAGAAAAGGAAATAGGGCGGACAAGCCTTCCTAAGTCCTTTAATCATTACTTATATGCGTCTAAACAAGCACAGACATACATCTAACTACACTTGAGTGTGAATCAAGTGGATTCATATCGTGAAGTATAAGTGTATAGTGTGGAATAACCGAATCGTGAAGTATAAGTGTACAGTGTGGAATAACCGAATCGTGAAGTATAAGCGTGCTAAATGTAAGTGTATCACGAAGTAGAAGTGACAACAAGTGAAGTAGGAGTGTATCGAGTATAAGTGAATTAGAAGCGGTAGCTAGTATAAGTGAAGTAGAAACGTATCACTAAGTAAGAGTGTGAACAAGTATAAGTGTCCAGCATATATAAGTGTATCACGAAGTCGAAACGTTATCAAGTATAAGTGTATCACGAAATGGAAGTATTAACTAAACAGAAATAACGCAGTGGTATCTTAACCAGGTAGAAGTATAAAAACATAGACGTAAACTTTGGAAAACCTTTATATATTAAGAAAATCACGACTTGGTATTCCTTTGTAAAATAAGTTTGAAAATCTTTAAAAATCCTTTTAAAACCTTTCATAAACAAGTTTAAAATGAAATCTTGATTAAACATCATAAGTAAAAGCTGAACAAATAACTATGTTTTTAGAAAACCATTTACAATGTCGGTCTCGGTAAAACAGTTAACAGTGTGGTAAATCCTTGTGCATGCGGGTTATCAATCACATGTGATTGATATGATAACTGGCATGTTTAACTTGTATTCCCCCCTATAAAACATGTAAAAACATTTAAAAGGTTCATTCAGGGGTATGAACTCACCTGGTGTAAGTGGATCCGACGAAGGTGTCGGTTGGGTGCTCGGTGTCAAGTAAAGACTCGAACACACTCAATGACCTATTTAACATATGATAACATATGTTCACATACAATTAGTATATATAATACTAATTAAACAAGTATACGCACTCTAAGGAGCGTAAAACACTTTGGTTAAGTGTTTGGGGTGTCCCGGGTAACATCTAAGGGTACGTATGGCTTAGGAATGGAGTTTACTCTCCGAGAGTAAACTCTCCATATGCTGTTTACGGCCCTGGGACAACTCCCCATGAATTTACGGCCGTAAACTCATGGTGAGGGTTTCTAGGGTGTTTTAAGGGCTCAATCATGTTCGTGGAATTTTGCTAGGTCCAAATCCAAAAGGTGTGAATGAGTTTAGGGTCTTTAAAGGCACCATTAGGGAGTTTACGGCCCATGAACCACCCCTAAGGGAGTTCACGGCCGTGAACTCTTATATCTTGAGTTTATTGAAGTTTCAAGCCCTTAATACCCTCCTAGTAATTTATAATGAAGTGTGAGGCCATTTGGGGGGATTAAAACTATCATTTTAGCATGTTTGGGGGTGTTTACAGCCTTGACATATGTCTGGGCCGTAAACTCCTTTTAATCCCTTAAATCCTTGTGTTTGAATGATCTAAACCCGAAATAGCAAGTCCCTAAATTATGTATTAAGCCTAAGGGTGGTTTGGGAGTGTGTTTGGGGCATTTTTGCATGGTTTAGAGGTGTTTACGGCCTAAGCATGTGCTTGGGCCGTAAACTCTCTTTTATGCCCTAAATTGATTGTTTTAAATGAGCAAACACTCCTAGGCTAAATCCTCAATTAATTTCCAAGCTTTTAGGGACAAGTTTGGGTCTTTTTGGCCACATTTAAGGGGTTTACGGCCTAAGGAGGATCTTAGGCCGTGAAATCCTTTTCAACAGCTTAAATGGTCAAATTTTAAGCTATAATCACGAGTCATAATGTTTAGAACAAGCTAGGGTAAGTGGACTTACGATTTGGAAGCGTTTGCTTGCGGATTCGAGTCGAAAACGAGTCTAGAGAGAGAGTATAGAGAGAGAGGGTGGAAAAGGTTTAAATGGGGTTTACTCCCCCCTTATATATGGGTGGGAGTTGGAGCTCAGTGGGAATCTACCCAATACTGTCGTTTAATGGGGCTTTTGGTCGCACCCGATTTAGTGGTCGTAATAATAAAAACTAACTTTTTCCAATTAAATGGAAATGTGTATTATGTGTTTTTATTTATCTTATCACGACGTTAACGACATATAAAATAAAACGTTTATTTAATTGGGCGACCTCTAATTAATGGAATTTTTATAAAATGGGATATTCCGTTAACGGTAACAGGGAAATGTAACGGAACAAACTTGGGTTGTCACATCAAGACAACTCAAGATGCATGAGAGCAACTATACCATGTCACACCCCAAAACCGAGAACGGCGAAAACGTTCTGGGGCAGAGGACGTCATGTACAGTATCACAACAATGAAAAGTAGTAACAAGCAACAACATCATCCATTTCATTAATAGTATAATTTTAATACAAGTGTGTTCTGTCAAATTCTGATAAACACTAAAGTATAAATCAAATGAAAGATGAGTCTTGAATGAGCACCATCTTCTCTAAACCTTGCATCGGTACCTGTCTACTATTGACTTGAGGATACAAGTTCTTTTGATAGAGAGTATCAGCTTTAAAGCTGGTGAGATCATAAGTATTTTAGTGTCTTAATTTGTATGTAAGTATTTGTATGTATATGAACTGTAAGTATGAAAACGTTTTGAACATCCTAGAAAACCATATATTTCCTACTAAAGTATCCTTCTACCAAGGCATCTAGTATCTGTGTGTGTGTCTCTTGTAAGAGTGTGTATTTTCCCAAATCCGGCTATCATTAACCAAAAATACAGCTACTACATTACCGTGCATTGTGTGAATGTTCACGAAGTGAATGTAATGGGAAAAGGAAATAGTACTTTGGTGTAGTATCAAAACTACGACTGTACTAACTACCTTAAATCTATTGAATCTAGTAACTACTATAGTATTTGTAATAAGTGACTACTTCTGTACTAATTTTGCCTTATTTGAGGGATAAGGCATAATGTGATGGCTAGATCCCAGGCTAGACGCTCCCCTGTCAAAGAGATTTTGGGACCCATACACGACCCATGCATGTTTGCAAGCCGCGAACATCCACATTACTATGATCATGTATACCCAATATAACTATCACAATGATTTGTGATTCATTGGTATAGTTAGATCCTGAACTTGTTCCATGCTATAGCACCTAGTGATGTCTATATATGATCTATGTAAAAGTATATGAACGTACACCTTTGCTACCCAAAGGTACTGAACTGCCTGAAAGGAACTACTATGTCCATATATGTACACATGATATATAACTAATATTTAAACGACCTTCGGACGGATACCCGGTACTCACCAGACCACATCCCAACGGGGAAAAGGAAATAGAGCGAGTTAGCCTTCCTAAGTCCTTTAAACATTACTTATATAACTATACATATATAGGCATGCTTATAACAGGGTCTCTATGTAAATGTATCTATGTAAATGTACTCATGTAAATGTACTCATGTAAAATGTACTCATGTAAATGTACTCATGTAAAATGTACTCATGTAAAATGTATTCATGTTATTGTATAGTAATGTACTGTGTGTACTAGCTGTAACGTGTGTTCTCTCTCTATCTAGCATGTATAGACTCATGAATGAACTGACTCGTGGTATGATTCTGCATTCTAGTAAACGTAATAGTATCTTCCTAAACTACCCATATGGTAGCTTACTAGTAATATAACTGGTACGTATGAACATGGAAGTATACCCTTGCTACCCAAGGGTATTGAACTGTCTGGAAGAACCTTTATGACTATATATGTACACATGATACATAACTAATATTTAAACAACCTTCGGACGGATACCTAGTACCTCACCAGACCACATCCCAACGGGAAAAGGAAATAGAGCGGGTTAGCCTTCCTAAGTCTTTTAAACATTGCTTATGTAACTATACATACATAGGCATGCAATTGACAATATAAAAGCATAAAATAATTTTTGTAAAACCTTTGAATTATGATTAATATCTAAGAAAAGATCGATTTGATGTCAATCTATAAAACGGGTTGAAAGCATGAGTTTAAATAAAACATTTTTAAGTATAAAGAAACATTTGTTTGAAACACAATTGTAAATGAGTTTGAAATGAAACATATAGTGTATAATGAACAGTTTAATAAGGAGTTTTAAACATATAAAACATTTATGAAAATCATTTGAAGAAAACTGTTTGGTAAAACGGCTAATGAGTAGTGAATCATTTGAATGTTGCTTATTAATCACATGTTATTGATATAATAACTAGCATGATTCTACTTGTATCCTCCCCCCCCCCCCCCCCCACATAAAGCATTTTAAAAACATTTTAAACATTGATTAAGGGGTATGAACTCACCTGTAGTGAGTGGTACGGATGAACTGAAGATGTAGGATTGCTAGGTGTCAAGTGAAATCTTGAACACACTCTATGATCCTAGTTAACATATAATATCACATATATGTATCAAATTAGTCTTTAAACAACTAATAAACAAAGTCAAGACACCCTAGGACATGTTAAACACCTTTAACAAGTGTTTTAAGCCTCAAGGATTGCATCTAAGTGTTGTAGGGACAAGCTAGTGTGTGTAGGGTTCAAGGAAAACTCCCTAATGGATTTCACGGCCCTAATGTCACCAAAAAATGAGTTTACGGTCGTAAACTCATGGGTTTACGGTCATAAGCTCATACTTACTTGATCTTTTGATGTTTTGAGGTTTTACAAGACTCTAAGAAGCATTTCTACTTTATGGCAAGGTCTTTGGAAGAGATTAGGGCACCTTTCAACTCCTTTGCGGAGTTCACGGCCCTAGAACCACTTCCCTTAGAGATTACGGTCTTAATCTCTCATGGAAAGGGTGTTTTTGGTGCTTTCAAGCCCCTAACTTAGCTAGGAATGAATCTAGGCTAGTGTCCAAGGCTTAAGGAAAGTTTAAAGCACACTTTGGCCCTTTTGTTTGGAATTCACGGTCTAAGAACTTCTTGGGCTGTGAACACCTTACTCTTGGTGTTCTTGGGGTGTTTTCTAGTCCTACATGCATTAGGATACGAGTCTAGGCTAGTTTCATTGCAAGAGGAAGGGACTAGGGCACTCTTTGCCCCTTTAAGAAGGGTTTACGGTCCAAGATGTTCTTGGGCCGTAAACTTTCTAATCTTGTTGTTTTCTTATGATTTCAAGTGTATTAGACACATATCAAGCCCTATAACACACTTAGATAAGAGTACTCACGATTTGGGACGAAAGGCCGAAGATCCATGAGAGAGAATTTGGCTTTTCTCTAGTTGGAAATGTAACAAATGAATAAATATGGCTAAGAACCATATATATACCCCTAGGGTTTTTGACAGAAAATATTTTATTCAGGCATTGAATTCTAATATTTACGAGTTTTGGAATTACAGAGTTGCACAATACCCTAGTGCATCCTCTCTCCTGATATCTCTTTAAGTGTAAATCCTGAAATACTCAAACTTATACCAAAAGTCTGAAAATTTACTACAACTGTTCTAACTTCTATTGACTTGATATGTTTATACATAATGGAAATTTCGGGTTGTCACACACCACCCACGACTTAGAGTTGGGAGTGGTAGTTTTTACCCTAAAGATTTGGCGTCATTGCCTTTAAGGAACGAAGTGTATATTCTACATGGATTATAAGAGTCTGCAGCACATCTTCGATCAGAAAGAGCTCAACATGAGACAAAGAAGATGATTAGATTTGATAAACGACTATGATTATGAGATTCGTTATCATCCAGGAAAGGCTAACGTCGTAGCTGATGCCTTGAGCCGTAAAGAATGAGTTAAACCTCATAGAGTCAAAACACTTACGATGACTATTCAGTCTAACCTACTCTCGCATATTAGAAGTGCTCAACTCAAGGCTTTAATGGAAGGAAAAAATAAAGAATAAGGCCTAAGGGTAATGGAGAAGTAATTAGAGATTAAGGATGATGGAAAGATATTTCATGAACCGAATATGGGTTCCGAAATATGGAGAGGTCAAGGAACTAATTTAAATGAGGCCCATAGGACTAGATATTTCATCCTGGAGTAGACAACATGATTGGTGGCCAAAAATTAAGGCCGAAATAGCAACCTACGTAGATAAATGTCTAACATGTTCCAAGGTCAAGGTAGAAAATCAACAACCATCGGGATTGTTGCAACAACCAGAGATTTCCGAGTGGAAGTGGGAGCATATAGCAATGGATTTTGTGCCCAAATTGCCAAAGACTACTGCTAATTGCTCAATGTTAGTAGTTTGTGCCTTTGTTCACCATATTAGCTTTTAGTTGCTAACTCTTCATCGGATTCAACTTCAGTTGCTAACTCTTCGTTCAACATATTAGTAGTCTTTAGTTGCTAACTCTTAACCGGATTCAATTTCAGTTTGTTCACTCAACTTCTATCTTGTTATATATTTATGTATGTGTGAGCTTGTTGTTAATCAACTACATCTAAGTATTTACGATTACAACTTTCTAATGTTATTTCCGATGATAGTATAATGGGGGAGGATGGTATGCACATCTTTTTTCACCCACAAAATATTAGAAGAAATCCTTGTACAATCATGTTGTAACATTTTGGATAAACAAATAAATTATAATTTTACCGCGCGTCAGCTAGATTTAAATACACATCCAACGCTATACAAGGATGTTTCAGTGGATGCTTGAGTCTAGCGTTATCTTGTGTAACACACAAGACCTTAAGGAGAATTTTTGTTGCCTTCGAAGTTTTGGTATCACATTCTTTACTCTAGAAATATTATAATTTACCTCGTTATTATTGTTTACTAAAACGTGTATGAAAAGCTTGTATATTTACTGGAACATGCTATCGAATATGGAATATTTGAGAAGGTGAAATTATTAGAGACAAAAAAGTTTTGGAAAATGTTTTTGTCATGTCTTATGGTGGATGGGAATCAAAGAGGGGTGGCCAAAACACCTTTTGCTTTTATTCTCCCAACCACTTATGTGCTTCCAAGCACCCCATACGAAAGCCAAACGCTAAATGCTCAATTGCTCATCACCCTCATTTCCCCTTCTTCTTTTTATGAATTCAAACTTCTTTTTATGAATTCAAAGAGAAAAATATAATATTGATATAATTATTTGATAAATATATTTTACTGTAGATTAAATATTCAAAATATAATCTAATACATGTTAACTAAACGAACTTAGGAACAAAATTAACAACTAGAAACGCTAAGAAATTTATTAAAAAGATTAAAGGAATTCAAATATCAGATAATATTTATTTCTAGTTTTTTTTATTAATTTATTATCAAGTCCTATATTATCACATTACATATTTACCTTCAAAACTATTGTTCATATTAATGTTTGCGAGTCAGATTTGTTAACATGGATCATAATAGTTGTAACATAACTTAAATTGATGGTAAAGCACTTGCTTTGCATACGAGAGAGAGGTATAAACTTTTAATACACAAATTTTAACCCACTTTATTGTTTTTAAGGATGAGTACAGGTTGGTATTATTATTATTATTATTATTATTATTATTATTATTATTATTATTATTTTGGAAAATCAAACCATCAAATCCCTTTGATTTTTTTAGGGTTTTTAATTAACCATGCTAATAAAAAAAACATAAAAACAAAACCAAGTGTGTCACTATAAAATAACAGAGGACGATGTATCTTATTATTTCTAAGTTTAAGGTAATACATGTCAATTATTTTAATTTTTAATATATGTGAATTTTGGTTCGGCATCAAATTTTTTCACATGCCATTATATATATATATATATATATATATATATATATATATATATATATATATATATATATATATATATATATATATATATATATATATATATATATATATATATATATATATTCAAAAAAATGACCGATGGTGATAATGACCTTTTTTTTATTATTATTTTTTTTATAGCCATTTTTTTATACACAGTTTACTGGTGAATTTGTTTTCCGTTAGTGTTGAAGAAATACTATTATGAACAATGATTGTACGTCATATGTATTCTTTGAACACCAAAAATAATTTCACTAGTAAATTATTATGTACACAAAAATAAAAGTTAGTAAATATAAATGAAAGTAAAATTTTGTTATCTATAGTTCATTGTCTATTCTAATTTTTTTATTTTTAATTTTATTAAAATATGTGTTAATTTATAACATAATCATTTTTATAGAATTTTATTTTGTAAATCTATTTTTAAATCTATTTCTTACCTTTATAAAAAATAATTAAGATTAAAATATGATTTATCAACCATCGTAATTATAATAAATGGAGATTATTCTGATCATTTATCCAAACATTATCTTCATTTATAACTTCAATCTTTTCAAGCTTTTACGAACGAGAATGAAAATGGGTAAAAACATAAACAATTGCACAAACGTCAAACATCGGCCATTTGTTAATATATCAAAGTTTAAGAACAATTTATTTTTCTCTTACAAATTTGTGTCTTACACTAACGTTGTTGCAAATGTTTGATATTCACATCCACTTGAAATTCTTAATTGTTTGATAACGATTTTGTTTTTGTAGATTATGCTCAATGTTGTAAAAATCGGTCTATTCGGCCGAGTACTCGGAATCGGCCCTCCACCAAGGCGAGTTTTGTGAAATCGGCAAAAAATACTCGGATTAAGTCAAACTTTGTCAAAAATCAGTCAACATCGGTCAAAACTCAGTCAATATTTCTCAAACTCAGGCCTACTCGGTCTTACTCGGGCTTACTCGGTCAAACTTGGTTAAATGGTCAAAATTGTCATAAAAAGAGAAAAAAAAATCAAAAATTTCAAGATTAATATGTATAATACACTTAATGATTTATTATTTAACACACACATGTGATTATTACTATATATATATATATATATATATATATATATATATATATATATATATATATATCATAAATTGTCAGTAATTATTCACGAATTGAGACAAGTGTGTGTATTTCAGGTTTTATGTATTCACATGTATCTAATTTTGTTATCTATTTCAATCAAATTATGATTTTTTTTAACGGCGGGGTTAGTGGTTAGCAGTTAGTATCACGAAACCGTCAACACTTGAAATAGAACTCGAGACCTCCAATCTAAGAGGCAAAGCCTCTATCAAGTGGGCTAGTCCCACTTGGCAATCAAATTATAATTTTAACTTATGATTTTGACATATAAAGTTTTCTTAAAAATATTTCTACACGAATTACTGAATCCGAGTAATCCTCGAGTACTCGCTACTCGGTATTCGGCCGAGCAGGTACCGAGTAGCGAGTTCTACAACATTGATTATGCTTATTCTTTCGGTAAGTTATATCGAACTTCTCTCTTTGGTTTGTGACTTTTTCACATATGATTTTTGTGAATTTTGTTTCAAATTTTGACCTTTTGACTCTTTTGAATAGACACATCAACCAGCTTCGACATGTCCTTAGCAGGAGATTTAGATCCTTTCACCATCCGAACACTAGACTTCTCTTTCTTGTTGGTTTTGTAACTTGAATTTTGAATTTTCTTCCTTTGAAAGGTATTTGATCTATGATTCAAATTGTTTTCCTCAACTTTTGATTTGAATAAAAACCCTCATCAGTCACTTTCATGTTATCCTCTTTGATTTCTATCAAATCTTCGAACTTTGAATTTACATTATCTTCATTTCTCGGTGTCACAAAAACTTGATTTGGAAAATCTTTGAATTGTGGGTACAACACAACATTTTGTTCAATATAATGTTTTCCTTTTTCTTTAAAACCTTTGTAGACTCATTTGTATACTCAAAAACATGTGCTTTAACAACATGAGAAATTTCCTCTTCATTAGAAACATGATCAAAGTCACTTTAATTGTTTGTTATATCTTTAATATTGATTGACTCTTGAGGAACATTGTTATCAATTGTCGAAGAAGAGTCATTATTAAGCTTCGACGTTAAATCAATAGTTTCTTCACTTTTATCTAATGATTTAACTTTGATGACTGATAAATTTGAACAATCAACAAATTCTTTCTTCTCCAATTTCATTGATATTGTCATAATCATCTTCGACATCAGCAAAATTTTCTTTAGAACATTATGTCAAAGATTCAGTTCTGTTCAAAATTTTCATATGTTCATTTTTTCTCAAAGTATCATTAACAATATTCACCAAATCATCAGCATCCAAATATTCATCAATATTAACAATACCATAAGCCTCTGGATCATTTGGTACCTGATCAAACATCGAAACCCTACTTACATAATAAAATGATATCTCATAAACCATTCCTTTTTAAATTTGACGAAAGGCAAAACTTTCATACGTTGCTCTTTACAAATCTCAGAAGAATGATACAATTTAGTGAGTTTTCTATATAGACGCTTAGTAGTGTTACAATAGATGTTTCTTTGTTTGATTAACAAAATATTATCCAACCTTAAAAAGTCTCTATCTATTATGACATTATTCATCTTGAAAATTAAACTCTATATCATAGAGTTTTTGTCTTCCATTTTATTCCTAGCGTCATATAACTCTGCTTTCGTTTTCTCCTAATCACTACTAATGGAAATGACCAAATCATTCAAGAAAGCACAAGCATCATCTATATCAAATAAAATTGAATCATATGAATTTTAATAAATATTCAGTGAGATCAAGAGATCATGTACCTTTTCAGTCATTGGAGATTTGGAAGTGGTAGCCATAAAACATTGACCTTCGATATTCTCCTCATCTGCACTCCAACCTTCACTATCAGACATAATCTCTTCTCTTACATACTCGCCATCACTTCCATCACCTATAGCCTTTGCATACATTACACCATGCATCAAACGAACCATTTGCTCATCATTAGACTAGGATGACCAAATTTTATAGGTGCATTCGCTTTCTTCCATTCCCTTTGCTACTAGTTCCAAAAAATTTCAACTTTGTCCTTAGATCTTTAATCTTCATTGTGTAATAAGCTTCATCCTTGACTTTCTCATTCTTCTCATCTTTCTTTGTTCATCATGTAGTCTCTTGCCAAATGATTTTTCCTAGCAATAAGTGCAATTGTATCCAAAATCACCAACAAGCTTTTTATCTGACTTCTTTTCACCAAAGTTTTCATCATATTTGTTCTTAACTCCACAATTGGATGTCAAAGAAGTTTTCCTAAAAAAATTGTTCTTGAAGTTTCCTTTCGTTGGCTTTTTGTAAAAGTTCTTGACATTGTTATTCGAACAATAATCCACAACTTCATCATCAGAGTTTACAATCAGACCTTCTTCACTTTCATAATCTTCTTCATCCAAATAAACATATTTGACATTTGTTTTTGAAACAAGAGCTAAAGGACCTCCAAAATTTGTGTTATCCTTTTCATTGGCAATTTCTTTGACTTCAGCTTCTTGTGATTTCAATATGTTATACAAGTTTGATAGAGAGTATGAATCAAAAGTCTCTTAAGTCTCGATCATCAAACAAATGTTTTTCCATTCCTTCCTCAAACATTGAATGATTGCTATATTGACCTCCAAGACAGATTGAACAGCATTATACCTCGAACAATTATAGATCAGATCATTAAATCGATCATAATATGCTTCAATGGACTCTGTCTGTTTTTACTTAAATTCAGACAACTCAGATAAACACTGAGTTACAAAACTCTTCTTAATTCTTTTATTTCCTTGAAACTTTTCTTTAGAGCATTCTAACTATTGTCTTGTTTTACAACCTCGAATATAGTTTTAAACCATTGTAGGTAATGTACATCTCAATTCTTAGATACACCTTTTTCATTCGCTTCTTTCTTGATTTGATCTATCGTTACACTTTCATTTTCAGCAGCACCTCCAACAACTTTAACAACACTTTCACGATATGGACCACTCTTGATTGGAGGCCACAAATCTTCATCGATTCCTATCAGATAATCTTCCATACGATTCACCAATTGATCGTAATACTGTGGAAGTAACATTATAGTTTTTGTGGAAGATGCAAGTAGATTCGCAAAATTCATTATTATGTTCACATTCATATTTGACATCGATTTGATTAGAAAGATTAAGAAAATTGAATTTAAATCATATAATATAAGTTTGATTGAATCTCGATAGCATAATCATAAAATCTCAAGCACATTTCGAATAAAAATGATTATCAAATGCGAATTTTTTTGAATTTAAAACGATTGAATCAATTGATGAAAATGAAAAAAAAAATCCCTAAACATTTTCATAACTCCTACTCTAATACCATTTGATGATTCAATAATCCAATCAAGTCATGATTTTAGGAAAATAAATGAATATGAAATGTAAATAAATATGTTAAAGCTCAATATTGTCTGGAAGTAATCTAGCTACAAGATACAATAAGAGTACTAGAAAAAGAACTACTTATATCCTAGAATGCAGTACTATTTATAGTAACCTCAACAGACATAAAATATACAAAGAGACTTCAACGTCAAATTGTAACTATAATTGTGCTCTCTGAAATACATGGATATATCGAAGGTGCGTAAACTTCGACATAGGCTACAGCCTACAAGAAAACTCTTCAACACTAAGACCTCAAGTCTTCAATAATGAATATCTTGACAACAATTCTACGCTACCCCCTCTCTCTCTTTCTCTATTTATACTCCATATATGCTGATTCTCTTTCTCCCGCTACTCTCCAAATATTCATTCTCTCTCTCTCTCTCTCTCTCTCTCTCTCTCTCTTTATATATATATATATATATATATATATATATATATATATATATATATATGTATATATGTATGTATGTATGTATGTATACACACACACACACAAACACACAAATACATACACATGTCCTTTACCTTCATTTGATAAATCTCCTTGTTTTTCATTTATCAATCCGTGTCCGATTCTCCTTTTGCTCTTTTTCTCTCTAAAAAAGGTTTAAGTTGTCATTTTCTTTCCATATGCAATTGATTTTTTATTTTCTTGGCATAGGTTTCATATTAATGATGAAGGATTCAAAGCTTCAATCAAAAGGAAATCGAATCGTTTCAGCTTATTCTAACATCAACTCCTTTATCTCACTTTTGCCTTTCTTCATTTCTTTTCACTCTCTCTCTCTCTCTCTCTCTCTCTATATATATATATATATATATATATATATATATATATATATATAGAGAGAGAGAGAGAGAGAGAGAGAGGCCATGGTGTTCATAATCATTCGGGAATCATTTCTACCCAATCGATCTTTTCCACTTCCTGTATTCCTCCCATTTCCTTTAAAAGTCTTCCTTCACACCTAGGGGGAGCTCCCAAGAAAGACTTTGAGACGCCAAAGAAAAACACCTCTCCAGTCGCTACCCAATGATTTCAGGATCCTCTTGTACTGATTTCCAATAATGAAATCTTCACTATGATGAAAAGACTGGAACGACAAGTCTCTCAATAGTAGGAGGACGATAGGATAATACTCAAGAATGAGGACAAAGATCCACTAGCCTCAAGAATCAACACCCTCGATCTTGCAACCCAAGATCCTAAACTTTGACAACACGGGATCCTCAGTGAATCGTTGTGATATAGGAACCCCAATACCGGCCTCTGTTACTTCTTGGAGCACAACTCCAAGAGAGCAAGCCCATAGGACCCAGGATCCTAAAAAACCTTCTTTACTCCCGATAAACAAGATCCTGTTAAATTCATCGATAATAATATATTTACTACTAACTCTGTGGATGTTGATCCATGAATGAGCCCGCTCATGGCCGAATAACTTCAACAGCCATGACAAATTATCTTAAGTGTACCTGGAGTAGTCCATCCTATATCGAAAGTCTCCCCAACAATCCTTAGGATCTCTAGATTCACCCCTGCATTCTTTGATACCAAGGTCCCAAAGCACTTCCAAACTCCCAGCATGAAGCCTTATAACGAGATCACAGATCCTGAAGAGCATGTGGCACAATACAGGGAAAAGATGGAAATCATCCCCATTCCCACACACTTGAAGGAAGCTTTTGTTCCACCCTTACAGGATCAACCTTGAAATGGCTACTATTTTGGTCTAAAAATGATCGAACTAATATAGACCAAAGTGTATGAGAGGCTATGATGTTAAGTATAAAGCAAGTATGTGTTAGGGCTAGAATCTCGAAACTACATTGAGATCCTGGAGCCTAAGGATACTCAAAGGCTCAGGATCCTCGATGCTCAGGATCCTGAATATACTCCAGGATCCTAAGCAATATTTTTATTATTTATCACATAGATATATTCTTTTGTCTTTCTCACATGTGCAGAAATGACTGGTCAAAGTCATATACTCAACGGATAGTCATCACAACTATGAAAAACACCCGGAGGTCTAAGCCAAGAAAATGACTATAAGTAATCTCAGGGGATCCTGAAATTCTTAGAGTTATAGTTCTTAGGGTTTAACTATATAAAACACTTGTAATCATCACACTACACATGATTTTCTGGAAGGACACTATCACTTGAAATCATAGTCAATCCATTTTCTCTGTAATTTTCATTTCAATCAATAAAAACATTAAGTTAGGTGATCATTATCACCTCCCAAGGTTTTATGTCGGAGATCCTAACAAGGATCAAGGTCCTTCCTTGTAAACAATTTGTGTTGCTTTGATTCACATTACTTATTCGCTCTATATTGAACATCATAGCCTTTTATATACTTTGGTCCATTTTAGTTAAATTATTTTTAGACCAAAACAGTATGTAATGGAGATCAAAGAAACACAATCTATTTACCAGGAAAGCCCATGTGTCACACCCCCAAACCAAAATGGCGGAAACGTCCAGGGGCGAGTGACTATAATGTATAGTATCATAACAGTTGAGTATAAATGATCAAAGAAATACAACCAACATATATATAATTGAAAAGGTTACATCATTTGTATGCGTTACGTGTTTCAAAAGACAATTATAATATGTTGTCAAAAGATTTGTTTAGACGCTTTAACGCCTCATCTTCAAAAGCCTGTGATTACCTACTTAATTGATTTCTTGAGAATACAAGTTATTTGAAAAGAGTGTCAACAATTAAGTTGGTGAGTTCATAAACGTTTGTAATATATAAACCTCTCTTTGTAAGTAATAGCGTTTGTCTTACCAGAAAATCCTATATTTTCCATAAAATGTATTGTAGTCTTATATGTACCAAGACCGTGATGTATAAGTATTAACCATACTTAAAATAGTATTACACAGTTTTAATCATGTATATAAAACCGTTTTGAAGAAATACTTTTATGTAAACTTAAAGATTCGTTGTTGTTTTGTGTGAGTTTTTTAACTGTGACAACCGTCAATTTTTGGTCGAACCAAAGTAAAAAAAAAAGTCAAACAAGTCAAACTGGTCAACTCAACTAACCCTTGTATATTAGGGTTTTAATTTTGTTTCCTATTGTACAACTCGCTATCTTAATACAAAGTACCACTTAAAGTTTTCACGTGTTCAGAAATTCTAAACCCTACTCGAGGTAAGTGATGAAACTACTCGGTAAAACATTATTCCATACCCCTCGGGGGCGTATAACAATCATAACGAGGCTTAACGGGATGTACAAACCTTACGTTACAAAACCAAACACTCAAAAAGGTCACAAACAAAGTCTCTCTTAATCTCTTTCACTCTATCTCTCTCTATCTAAAATATCCTCCAAATCTCTCTCAAAATCTCTCTTACCTTTTTATAGTCATTCGGGTCATCCCGACCCTTAACCGGGTCAAAAACCGCTTAAAACGGAGTAATTATTGGTAAAACAGCCTTGTAGGACCGAAACCTATCTTAAGGAACCGAAGCCTCTCTTAAGGAACCGAAGCCTATAGGGACCGAAACTACTAAGACCGAAACCACCACAGACCGAAATTGCCATGGACCGAACCCGAACTTCGAAGGACCGAAGGTCCCTTCAGACCGAACCTCCTCCTTCTCCCCATTTCACCTTCGATTCAAACTCGACCCACTTTGCCTTCGGGTCTCACCCAGAACTTTCGGTTCTAGCTGCTGGGACCGAACATCGGCCCAAATCCGAGAAGTTTCGAAGACTTCTCATTTTCACCCGGTTTTCGACATCGACTTCGTTTTAAGCCCGTTTTCGATGATTTTCGCACGGGATTTTCGTATAAAGCCATATGTTATTATTATTAACCTTCCAAGATCATAAAATATGGATATTATAAGGATTTTTATATTAAAAATCCCCACATTTCTTAAGGATAAAGGCAAGTACATAAAGGTGCCCATTGACTTTTCCCATAAAGTTATGACACTTTCAGGGCACTATTCATGCTTTATGTCACTATTTACATCAGCCCTCACTTATTCATTGTATTTTTCACTCTTATTCAACAAGTTTCCCCACCTTCTATCATTAATCAAAGTCTAGAAACCTTTCCTTCTCCACTAAGACTTCACTTCTCACCAAAAAGTAAACCCATTTCTCTCTCTTTTCCTCTCTCCAAACACTCGAGCTTCAAGGGCTGTTCTTGATTTCTTACTCCACTTTTGGTAAGTAAATTCATCCTTCACTTGATTATCTTACACTTCTTCACTCAAGTCATGGATTTCTCACACAAATATCATCATATTTGTTGCTAGATCTTCGAATCTTCAAGCATCTCCCAAGTGTTCTTGACTTGGAAACTTCTTTTCTTCATCATCCATCTACTGAAACCACTCAAGGTGAGTTCATAACCCTATATTTTCATGCCTTTCTTAAGTTTTATTGGGGGGGATACAAGTTAAAACACCAAGAACACAACTAAACTCATACAGCAGCTTTCATCAGAAAAGTTTAACTCCATTCACGGACTGTTTTGAACAACTTAAACATTTTAGTTTTCAAAACTGTATTAGGTGAAAAAAGCTCAGGTTCATACCTTTAAAATGAACACTTGCACATCTCCATACGATTTTCTACAATTTATGGTGATTTTTACAAAACTGTCTATCATTTCAGAAACAAATTCAGACCAGTCTGTGAATATGGACATTTTCACACAAGTTGGAAGTCACTAAAAATCATAATAAAAAATATGAACACACTAGACACATTTTCTAAACTCTCAGACTTTACGGATTATGATTTCAACCTTTGATGATTTTTCTATAATTTTCCTAATATCAGGAACAAAAAAGTTAAAACTAGAAAAATGTTAATAATTTCATTTACACCTTGTAACTTGCTGAGCAAGGTGTGTATTATTATGTAAATATATGTTGCTATATTAAATGTTATTTCACTTAGTAAAAAGGGTATATATATATATATACATACATACATACATATATATATACATACATACATATATATATATATATATATATATATATATATATATATATATATATATCAGAAAACAAAAAGGGGTTTTACCTTTACAAATATGGCAATTATCTATAATAAACAAAGTTTATTTCCATTGCATACAAACTTTTTGATAAACTATAATAGGTATAGTTTAGGGTTCATTTTCACTACAAACTCTTTACTAAAGGTTTCATTTACACAAAAAGGGTTTTCATCACGACAAACATTGTGATAAACTATAATAAGTATAGTTTATGTTTCAGTTGAATACAAAAAGGGTTTTCAGTCAAAACACATAATCTGTTAATGAATAAATTTGTGAGACATTCGTTTCACGATACTTTTAATGTAGCACATTAAAGTCCTGTAATTTTAACCATAGTCTCTTGTAGGGAGAGCGTGATAGTTGTGTATAGATCTATATTGGGATTGACACTCTCGCACCTTGTTGTTAGCTAAAGTAGGACCTCGAGGTCTACGGGTGACAAATGTTATACTATTCAGACGCCTGAAGAATTTTGCGTACAAGGTCGTCATGTGTCAAAGCATGGTTATAATAACTCATATGTGGTATTAACAAAACATAAGATTTACAGGGATTTCATTCACTTAAACGAGTTATGTCGATTTAAACTTTCATATACTACCAATAGCATAGAAAACACTAGTACGTTTTCGGCCTTTGGTTTTAAGACTACATCTCATCTAGAATTGTTAGTTTTCAACTATATTTACTAATTATATATGCTAGAGTTATATAGAAATTTAGTCGTTATCGACTTAGGATTGGTGGGTCCACCTTATTTCCTGTTCCTTGTTTAGGGTAGACCCATTATATTCGACGGTTTATTTAACTTTAATTTTATATAACTTATATAAACTTGGAAATTATAGAAGGAAATTATAGGTCTTTCTAGGGTATACTATTTCATAACATAGAAGCTTTCATTTCACATTTTATAAAGAAAATATTGGATTTTCTGGATTCATATGTTATCACTTTCAAAAGGAAAACGACATCTTTCTCAAATAAAACTCTTATGAACTCACCAACTTAATTGTTGACACTCTTTTAAAACTACTTGTATTCTCAGGAAATCAGTGAACAGGTAATCAACTGCTTTTGAGGACGGGACGCTAAGGCGATAAGTTTAAAACTCATTTTGTCATCATGATGTAATTTATTTGGAATCATGTACATAGTACAACAATGTAACCTTTTAAGTTATATTTATGATTGTTGTATTGCTTTCTTCACTAATATATTCATTGTTATGATACTATCCAAGAAGTCATCCTCCCCCGAACGATCCCGCCGTTATGGTTTGGGGGTGTGACAGATTATTATCAAAGCATTGTTTATAGTGAACTAAGTATATCAAACCACATAAGATATACAACAATAAATACAATGGGACAAAAACACTCTCACCAAGAATTATACTTTTTAAAATATATCAATTATTTTACTAAAAGTATACATACATGCATACATAATAGGTCAGTATCATACTAGAACAAAACAAAAGCGGTGATTGTTGAATGTCAAAAGTAGGCTTGGGGATGCATAGTCAGGTATGGGAATGACATAGCCTGATCAACTATGTCTATCCCATAAGTGATTAGCATATGCCCGGGAATGGTTGTGGTGTTGCAAAAAGTCTAAAAACTTACCAACTCTATCTACAATGAAACATTGAGAACATAAGACAAACATTTAAAATACTATATGAGTATTTTGTGGTACTATAACTAACTTATGACTGAGTGCATATGCTAAGGTTATATATAATTAAAGATATTATAGACTCAGAATCTATGAATATTGCTTTACTTCCTATTCCTTGTTTCGTTGTGGATTTAGAGTAGAGTCATTTATTCGAAGGTCTATTCAATCTGAGATTATGTATAACTGGTATGCACTATGTCATTATAGAAGTGACTAATGAGGATCATCCCCTATAAGTAATTGTAGGATTAGACGTTTATTAATAATCTCTTCTACCCCATTCTCGCACGGATAACATGGCGAGAGCTCAACTACCAGGAGACCCTTATTCTTCCTAACCAGGAAAATGGTGATTGGATCGGGGAGAACCCTGAAGACGATCCTAAAGAAGACGAAGTGGAAGAGCCAGAAAAGGGGCCAGAGGTCATCAATCCTCCATATATAGCCAGGGTTCCCACAAACCGTCTTAACTACATCAAACTTGTGCCCCGTTGGGCAACCGTGATCGAAGGGTGGAGTCGTCAGCAACAGAAAGAATTCATCATTCGGAGACCAACGAGTTTCCTATGAATTCAACCATGGCGGAACTAGCTGACAGAGCCCTCCCGGTGATGACCCAGCAGATTATGAACATCGGGGATCAAATCAAGGGTGCAAATGGATCTTCAAGAAGAAGACCGACATGGATGGTAAAGTACACACTTATAAGGCACGACTGGTTGCAAAGGGTTTCTCACAAACTCTGGGAGTTGATTATGATGAGTCCTTTTCTCCAGTGGCCAAGATTAAGTCTATTAGGGTTCTGTTAGCCATAGCCGCATTTCATGACTATGAAATATGGAAAATGGATGTCAAAACCGCTTTCCTTAATGGAAAGTTGGCTAAGGATGTTTACATGAGTAAGCCAGAGCGTTTTGTCAATACAGAGTACCCTAATAGAGTGTGTAAGCTTGATAAATCCATTTATGGGTTAAAGCAAGCACCTCGCAGATGGAATCTTTGCTTTGATGAGAAACTCAAGGAATTTGGCTTTTCTAGGAGTGAAGATTAATCTTGTGTATATGTCAAGGCTAGTGGGAGTATAGTTAGCTTTTTGGTTTTGTATGTGGATGACATACTACTCATAGGAAATGACATCCCAACTCTGCAGGAAGTTAAGTCCTGACCGGAGTAAAAGACTAATTGGACTTAGTCAGAGTACCTACTTGGATAAGGTGCTGAAGAGATTCAGCATGCAGGACTCCAAGAAAGGAGAGTTGCCCATCCAGAGTAACGACAGATTGAGTAAGACACAAAGCCCTAGTATTGAGGCTGAGATAGCATAAATGAGTCGAATACCTTATGCTTCGGTTGTAGGATCGATGATGTATGCTATAACGTGTACTCGACCTGATGTAGCCTTTGCCTTGAACATGGTTAGCAGGTATCAGGGGAACCCTGGCAAGGCACACTGGACTGCAGTAAATAATATCCTCAAGTACCTACGGAGGACTAAGGACTGGGTCCTTACCCTCGGTGGGAGTGATGACTTGAGAGTTGTAGGGTATAGTGATGCTAGCTTTCAGACTGATAGGGATAATTTCCGCTCTCAGTCAGGCTGGGTCTTTACTCTAAACGAAGGAGAAATTTCTTGGAAGAGTTCCAAGCAAGAGACAGTGGCTGATTCAACTTGTGAATCAAAGTATATTGCAGCTAGTGAGGCAGCAAATGAGGCGATATTGCTGAAGAACTTCATTGGAGACATTGGAGTTGTACCAGCTATTAAAGGGCCAATGGAAATTTTTAGTGATAGTGAAAGCGCTGTTGCCTTAGCCAAGGAACCAAGGGATCACGGAAGATCCAGACACATCGACAAAAAATACCATTTTATCAAACATTGAATAAAAGGACTCCTCGTGGCAAAGAGGGTATCATCGGATGAGAACCCAGCAGATCCCATCACGAAGGGACTAACTCGGGTTAGGCATCTCCAGCATGCTCGGAGCATAGGGCTGAATGATGATATTAGATTTAGTAGTTAGATAACCTCGAAATTTGTAAAGTGTAATTGACATTAGATGATGAATAAAAGGTGTTTTGTTTATGAGTAAAGTGTTGCTATCTCTTGTCGATCGTTTACTATATTTCTTTTTCATGTTTTGACTTCCATAATAATTATGTTTGGTATATCATATTATTCAAACCTACACAGTCGGTCATATGTCAGAAGTAGGTATGAATGAAGGCTATCATGATTGGTTGCAGAGGTCTAAGGTGTTGGACATGGCTACAACAATCATGAGTGCTCATAAGTTCTGAGCATTGGACTCAACCCACGCTCACTGGAATCACTTCATGGAATTTATCTCGAGTGATCGTGAGACGGTAATATCATGTAAGTCTTCAAACCTAGAGATATGATTTGTTACTTACGAGTTGGTTATGCATTGATTGTATGAAAACGCATTGGTAACTCGATGTTATAAAATGTGCTTTTGTATATAATTCAATGAGTGGTAGAACAAACATATGAGTCGAAGTTTATCTGTTCCTTCTTGGATTAGAAGCTGATATTTGGGCCCCTCGATGATTTTGTTTTTTCACCTATGTACCGGGCCCGGTCAGAACTAAGTTGATGTGTTCAATTAAGTTCTTTGTCAAACAAATCGGAAATCGGGAAACAAACTGTTGGACAATAAGTAAGACATTGTTCCACGTATTTATCCGACTGATATCTAGAACAGAGGATTATATGATCACTTATCTTAAATGGCATATCATCATCTTCTCAGTTCCGAGAGACCTTCAAAGAGCTACGATTGCCGATCGGTTCCTGAAGTACTGTAGTTATAATTATTAGACTCATCCAAGTGGGAGACTGTTGGATAAAGTGTCTAAGTCCGTAACTATTTCTGGTAAGTACTTGACCCGGCCCGACATGGTCCATTTGGGTTGCATGGCACCATGCAATTGGATAGACTAAATGAGAGAAATAACACTTGGAGATTATTAATATATTATAAGTTCTAATATATTAATAATATTATTTAATTAGTTTGATCAAGAATTAATTTAGAATTAATTAAGTGATCAAGAGATAACTAATTAAATATATAGGTTGATTATGTAAATCATCCATATCTTGTATAGTGGGCTAAGAGGCTCCATGGATTATCAAGTTGGTTTCCACCCATAGGATGCTCCATGGGAGTTACAAACCCATGGGTCATGGAAATGAAGAGTCATGACACATTAGGGTTTACATGGTGTAACCCTAGATGTGTCAACACTATATAAGAATCCCATTCTCCACCAAAATCGGGTACACATATGAAACAAGAGGGCTAGGCCGATTTTAAGAAATGTGTGTTCTCTCAAAAGTCTTTCCAAGAGTACTTGGTGTTGTGTGAAGCATTTGAGGCATCACACTTGGGGTGCTAGGCTCACAAGGTTTCAAGGAACACTTTCAAAAACAAGGTATGTAGTTCTATCTTTTATACAAAGAAAATTGTACCCCGTGTATGCTAGATAGGTTCATAACCTTGGAAAACAACTTTGCATGATTAGTAGACAAACATAGATCCAAGGTTATTAGGGTTGCATGTACACTTAGGAAGTGTTAGAATGCTCAAAACCCATCAACACATTGCTTCAACCACCAATACTAGTGGAAGTCCATTATGCCACCTATGCTGTGAAACGGGACACTTCAAAAGGGACTATCAAACCGAGAGGAGTGACGGAGGAGCAGGAGGAGTCTGACAACCGAACCATCAGAATCAGCAAGGAACTTTACTAGGACTTTTGGGAATTGTCCAAAAACAATAGTATTTATGTACCGTATGTTTGTAATGTACGTGGTATGTATGCTAAGACTTTCGTCTTTCACGTAGTGGTTGAAATACTCTCTCGTACAAACAAATCGTAACACTTACATACATCGGGCAATCATTGGGAGATCTGTTAGGAATCATAATATGAATCATCATAACTAGCTATCAGAACACAGACGTTACCGATACTAATTTTTGCGGTACGAATCATTTACAAAAATAGTAACACCAAACAAAACAGAACGCACTGACGTAAAGAACAAGAATGCAGAAACTCGCTAATAAATATTCTTCTTCGAATGCAACATAACACGTGTTCCACTGAGAGAATATGATGTCATCTTTCAATACGGGTTGGTTTGGCCCTCACCTTACCAATGGCATGTGCTACAAAAACACCCTCCGCCTAAACCACAGAATATCGAAACCCTCGCCTCTAATAAACACGAATCCGAAACGGATCTCTAGGTCACCTTTCATTACGAAACCTCGAAGTACTCAATAGAGGAGTGTTAGACCATCTGAAACCCTTCCGAAGTATTCATAGCAGACCTTTCGTGAATATCACTCGTATAGCGGGTCAAGATCAAGCATGAAGACTTACGACGAATGCGGTTAACCTATCACTAATTTATGTCTACGCGAGGACAGTATATAATTAAGATTCTATGAACGTGGGATGTGTGTTTCCGTCCCATTTCCTGTTCCTCGTATGGTTGTGGACTTGGGGTAAGGGTCACCCATCCGACTGTCTTACCAATCTTAATCATTTACGAACTGTATGCACGAGATGATGATAGATGGACCAGGTATGATTCCTACCATGAACTCCGGGACAAAGCCACCATAGACTATGAGTGGGAGATCTACCATTTGAATGAGTCTAGTTAAGTAAAACAAACCCAAACGTCCCCTACTAATCTAAACAACAGACGAAGTGGTGAAAAATCCATTGGAACGACAACCGGGGATAGAAATTCCCCTAAAGAAAGAAGCAAGAAACCGTGCTCCAAACACTAAGGAAGGCCTTGCACAGTGCTCCAAATATTATCCATACCAAGAGAAGCCGAAACAATCAATGGCCTACCGCAACACAAACGAAACTAAACCTTGGATGTGCTTTGATGCAATGAGGAGGATCATTACTCATGCCTCAAGACATTTAAAGGCGTATGAGGTCGGCTAGGCCACACATGACCTCGAACTAGGAACAGTAGAGTTCGCCCCAGAAGTTTGGAGGCGCTACCTTTACGGTGTAAAAATGCGCAATTTTTATCGATCATATGAGCATTCAGTACATCCTCGACCAAAAGGAACTTAACCTGAGGCAAATACGATGAGTAGAACTTTCTAAATGACTACGAGTATGAAATTCTCCATCATCATGCCAAGACCAATCTAGTAGTAAATACCTTGAGCAGAAATTAATACTCGGCCTGTCAAGTAAAGTCGTTACCAATGACTATCCATTCATACCTGCCCACACAGATCACAGAAGCTCAGTAGAAAGCCTTGAGAACGGAGAGTGTGACAGGCGAGACACCAAGAGTAATGGTTAAGAACCTAGAGGTCGAAGACGACGGAGATCGTTATCTCATGAATTGAATCTAGATACCGAGTTTCGAGGGATTCAAAGACGTCGTCATGAACGAAACATACCAAACTCGATACCCATACATCCCAATTCAGTCAAGATGTACCTAAACCTTAAGAAACTCTGCTGGTGGCCAAACATGAAGGCCGAGATCTCTAAGTGGGCAAGTGACTGACTTATGCCAAGGTCAAGGTAGAATACCAGAAGCCTTAGGGTTTACCATAACGACCAATGATACCTGCACGAAAGTGGGAGTGGGTAACCATGGATTGCAAACCCAAGATACCTGCATCTTTTCCCCAACGCATAAAGTCCCAGTCAAAATGCTAATTTCGGGACGAAATTCCCTCTAACGGGGGATGATGTGAAAACCGTTAATTTTTGGTCGAACCAAAGTAAAACAAAGTCAAACAAGTCAAACCGGTCAACTAAACTAACCCTTGTATATTAGGGTTTTCATTTTGTTTCCTATTGTATAACTCGCTATCTTAATACAAAGTACCACTTAGAGTTTTCACGTGTTTGTAAATTCTAAACCCTAATCGGGGGTAAGTGATGAAACTACTCGGTAAAACATTATTCCATACCCCTCAGGGGCGTATAACAATTATAACGAGGCTTAACGGGATGTACAAACGTTGCATTACGAAACCAAACACTCAAAAAGGTCGAAAATGAAGTCTCTCTCAATCTCTTTCACTCTATCCCTCTCTCTATCAAAAATCTCTTCCAAATCTCTCTCAAAATCTCTTTTAACTTTTTATAGTCATTCAGGTCATCCCGACCCTTAACCGGGTCAAAACCCACTTAAAACAGAGTAATTATTGGTAAAACAGCCTTGTAGGACCGAAGCCCCTCTTAAAGAACTGAAGCCACTCTTAAGGAACTGAAGCCTATAGGGACTGAAACTACCAAAACCGAAACTGCCATGGACTGAACCCGAACATCGGAGGACCGAAGGTCCCTTCGGACCGAACCTCCTCCTTCACCGCATTTCGCCTTCGGTTCAAACTCGAACCACTTCGCCTTCAGGTCTCACCAAGCACTTTCGGTTTTGGCTACTGCGACCGAACTTCGGCCCAAATCCGAGAAGTTTCGCAGACTTCTCATTTTCACCCGGTTTTCGACATCGACTTCGTTTTAAGCCCGTTTTCGATGATTTTCGCACGGGATCTTCGTATAAAGCCAAATTTTATTATTATTAACCTTCCCAGATCATAAAATATGGATATTCTAAGGATTTTTAAATTAAAACTCCCCAAATTTCTTAAGGACAAAGGCAAGTACATAAAGGTGCCCATTGACTTTTCCCATAAAGTTATGACACTTTCAGGGCACTATTCATGCTTTATGTCAGTATTCACATCAGCCCTCATCTATTCATTGTATCTTTCACTCTTCTTCAACAAGTTTCCCCATCTTCTATCATTAATCAAAGTCTAGAACCCTTTCCTTCTCCACAAAGACTTCACTTCTCACCAAAAAGTAAACCCATTTCTCTCTCTTTTCCTCTCTCCAAAAACTCTAGATTCAAGGGCTGTTCTTGAGTTCTTACTCCACTTTTGGTAAGTAAATTCATCCTTCGCTTGATTATCTTACACTTCTTCACTCAAGTCATGGATTTCTCACACAAATATCATCATATTTGTTGCTAGATCTTCGAATCTTCAAGCATCTCCCAAGTGTTCTTGACTTGGAAACTTCTTTTCTTCATCATCCATCTATTAAAACCACTCAAGGTGAGTTTATACCCCTATATTTTCATGTTTTTCTTAAGTTTTATTGGGGGGATACAACTTAAAACACCAAAAACACAACTAAACTCATACAACAGCTTTCATCATAAAAGTTTAACTCCATTCACGGACTGTTTTGAACAACTTAAACATTTTAGTTTTCAAAACTGTATTAGGTGAAAATAGCTCAGGTTCATACCTTTAAAATGACTACTTGCACATCTCCATACGATTTTCTACAATTTATGGTGATTTTTACAAAACTGCCTATCATTTCAGAAACAAATTCGGACCAGTCTGTGAATATGGACATTTTCACACAAGTTGGAAGTCACTAAAAATCATAATAAAAAATATGAACACACTAGACACATCTTCTAAACTCTCAGACTTTACGGATTATGATTTCAACTGTCACACCCCCGAACCAGACGGCGGAAACGTCCGAGGGCTGTCGTGACTTAATTGAATACCATAACATTGAATATATATGAAACATAACATCATTCATCACCATGCATTGAGATAGTACAACTGGTAGAGTTTACACTGAGTACATTGTTTTAACATTACATTCCCAAAAATAAATTGTTCGGTCATAGATAAACAAACTGCAAGCCATCACTGAGTACATTTTTCCCCTCGGTTTACTTGTTACCTGAGAATACAAGTATTTTGAAAAACGTCAACATATGAAATGTTGGTGAGTTCATAAGCGGTGTTTGAAAAGCAATGTTTTGCATTGTTTTGAAAACTACCAGAAAATCCGATATTTTCTGAAAAGAGTTTATGAAAAAGTTTGTGAAGATCCATAAGTATGCTTGTTTGTTTCTATAATTGTAAAAAGTGTTCATTAAACTTGGTGCACATTTCGAAACTGTATGCATTGAAATACCCTAGGAAAACCCGATGTTTTCCTATCACTTTGAATTCCGTGTAGTTGTTGTACCATCGCGGTATGTGAAGTCATTGATTCCAGGCAACGTCGGATTATTGCGCATGGTGAATTGTTATAAACACGCGTTACACAAACGACCAGTTTACAACTATACTAACGATCCCTTAGGCGTCGTCCGTACTATTCACGTAATCCAACCGCCCTGACTTCTTGTAGTCCCACATCCGAGGAGAAAGAGGGCACGAAGACCTCAATAACTACATTAGTCGGTCGGGGATAAAGTGAGTGCGAAGGGCCCTTGGCCCGACTCGCATTTGAATAACCGACTTTACTAGCAGTACCAAAGGACCCTTGGGGACCAATAGTATAAAAGCCATTGAAAGTCCTTTTACGTTGTGTTGGATCATGTAAGACCCAACAACTTGTAAGGTTGATGTCTTCGGGCCTAAAGATCAGGTCATTGGCCTAGCTAGGCCCAACAAACAAGATTTTACACTTTTGGGCCCAAAGATGATGTATCGACGTCTGTGCACTCTCACGTGTGTATTGAATTCCCAAATTTTCCGTGTACGAATCGAGTTGTCGTCGTGTTAGTAGTTTCGGATTTGTTATTGATTCGAGACCGAATCAATTCGTTTGATAACGATTTTTGGTGTTGTTGTGTATTGTAATTCGTCGGTAGTCGCAGTGTCAGTATTTGATCACAACGGATGTATTGAATTAACATTGAAATTTTTCTGTTTACAGCCCCTCTTTATTTTGTAAATTTACTTTTTCAACCCTTTGAATAAATTAATTTCCGGTTTAGTCCTTAAACCATTTTTTTGGCATTTTAACATCAAAACTTATTGAAATTGATGTTTTTCAGCACATTTTTAGTTGAAAACAGTTTTAGTCCCTCAAAATACAGTTTTTCTCGGCTGTAACCTCTGTTTTTCGCAATTTTTACACTTTTGGCCCAAATTGGAAAATTTTTGCAACTTTGGTCCTTTTTAATTATGAAAAGCATTTTTAACCTTTGAAAAGGACTTAGAACACTAGTATTCCACTGTTTTACAGAAAAACACAGTTTCAGCCCCTCAAATTGGAAAATTCCGCATATTGGGCCCTATTGGGCCGAAAATGTCATTTTTAGCCCATTAAACTTGAAATTTATATTTTTAATCCTCTAAAAGAGTATATTTCCAGAAAATACATTATTGAAACTGTTTTGACTCATCTCACCCATCAGAATTCGTAATATGTCATTTTGGGCCCTTTAACTTTATATTTTTAACATTTTGTGTCCAAAAAATGAGTTTTTAGCCCAAAGAAGATGTTATTAAGCCACCTAGCTATTTTTCTTGGAATACTTTGTATGTAGTAATATAATTTATGCTAGTATCATTTAACATAAAGTATATCTCAATTTTTAGGGGTTTATGACTAGATCCAACATCATAATCACACAAAAACACACATATAAGCATAGAAATCATACAAGGCATACAAATACATATAGATCTACACTTTCACTTGTATTTCCCCCCCCCCCCCCCACAAAACTTATAAAACAGAAAAATAGGGAGTATGAAGCTCACCTTAGGGTGTGGTTTCGGTTTTTGGAGAAAAGATGGAAGAAATGAAGTGATTTTTGGCCTTAGCACCCTTTTCTTGAAGATCTCGAGTTTGAGGGGTTCTAAGACACAAGTTTATGATTTCATGAGAGTTAAGAAGAGATTTTAGATAGATCAAGGAATCTAGATCATAGAATTTAGTATAACCTTACCTTGGATGGTGATTTTTGTGAAAAATCTCCTTGGAATGCACTTAAACCTCGAAAATTTTAGGAGAGGGAAGGAGGAGATGTTCTTCACAACTTAGGGAGGATGAAATGAATTTTGTGAGTGTATGTGTGTGTGTTCGGCCGAGAATGAGAGAGAGGAAGAAGAAGAGACCTTGAGGTGATATATGCATGGAAGTATGAGACATGTTGCATGGAGAACCAAGAGGTAATAATGAGGTGGCATGATGAAGTCAACTCTTCATCTTTGGTCTTGGGCTTTTGGGCCGAAAATTTAAAAGGAAAGGAAAGTTTTGGGCTTTAATGCCCCTAAGCCCAATATTAGAGTTAGTTTGGATGATTATAAGATATAAGTGTGATTTTTATACTTTGTTGGGCTAGTTTAAGTTAATTATGGTCCATCATGCTTAATTTATTTCATTCTAGGCCCAATATGGCCCAAAATGTTGAAATAAATGAATGTGGGTCCAATTAGAGCCCATTAAAAGGTTCTAAACCCATGATAGTCAAATTGGAAGCTTATTGGCCCCTTTGGGTCCAATAAGGAAGTCCTAGTCCAAAATGGACCTAAACAAGAACTTCTAGGGTTTCCAATTGCTTGTTGACTATTTGTAGTACTTGTATGATGTATTTGATTGAAGTTTTTGATGTCATATAATAAGCATCACACATGCTCTTAAGTTTTTGGTTCAACATTTTACTTGAGTATAGTGATTACAAGACACAAAATTTCTAGTTGTGACATCATCCCCCCGTTAGAGGGAATTTCGTCCCGAAATTCTGTTTGAAAGCTAGATTTGAGAATGCTAGAATAGGTGAGGGTACTTTTGCTTCATTTGGTCTTCGCGTTCCCACGTGAATTCTGGCCCACGCTTTGTGTTCCACCGTACTTTCACGATCGGGATGTGACTTTGCTTAGTACGCTTCACCTCCCTGTCCATGATTTCAATTGGTTCTTCAACGAACAGGAGATTCTCGTTGATTTCGATCTCGTCAAGGGGAATGACGAGTGTTTCATCTGATAGAAACTTCTTTAGATTAGAGACATGGAACACGGGGTGTACACTGTTTAGCTCTGTGGGTAGTTGCAGTCTGTATGCTACCGGACCTATTCGGGCGATGATTTCAAAAGGTCCAATGTATCGTGGGTTCAGTTTTCCCCGCTTCCCAAAACCAATAACTCCTTTCCAGGGCGAGACTTTTAACAGTACTCGATCTCCGACTTCAAATTCTAAGGGCTTTCGCCGTTTATCGGCATAGCTCTTTTGTCGGTCACGCGATGCTTGCAATCGAGCTCTGATTTGAATGATCTTTTCCGTGGTTTCACGAATGATCTCTGGTCCCGTTAGCGCTTGATCCGACGTGAGTGCTTTTGCTAGCTGGGTGTCACCTACTTCAGCCCAACATAACGGTGTTCTACACTTACACCCATACAGTGCTTCGAAAGGAGCGACCTTAATGCTTGAATGATAACTGTTGTTATACGAGAATTCGACTAAAGGTAAATGGGTATCCCATGACTTCCCAAAGTCTATCACACATGCGCGAAGCATGTCTTCAAGCGTTTGAATGGTTCGTTCACTTTGACCGTCCGTTTGTGGATGATACGCGGTGCTCATGTCGAGATGAGTTCCTAGTGCCTTATGGAGAGATTGCCAAAAACGCGAAGTGAATCTACTGTCCTTATCCGAGATAATAGATGCTGGTACTCCGTGGAGTCTTACGATCTCTCGAATGTACAAACGTGTCAATCTTTCCATCTTGTAGGATTCTTTTATAGGTAGGAAATGGGCAGATTTCGTCAGTCGGTCGACTATTACCCATATGGTGTCCAGTCCGTCCGACGTCTTGGGTAGCTTGGTCACGAAATCCATAGAAATCCCCTCCCATTTCCACTCAGGGATTACCGGTTGCTGTAATAATCCTGAGGGTTTCTGGTACTCCACCTTTACCTTGGCGCACGTAAGGCACTTACTAACATAGGTCGCAATTTCCGCCTTCATGTTAGGCCACCAATAGTGTTGTTTAATATCCAAATACATCTTGTCTGAACCGGGATGAATGGAGTATCTTTTCTTGTGGGCTTCCTTCATAAAAACTTCTCTAAACCCTCCGAGTTTAGGGACCCAAATACGGTTCATGAAATAGTATACTCCATTCTCCTTTGCCTCTAGGTTCTTCTCCATTCCGCGCAGTGCTTCGCTTGCTCTATTTTCTGTCTTCATGGCCTCTGACTGGACTACTGCAATTTGAGTGGCCAGGTGAGATTGAATGGTTATTGAGAGAGTTTTCATACGATGATTAGAGTACTCCTTCCGACTTAATGCGTCAGCTACCACGTTGGCCTTGCCTGGGTGGTACTTGATCTCACACTCATAATCGTTTAGCAATTCAACCCATCTTCGTTGCCTCATGTTCAGCTCCTTCTGGATCAAGATGTGTTGGAGACTTTTGTGATCCGTGAAGACGGTTCACTTCGTACCGTAAAGATAATGCCTCCAAATCTTTAGGGCAAAGACTACAGCTCCCAATTCTAGGTCATGGGTCGTATAGTTTACTTCGTGCATCTTTAGTTGGCGGGATGCGTAGGCTATCACTCTCCCACGTTGCATGAGAACGCAACCTAAGCCCTGATTTGACGCGTCGCAGTAGACTACAAAATCTTCCGTTCCTTCAGGTAGAGATAGTACAGGGGCGCTACAGAGAGCTTGCTTTAAGGTTCAAAACGCAATCTCTTGTTTGTCTGTCCATTTGAATGGTACGCCCTTTTGCGTAAGCGAAGTAAGTGGCTTGGCGATCTTAGAGAAGTTTTGAATGAATCTCCTATAGTAGCCTGCTAGACCCAAGAATTGATGAATTTCTATGGGCGTTGTCGGGATGGCCCACTCTTCAACAGCTTTGACTTTAGAGGGATCCACATGAATCCCATCTTGGCTAACTACATGACCTAGGAAGTTCACACTCCAGAGCCAGAACTCACACTTGGAGAGTTTTGCGTATAGCTTCTCCGATCGCAGCGTTTCTAGGATTTGTTGGAGATGTTGGCCATGCTCTTCTTCGCTCCGGGAATAAACGAGAATGTCATCAATGAAGACAATGACAAAGTTGTCTAGGAATGGTCGACAGATCCGGTTCATCAGATCCATAAATGCAGCAGGTGCATTTGTTAGACCGAAGGGCATTACGACAAATTCATAATGTCCGTAGCGGGTTCGAAAAGCGGTTTTTGGAATATCCTTTTCCCGGACTTTGAGTTGGTGGTATCCGGACCGTAGATCTATTTTAGAAAAATAACTAGCTCCTTGGACCTGGTCGAATAGATCATCGATTCATGGGAGTGGGTAGCGATTCTTGACAGTGAGTTTATTTAACTCTCTGTAATCGATGCACATCCTAAAAGATTTGTCCTTCTTTTTGACAAAGAGAACTGGAGCTCCCCATGGCGAGTAACTAGGTCGGATAAATCCCTTGTCCAGAAGTTCACTGAGTTGGCTGGACAATTCCTGCATTTCAGCAGGAGCTAGCCGATAGGGTGATTTAGCGAGAGGATTTGCTCCTGGAACGAGGTCGATTCGAAACTCAACTTGTCTCTCTGGGGGTACTCCCGGAAGATCTTCAGGAAATACGTCTGGAAATTCACACGCTACCGAAATATCTTGAATGTTAGTCTCTTCCTTGGTTTTATCCACTATGTGAGCCAGAAATGCCGAATCCTTCTTTCGTAGGTGCTTTTGTGCCTTGATGCACGAGATGAGGCGAAGGTTCATGCTAGGTTTGTCTCCGTAAATTACTAGGGTTTCGTGATTTGGGAGGCAAAGACGAACGGCCTTCTCGTGACACATAATTTCAGCATGGTGGGGGCTTAGCCAGTCCATGCCGATGATCACATCGAAACTCCTAATTGATACTGGCATTAGGTCTATTCGAAAGACGTGTTGATTAAGGGTTAGGGTGCATCCGATGTAGATTTCCCTAGTGGATTCGGTTTTCCCATTGGCCATTTCCACCGTAAAGGTTTCATTTAGCTTTTGGGGCTGTTGTTTTAATAAATGTTTAAACTTATCGCTTACGAAACTTCGCTCCGCTCCGGTGTCAAATAATATGCATGCATAAGTGTGGTTTAGGGGAAACGTACCGGTAACAACAGAGGGGTCCTGAATCGCCTCTCCCTGACCCATGGTTAGCATCCTTCCTGTTCTTCCGTTCCCTGAATTGTTGTTGTTAGGGCAGTCTCGGCGGAAATGCCCAGTCCTTCCACACCCATAGCAGGTGTGGCTAGGTCCTGCATTGCTACCGCCGGTGATGATGTTGTTGTTGTTGCGATGGTTGTTGTTGTTGTTTCCCTGATTTTGGTTCTAGGGAGGGTAAGTCCTGCAGTACCTTGCAGTGTGTCCCCTTCGATTGCAACTGGTGCACTGAAACTCCTTGCATTCTCCATTGTGATGGAGACCGCACTTATTGCACTTGGGAAGATTACCGGAATAAGGTCTGGGAGCATTTGATGCAGCTGAGGTTGGAGCATGTGGTGTGGCTGGGACCGGTGTGGTGACAGCGTTAACCGCCACTGTCTGCTGCTTTTTAGAGGTCTCGGGGCCCTGACGCCCCTTCCTCTTATTGTTCTTCCCTTTCTTGCCATCGCCTTCCTTCTTTCTCTCAGCCTCCACTGGCTTCTCGCCCTTCTTGTTGTTATGGTCATACAGCTTCTTTGCCAATCTTTTTGCACTGTCAAATGTTTCGGGGTTTGCAGCTATCACATTTCCTTGAATTGGTGACGTTAGTCCCCAGATGAATCGCTCAATCTTCTTTCCTTCCGAGGTGATCATACCCGGGCACAACAGAGATAGTTCACTAAATCTCGATATGTAGGCATCGATATTCGCATTCTGCACAGTGAGGTTCCATAGCTCTTGCTCCATCTTCTGTATCTCACCTCGTGGGCAGTATTCAGCCATTAACATTTCTTTCATCTCCGCCCACGGCATAGAGTTGGCTACAGGGAGTGTCATGGCTTCCACATGTCCGTTCCACCAGGTGAGCGCTTGATCGACAAAAGTGCAGGTCGCGAACTTCACTTTCATCTGCTCAGGACAATCGCATATCTCGAATACCGATTCCACCTTCTCGATCCATCGCTTCAGAGTAATCACTCCTCCAGTGTCGTTAAAAGTTCGTGGTTTGGCGTTGGTGAAGTCCTTGTAGGTACACGTTTTGGTGGGTCCTTGATTCATTCCGTTGTTCGAACTCCCGGCCCCTTGCCCATTGACTCCTCCATTGTTCCCTTGATGAATTTGCGCCATTGCTGCAGTGACCGCAGCAGATACAGCTCCCTGGAACGCGGCTGAGTCAACTTCGGGTGGGGTTGGTCCTGGGTTTCCGCGAGTAGGTCGGAGAGGCATCTTTCTGTCATGAAACGGAAAGATGTTGAGTGTACGTGGTTTCCGTGAGGTTGTGACCCTATTGACTAAGTGCGGGGTACGAACTTAAATACTACTACCATTGAACATACAATCGTAAATTCTCAACACACAGAAATTTGTAATATCATAACAAGGCACGTAAAAGTTTACTAATATTATCCTAAACAGGTTGTTTATTCGCTTGTGGAGGTAACGTAATTTCTTGTCATTTTATTAAACAAACTTTAGGTGCTACTTATTCTAACCATGCAGAGATTATAGCAAATTATAAGACAAGTCATGAATGTATTTGGTTAAGAAATTTAACTCAACACGTTTGCAAGAATTATGGTCTAACTTCTAATAGGGATGTTCCAACCGTACTATATGAAGATAATACAACTTGTATAACTCCATTCAAGTAAGGATTTATCAAAGGAGACATAACCAAGCATATATCACAAAAGTTTTTTTTCACTCATGATCTTCAAAAAGAGTTTAACATCAACATCTAGAAAATTCAATCCAGTAACAACTTTCCTGATTGGTTTAATAAAGCACTTCCTACAGCGAAATTTGAAAAGATGGTATGAAACATTGCTATGCGGTGCTTCAAGAAAATCAAGTAACGTGCTAATCAGGGGGAGTTAGAAACATATTGTACTATTTTCCTTAGCTATGTTTTTCCCACTGGGTTTTCTTAGCAAGGTTTTTAACGAGGCAATTGTTTCTAATATCTATTATTAATCATGTACTCTTTTTCCTTAATAAAGGTTTTTCCCATGAGCTTTTACTGATTAAGGTATTAATGAAGCATGATACAATCGTCATTCAAGGGGAAATGTTATGAATTATTATTTAGTGAATGACTATTGGATTCTCCATATTCCCCCATTACTCTCCATACTTAGTGATCATTATAGCAAACATTATTATGAGTTTTATGAGTGTAGTTATGCACTACTATAATGAGCATTCATATCATACATCACCTTTCATCTTCTTTGTCTAGTATAAATACTAAATATTATGTATTGTAAAGTTTGATGATTTGATCACAAGTATTGGAATAAAAGTTCTATCTACTCTCATGTCTTTCTTTACTCTATAATTTATCTGGTTATTTGATAATATATATATATATATATATATATATATATATATATATATATATATATATATATATATATATATATAGGCGGACGGTTCCCTTGAAATTGAAAAAAAAATAAATAAATAAAGATCTTGAGATTGAACCTAAGCCACATATTTCTCATTTGCCGCTCTAACGCTCAAGCATACCGCTCTAACCCTAAAAAACCCTAAAAATCATAAAAATGCATAAAAAAGTACTTAGAGGTCACAAAACTTTTTTTTAATTTTTTTATGAAAAAATTGCTACTTTTTTTAACAAACTCGCTAAAAAAATCAATTTTTTTTATAAAAAAAATGGTTTTTTTTTTTCAAAAAAAGTTTCAGCGAATCTATAGTAAAAGTAGCGATTTTTTCATAAAAAAAATTCAAAAAAAAGTTTTGTGATCTCTAAGTATTTTTTTTATGCATTTTTTTTATGATTTTTGGGGGTTTTTTTAGGATTTTTTGTTTTCCATAGAACCTAAACATATATATATATATATATATATATATATATATATATATATATATATATATATATATATATATATATACATATATATAGGGGACGGTTCCGTTGAGATTAAAAAAAAAACAGAGATCTTGAGATTGAACCTCAGCCACGTATTTCTTACTTGCCGCTCTAACGCTCCGGCGTACCGGCAGCAGCGGACTATGCCTAATCATAAATGATTATATAGCAGAGAGGTATAATTATATATGATTATACATGTTTGTACATATATGTTTAATCATAAATGATTATGCATATATGTCTCTTCACAGACTGAGTAATCATATATGATTATGACAGTTGGTGGCAGAAAAGGTGGTGGTGACAAAGATAGCGGTGGTATAAGTAACGGAGGTGATAGTGGTGGAGTCAGCTGGTGTCAGAGGTGGTGGTATGAGTGATGGTGGTGGCGGTGGCGGTTATGGTGGTGGGGATGGTGGCGGAGGATAAAGGAATGGACGGCGCTGTGTAATCGTTTATGATTATTCCAGACCTGCCGCGTCGATACGCCAGAAGGTTATTGCGGCATATGTGAAATATGTGGCTGAGGTTGAATCTCGAGATCTCTATTTTATTTTTAATCTCAACAGAACCTATATATATATATATATATATATATATATATATATATATATATATATATATATATATATATATATATATATGAAAACCTATATATTGTTCTTAAGCTTTATCAATCAAAAAGCTTATTGGAAATATACTATAATTAATAAAATACAAAGATGTATAAAAAAGTTATTTGACCGTAAATAATATATAATTAAGAAAACAAAGTGGTATTTGAATTTGAATATGTAAAAAAGAAAATGTTATGAAAAAGTTTCGGTGTTTGGTTGTTAGCGGGGGGAAGAAGGCAAAAGAGGCTTCAAATGGGGCATATTGAAGACAACAGGAGAAGGAGTTTAAACTAAACTCCAAATGCTGAATGCCATATCCTTTCTCCACTTGTTAACTCTATCGTTTGCCTCGATCCTCTCGTGCCATCCATCATTATACAGGGAAAATGACAAAGGTACAAATTTTTTTATTTAATTAAGATACACCACTGAATTTTTTATTCGTTATTCCTTAATAGGTATAAGACCCGTTTATTATACGAGTTAATTTAAAAAAAAATGATTAAATATTTTTTAATATATAATTTTAAAATAAGAAAAAAAGAAACGTATTTATTGCAATTTAATATCATATATATTATATTTAATGTTTTACATATATAAATATATAACTTTAATTTGAAAAATTGAAAAAAAATCAAAAATTAACAAGTAGATAATATTTATTTCAAAAATACTACAAAATAATAAATATCAAAACTAATGAGAGATTGGCATGTGGCAAAAAAAACTTCATTTATTAAAAAGGAATTAAGTAGGATATCATTCAATTTGCTTAATGGTTTAATTGTTGTTTGTGAAAGCCTCTCTAATTGATAAGCATTCAAGACATTTAGTAAGATTAAAAGTTACCTATTAATGGTTAAGGAAGCTTTAATCCTTATTATAATAAAAGAATAGTTATAATCTCCTTTTACATGTGTCATCCTATTAAGCTTCTTAATTAATACATATTTTATTTTTCTTTTGTCATGTGTCATCTATTATGTCTCCTAATTAATGCATGACATATTTTATTTTTCTTTTGTCATGTGTCATCTATTATAATAAAAGAATAGTTATAATCTCCTTTTAAAATTTTCTACTCAAATTACATTAAATTAATAACATTACAATAAAAATTAAAATAAAATTAATACAAATTATAAGGTGATATAATTTCACATATTTATTTAAATTAACGATTATGATTTTATATAACTAAAAAATATCTCTAAATTAATAATTTATTTAAAATAATTGATTAACAATTTTGAATTCTCACTATGAAATTTTAATTAATTTTGTAACAGTGGTTCCCATAGGTTATAAACTAGTTGCTTATAAAAAAAATATGATTAATCCAGTTTTTTATTTAAAAAACAATATGTTGACATGGTAATTATCGTGTTATAAAAATATCTTGAGATGGATAAGAAAAAAAATGTTGAGCAATCTAGTCCTTATAAACGATAATTTTAATAAAAATAACATATTTTTTTGTGAGATGACCACGTGCTCCAGAACATAACATTTCGAAGTGACGGTATTCATTCCGGAGATTGTATTCCAGAGACAAATTATGGACCTTGCATTTCGGATTAAAACCTAAACTTTCGTCTCCTAGGCGACAATTTTGTATATAGTTAATAGTATTTTTATATTTTTTTTCTACTACTATTTATTTTATACATATATGTATAACTTAAGGTGACATTTTGTCAAAGTTTGACGTCAAGTCTAAGCCTTGGAATCATGGTGAGATTTTTAGAACTTTGCTTCTAACTGCTTCAAAAAGAGCTTCTTAGATAGTAAGCACGAAGAAAGCTTTAACAAATGGCATGTTTACCTTCACAACCTTAGGAGAACCAGCCCGTATACTTACACTCACATCAAAACTGATTTGATGGATCGTTCTGAAGCTTATTTTGTGGCTATTGGATGGGTGATATATTTGTTTTCCACTTTTCTATTGTTTCTTTCAAATTGATAGTGATTCTACTTCTAAACCACTTGGTTTGTGTTGCCAAAAAATACAGGTTCTTGCATTCATAGGTTGCTTCTTGCCTGTCATCTTTATAGGTAATGTCTGTCTTAGAAGGGACTACCTAAAAACAATGTTTGTAGCGGTTTCTATGGACGGGAACAACCAGACCCTCCTTATAGCATTTGGTCTAGCCATGGAAAATAATCTCCACCGTTGTACTTGGTTCCTGATGAGGTTAAAAGAAGTACTCAGACAGGGTAGGGAAGTATTGTTCATAACCAATATGGATGATGTCATTAGTACTTGCGTAGATCATGTATTCCCTGATTCTTATCATGGGTATACTTCTAAAAGTGTGTTCAAGTATAAGTGCACAAGAGGCGTCTCTAGGAGAACATTAGAACATCTGTTTTGGATAACATCGAACTCATATACTATGTCTGATTTTGAAGAAAAATTATGTAACATCCCAAAACTCAGGTAAGCTATTTAACCCTTCTATTTTTGTAAGTTGTCAAGATAAGGCCCTTAAGTTGAATATTGGACTTGTGAGTACGCTGGGCGTAATGAGGCGTACGCCGCGCGTACTCACGCGCTTATTTTGGATGCAGACTCGCCTGGGTACGCTGGGCGTACCCAGGGTTACGCTGGGCGTAGTGTGCCCAAATGCAAACCCTAATTATGGCTTGTGCACTATAAAAGGAACGTTAAGTCCTTTACCCCAGCCACCGTACCTCATTGAGTGAACCCTAAGAGAGCAGAAAACCCTTATTAAGCTTGTGTGTGTTCTTAAGCTTGAAGGTGCCTTTTTAAGGTGAAGAAGGAGAAGAGGAAGCCATTGTTGGAGCTAGAAGTTGGAGAGCAAGAGTAGATCTGAGTTCTATAGAGGTTGGAGCTTCTTTTTGAGGTAAAAAGCTCAAAGCTTTCCTTGCCTTTCATGGGTTTTGGTTTATGGACCCATTTTTAGGGTTTTTGGGTTCAAAGGTGGAGACTTTTTGTGCAAAGGGTCTCCATACGCTTAGATCTGGCCTTTCCTAGTGTATTATGTGATGAGAGTTCATAAAAATCCAATCTTGGTCATGGATATTGAGTCATGCATGAGATATGGACGTAATATGGAAAGAGGAAACGTGTTTTGAGTGATAGGTGACCTTTACAGCCATGCAAAGGCTTAAAGGTTTCAACTTTATGGAGTAAGTAACCTTAGAGAAGTCAGATCTGGAATATGAGTTCATGTCTTAACCGTTTAAGACCAAAATCCACAAAGTGGCTGAACTGGGACTTACGATGGGCGTAATCCTAGTACGCGTAGCGTAAGGGGTCGTGCACCCCGATTCTATGAAGGCACCGGGTACGCCCAGCGTACATGTTTGGTACGCGCAACTTAACCCGGAAGGTTGACTTTGGTTGACTTTTAGGGTTGGGTCAACTTTAGGGTATTTGAGCCATGAGAGGGGTAAAATGGTCTTTTACCCTTCTGAGAGTGCTACGAGATGGAATGGGCTAGCCTTGGGAAATGTGTTGATGCCGAGTGTTTATTTCATATGATTAGGCGGAGGCTAGATCCTATTTCATAGAGTTTGAGATTTCCAATTTACCGAGTTACACGAGGTGAGTCTTCTCACTATACGTTACCTATAGTGGTATTTATGTGTTGACCGTAGGGTCTTATGTGCTATGTATGAAATTAGGTGCTATGAATGAGATTATGTGCTCTGTGATATATGTATGTTATATGATTGTATAGACCGGACCGGAGGGTCCAACGATACAGACCGGACCGGAGCGTCCAACGATTCAAACCGGGCCAGAGGGCCCAACGAGCTATGACCGGACCAGAGGGTCCAACGAGCAACGGGACTGGAGGGTCCCGTTGAGACACATCGACCGGAGGGTCGTACTGTAGCCTCGAGTGGCGTATGTGTTGTATGCAGTATTTTGGGGAACTCACTAAGCATTTATGCTTACAGTTGTTGTGTTATGTGTTTCAGGTACTAGCGATGACCGTGGAAAGGCATCGGCGTGATCCGTACACACAGTCAGGAGATTTTATTTGTGATCTTGGGATATGTTTTATTTGATAACTGCTATGGAACATATGTTTTGAGAATGTTTTAAATATAAATTTGGTTGTTGAAAAATGAAAAATTGTTTTGAAAATTTACGTCGTTACAAGTTGGTATCAGATCCTTGGTTTGAAGGACTCGGATGCACCCTCGAGCGTATCTAAACTCAAACTGAGGATTTGAGAAATTTTCAACAATAAAACATTTTTTTCTAAAAGAGCAAGAGGTTTTGAGACAATCAGGGCGGAGCAGTGTGTATGGTCAGCCAGCGCCCGAACGGTGAATCCCCAAAATACCCTTACGTTATGTGGTATGGGATATGATATGATATGTTATGCATGCTAGAGTAGGGCAGGTATTCATATTAGGACTAGAGTGGCCTAATTTATGATGCATTAGCCTAAGAGATTACTGCTGCTATGAGATGCCTTGAGAGTGAGTAGGTAGCAGTGAGGAGCTTATGAGAGGTCTACTGGAGGGTATCCAATGTATAGAGAGAGTAGGGTACTTGTGATCTGGGATCCAAGGAGGAGGACTTGGGGTGAATACTGATTCGATGTGGTCGGTAGTATAGGGCCCGTATTACTGAAGACACCGGATCAGTGAGCAGTCCAAGTAAGAATCCTTAGGATATTGGGGGACAAGTAAGGTTGCGTCATCGAGTGCGAGTATGCTCAAACGAGTCTCTGATGTTTTTATGTTGTATTTCAGAGACACCATGGTTGGGACACGACACACACCTGAGATCAGCAGTGTCAGTGACGAGGAGATTCGTAGGTTGATTCATGAGGAGGTGGTTGTGGCCATACGAGATGAGATACCAGAGATGTTCGGTTCTATCAAGACCACACTAATTGAGACTTTTGATGAGCGGTATGCCACTCTTACTGATGTTGCTGTTGCTGCGGCCACCACAGCCGTCGCAGCTGCTAGGCCACAGGGAGGTGATTCGTTGCTGTATCGGGAGTTCAGCAACACGAAGCCATCAGAGTTCGATGGGACACCGGATCCGATCACTGTGATGAGATGGATTGCAGATGCTGAGGGATGTTTTTACACTTGTTCGTGTCCGGAGCATTTGAGGATACGGTTCGCGTTGAACCAGCTTCGCCTGGGGGCGAAGGACTGGGGGAAGTTTGTATTAGCAGATTTCACCCTAGCTGAGCTTACTGCGGTGACCTGGGAAAGGTTCACCACCATGTTTCGTGATGAGTACGTTCCTCCTGTGGAAAGGGAACGACTGGCTCAGGAGTTTTTGACCCTCAAACAGGGTACTGATTCAGTTACTTTGATTATGCGGAAGTTTCATGAGAGGGCGATGTTTTCCCTGAGCAAGTGTCTACTGAGCAGGCACGCATAAGCCGGTATCTGAGTGTTCTGAGGGGAGATATTCGAGAGTTTGTGGCGAACTCGACTTACCGGATATTTTCCGAACTCCAGGCAAATGTCCGGAAGAGGGAGATCGAGCTAGAGACTAAGGCCAGGGAGGAGGTGGAGTCTCAGGGAAAGGATTAGCGGCCAGCACAGTCTCAGCCGGCAGCCAAGCGGGCAAGGCCCGCTGATTCAAGATCTAGGGGTGCGAAGGGCCGCACTTGTGGGAAGTGCGGCAAGAGTCACGAGGGGACGTGCAGAGCGGGAGTATGTTACAAGTGTGGGAAGGAGGGGAAATCGTGAGGGATTGCCCCAATGGATTTTCGGTTTGCTTCCATTGCAACCAGACCGGCCATCGGAAGGCCGAGTGCCCTCAGCTGCATCAGGGATCAGCGCAGGAATCTGCACCTGCTGCTAGGGCTACCGAGGTTCGACCAGCGAAGTCCAAGGTGTAACGCCCGCGTTTCCAGGCTAGGCATTTTCGTTGATGCAATAGTCTAGGTTAACCCTTGTAACTATCTTGAAGTATTAATGATGAAATATTTGATTATTATGTGAATGATGTGAATTATGTGTTTATTTACTTAATTATTATAATTTAATGAATTAAAAATAAATTAAGCATCAAAATTAAAGTATGAGATAAGCCCGATATCTTTGCATAAAGTCGTAGTGGCCGAAACGAGGTTTCCGAATATATATATATAGAACGCCCAAATCTAACTTCGTATGAGGAAGTTATGAATTTCTAAAGTTTCGACTTTGCGGTATGCAGCCCGAAATAATCGATTTGAGATCGAGCGGTTTATAGCCGAAACAATCTAAACGAGAATCGAAGATCTCGTTGTTAGTAGTAAAACGATAAAAAGTTAGGCGAGAACGGACGTCGGACGAAGAAGTTATGAATTTATAACGAAGTTTTCCTGTCCGGGCCTACTAAAAATAAATAATAAAAATAAGTTCAAAATTAGCCGACGGAGTCTAAACGAAAGTTGTAGAGCGTAGTCTCACCTACGCGTGGATATGAAGAACGTCGAAAATGGAGTTCGTATGATGAAGATATGAATTTTCAAAGTTTTATTAAATAATTAATATTTAAATTTATTTATTATATCCGATATTATCCGAATAGGAGTCACCGGACTTATCCGAAGTACGCCCAGCGTACTGGCGTACGCCCAGCGTACAGCGAAGCATGACATGCCTCGCACTCGAGTTCTTCGGATGACGCATGCAGTGACGATTTCGGAGGCGTACGCCCCGCTTAAGGCTGTACGCCCAGCGTACTGCGAGGCCTCAGCCTCCTATAAATAGGATGCGAGGGTTCCGGGCATTCTTGCTCATTTCTTCTCTTTTTCATGCCGAAGCTCTGCGTGTAAACCCCCGAAGCCATCCTGACACCCCGGATCTCATATCCAAGTTAAGAAGAAAGTTTTACGCTCCCGAGATCCCGAGAAGTGCGATTCCCGAGCCGAAGCTCTGCCCGCGAGGAGTTCGATTTTTGTGGAGATCTTCCAGATCTGCCGAAGAATACTACTTCTACAAGTCGTAGTGCTGTCTGATCATCTTCTGATCAAGTGAGTGTGTAGTTATTTTCTTCTAATGCATAATTATGAAGTATTTTATATAAAATACGTGTTATGTGTATATTTTGTTGTTATATGTGTGAATGTATATTCATTTTCTTCTATCTCGTCGATCTTATTTATTCCCTATGAAATACGTGTTATGTGGGCGTGCCTCATCTATTATGTGGAATATGTATTGAATGAGAATGTTATACGTGTTTTAAACTATGTATAAATATATATATTTTTATCTACTAATATGTTGGGTAGAACATGGGTAGATAGTTGACGTGTGATAAACAAATGAGAGGCCTCGATGTTGTTTTTGATTCAGTCATCTAGCGGAGTTTAGATGATGACCATAGAGTTTTCTAGACAGTCTTGTGTAACGCTAGCAGACTCGCCACCTGTAGGTGTTAATGAACTTGGGTGTTCATTCGTTGTACTCCATCCCCCTCATGGTTGCCTTATTTGACTTATATTGCTGAGGAACCCCCGAAGAATGTGTTGTTGCCCCGATGAAATATTCTTAGACTAGGTCCCTTATGTTAGTTGTCTTAGGGATGTAAAGGGAGAATAACGGGAATGGGTAATTGGGTTATTGTTGGTTGGTGGAAATTAAATATAATTATTTATTGTGGGTTGAAAACCCTATATGCTCACCAGGCTCCCAAGCCTGACCCACTCAGTTTATTTGTATTACAGGTAGTGGCGCAAGGGCATAGGATGGATGAACCATCAAGTTGTTTTGTTTACAAGTCTGTATATGTATATATTTGTTGAACGACTTGTAATGTTATCGTTTATGCTTTATGGTCTATATCCGAACATGACATCCTGAGTTTTGATTATATAATGAAAATACATTTCTTGATGAAATGCTTTGGTAAATATTATTTTATCATACTTTGTTTTTGGGAACAAATTCTGCAACTCTTTCAAATCAAAAGGATTTACTCTGAAATTATTTTAAAAGCATAAATGAAAATCGGTCTTTTCTGGCCTAGATTTTGGGGATGTCACAGTTGGTATCAGAGCGTTAGTTTAAGCGAACTAGGAATTTGTAGGATTTCTAGACTTAAACTTAGAATGCTAAGTGAAATTTTGAGATGTGTGTCTATTATATTTTAGACACAAGCACTAGTTTATTTTAGGAAAATTGCCTAAAATGCTTTTATGTGTTAAATGTTATATGTTGCCATATATGATATTATTTATTCAGATCTATGGTCTGTTGCCGACCGGATCTGGAAACCTTATGTGTGTAGGATTCTAAGCGTACGTCTACGATATTAGAACTAGCATGTAAACGTTTCGGAGTGATAAGGATGTTTTGAATATCTATCATGATTGAGGATCTAATTTTCACCTTATTCGGTGTGTAGATCAAAATGGTGAGAACAAGAAGTGGAGTTGGAAATGTAGATGAAAACAGGAATCAACCACCAATGATTGAACAAATATCTGTCGTAGCAGCAGCACCTGAGCCAATAACCATGGCTGGTGTGCAAATGATGATTCAAACAATGTTGGATCGTCAAATGGAGGAGACTAGGCGGTTGCTTCAACAGAATCGTGAAGAACTGTCAATTCGTGTGGAAGAGCCCGAATTAAATGAAGGGCACTCGGAAGGTGGAAACTTCAGTGGGTCTGTTAGTCAAGCTAACCCACCGATAGTTAGGCAAAACAATCAGGATGGAAGAAATGATGGAATGGGATGCAAGTACAAGGACTTTCTAACTTGCAAACCATCGACCTTCAATGGAAAGGAGGATCCGATTGGAGTTATGGATTGGATCTCAGAAATGGAGTTAGCCTTCATGACTAGTGGCTGTAGAGGCAAGTTGTAGACTATCTATGCAGTGCGTCAGTTCCGAGGTGGAGCCGTTCATTGGTGGAACACTCTAGGGAAGACTTTAAGCCCTAATGAGCCACTGCAATTGTCATGGGCAGAGTTCTTGGTGCAGTTCAAGCGCAAGTTCTGCTAGGCTCAAAATCTGTTGGAATTAGAGAACAAGTTTCTGACATTGACGAAAGGCAGCATGTCAGTTGATGAATACACTAATAACTTTACTGATAAGATGGAGTTTGCTTTGCGCATCGTGCCAGATGAGCTGACAAAGGTTGACCGATACGCAAAAGGACTCCCATGGGAGTACGAGGTGCCGGTACGTCAGGCATATACTCTAGAGGCAACTATCTGGGCTGCCAAGTCTGTTGAGAACATGATTAAGGGGAGAACCACCGACAAGGTTGAGGTTGGTGAGAAGAGAAAGTTTGAGGGAACATCTGGTTCCGGTAAGAAAAGCAAATTTTCGAAATCTGATTCGAAAAAGTTTGGTGGAGGAAAAGGAGGCGAAGCAAAGTGGTGTGATAAGTGTAAGAAAAAGCACTTTGGAAAATGTAGTGAGGATGTAACCTGCTACAAGTGCGGAAAAATTGGGCATTTTTCCAATGAGTGTCCGAACAACAAAAGGATGTGTTTTGGTTGTAATGAAGAGGGACACATTTTGAAAGACTGTCCGAAGAAGAAGGAGGCAGCTAAGCCCAACATTCCACCAAAGCCTAAGGCGAGAGCCTTCCAGATGACACTTGAGGCTGCGAAAGATGACGCTGATGTCGCTTCAGGTACCTTTCTCGTAAACAAATTGTCTACCCAAATTTTATTTGATTCTGGAGCCAACTACTCCTTTATTTCGCATGAGTTTGGTAGAAAACTAGCTTTGCCTATTGATAGACTAGATAATGCTTTATTAGTCGAAGTAGCTAGTGGCAAGTTTGTACCTGTTAGCCATCGTATGAAAAACATCTTAATCGACCTTAATGGGAATAAGTTTCACGAGGAATTATTACCTATCGAACTTAATGGTTTCGACATCGTGTTGGGAATGGATTGGCTTAGCGCCAATGATGCCGAAATTTTATGCAAGAAGAAGATAGTTAAAGTAAACCCGCCTGGGAAAGATTCGTTTATGGTGTATGGGGACAAACGCAGAGTAAATTCTGGAATCATTTCTCTAATGAAAGCCATAAAGTGTTTGACCAAGGGATCTACATCATATTTAGCATTCGTGATCGATGCTAAGAAGGAAAAGAAGGTGATGCAAAGTATTCCAGTGGTGTGTGATTATCCGGAAGTATTTCCCGAAGATCTTCCTGGATTACCGCCTGATCGACAAGTGGAATTTCGTATTAACTTGTTACCAGGAACCACACCAATTGCAAAAGCACCATACCGATTAGCACCAACGGAGATGAAGGAGCTGATGATGCAACTTCAAGAGTTATTGGACAAAGGTTTCATTAGACCTAGTTCATCACCCTGGGGAGCTCCGGTGTTATTCGTGAAGAAGAAAGATGGAAGTATGAGAATGTGCATCGATTACAGAGAGCTGAGCAAGGTAAAAATAAAGAATAGATAAATGTTGCCAAGGATTGATGACCTGTTTGATCAATTGCAAGGTTCGAGCTATTTCTCGAAGATCGATCTAAGGTCAGGATATCATCAGCTAAAAGTAAGAGAGCAAGATATTGAGAAGACTGCATTTAGAACTAGATATGGATACTACGAGTTCTTGGTTATGTCGTTTGGACTAACCAATGCTCTAGCAGCGTTCATGGATTTGATGAATAGGGTTTGTAATCCGTTCCTTGATAAATCTGTGATAGTGTTCATAGATGACATTCTGATTTACTCAAAAAGCCAAGAGGAGCATGGTAGACACTTGGGAGAAGTGTTAGAAGTCTTGGAGAAGGAGAAGTTGTTTGCAAAGTTCTCCAAATGTGATTTTTGGATTCGTGAAGTCCAATTCTTGGGTCACGTGGTCAACCAGGAAGGGATAATGGTTGATCCAGCAAAGATTGAAGTTGTGATGAACTGGGAACAACCGAAAAGTCCCACAGAGATCCGAAGCTTTTTAGGATTAGCCAGATATTACCGAAGGTTTATCCAAGGCTTTTCTTCGATCGCTAGTCCATTAACAGCTTTGACCCACAAAGGAGCTACTTATGCTTAGAGTGATAAGCATAAAGAAGCATTCGAGAAGCTAAAAAAGAGGCTATGTGAGGAACCAATTCTATCTTTACCCGATGGAGTTGAAGACTTTGCTGTTTATAGCGATGCATCTGGGGTTGGATTGGGTTGTGTTTTGACCCAAAGAGAAAAGGTGATAGCATATGCGTCTCGACAACTGAAGGAGCATGAAAAGAATTACCCGACTCATGATTTGGAGTTGGCAGCGGTAGTTTTCGCTCTAAAAATATGGAGGCATTACCTCTATGGCACGAAGTGCAAACTTTTTACTGATCATAAGAGTCTCCAATATCTCTTTAGTCAGAAAGAATTGAATATGAGGCAACGACGCTGGCTAGAATTACTTAAGGACTACGACTGTGAGATACTTTACCACCCCGGTAAAGCCAATGTTGTTGCTGATGCTCTCAGTCGGAAAGTGAATGTTGAGAGAAAAAGGCCATGAGCGTTGAGAATAGAAGTTGTCTTGACAATTGTGGAAAGTATGAAGAAAGCTCAAGAGGAAGCTTCTGAGAAGAATGACCGAAAGGAGGAACGTTTGGGAAAAATGTTGGTGTTTGGTACAAACGGTCATGCACTGAAGGTATTCCAAGATCGTAATTGGGTACCTAAGTCAGGAGGAATAAGAGATCTTCTAATTGAAGAAGCTCACAAAACCATGTACTCAATTCATCCTGGTAGCACTAAAATGTATAAGGACCTGAAACCCTACTACTGGTGGCCGACAATGAAGCTTGATGTTGCAAAGTATGTGGCCGAGTGTGTGACTTGTGCAAGAGTCAAGACACAATATCAGAAACCATATAGGAGTTTAGAGCCTTTACCCGTGCCTATGGGTAAATGGGAAGACATTGCTATGGATTTTTTCACTAAACTACCCCGAACAAAGAATGGTCACGACATGATTTGGGTGGTCGTTGATCGATTCACTAAGAGTGCGCATTTCATAGCAGCCAAGGAGAAATGGTCTATAGATAAGCTTGACAATTCTTATGTGAAGGAAATTGTGAGGCTTCACGGTGTCCCGTTAACGATTGTGTCAGATCGCGACAGCCGTTTCACCTCAAGGTTTTGGAAAAGTCTACAAGAGGAAATGGGTACCAAATTATGTTTAAGTACAACTTACCATCCACAGACTGATGGTGAGAGCGAAAGAACGATACAAACACTTGAAGATATGCTGAGAGCATGTACCCTGGAATTCCTAGGTAACTGGGATGAACATTTACCTTTTCTAGAATTTTCCTACAATAATAGTTTCCACTCGAGCATAAAGATGGCACCTTATCAAGCTTTGTACAGACAAAAGTGTCGTACGCCGTCTTGTTGGGTTGAGGCTGGCGAAAAGTAGTTTATGGGACCCGAGACGGTCCATCAGACTGCTGAGATGTTGAAAGTGATCAGGGAAAGAATGTTAGCAGCTCAAGATCGTCAAAAGAGCTATGTTGACAAGAAGCGAAGGCCGATGACTTTTGAAGTTAGAGATTCGGTTTTGCTTAAAGTCCCGCCGTGGAAGGGACTTATAAGATTTGGTAAAACGGGAAAGTTAATTCCAAGGTTTATTGGACCGTTTAAAGTTCTTCAGAGGATTGGGAACCAAGCTTACAAGCTAGAACTACCAGAAGAACTGAGGGGTATTCATAACACTTTTCATGTGTGTTATTTTAGGAAGTTCACGGGAGAAGTTCCTGACATAATTCCAATTTCTGAATTGAGAATTGATGAAAAAAGAGGTTAATTGAAGAACCGGAGGCAATTGTTGACCGAAAGACTAAGAAGCTTCGACGCAAGATGGTCGAATTAGTGTTTGTTCGTTGGAAACATTCGAATGGGTCAAATCTCACCTGGGAAACAGAGAGTGACATGTTGAGTCGCTATCTGCATTTGTTTGTTGATGTGTGATTCCGGGGACGGAATCATCCTAAGGGGGAGAGAATTGTAACGCCCGCGTTTCCAGGCTAGGCATTTTTGTTGATGTAATAGTCTAGGTTAACCCTTGTAACTCTTTTGAAGTATTAATGATGAAATATTTGAGTATTATGTGAATGATGTGAATTATGTGTTTATTTACTTAATTATTATAATTTAATGAATTAAGAATAAATTAAGCGTCAAAATTAAAGTATGAGATAAGCCCGATATCTTTGCATAAAGTCGTAGTGGCCGAAACGAGGTTTCCGAATATATATATATAGAACGCCCAAATCTAACTTCGTATGAGGAAGTTATGAATTTCTAAAGTTTCGACTTTGCGGTATGCAGCCCGAAATAATCGATTTAAGATCGAGCGGTTTATAGCCGAAACAATCTAAACGAGAATCGAAGATCTCGTTGTTAGTAGTAAAACGATAAAAAGTTAGGTGAGAACGGACGTCGGACGAAGAAGTTATGAATTTATAACGAAGTTTTCCTGTCCGGGCCTACAAAAAAATAAATAATAAAAATAAGTTCAAAATTAGCTGACGGAGTCTAAACGAAAGTTGTAGAGCGTAGTCTCACCTACGCGTGGATATAAAGAACGTCGAAAATGGAGTTCGTATGATGAAGATATGAATTTTCAAAGTTTTATTAAATAATTAATATTTAAATTTATTTATTATATCCGATATTATCCGAATAGGAGTCACCGGACTTATCCGAAGTACGCCCAGCGTACTGGCGTACGCCCACCGTACAGCGAAGCATGACATGCCTCGCACTCGAGTTCTTCGGATGACGCATGCAGTGACGATTTCGGAGGCGTACGCCCCGCTTAAGGCTGTACGCCCAGCGTACTGCGAGGCCTCAGCCTCCTATAAATAGGATGCGAGGGTTCCGGGCATTCTTGCTCATTTCTTCTCTTTTTCGTGCCGAAGCTCTGCGTGTAAACCCCCGAAGCCATCCTGACACCCCGGATCTCATATCCAAGTTAAGAAGAAAGTTTTACGCTCCCGAGATCCCGAGAAGTGCGATTCCCGAGCCGAAGCTCTGCCCGCGAGGAGTTCGATTTTTGTGGAGATCTTCCAGATCTGCCGAAGAATACTACTTCTACAAGCCGTAGTGCTGTCTGATCATCTTCTGATCAAGTGAGTGTGTAGTTACTTTCTTCTAACGCATAATTATGAAGTATTTTATATAAAATACGTGTTATGTGTATATTTTGTTGTTATATGTGTGAATGTATATTCACTTTCTTCTATCTCATAGATCTGATTTATTCTCTATGAAATACGTGTTATGTGGGTGTGCCTCATCTATTATGTGGAATATGTATTGAATGAGAATGCTATACAGGTTTTAAACTATGTATTAAAATATATATTTTTATCTACTAATATGTTGGGTAGAACATTGGTAGATAGTTGACGTGTGATAAACAGATGAGAGGCCTCGATGTTGTTTTTGATTCAGTCATCTAGCGGAGTTTAGATGATGACCATAGACTTTTCTAGACAGTCCTGTGGAACGCTAGCAGGCTCGCCACCTGTAGGTGTTAATGAACTTGGGTGTTCATTCGATGTACTCCATCCCCCTCATGGTTGCCTTATTTGACTTATATTGCTGAGGAACCCCCGAAGAATGTGTTGTTGCCCCGATGAAATATTCTTAGACTAGGTCCCTTATGTTAGTTGTCTTAGGGATGTAAAGTGAGAATAACGGGAATGGATAATTGGGTTATTGTTGGTTGGTGGAAATTAAATATAATTATTTATTGTGGGTTGAAAACCCTATATGCTCACCAGGCTCCCAAGCCTGACCCACTCAGTTTATTTGTATTACAGGTAGTGGCGCAAGGGCATAGGATGGATGAACCATCAAGTTGTTTTGTTTACAAGTCTGTATATGTATATATTTGTTGAACGACTTGTAATGTTATCGTTTATGCTTTATGGTCTATATCCGAACATGACATCCTGAGTTTTGATTATATAATGAAAATACATTTCTTGATGAAATGCTTTGGTAAATATTATTTTATCATACTTTGTTTTTGGGAACAAATTTCGCAACTCTTTCAAATCAAAAGGATTTACTCTGAAATTATTTTAAAAACATAAATGAAAATCGGTCTTTTCTGGCCGAGATTTTGGGGATGTCATACAAGGCGCCGAAGGCTCGCGGGAGAGCCTTCCGGTCTACAGTGGAGAAGGTCCACGCAACACCTGACATTGTGGATGGGATGTATTCTTCCCTCTATTTATTTTGAGTCTGAGATATTATGCTTATATTATGATATGCGTACGTACTTTTCTTGTGAATTATGTGCCTGCCTTGGTGCTATTTGACTCGGAAGCGAGTCGATCTTTTGTGTCGTTAGCTTTTAGTCGTCATATCAGTATTTGTCGAGAGGCATTGAGTCGACCTCTGCGAGTTTCTATAGATAACGAGCAAGCAGTGTATGCCACGGAGGTCATTCGAGGATGTAGACTTGAGATCTTCGGTGTGGGGTTCCTGATTGATCTAGTCCCGATTGCAATGGGGGACGTATGTGTCATAGTGGGTATGGATTGGTTGAGCCAATTTGGAGATATTATAGACTGCGAGCGTCAGTTGGTGACGATACGAGACCCTAGTGGGGGAGTACTTACGGTGTACGGAAAGGGTACCCGTCCTGAGTCAGTATTTTGTTCGGCTGCTAGGGCGAGGCAGAGTCTACAGCAGGGTTGTAGTGGGTTTGTGGCCTATATGATGGACACGCGAGTGGCCTGTAGGCGGCCAAGTTCGATTGATGAGGTCCTGATAGTGTGCGAGTTCCCGGATGTCTTTCCCGAGGAATTGCATGGTGTGCCTCCCGAGAGGCAAGTAGAGTTCCGTATCGACTTGGTTCCGGGGTCAGCACCTATTGCCAACGCGCCCTACCGCCTTGCGCCACCAGAGATGTAGGAGTTATCCTTGCAGCTTCAGGAGCTGCTAGGGAAGGGGTTTATTAGACCGAGTAGCTCACCTTGGGGAGCGTCGATCCTTTTTGTCAAGAAAAAGGATGGTTCACGCCGGATGTGCATTGATTACCGGGAGTTGAACAAGTTGACGGTCAAGAACCGTTATCCGTTACCGAGGATCGACGATCTGTTTGATCAGTTGCAGGGAGCGTCTTGGTTCTCCAAGATAGACTTGAGGTCAGGATATCACCAGATGAGGGTCCGGGATGAAGATATCCATAAGACGGCGTTTAGAACCCGTTATGGGCGTTATGAGTTCGTGGTGATGCCTTTTGGGCTCACCAATGCACCGGCAGCGTCCATGGATCTCATGAACAGGGTGTGCCGGCCGATGCTGGATCGGTCGGTGATCGTGTTCATTGATGATATTTTGGTGTACTCGAGATCTAGAGAGCAGCACGAGGAGCATCTGAGGGAGACTCTCGGGGTATTGAGGTCGGAGAGGCTATTCGCCAAATTCGACAAGTGCGATTTTTGGTTACGAGAGGTCTAGTTCTTGGGGCACCTCGTTAACCAGGATGGGATATTGGTCGATCCGGCCAAGATTGAGGCGGTTATGAGCTGGGAGGTGCCGAGATCACCCACCGATAGAAGTTTCCTAGGTTTGGCCGGCTATTATAGGAGATTTATCCGGGATTTCTCCAAGATCGTCGTGTCTCGCACCAAGTTGACCCGGAAGGGTGCTGCCTTTTCATGGGGTCCGGAGTAGCAGACCTCGTTTGAGACACTTCGTCAGAGATTGTGCGAAGCCCAGGTACTAGCACTCCCATAAGGGATGGAGGATTTTGTGGTGTATTGTGACGCATGGATATCGGGGATGGGTTCAGTACTGATGCAGAGGGGGCATGTGATAGCATATGCGTCGAGGCAGCTGAAGCCTCATGAGACGAGATATCCAACCCACGATTTGGAGTTGGGGGCGGTGGTGTTCGCCCTCAATATCTAGCGTCACTATTTGTATGGGGTTTAGTGTACCATCTACACGGACTACAAGAGTTTGAAGTATTTGATGGACCAGCCCAATCTGAACATGCGCCAGCGAAGATGGTTGGACGTGGTAAAGGATTACGATTGTGAGATCATGTACCACCCAAGCAAGGAAAATTTCGTAGCTGATGACCTGAGCCGTAGTGTGGAGAGCGCCCCGATTTGGGATATTTGTATGTGGTTAATAGTGATGACACCGGTGTTGGACACCATTTGGGAGGCCCAGGCAGAGGCCGTGAGACCAGAGAACCGTAAGAGGGAGCGGATGATTGGGCAGGTGCCGGAGTTCATTACTGATAGTCGCGAGATGATGACCTTTCAGGGTCGGATTTGTGTGCCGTATGCAGGAGGAGCACATGCCACCTTGATGGAGGAGGCGCATAAGTCGAGATTTTCAATCCATCCCGGGGCCACTAAGATGTACTTTGATTTGAAGAAGGATTATTGGTGTCCATGTATGAAGAGGGATGTAGCATGGTTTGTTGAGAGGTGCTTAACCTGCCGAAGGGTTAAGGCTGAGCACCAGCGACCGCATGGCTTGTTGCAGCCACTTGAGGTTCCCCAATGGAAGTGGGAACAGATCTCTATGGATTTCATCACCAAGTTGTCGAGGACCGCGAGGGGTGTCGACGCAATTTGGGTGATCGTCGACTGACTGACGAAGAGCGCTCACTTTCTTGCTATCAGTGAGAGCTCTTCTACTGAGAAGCTGGCAGAGTTGTACGTGAGGGAAGTGGTATTGCGACATAGAGTGCCGATCTCGATTGTATCAGATCGGGATGTACGTTTTACTTCTAGTTTTTGGAAGAAGTTGCACGAGGAGTTGGGCACGAGGCTGCATTTCAGTACCGCTTACCATCCCCAGATGGACGGACAGAGTGAGCGGACGATTCAGACGCTCGAAGATATGCTCCGGGCATGTGTGTTGGACTTCGGAGGGAGTTGGGACACGTATCTGCCTCTGGCTGAGTTTTCCTATAACAACAGCCACCATTCGAGCATTGGTATGCCTCCCTTTGAGCTGTTGTATGGGATGAGGTGTCGGACTCCCATTTGTTTGGGAGAAGTAGGGCAGTGAGTGATGGGCAGCACTGAGATAGTGCTCCAAACGATAGAGCAGATACAACAGGTTAGACAGAGATTGCTGACGGCCCAGAGTCGTCAGAAGAGTCACGCGGATAGGCGTCGATCAAAGCTCGAGTTTCAGGTCGGGGATCTTGTACTCTTGAAAGTGTCTCCTTGGAAGGGAGTGATTAGTTTCAGGAGGAGGGGCAAGTTGGGGCCCTGGTATATTGGGTCGTTTAGGGTGATCGCGAGGGTGGGCAGAGTAGCATATCGCTTGGAGCTACCTGCGGAGTTGGACCACATTCATGATACCTTCCACGTCTCGCAGCTAAGGAAGTGTATAGCCGACGAGTCGGCAGTGGTACCATTGGAGGATATCTAGGTGGACGCGAGTCTGAATTATATCGAGAGGCCAATCGCAATCTTGGATCGGAAGATCAAGGTTCTGAGAAACAAGGAGGTGCACTTAGTTCTGGTTCAGTGGCAGCATCGGAGAGGGTCCGAGCTGACTTGGGAGCCGGAGTCGGAGATGCGGGAGAAGCATCCGGAGTTGTTTTTGACATGAGACTTCGAGGGCGAAGTCTGGTTCTAGTGGGGGAGAATTGTAACATCCCGAAACTCAATTAAGCTATTTAACCCTTCTATTTTTGTAAGTTGTCAAGATAAGACCCTTAAGTTAAATATTGGACTTGTGAGTACGCTGGACGTAATGAGGCGTACGCCGCGCGTACTCACGCGCTTATTTTGGACGCGGACTCGCTTGGGTATGCTGGGCGTACACAGGGTTACGCTGGGCGTAGTGTGCCCAGATGCAAACCCTAATTATGGCGTTTGCACTATAAAAGGAACGTTAAGTCCTTTACCCCAGCCACCACACCTCATTGAGTGAACCCTAAGAAAGCAGAAAACCCGTATTAAGCTTGTGTGTTTGTTCTTAAGCTTGAAGGTGCCTTTTTAAAGTGAAGAAGGAGAAGAGGAAGCCATTGTTGGAACTAGAAGTTGGAGAGAAAGAGTAGATCCGAGTTCTATAGAGTTTGGAGCTTCTTTTTGAGGTAAAAAGCTCAAAGCTTTCCTTGCCTTTCATGGGTTTAGCTTTATGGACCCATTTTTAGGGTTTTTGGTTCAAAGGTGGAGACATTTTGTGCAAAGGGTCTCCATAATCTTAGATCTAGCCTTTCCTAGTGTATTATGTGATGAGAGTTCATAAAAATCCAATCTTGGTCGTGGATATTGAGTCATGCATGAGATATGGACTTAATATGGAAAGAGGAAAGGTGTTTTGAGTGATAGGTGACCTTTACAGCCATGCAAAGGCTTAAAGGTTTCAACTTTATGGAGTAAGTAACCTTAGAGAAGTCAGATCTGGAATATGAGTTCATGTCTTAACCGTTTAAGACCAAAATCCACAAAGTGGCTGAACTGGGACTTACGATGGGCGTAATCCCAGTACGTGCAACGTAAGGGGTCGCGCACCCCGATTCTGTGAAGGAACCGGGTACGCCCAGCGTACATGTTTGGTATGTGCGGCGTAACCTGGAGGGTTGACTTTTGTTGACTATTAGGGTTGGGTCAACTTTAGGATATTTGAGCCATGAGAGGGGTAAAATGGTCTTTTACCCTTCTGAGAGTGCTAAGAGAGGGAATGGGCTAGCCTTGGGAAATGTGTTGATGCCGAGTGTTTATTTCATATGATTAGGCGGAGGCTAGATCCTATTTCACAGAGTCTGAGATTTCCGAGTAACCGAGTTACACGAGGTGATTCTTCTCGCTATACGTTACCTACAGTGGTATTTATGTGTTGACTGGAGGGTCTTATGTGCTACGTATGAGATTATGTGTTATGAATGATATTATGTGCTATGTGATATATGTCACACCCCCAAACCTGAACGGCGGAAACGTTCGGGGGCGGATGACTTCATGTGGTAACGTAACAAATGAATACATAGTAAAGAAAGCAATACAACCATCATATATATAATTGAAAGTTTACATTTGTCATAAGTTACATGTTCAAAACCCAATTACAATATGATGTCAAAATATGAGATTAAACTGGCGCCGCAGCATCCCTTCATCAAAAGCGAAATGAATACCTGAAATTACTGATTTCTTGGGACATACAAGTAATTTTGAAAGAGTAGATCAGCATTTAAGCTGGTGAATTTCATAAGTATTTAAGTGAGAATGTTTGAATGAAATGAAATGTTTTATCTTTGTTTGTTTGTGTTTGGAAAAATCCTATATTTTCTACTAGTATAAAAGTAGCCTTCACTCAAGACCAATGTTTGTTTCCAAAATGTATGTAAATGTAAAATAACCAATGAGTTTGAAAACCTTGTAAATCAATTCATTTTTAATACCCCTTGTGAGTTTTATAACCATACTATTGACTCTGAATGCCTATACACAACGTTCTTCAGGCGTTGGAATGTTTTGACGTTTGTCACCCCAAACGGTGGACTGCAGCTAACAGTCAGGGCGCGGGTTGTCAAGCCCGTATAGATCTATACACAAACACCATGCTCCCCCTCCAAGGGATTCTGGTATATAATACAGGACTTGAAATGTGTACTCGAACGTACATGAAGTTAGTGTCTCACAAAACCGTGGTATAAAAACAGATCTACTTGTTAAAATGTTACGTTTGTTCTTGTATACGAAAGTAAACTTCTTGAAATATATGTTTCTAGTACATAAGAGTTAGAAATCTGTTCGTAGACTATACCTATTATAGTTTTCGAAAAGTGTGTCTTGTTTGTTTAGAAATACCTAGAAAAAGAATCACTTGTTTATGAAAGCATAGATTTTTGGTGTAGAGTCTAAGATAGAAAAGAATAATCTAAGAACAGTTTAGTTTTATACAGGCATTACAACAACTTTATATTTTAAAAGATCGAATGCTATTGTAACATATGTTATATATATATATATATATAAAAGTTCCTTAAAGGTTTATAAATCGCATGTGATTTGAATATATAGCAGTATATAAAAGAGTTTCTTTATGTAACACACGATAATACTCGTGTGTTTTACTTGTAATCCCCCCCCTTGAAAGCATATAAAAGTATTTAGAATAATTAAAACGGTTGATTAAGGGGTATGAAACTCACTTGAAAGTTTTGGAGATAGCGAGATGGAAAACCGGGCAGAGTTTCGTCTCGGGAAACGGATTTTCCTCGGGATTCTTGGGAATCTCGGGAGTAAAATCGACCTTCGGGACTTGAGCCAAAAAGACCAGAGCTTCGGGTTTGAACGGACACGGAAAACGAGGCAAAGTTGAGAGAGAGAGAGAAGAGAAATGAACCCTTTCTTTGGAAACCCTCGCATCCTATTTATAGTAAGGCTGGTCTGCCTCGGTACGCGGGGCGTACGCTCGTACGCAGCGCGTACGCGTACGTCATGCATGACCGAAGCCTTGACTACCTCGGTTCGGATGGGACGGGTTGCTGGGTACGCGGGTCGGATGGGACGGCGGGTCGGACGGGTCGGGGCTTCGGACGGGTCGGACGGGTCGGTTTCTTCGGATAGCGCGACGTGGACGATTAGAGGCCAATCCTCTCGGTTACGCGGGGCGTACAGGGGTACACAGCGCGTACATCAGATGAGGACTCTGACTCCCCTTCAGATAATATCCGAACTTTGAATAAAATAAATAATTAATTTATTTAATTAACTTCAAAAATTCATATCTTCTTCATACGAACTCCGTTTTCGATGGTCTTTATATCCTCGCGTAGGTGAGACTACGCTCTACAACCTTCGTTTAGACTCCGTCGGCAAATTCCGAAATTATTTTTTTATTATTTATTAAAAATCCATCGTGTTTAAGGAATTTCTTTGAAAATTCATAACTTCTTTATCTGATGTCGGTTTTTGCCAGACTTTTTACCGCTGGAATACCATTGTCGAGACCCTCGATTCTCGTTTAGGTCAATCCGGCCAAAAGTCGCTCGATCTCCGATTTGAGTTTTTAGCTGTCTGTTGCTAAGCCGAACTTGGAAAAATCATAACTTCGCTATATGAAGTCGGATTTGGGCGTTCTTTTCACGTACGATCATGGTTCAAAGACATTTAATCATAGAAGGAAATTAAATAGAACTTATTTGTACATTTTATTATGAAAGTAAATTTTTATTATTCAGAAGTGGTTACAATACTTGGCCCATTTTGGTCGTTACAAAGAGTTGAAATATCGGGTTGTCACATCATCCCCCCGTTAGAGAGAATTTCGTCCCGAAATTTTAAAGTAGTAAAGATACTAGTGAACATGAATGAGATGAGGGTACTTTTGTTTCATCTGATCTTCGCGTTCCCATGTGAATTCGGGTCCCCGCTTGGCGTTCCAGCGAACCTTCACGATGGGTATGCGACTTTGTTTTGTTTGTTTGACCTCTCGGTCCATGATTTCTACTGTTTCTTCCACAAAGTTGAGGCTCTCGTTGATCTCGATCTCGTCGAGTGGAATAACAAGAGTCTCATCGGACAAACACTTTTTCAAGTTTGAGACGTGGAAGGTTGGATGGATGTTACTAAGTTCGCGCGGTAGGTTAAGCTTGTAAGCCACAGGGCCGATTCTGGCAAGAATCTCAAAAGGCCCTATGTATCTTGGATTTAGTTTCCCACGCTTTCCAAATCGTATTAAACCCTTCCACGGTGAGACCTTTAATAAGACGTGGTCTCCAACCTGGAATTCCAAAGGTTTCCTCCTTTGGTCAGCGTAGCTTTTCTGTCGGTCTCTTGAGGCTTTCAATCGTTCACGAATCTGAACGATCTTCTCTGTTGTTTCACGTATGATCTCCGGACCTGTGAGAGTGCTTTCAGGAACTCTCCCTCTAGCTAACTGGGTATCGCCAACTTCAGTCCAGCACAGAGGGGATCTGCACTTTCGACCATAGAGGGCTTCAAACGGAGCAGCCTTTATGCTTGTATGATAACTATTGTTGTATGAAAATTCGACAAGGGGTAAATGAATATCCCATGCCTTTCCAAAGTCAATCACGCAGGCTCTCATCATGTCTTCTAAAGTTTGTATTGTTCTCTCACTTTGTCCGTCTGTCTGTGGGTGGTAGGTTGTACTCATGTCTAGCCTAGTTCCCAGGGAACTTTGTAGTGACTGCCAGAATCTTGAAGTGAATCTACTATCTCGATCGGAGATAATGGATATCGGAACACCATGCAGTCGCACTACTTCCCTTAAGTAAGTTCTTGTAAGCTTCTCCATTTTGTCAGTTTCCTTGATGGGTAGGAAATGTGCGGATTTGGTCAATCTGTCGACAATGACCCATATGGTATCGAGTCCACTTGTCGTCTTGGGTAACTTGGTTATGAAGTCCATAGTAATCCGCTCCCATTTCCATTCCGGTATCTCTGGTTGTTGTAGTAGTCCTGACGGTTTCTGATACTCGACCTTAACCTTAGCGCAAGTAAGACATTTACTCACGAAGGTAGCAATTTCTGCTTTCATGTTAGGCCACCAGTACAGTTTCTTAAGATCCAGATACATTTTATCTGAACCCGGGTGAACGGAATATCTTGAGTTGTGAGCCTCGGTCATGACTACGTTTCTGAAACCACCATGATTTGGGGTCCATATTCGGTCCATGAGATAGTAGGCTCCGCCACCCTTGACTTCTAAATTCTTCTCCATTCCTCGCAGGGATTCACCCGCCACATTTTCAGGTTGCAAGGCTTCCATTTGTGCTTCCTTAATTTGTGTGGATAAGTGGGAATGGATAGTCATGGTCAGAGATTTGACCCTCCGACCAGTGTATTCCTTTCGACTGAGGGCGTCGGCTACTACGTTGGCCTTGCCAAGATGATAACGAATTTCGCATTCGTAGTCATTCAGTAACTCAACCCATCGTCGTTGTCGCATGTTGAGTTCCTTCTGATCGAAAATGTGTTGAAGGCTCTTGTGATCGGTGAATATAGTACTCTTTGTTCCGTATAAGTAGTGCCTCCAGATCTTCAGAGCAAATACCACTGCTCCTAACTCGAGGTCGTGTGTCGTATAGTTCACTTCGTGTGTCTTAAGCTGTCGGGAGGCATAAGCGATAACCTTCCCTCTCTGCATAAGAACACAACCAAGTCCTTGATTTGAAGCATCGCAATGCACTACGAAGTCTTCTATCCCTTCGGGGAGGGATAGTATCAGTGCGGTGCACAAGGCCTGCTTTAGTGTCTGGAATGCCTTCTCTTGTTTCGCTTCCCAGTCAAAGGCCACACCTTTCTGGGTTAATGAAGTAAGAGGTTTCGCAATGCTCGAAAAGTTCTTTATGAATCTGCGATAGTAGCCAGCTAGACCTAGAAATTGACGAATTTCTGTAGGTGTCTTTGGTGCCGACCAGTTCTCAATAGCCTTAATTTTGGAGGGGTCCACGTGTATACCTTTCTCGCTAACAACGTGACCTAAAAATTCGACTCGTCGAATCCAAAATTCGCATTTAGAGAACTTCGCATAGAGTTTCTCCGTTCGTAGTGTTTCTAGGACTTTTCGTAGGTGTTGACTATGCTCTTCCTCACTTCGAGAGTAGATAAGTATATCATCGATAAAGACGATGACGAACTGATCCAAGTAAGGGCGGCATACCCTATTCATTAGGTTCATAAATACTGCTGGTGCATTGGTTAATCCGAACGGCATCACCACGAATTCATAGTGTCCATAACGAGTTCGGAAAGCTGTCTTTGGAATGTCCCCCTCTAGAACTCGTAATTGGTGATATCTGGATCGCAGGTCTATTTTGGAGAAGTAGTTCGCCCCTTGAAGTTGATCGAATAGGTCGTCAATACGGGGTAGAGGATAGCGGTTCTTGACAGTAAGTTTGTTCAGCTCTCTGTAGTCGATGCACATACGGAACGATCCGTCTTTCTTCTTTACAAACAAGACCGGTGCTCCCCAAGGTGAGAAACTTGGTCTTATGAATCCTTTGTGAAGGAGTTCATTAAGTTGACTGGAAAGTTCCTGCATCTCTGCTGGTGCAAGACGATAAGGCGACTTTGCTACTGGGGTAGCTCCTGGAATTAAGTCGATTCTGAACTCGACTTGGCGTTGCGGTGGTAATCCTGGTAGTTCTTCTGGAAAGATATCGGGAAAGTCGCGTACTACCGAGATGCTCTTGATGCCCTTCAGTTCTTGACTTGTATCGACGATGTGCGCTAGGAATGCTCGACAATCCTTCCGCAAGCACTTTCGAGCTTGGATGCACGAAATGATGTGAAGGTTTGCACTAGATTTGTCGCCGTAGATAACTAATGTTTCGTTGTTAGGGAGGTTAAGACGGACTGCTTTCTCAAAGCACATGATGTCGGCGCGAAGAAGACTCAACCAATCCATGCCGACTATGACGTCGAAACTTTTAATTTGAACCGGCATGAGATTGATTGGGAAAGAATGGCCGTCTAATGTTAACGTACAGCCCATGTATATGCAATTTGTGTTTTCGGTTTTTCCATTGGCCATCTCTACAGTGAATGATTTTTCTAACTTGCTAGGTTTAGGTTTAAGTAAATGAATAAAGTTTTGACTCACGAAGCTTCTCTCCGCTCCACTATCGAATAATATGCATGCGTATGAATTATCGAGAAGGAACGTACCAGCAACTATAGTTGGGTAAGCTACAGCTTCGACGTGGCCTATTGCCAAAACTCGTCCCACACCTCCGGTGCCTGCTGCCTTAGGACAGTTTCTCTTGTAGTGGCCCACCTCGCCACAACCGTAGCAAGTCTGCCCTACACCCGCACCGGGAACTTGAGTGATCGGCTTTGCGGGTTCCTTGCAGAAACGGGTTGTGTGTCCTTTCCTGCTGCAGTTGGCGCACTGCATATCTCGACAAGGTCCATGGTGGTGGTAATTGCATTTGGTGCATTTTGGAAGGTTGCCTATATAGGGCTTTGTTGGGTAGGTATTTGTAGGGGCTGTAGCAGGTACAATGGCAGCATTTACTGACACCAGTTGTTTCTTTGCGGATTCTTGGGAAGACCCACCCTTCCCTTTAATCCATGCTCTCTTCCTGCCATTGTTGTTGTTGTTGTTGTTGTTGTAGGTGTTGTTGTTGTTGTTGTTGTAGTTGTTGTTGTTGTTGTTTCCTTTCTGTGGTGCTGGTGCAGAAGTGGTTGAGTTCTGATGACCTCCGTAGTCGATCAGAGATTGTGCCAGTTCCTTAGCACTTTCAAAGGTGTCAGGTTTAGAAGCTAACACGCTTGATCGCATTTGGGGCGTCAGTCCCCAGATGTACCTTTCTATTTTCTTGCTCTCGGGAGCAATCATATATGGGCAAAGGATTGCCAGTTCGCAGAATCTGTTGGTATAAGTAGCGATGTCGGTACCCACCATTCCGAGAGTCCATAGCTCGTGTTCAAGATTTTGAATCTCTCCCCGTGGGCAGTATTCTCTCATCATCATGGCCTTCAAGCTCTCCCAGCTTATGGAGTTTGCCACGATTAGGGTAAGTACTTTAACGTGGCCGTTCCACCAAGTTAAAGCTTTATCGAGAAGGGTGAAGGTTGCAAATTTGACTTTGCTGTGCTCGGGACAGGAGCATATTTCAAAGACTGCCTCCGTCCTTTCAATCCACTGCCTCAGGGCCATCACACCACCAGTACCATAAAACATCCGGGGCTTGGCATTAGTGAAGTCCTTATAGGTGCATTCTCGAGGTGGTCCATGACTCTCGCCATGGTAGGATGGGTGTGTGCCAGATCCCGAGCCATTAGCACTTGAGTTATTGATCTGTGACATGGCAGCTGCCACCGCTGCGGTGACTGCTGCTTGAAACATTACAACATCAAATTGGGGTGGTGGAGGTGGTGGTGATATAGGTGCTTCCTCACCGTTGTTTCGCCTTGGATTCCTACGCGGAGGCATCCTTCAACTATAGATTGAAAAGACAAGGATAAGAATTTCATAGAATGGAAAATGTATGTGTCTCATGAACTAAATCGCTATAGTTCAACAACAGATGATAGTATGAGTCTTAAAATAGAAGAATGAAAGTTATTTGTAAGACTGAAGGTATGAAACAAGTATTTGGGTTCACAAAGACCATTCAAGGTTCGAACGAAATACTCAACATAGTAGTAATAGTGCCACTTATATTAATATAAAAGTTGTTACAACGATCATGAAAATTTGACCCCTATAAGGGTCTCCGATTACAAAGTTCGAGAAATTTAAAGACTTTTAGCCGAGGTCCTAAGCTATAACAAAATTTGAGTCCTTGACAAGAACTACTTGCGTCGAAGGTTGTGCTTGGAGCTTGACTCCGTATCTGATTGCTTTGACTCCATTAGACGCCTCTCGAAAGCGACTTGTTGTTCCCTTAGTTCGGCGAGGGCTGCAATCATTTGCGCTTGAAACGCTTCGGTTTGGAATTGAGCGTTGTCTTGCATCTTGTCCAGCCTACGGATGTCAGAAGTGTGAACCTGCACTTCCACGTTGATATCCTGGAGTCGACTAGCTTGTACTCCAGACTGATAGGACTGATTGGCTAACTTACCCACCATTACCGGGAGTCCTCGATTAGCCGAACCTCCGCCGCGGACATCATAGAAGTCCCGGCACATGCCGTAGGGAGGGCGTAGGTTTTGCTGTTGGCTCCAATGGTGGAGGTGACTTCCCCAGACGGGAGTCGGTCCTTGAAAGTTCCTTACGAAGACGAGAGGTTGAATGGGTGGTGGATCAATAACTTCCGGCTCTGAGTCGGTACCGGAGTCATCACCCACTTCTATGGGTTCCTCGTCCTCTTCGGGATCATCTTCGATCCATCCTCCGTTGCCTTGGTTGGGAAAGTAGGGGTCGCCAGGGTGGTGAAATCCAGCCATTTGACTGTACGAGAAATAGGGTTTATAAGAATTGAATAAAGTCGGAACATGCAAAACATGTAAGTTAAACTAGTTTAGATAGCAAATACTCCTATAGTATTCAATTTCTTGTGTTTGATTCTTGTAATGGTTTGGTAAGTTTTGACTTGTTGCTTACTACGATCATTCCTCGATATACGTTGGTCCAATCTTAGGCAAATATAGTTGATCATGCTATATTTGTCCAAAATCTGATTACATATATCGAGTCTCAATCGTAGTGTCAACTTGTCTAAATACTTGTATAGTTGTATAACATGAAAATAGTTTGTGGTATGCATGTAATTGCACTTAAATGAACTATCAATTTAAGTTGAACGAAATGCTGTTTAAGTGTAAAAAGAAAATTTGTTTTGTCAGAGAGTATTAGTCCCTTAAGCATTTATAGTTTGTATATCTTATGTGGTTCGATATACTTAGTTCACTATAAACATTGCTCTGATACCAATCTGTCACACCCCCAAACCTGAACGGCGGAAACGTTCGGGGGCGGATGACTTCATGTGGTAACGTAACAAATGAATACATAGTAAAGAAAGCAATACAACCATCATATATATAATTGAAAGTTTACATTTGTCATAAGTTACATGTTCAAAACCCAATTACAATATGATGTCAAAATATGAGATTAAACTGGCGCCGCAGCATCCCTTCATCAAAAGCGAAATGAATACCTGAAATTACTGATTTCCTGGGACATACAAGTAATTTTGAAAGAGTAGATCAGCATTTAAGCTGGTGAATTTCATAAGTATTTAAGTGACAATGTTTGAATGAAATGAAATGTTTTATCTTTGTTTGTTTGTGTTTAGAAAATCCTATATTTTCTACTAGTATAAAAGTAGCCTTCACTCAAGACCAATGTTTGTTTCCAAAATGGATGTAAATGTAAAATAACCAATGAGTTTGAAAACCTTGTAAATCAATGCATTTTTAATACCCCTTGTGAGTTTTATAACCATACTATTGACTCTGAATGCCTATACACAACGTTCTTCAGGCGTTGGAATGTTATGACGTTTGTCACCCCAAACGGTGGACTGCAGCTAACAGTCAGGGCGCGGGTTGTCAAGCCCGTATAGATCTATACACAAACACCATGCTCCCCCTCCAAGGGATTCTGGTATATAATACAGGACTTGAAATGTGTACTCGAACGTACATGAAGTTAGTGTCTCACAAAACCGTGGTATAAAAACAGATCTACTTGTTAAAATGTTACGTTTGTTCTTGTATACGAAAGTAAACTTCTTGAAATATATGTTTCTAGTACATAAGAGTTAGAAATCTGTTCGTAGACTATACCTATTATAGTTTTCGAAAAGTGTGTCTTGTTTGTTTAGAAATACCTAGAAAAAGAATCACTTGTTTATGAAAGCATAGATTTTTGGTGTAGAGTCTAAGATAGAAAAGAATAATCTAAGAACAGTTTAGTTTTATACAGGCATTACAACAACTTTATAATTTAAAAGATCGAATGCTATTGTAACATACGTTATATATATATATATATATATATATATATATATATATATATATATATATATATATATATATATATATATATATATAAAAGTTCCTTAAAGGTTTATAAATCGCATGTGATTTGAATATATAGCAGTATATAAAAGAGTTTCTTTATGTAACACACGATAATACTCGTGTGTTTTACTTGTAATCCCCCCCTTGAAAGCATATAAAAGTATTTAGAATAATTAAAACGGTTGATTAAGGGGTATGAAACTCACTTGAAAGTTTTGGAGATAGCAAGATGGAAAATCGGGCAGAGTTTCGTCTCGGGAAACGGATTTTCCTCGGGATTCTCGGGAATCTCGGGAGTAAAATCGACCTTCGGGACTTGAGCCAAAAAGACCAGAGCTTCGGGTTTGAACGGACACGGAAAACGAGGCAAAGTTGAGAGAGAGAAAAGAGAAATGAACCCTTTCTTTGGAAACCCTCGCATCCTATTTATAGTAAGGCTGGTCTGCCTCGGTACGCGGGGCGTACGCTCGTACGCAGCGCGTACGCGTACGTCATGCATGACCGAAGCCTCGACTGCCTCGGTTCGGATGGGACGGGTTGCTGGGTACGCGGGTCGGATGGGACGGCGGGTCGGATGGGACGGCGGGTCGGATGGGTCGGGGCTTTGGACGGGTCGGACGGGTCGGTTACTTCGGATAGCGCGACGTGGACGATCAGAGGCCAATCCTCTCGGTTACGCGGGGCGTACAGGGGTACGCAGCGCGTACATCGGATGAGGACTCTGACTCCCCTTCGGATAATATCCGAACTTTGAATAAAATAAATAATTAATTTATTTAATTAACTTCAAAAATTCATATCTTCTTCATACGAACTCCGTTTTCGATGGTCTTTATATCCTCGCGTAGGTGAGACTACGCTCTACAACTTTCGTTTAGACTCCGTCGGCAAATTCCGAAATTATTTTTTTATTATTTATTAAAAATCCATCGTGTTTAAGGAATTTCTTTGAAAATTGATAACTTCTTTATCTGATGTTGGTTTTTGCCAGACTTTTTACCGCTGGAATACCATTGTCGAGACCCTCGATTCTCGTTTAGGTCATTCCGGCCAAAAGTCGCTCGATCTCCGATTTGAGTTTTTAGCTGTCTGTTGCTAAGCCGAACTTGGAAAAATCATAACTTCGCTATATGAAGTCGGATTTGGGCGTTCTTTTCACGTACGATCATGGTTCAAAGACATTTAATCATAGAAGGAAATTAAATAGAACTTATTTGTACATTTTATTATGAAAGTAAATTTTTATTATTCAGAAGTGGTTACAATACTTGACCCATTTTGGTCGTTACAAAGAGTTGAAATATCGGGTTGTCACAATATATGTATGTTATATGATTGTATAGACCGGACCGGAGGGTCCAATGAGATTAAGAACTGAGATTTAAGAGATAGACTCAAGAAAAAATCATGATTAGATAATCCATTTTGAATGAGAGCGTGAACAAAATATCCATGGAAATTGACTTGTGGATCCTGCAAAAAATTCAATTTCAAGAACCAATTTGTAGATGGAGGTTTGAAGCAAGTAACAAATCATACGAGTTTAGATTCACATGGGTCAGGATTGAAACGAGATTGATGAGTTTGAGCATCTGGGTATCAGGTGGGTTCTTAGAGATAGAAAGTGATAGAGAGAGAGAGAGAGATGGATAAAGAGAGGAGAGAGAGAGAGAGAGAGAGAGAGAGAGAAAAGAGAGGTGGGCCCTTTGTATATTTAATAATTATAAAATATTTAAGAAAAAGAAAGAAAAATAAATAAATAAATATATATATATATATATATATATACTAAGGGTATAATAGTTATTTCAGTTTTTGAGAGACTAAAAACACAACGAAACTAGCTCAAAAGGACCACGAAAACAAAAAACTCGAGGTTTAGACTAAACCTCAGAAAAAATTCATACTATAGGGACCATTTTTGCAGTTTTGTCTATATACTTTTCAGGGAGGTTGACTATTGTACTCACTTCATATGCTAAAATGGTGCTTTATAAAAGGCTGCAAAAGTTTGTTCGGTGGCAACCAACAAAGATCCCATCTTCGTTCTCATCCGACATTTATCGAGTTTTATATTTTTTTTTTTGTTGTTGATCTGAACCATCATACGTGTTCACGTGGGAAATGGCGCAGTCTAGGTATAGTGTGTGGCCATGCTATTGCGGCATCACGTCATTCGAACATCCATGAATTACCTGATATGGTTCAGATATATTACCAGATTGATGTGTTTTAGATACCAGATACAAACCGTGCACAATCTTCCCCCTCCATCTGAATAGGAAATACCAGACCCTTTAATGGTTTTTTTATTGCTAGTGTAATTTCAATTAATTATGTTTGTAACTGATTTGCAGTGTACAATGTAAAATATTATAATTGCCCTAACATTTGTTACATATTACAAAGATAGAAAAAACATAATTTACAAGCGCCATAGTAATATTAACAAACAAGCAAACATTACATATTACATAGATTGAGTAATAGTGATACATAAACTTAGTTGATGAACATAAAGCTTACAACTTGTACACAAATATTTGTGCTAATGGTTAAGTTAAAACACCACAGCTTATCACACGCACCAATCCATTTTCACCATATATTCTTCTTTAGAATTGTATGATTCAACGTATAAAGCCATAAGCTAACTAGAATTCGAAAAATTGGAGTCGATGAGTATATCATTATCAATGATGTATTACACACACCTACCCATTCTTTTCCAAAAGTTCTTCTTTAAAGACGTTAATGATTCACTTTACTAGCCATGCACTGATAAAACTTCAACACTTTTTGTCGATGGGTGCATTTCATATTGGAATATTTTACATGCATCATTCCATTCTTGTCCCATATTCTTCTAGTAAAAGAAGTTAATGATTCATTGTTACAAACCATATGCTAATCAGACCTCACAAAACTATGCCAGTGAATGATAGTTCAAACCCATGCTATAAGTAGACATCACAATCTCACTTGATAAGTAGCTGCATCTTTGATCCATTAATTGAGTAATTCGGATATGTTGATCGCTTCCACCAGTACCATATATGTTTATGTTAAAAAGGGGGAGAGATACTTTCTCCACAACGACATAAAAATATGTTTATACTTTCAGGGGAAGATACATCTACTCTTCATTTCCTTTGCTTAGGGAGATAATTTTGACATATGATGATCAAGAAAATACCGCAAAGAGAAGAACAGACTATGCTATAAATTTCAAAAATAAAAGTTTCCATTCTCTGGGGGAGCAAATATTTTAAATCTAGAGGTTGGGGGGGCTCATATCAACGTTTTACCATTCCGCTGCAACATATGATATGATGATTTTTTCGGTTTCTCTTACTGCTGATAACCACAAGTGAGGAAGAGTCAATACACTTTTTCAGGGGGAGGAAATGCTGAAGAATTTGTTGAAGATTAGTTTTGACATCATCAAATAGGGGGAGATTGTAAGGTCACAACTTATGATCTGATGAGTCAAACACTATACGCTGACCACCAGCGCCAACGCCAACACAAGACCTTATTAGCATCAGCTGAACATAATGATCTTAGTGATCTTTTGTATATTAGGTAGTTGAGCACAAACAAATTAGAAGCTTCACTCGTTATGTTAAAAAAACTATACATTGTGATGTATGACTTCCCTTCCAATGAATGTCTAGATTTAGTAAAAGATACATCATCAAATCAATAATATCATTTAAATCCTTAGAGATAATAAAGGATGAAGTAAGCCTTCTAACTAGATATGGTTTAGTTCTTAATCTAGTAGAAATCATCTTCCTTTTTCCTTTTCGGGTTATGCCTTAATCATTATCACCTTTACTTCGAATACAAACACCAACTAAGAAGTAGATAAGTTATTTTATAAGATTTAGTATGGAAAATCTCCATCCTCGTCTTTCTTAATGTTTTGATGATTTGTAGCCTATGTAAGACTAAAGCTTCCAGGCCTAAAAAATACCAAATACATATTTGTCAAATATTCTAAAAGTTTGTTTGTATTATTATACACAAACCCACAAAGAATAAGCTCTCTTATTCATCTAAAAGCTAAGTTTTCAGAATGCAAGCTTCTAATGATAAAGGAAGTGAGAGATACATGGAACTTGAAGTAGCTCAAGTAGTTATGATTAGATCTACAAAGATATTATTTCCCATAACTACATATTGTGATTATGAGATATGTAAATAGATTCAAGAAAACCAAATTTCTTAATAGACAACTACGTGGAGATGTCTTTATAGCTTAGCTTGGAGGTTTTGTTAATCTAAGTTTTCCAAAAAAGTGTGTAAGCCTTAAGATCTATTTATGGATATAAAGAAAACATCTCAAAGTTAGAATCATCATTTTAATATGAAAACAAAACGTATGTTTTCATATCAAGATGAGGATAACACCTATGTTCACTAAAAACTAGCAAGAGCATAGTGATATTCCTAATCTTGGATGAATAATACATACTTGATCCTGAGAAGTTACATTCTAGGAATTTCAAATCTCTAGTGACAGATAAAGATGAATGTTAAAGTTTTAAATCTTTATGCACGCTATAACAATATCTTTAAATATCAAGATATAAGATTCCTATGGTGCACTTTTGGGATTGCCAAATCACATCATTTTGAATTTGCCTCAAAAAGACCGCGCACATAGGTTTGACCTAGATAAAATGATTTATATTCTATTTGATTTGAAAAATGAATTCATCATTTATGCCACATTATGCATAAGACTAGGTACATATTATGCTATGAACATATCTTAAGATATCAATAATATACATGGGAAAGTCATTAAATGACTATACGGACGTTCTAAGAGTAATAAGAAGAACTAAGAGGATATATATGAGTTAATTAGTTTAGAAGAAGATCTTTATGAAAAGTGATACACAAGATGCTAACTTTAAAACATGTTGATATAATTATAAATTATAATTATATAATGACTTTATGAGTGCATAATGAGTTTTGTTGGAATGAGCTCCAAGAAAAACAAATTACACAATCTACTACAGAATCATAATACACTACTACTTCAAAAAATGCAATCAAATATGATCGGATGAATGATTTCACTAAAGAAAACTAAGTTGAGTCCTTCCATTCAAAGATACCCTAGAAATATTTTCCGACTTCATGCACCAAGGTTTTTTACCCAATTTTTTTTATTTAAAAACCTATTTATATCAGGAATTGTTAGTGGAAGTCTTAATAAGAAAACACCACCAGTGTTACCTGAGAATATTTCACAAAAACCCATCATAATTCAAAGTTGTAAAATTCAACCCAAAACAAATATCAAAACTAAAAGTAAATGAAATATCACGACAAGTCTCAAACTGGTATAATCACTAGAAACCTAAAAGACTATAACTACGAAAAACATCTTGACCTCACCAAGCCATCAATGTCGAGTTACATGTACCAATGCAAAAGCTAGAACAACAAGCAACAATCCAGTCTCAGTGTCAGCACAATGAATCAATCTCAAGCACATAAGCACATAAACAACACATACACATACAACATGTTGAGTCATGTAAACATATTGATCCATGCAACACACATTGCTAACTATTAACATATTATTGCATATAAAAATCTGTACATTCTTTCATCATAGTAGATATTAACTTATTTACTTCTATATAATTACTATTAATGTCCCTCGCTAACTAGGGTCTATTACATCAGTAAAACTCCCAAGTAAAGACCCTGTTCACTACTAACGTGAATTGGAGACCCAGTACACTAAATGGGGCACGACTCTAACCCATAACAATGTGGAAATTGAAGAGGTGAAGGCCTTTATTTATATGGTTGGTGTTGAAGTGCATGTGATGCAAATATCTATGCACGTCGCACACGAGCATCATGGCTCTCTTCAAAACTTGCTATGTGTCATTTTCCTGGTGGTCCATGTCTCTCGCATCTCGAAGAAGTAAGCTGTCAGAAGTGCACGTCGTGCATCAAGCACACATGATTAAGATTGTCTAAAGTTCATATCTCTCTTATATGACTCTTGTTTTTTACGTTCCTTATATACATGTAGCTATCTGTGAGGACTACAACTTTCTTTAAGGTTTTATTGGCTTATTATAACTTTCCTTTTTAGTTTTATGAGTTTTTAAAAATCATATCTTTTTCGTTCGTACTCCGTTTTTTACCTTCTTTGCCTCAAATTTCTTATCTCGAGGAGTACTATGACTTTCCTTTAAATGACTTTAGTCAAAACTCAACCAATATCTTAGTACTATTTTGACATTGCAAAATTTATTTACGCAATTGATTTTCCTTTATACAAAAACCATATTCCTCAAATTGAACTCAGATTTTTACGAAGTTTATATCCTTGGTATCACATCCAGTGTATTTCACTAATATGTTACCCTTTATACTAGTTAACACATCTTTTTGCATACTAAATTATATGCTTTATGTATATTATATACTCTTTTCTCTCATATACTAGGGTTCTAAGCCTTCTATTTAGATAATTATCATATTTTGAGTCTTTTACAATTGGTTACCGGTGACAATTTTCGCAATTGTCAACTCTCCCCCCCCCCCCCCCCCCGTTTAAATAATTTCTTCTAGAAATTCAAACCGTATTGTTTTTCTTTTTAGGGGAGACCGTTTTCATTATCCATGTTTGATCCCTTTTTACTATTGAGGTCACTCATCCTTTCTAGGTTGTATGTCTTCAGGGGGTTTATTGTTTCTTCTTTTAACTGTTGGGTTTTGAGCATTCTAACACTCCTATGGTGTACATGCAACCCTAGAAACCTTGGATCTACGTTTGACTAAGATACATGTAAAATGATTTTCCAAGGTTCATAATCCTATCTAGCATACATGGGGATCTTTTATTCTAATAGTTAGTAAGAATTACATACCTCTTCGTAGCTTGGATTCCTTTGAAACCTTGTGAGCCTAGCACCTCAAGTGTGATGCCTCAAATGCTTCACACAACACCAAGTTGTGACAACCCGAAGTTCATTCCGTTATTGTAACCCGTTCCGTTAATAAATTCGTCGTTTTCAAGTTGTTTCCGTTTCGTTATAAAATTAAGTCATTAAATTTGGGTCGTTTATTATGACTTAATGGGTGTCCAAACACATCAGAAACTCATGATAACACCCCAATTTAATAATTGGAAAATTTTTAGTTTCAACCATATCAGGTTACGACAACTTAATCGGGTGCGACCAAAAGCCTCGTCTAACGTCAGTATCGGGTAAAATTCCACCGGGCCATAAACTCAACCCCTATATAAGGGATTAAGTGACATCATTTTGAAGCTTTTTCTCTCTCTAAAATCACTTTTTCTCACTACTCTCTCTCTAGAACTCGAAATTGATCCAAAAACCCCATTTCAAGCCTCAATTTGGTAAGCACTCCATCCTAACTTGTTGTTTAACTTGATTGGCATGAAAATTCATGTTTGAAACTCTCAAAACACCCATAAACATGTGTTTACGGTTTGGGGACCCTCCCAAAACCGTGAACACCCCTAAAGAGGGTTTTGAAGCCCCAAAACCCCTTTAAACCTCTTCTAGTGCTTAGATATGGCTTAGAGCTTGCATACATGAACTTAGGACCCCAAAATCGTACCATTTGAGTATTGGACATGAGTTTAAGGCCCAAGAACATGCTTGGACCGTAAAACCACATTCATGGACCATAAAATCCTTTTAAAGTGTTAAATTTCCCTTAAACACTTCCAAAAGCCTCCATGAACTTCCATGAGTGCATAGAACCTTATAATCCTTCAACAAATGCACCAAAACATACACAAATGGGACAAACTGTAGTTTACGGCCCAAGAACATTCTTGGAAAATAAACACACCTCCTTAGACCATAAAATCCTCCAATGGGTGTTAAAGTGCCTTTAATACCTTGTATGGCTTGGAATTGGACCTAGAACTTTGTATGTGTAACCTTCAACCACTAAAACCCAAGAATCATGGACAAACATGAGTTTACGGTTGTAAACTCATGTGTTTAAGGTAGTAAACTCCCAAGAACATCTTCATAGACCGTAAACTACTTTTCCAAGGTCAATTCAAGTCCCAATCACTTCCTAAGCCATGGAATCAACCCTAGAACCTTCCTATGTGCATTGTAATTTACCTAGGACCACCAAAACACCTTAAGACATGGCACATAAGATTTTACAGCCGTAAAATCATAGTTTACTTCTGTAAACTCCTCAAATGGTCCTTAGGATGTTCAAACCTCATTCAAATGCATTGAAACCAAGCCTAGCATCACCCCTCATGAGTTATAAGGCTATTTAGCAACCAAGAACACCCCCACCATCAGTTTACGGCCGTAAACTCATGGGGAGTGGGTCATTTGGATGGTAAACTCATGGGGAGTGGGTCATTTGGACCGTAAACTCCTAAAGGAGTTTACTCTTGAAGAGTAAACCCCATATCCAAGTCATACTCGTCCATAGATGCTACCCAGGTCACTCCAAACACTTGAATTGAAGTGTTTTCGCGTCTAGAAGTGTTTACTCTTATCTAATTAGTGGTTTGAAGTCTAATTAGATACATTTGTGAATCATTCCATATTACATAGGAACCTCGCGCGTTATCAAGCCCCGAACTGACACTTAACATCCTAGACGACACGTTCCTCGACTGGTGAGGTCATACCTCTACCCTTTTTCAGTGTTTTTCAATGTTTTCAGGGGGAGAATACAAGCAAAAGTATAAGAATATCTTGTACTTAAACTATTTATTACATTTAAAAATGTTTGATATTCACATGCTTTTAACATTGGAAAAACAGTATTAACCAAATGTTAAACCTGTACAGTCAGTTTTCAAACTATTTGTGAAACTCTTTATAAACTGTTATGTTTTATATTTCACAAATGAATAGTTCCATATCATTATTGTTAAAAGCATCATATTGGTACGTTTGATTTGTCCTCGGTAACACTCCACAGAGATACGCGAGTGGATTTCAGTTCGGTAACCAACTTTTAGGAAAATATGGGATTTTCCTGGGATAACAGTTGTTCATAGCCAGATTTGTGTAACAAAACAGATAACCAGAATTTACATATAAGAAAATATGGGATTTTCTTGGATTCATAACTTTTTCAGAAACCGAAAGGAAACTTGTTCATTTTTCAGAAAACAAAACCACTTATGAACTCACCAGCTTTATACTGATTTTCAAACTGTTTGTATTCTCAGGTCCGCATTAGACAGGTACCCAGCGATCCTTTTGGCGAAAACGGAGTTCGTAGAAGACACGTCTTTACTTTTGAACATATATACATATGTATAACACTTGTAACTTTTTACTTTCAAACAAATGTAAATTCTAATATGTAATGTAATGTTTTTTTACTTCGCTTACTATGTACATTGGTTGTGATACTTAACATGAAGTCACCTCCGCCCCAGAACGTTTCCGCCCTGGGTTTCGGGGTGTGACAGATTGGTATCAGAGCCCTTGTTTATAGTGAAGTAAGTATATCAAACCTTACATGGTATAAGACTATAAACACTAAGGGGCCTAAGTGCTCTGAACTAAAAGTTTACTTTAAAATATAAGTACTTTCAAAAAGTATATAATTATACCTAACCATCGAGATCCATAACTACAAGTAGAACAAAACATAAGTAAATGGGTGTTGTACGCTGCAGTTAAACCTGGGCAGTTATGTAGTCGTGTCTAGGATCAATATAGCCTGGCCAACTAATTCATTCAAGACACGGCCAACATGTGCTTGGGAGTGACTGTGGAATGCGGCATGCCTAAAATTTACCCAATACCCAAACAATGAGTCGTCGTCGCAGCGAATCACGAAATACTATGGGAGTATTTCTAGAGCCAGCTTCGTTATAGAAATCCTCATTCCAACTTTGCTCCTCGATCATTCTTTTAGCGATAATTTATCTGCTTTGATACTCATTCCTGGTTTATCGCTTAATAGAATTCAATATCTGTCATATCTCTCGATTCAATTCAGAGGACTTACCATCCTCTCTTTCCTGATCTTTATAGATCAAGATGCCTCCAAGAAAGAGACCCAACTCAAAGAACAACAATCCTCTTCCGCCGCCACCTCCTCCTCAATTTGACCCTGTAATGTTCCAGGCAGCTGTTAATGCCGCAGTGGCAGCCGCCATGTCTCAAATGAACCCCGGTGGTTCAGGAGGTGGTCCCCAACCTCAAAACTAGGACGGTGGTCAGGGACACCCGAAGGAGTGTTCCTATAAAGATTTCATGAATGCGAAACCCACATCCTTCGATGGCACTGGAGGTGTTATTTCCCTCACCCGATGGTTCGAGAAAATCGAATCTATCTTTGAAATCTGTGCCTGTTCGGAATCTGATAAAGTGAAGTTCGCCGCTTGTACCTTCACTGATAAAGCCTTGACTTGGTGGAACGGCCGAGTCAAATCCTTAACTCTACCGGTAGCTATTGCCATGGGTTGGGAGGCCATGAAGGAACTTCTTCTAGCTGAGTACTACCCTCGGGGCGAAATATAGAAGCTGGGGCATGAGCTCTGGAACGTGAAGATGAAAGGTTCTGATATCGCCGCCTACACTTCTAGATTTGATGACCTAGCGCTACTCTGTCTGGGATTGGTTACCCCGTAGAGTAAAAAGATCGAGAGATTTATCGAGGGGCTGACCCAACCGACCAAAGGAAATGTCTTATCTGCGAGGCCGGATACATATAACAGTGCCAAAAGCTTAGCCCAGACTCTGATTGACCACAGTGACGACCACGAGGAAGCAACCACTACTCCTGAACCAACCAAAAGGAGTGGTGAGAAAAGAAAGTTTTGGAAGAAAAAAAAGAGTCAGCCTTCTCAAGGATCCTCAAAGAAATAGCAGACTGTAGCAGTCCATGCTGCTACTATCCCTGCCGCTGCTGCTTCTGTTGTGGGATCCACAACTCAAACACCTACTAGTAGGTATGTTGGTAACCTTCCTAATGCGACAAGTGTAAATACCACCATAACCTCGGCCCCTGCCGTGAACTTTCATGCACCAACTGTGGTAAAAAGAGGCTTATGATTTGATTCTGTAAAGCACCAGCCCAATCAGCCAATCAATCTTCCGAAGCAGGTGTTGGTCAGGCCTGCTACAATTGTGGAGAAGCCGGGCATTTCAAGAGAAACTGCCCCAAGAAGGCAACAACTGATAACATTGGAAGAGTCCTAGCTATGGGACGGGAGGAGGCAGTCGCCGATCCCACCGTTGTTTCGGGTACGTTCCTTCTCAACAACTCTTATGCTAGTATTCTTTTCGATTCGGGTGCCGAAAGAAGCTTTGTTAGTCATTCGTTCAAGCATAACCTCAAACATAATCCCCAACCATTAACTGAAACGTTTACCGTCGAGATGGCTAACAGTGAGAAAGAAAACTCTAGCGATATCTTCATAGGCTGTACCCTTACCTTGAACGACCATTCTTTTCCCATCGATCTTATGCCAGTCTCCATAAAGAGCTTTGATGTCATCATTGGCATGGATTGGTTGAGTCCCAATCATGTTGATATCCTTTGTTATGAAAAAACCATCCGTCTCAACCTCCCCTCTGGTCAGACTCTCATGATCTATGGAGATAAGCTTAGCTCCAATCTTCGTATTATTTCCTGCATCAAAGCTCAAAAGCTTCTGCGGAAGGAGTGACAAGCATTCCTAGACCATGACATTAACGAGAAACAGGAAGTTAAAGACCTCGCGAGCATCCCCGAAGTTTGCAACTTTCCTGATGTCTTTCCCGAAGAGCTCTCAGGAATTCCTCCTGAACGTCAAGTTGAGTTTCGCATAGACTTAATTCCTGGAGCTACCCCCGTAGCCAAGTCTCCATATCTCTTAGCCCCAGCAGAAATGTAGGAATTATCCAGCCAACTCAACGAACTACTCAGCAAAGGGTTCATCAGACCGAGTTCCTCAGCCTGGGGAGCTCCGGTATTGTTTGTGAAGAAGAAAGATGGATCCTTTCGAATGTGTATCAACTACCGTGAGTTGAACAAGTTGACCGTCAAGAACTGATATCCTCTTCCACGAATAGATGACCTCTTCGATCAACTTCAGGGAGCTAGCTACTTCTCAAAGATAGACCTTAGGTCAGGGTACCATCAGCTACGAGTTCATGAAAGTGATGTTTCCAAAACAGCTTTCAGGACTCGGTATGGACACTACGAGTTCGTAGTGATGCCCTTCGGTCTAACGAATGCATCGGCTGTGTTCATGGACCTGATGAACCGGGTGTGTCGTCCCTTCTTAGACAAGTTCATCATCGTGTTCATTGACGACATACTTTTCTACTCCAGAAGTGAAGAAGATCACAAGCAACACTTGAGGTCAGTGTTGGAAACCCTTAGATCCGAAATGTTGTACGCGAAATTCTCCAAGTGTGAATTCTGGATTCGAAAGGTAACTTTCCTTGGTCACGTGGTTAGCGAAGAAGGTATACACGTGGACCCTTCCAAGATCAAAGCAATAGAGAATTGGTCAGCACCGAAGACACCCACAGAAATCCGTCAATTCTTGGGTCTCGCTGGCTATTATCGGAGATTCATCCAAAAAATTTCCAGAATCACCAAACCTCTAACCACTCTAACACAGAAAGGTGTACCCTTTTGTTGGAGTGAAAATCAAGAATCTGCATTCCAAACATTAAAGCAAGCCTTGTGCAGCGCGCCTGTTCTGTCCCTGCCCGAAGGGACGGAGGACTTCGTTGTCTATTGTGATGCGTCTAATCATGGATTAGGCTGTGTACTTATGCAAAGAGGAAAAGTTATCGCTTATGCCTCGAGACAGCTGAAGGCACATGAGGTCAACTATACCACTCATGACTTGTAACTAGGTTTCGTAGTCTTTGCATTGAAGATTTGGAGACATTATCTCTACGGAACCAAGTGTACGATCTTCATTGACCATAAGAGCCTGCAACACATCTTCAATCAAAAGGACTTAAACATGAGACAACGGCGATGGTTAGAGCTACTCAGTGACTATGAGTGTGAGATTCGCTATCATCCCGACAAGGCCAATGTGGTAGCAGATGCCCTTAGTCGAAAGGAAAGTTCGAGCCGTAAAGTAAGGACACTGACGATGACTATCAATTCCCATTTATCCATGCAAATCCGAGACACTCAGTTAGAAGCCCTCAAACCAGAGAATGTGTAAAATGAAGCCTTGAGGGGAATAGATAAGAAACTTGAGATCAGAGGTGACGGAGTCTACTGTTTCATGGACCGAATTTGGACTCCAAAGTTCGGAGGATTCAGAGAGGTTGTCATAGAGGAAGCACACAAGACCAGATACTCTGTTCACCCGGGTTCGGATAAGATGTACCTGGATCTCAAGAGACAATATTGGTGGTCAAACATGAAAGCCAAGATCGCTACTTTTGTGGGCAAGTGCTTGACTTGCGCCAAGGTAAAAGTTGAATACTAGAAACCCTCGGGTCTGCTTCAGCAGCCCGAAATACCCGAGTGGAAATGGGAGATAATTACCATGGATTTCATCACCAAGTTACCCAAATCTCCGAGTGGGTACGATACCATTTGGGTAATTGTCGATCGTTTGACAAAATCTGCTCATTTCATCCCGATTAAAGAATCGTTCAAAATGGAAAGACTTACGCAAATCTACATCCAAGAAGTAGTCCGACTGCACGGTGTACCTGCGTCCATTATCTCTGATCAAGATAGCAGGTTTACCTCCAGATTTTGGCAATCTCTTCAGAAGGCTCTCGGAACTAATCTAGACATGAGCACGACTTATCATCCTCAGACCGATGGACAGAGTGACAAAACTATCCAAACCTTGGAAGACATGCTTAGAGCATGCGTCATTGATTTCGGAAAGTCATGGGACACACATCTACCTTTGATAGAATTCTCGTATAACAAAAGTTACCACACCAGTATCAAGGCCGCTCCGTTCGAGGCCCTCTACGGTCGCAAGTGTAGATCCCCTTTGTGTTGGGCCGAGGTAGGAGACACGCAGCTAGCCAAGAGTCGATTCCCCGACAATGCTCTCACTGGTCCTGAAATCATTCGTGAAACCACCGAAAAGATCATCCAAATCTGGGAACGACTGAAAGCTTCACGAGATCGACAGAAAAGTTACGCCGATGTACGACGGAAACCTCTGGAGTTCCAGGTTGGAGACTGTGTCCTGTTGAAGGTCTCACCCTGGAAAGGCATGGTACGCTTTGGAAAGCGTGGGAAACTTAACCCAAGGTACATTGGACCTTTCGAAATCCTTTCCAGGATCGGTCCTGTAGCCTATAAACTCCAATTACCCCAAGAGCTTAGTAACATCCACCCCGTCTTTCACGTATCGAACCTTAAAAAGTCTTTATCCGATGAAACCCTCGCGATCCCTCTGGATGAGATCGAGATCAATGAAAACTTGAACTTCATGGAGGAACCTATCGAAATCATGGATCGAGAAATCAAACGTAAGAAGCAAAGCCGCATCCCGATAGTGAAGGTTCGCTGGAATGCCAAGCGGGGACCGGAATTCACTTGGGAGCGCGAAGACTCGATGAAACAGAAGTATCCGCATCTATTTACAGATCCATGATTTGTATCTTAATCTTGAATTTCGGGACGAAATTCCCTCTAACGGGGGGATAATGTGACAACCTGAAGTTCATTTCGTTATTGTAACCTGTTCCGTTAATAAATTCGTCGTTTTCAAGTTGTTTCCGTTTCGTTATAAAATTAAGTCATTCAATTTGGGTCGTTTATTATCACTTAATGGGTGTCCAAACACATTAGAAACTCATGATAACACCCCAATTTAATAATTGGAAAATTTTTAGTTTCAACCATATCGGGTTACGGCAACTTAATCGGGTGCGACCAAAAGTCTCGTCTAACGTCAATATCAGGTAGAATTCCACCGGGCCATAAACTCAACCCCTATATAAGGGATTGAGTGACATCATTTTGAAGCTTTTTCTCTCTCTAAAATCACTTTCTCTCACTACTCTCTCTCTAGAACTCGAAATTGATCAAAAAACCCCATTCCAAACCTCAATTTGGTAAGCACTCCATCCTAACTTGTTGTTTAACTTGATTGGCATGAAAATTCATGTTTGAAACTCTCAAAACACCCATAAACATGTGTTTACGGTTTGGGGACCCTCCCAAAACCGTGAACACCCCTAAAGAGGGTTTTGAAGCCCCAAAACCCCTCTAAACCTCTTCTAGTGCTTAGATATGGCTTAGAGCTTGCATACATGAACTTAGGACCCCAAAATCGTACCATTTGAGTATTGGACATGAGTTTAAGGCCCAAGAACATGCTTGGACCGTAAAACCACATTCATGGACCATAAAATCCTTTTAAAGTGTTAAATTTCCCTTAAACACTTCCAAAAGCCTCCATGAACTTCCATGAGTGCATAGAACCTTATAATCCTTCAACAAATGCACCAAAACATACACAAATGGGACAAACTGTAGTTTACGGCCCAAGAACATTCTTGGAAAATAAACACACCTCCTTAGACCATAAAATCCTCCAATGGGTGTTAAAGTGCCTTTAATACCTTGTATGGCTTGGAATTGGACCTAGAACTTTGTATGTGTAACCTTCAACCACTAAAACCCAAGAATCATGGACAAACATGAGTTTACGGTTGTAAACTCATGTGTTTAAGGTAGTAAACTCCCAAGAACATCTTCATAGACCGTAAACTACTTTTCCAAGGTCAATTCAAGTCCCAATCACTTCCTAAGCCATGGAATCAACCCTAGAACCTTCCTATGTGCATTGTAATTTACCTAGGACCACCAAAACACCTTAAGACATGGCACATAAGATTTTACAGCCGTAAAATCATAGTTTACTTCTGTAAACTCCTCAAATGGTCCTTAGGATGTTCAAACCTCATTCAAATGCATTGAAACCAAGCCTAGCATCACCCCTCATGAGTTATAAGGCTATTTAGCAACCAAGAACACCCCCACCATCAGTTTACGGCCGTAAACTCATGGGGAGTGGGTCATTTGGATGGTAAACTCATGGGGAGTGGGTCATTTGGACCGTAAACTCCTAAAGGAGTTTACTCTTGAAGAGTAAACCCCATATCCAAGTCATACTCGTCCATAGATGCTACCCAGGTCACTCCAAACACTTGAATTGAAGTGTTTTCGCGTCTAGAAGTGTTTACTCTTATCTAATTAGTGGTTTGAAGTCTAATTAGATACATTTGTGAATCATTCCATATTACATAGGAACCTCGCGCGTTATCAAGCCCCGAACTGACACTTAACATCCTAGACGACACGTTCCTCGACTGGTGAGGTCATACCTCTACCCTTTTTCAGTGTTTTTCAATGTTTTCAGGGGGAGAATACAAGCAAAAGTATAAGAATATCTTGTACTTAAACTATTTATTACATTTAAAAATGTTTGATATTCACATGCTTTTAACATTGGAAAAACAGTATTAACCAAATGTTAAACCTGTACAGTCAGTTTTCAAACTATTTGTGAAACTCTTTATAAACTGTTATGTTTTATATTTCACAAATGAATAGTTCCATATCATTATTGTTAAAAGCATCATATTGGTACGTTTGATTTGTCCTCGGTAACACTCCACAGAGATACGCGAGTGGATTTCAGTTCGGTAACCAACTTTTAGGAAAATATGGGATTTTCCTGGGATAACAGTTGTTCATAGCCAGATTTGTGTAACAAAACAGATAACCAGAATTTACATATAAGAAAATATGGGATTTTCTTGGATTCATAACTTTTTCAGAAACCGAAAGGAAACTTGTTCATTTTTCAGAAAACAAAACCACTTATGAACTCACCAGCTTTATACTGATTTTCAAACTGCTTGTATTCTCAGGTCCGCATTAGACAGGTACCCAGCGATCCTTTTGGCGAAAACGGAGTTCGTAGAAGACACGTCTTTACTTTTGAACATATATACATATGTATAACACTTGTAACTTTTTACTTTCAAACAAATGTAAATTCTAATATGTAATGTAATGTTTGTTTACTTCGCTTACTATGTACATTGGTTGTGATACTTAACATGAAGTCACCTCCGCCCCGGAACGTTTCCGCCCTGGGTTTTAGGGTGTGACAGATTGGTATCAGAGCCCTTGTTTATAGTGAAGTAAGTATATCAAACCTTACATGGTATAAAACTATAAACACTAAGGGGCCTATGTGCTCTGAACTAAAAGTTTACTTTAAAATATAAGTACTTTCAAAAAGTATATAATTATACCTAACCATCGAGATCCATAACTACAAGTAGAACAAAACATAAGTAAATGGGTGTTGTACGCTGCAGTTAAACCTGGGCAGTTATGTAGTCGTGTCTAGGATCAATATAGCCTGGCCAACTAATTCATTCAAGACACGGCCAACATGTGCTTGGGAGTGACTGTGGAATGCGGCATGCCTAAAATTTACCCAATACCCAAACAATGAGCCGTCGTCGCAGCGAATCACGAAATACTATGGGAGTATTTCTAGAGCCAGCTTCGTTATAGAAATCCTCATTCCAACTTTGCTCCTCGATCATTCTTTTAGCGATAATTTATCTGCTTTGATACTCATTCCTAGTTTATCGCTTAATAGAATTCAATATCTATCATATCTCTCGATTCAATTCAGAGGACTTACCATCCTCTCTTTCCTGATCTTTATAGATCAAGATGCCTCCAAGAAAGAGACCCAACTCAAAGAACAACAATCCTCCTCCGCCACCACCTCCTCCTCAATTTGACCCTGTAATGTTCCAGGCAGTTGTTAATGCCGCAGTGGCAGCCGCCATGTCTCAAATGAACCCCGGTGGTTCAGGAGGTGGTCCCCAACCTCAAAACTAGGACGGTGGTCAGGGACACCCGAAGGAGTGTTCCTATAAAGATTTCATGAATGCGAAACCCACATCCTTCGATGGCACTGGAGGTGTTATTTCCCTCACCCGATGGTTCGAGAAAATCGAATCTATCTTTGAAATCTGTGCCTGTTCGGAATCTGATAAAGTGAAGTTCGCCGCTTGTACCTTCACTGATAAAGCCTTGACTTGGTGGAACGGCCGAGTCAAATCCTTAACTCTACCGGTAGCTATTGCCATGGGTTGGGAGGCCATGAAGGAACTTCTTCTAGCTGAGTACTACCCTCGGGGCGAAATATAGAAGCTGGGGCATGAGCTCTGGAACGTGAAGATGAAAGGTTCTGATATCGCCGCCTACACTTCTAGATTTGATGACCTAGCGCTACTCTGTCTGGGATTGGTTACCCCGTAGAGTAAAAAGATCGAGAGATTTATCGAGGGGCTGACCCAACCGACCAAAGGAAATGTCTTATCTGCGAGGCCGGATACATATAACAGTGCCAAAAGCTTAGCCCAGACTCTGATTGACCACAGTGACGACCACGAGGAAGCAACCACTACTCCTGAACCAACCAAAAGGAGTGGTGAGAAAAGAAAGTTTTGGAAGAAAAAGAAGAGTCAGCCTTCTCAAGGATCCTCAAAGAAATAGCAGACTGTAGCAGTCCATGCTGCTACTATCCCTGCCGCTGCTGCTTCTGTTGTGGGATCCACAACTCAAACACCTACTAGTAGGTATGTTGGTAACCTTCCTAATGCGACAAGTGTAAATACCACCATAACCTCGGCCCCTGCCGTGAACTTTCATGCACCAACTGTGGTAAAAAGGGGCATATGATTTGATTCTGTAAAGCACCAGCCCAATCAGCCAATCAATCTTCCGAAGCAGGTGTTGGTCAGGCCTGCTACAATTGTGGAGAAGCCGGGCATTTCAAGAGAAACTGCCCCAAGAAGGCAACAACTGATAACATTGGAAGAGTCCTAGCTATGGGACGGGAGGAGGCAGTCGCCGATCCCACCGTTGTTTCGGGTACGTTCCTTCTCAACAACTCTTATGCTAGTATTCTTTTCGATTCGGGTGCCGAAAGAAGCTTTGTTAGTCATTCGTTCAAGCATAACCTCAAACATAATCCCCAACCATTAACTGAAACGTTTACCGTCGAGATGGCTAACAGTGAGAAAGAAAACTCTAGCGATATCTTCATAGGCTGTACCCTTACCTTGAACGACCATTCTTTTCCCATCGATCTTATGCCAGTCTCCATAAAGAGCTTTGATGTCATCATTGTCATGGATTGGTTGAGTCCCAATCATGTTGATATCCTTTGTTACGAAAAAACCATCCGTCTCAACCTCCCCTCTGGTCAGACTCTCATGATCTATGGAGATAAGCTTAGCTCCAATCTTCGTATTATTTCCTGCATCAAAGCTCAAAAGCTTCTGCGGAAGGAGTGCCAAGCATTCCTAGACCATGACATTAACGAGAAACAGGAAGTTAAAGACCTTGCGAGCATCCCCGAAGTTTGCAACTTTCCTGATGTCTTTCCCGAAGAGCTCTCAGGAATTCCTCCTGAAGGTCAAGTTGAGTTTCGCATAGACTTAATTCCTGGAGCTACCCCCGTAGCCAAGTCTCCATATCTCTTAGCCCCAGCAGAAATGTAGGAATTATCCAGCCAACTCAACGAACTACTCAGCAAAGGGTTCATCAGACCGAGTTCCTCAGCCTGGGGAGCTCTGGTATTGTTTGTGAAGAAGAAAGATGGATCCTTTCGAATGTGTATCAACTACCGTGAGTTGAACAAGTTGACCGTCAAGAACTGATATCCTCTTCCACGAATAGATGACCTCTTCGATCAACTTCAGGGAGCTAGCTACTTCTCAAAGATAGACCTTAGGTCAGGGTACCATCAGCTACGAGTTCATGAAAGTGATGTTTCCAAAATAGCTTTCAGGACTCGGTATGGACACTACGAGTTCGTAGTGATGCCCTTCGGTCTAACCAATGCATCGGCTGTGTTCATGGACCTGATGAACCGGGTGTGTCATCCCTTCTTAGACAAGTTCATCATCGTGTTCATTGACGACATACTTTTCTACTCCAGAAGTGAAGAAGATCACAAGCAACACTTGAGGTCAGTGTTGGAAACCCTTAGATCCGAAATGTTGTACGCGAAATTCTCCAAGTGTGAATTCTGGATTCGAAAGGTAACTTTCCTTGGTCACGTGGTTAGCGAAGAAGGTATACACGTGGACCCTTCCAAGATCAAAGCAATAGAGAATTGGTCAGCACCGAAGACACCCACAGAAATCCGTCAATTCTTGGGTCTCGCCGGCTATTATCGGAGATTCATCCAAAAATTTTCCAGAATCACCAAACCTCTAACCACTCTAACACAGAAAGGTGTACCCTTTTGTTGGAGTGAAAATCAAGAATCTGCATTCCAAACATTAAAGCAAGCCTTGTGCAGCGCGCCTGTTCTGTCCCTGCCCGAAGGGACGGAGGACTTCGTTGTCTATTGTGATGCGTCTAATCAGGGCTTAGGCTGTGTACTTATGCAAAGAGGAAAAGTTATCGCTTATGCCTCGAGACAGCTGAAGGCACATGAGGTCAACTATACCACTCATGACTTGTAACTAGGTTTCGTAGTCTTTGCATTGAAGATTTGGAGACATTATCTCTACGGAACCAAGTGTACGATCTTCATTGACCATAAGAGCCTGCAACACATCTTCAATCAAAAGGACTTAAACATGAGACAACGGCGATGGTTAGAGCTACTCAGTGACTATGAGTGTGAGATTCGCTATCATCCCGACAAGGCCAATGTGGTAGCAGATGCCCTTAGTCGAAAGGAAAGTTCGAGCCATAAAGTAAGGACACTGACGATGACTATCAATTCCCATTTATCCATGCAAATCCGAGACACTCAGTTAGAAGCCCTCAAACCAGAGAATGTGTAAAATGAAGCCTTGAGGGGAATGGATAAGAAACTTGAGATCAGAGGTGACGGAGTCTACTGTTTCATGGACCGAATTTGGACTCCAAAGTTCGGAGGATTCAGAGAGGTTGTCATAGAGGAAGCACACAAGACCAGATACTCTGTTCACCCGGGTTCGGATAAGATGTACCTGGATCTCAAGAGACAATATTGGTGGTCAAACATGAAAGCCAAGATCGCTACTTTTGTGGGCAAGTGCTTGACTTGCGCCAAGGTAAAAGTTGAATACTAGAAACCCTTGGGTCTGCTTCAGCAGCCCGAAATACCCGAGTGGAAATGGGAGATAATTACCATGGATTTCATCACCAAGTTACCCAAATCTCCGAGTGGGTACGATACCATTTGGGTAATTGTCGATCGTTTGACAAAATCTGCTCATTTCATCCCGATTAAAGAATCGTTCAAAATGGAAAGACTTACGCAAATCTACATCCAAGAAGTAGTCCGACTGCACGGTGTACCTGCGTCCATTATCTCTGATCAAGATAGCAGGTTTACCTCCAGATTTTGGCAATCTCTTCAGAAGGCTCTCGGAACTAATCTAGACATGAGCACGACTTATCATCCTCAGACCGACGGACAGAGTGACAAAACTATCCAAACCTTGGAAGACATGCTTAGAGCATGCGTCATTGATTTCGGAAAGTCATGGGACACACATCTACCTTTGATAGAATTCTCGTATAACAAAAGTTACCACACCAGTATCAAGGCCGCTCCGTTCGAGGCCCTCTACGGTCGCAAGTGTAGATCCCCTTTGTGCTGGGCCGAGGTAGGAGACACGCAGCTAGCCAAGAGTCGATTCCCCGACAATGCTCTCACTGGTCCTGAAATCATTCGTGAAACCACCGAAAAGATCATCCAAATCTGGGAACGACTGAAAGCTTCACGAGATCGACAGAAAAGTTACGCCGATGTACGACGGAAACCTCTGGAGTTCCAGGTTGGAGACTGTGTCCTGTTGAAGGTCTCGCCCTGGAAAGGCATGGTACGCTTTGGAAAGCGTGGGAAACTTAACCCAAGGTACATTGGACCTTTCGAAATCCTTTCCAGGATCGGTCCTGTAGCCTATAAACTCCAATTACCCCAAGAGCTTAGTAACATCCACCCCGTCTTTCACGTATCGAACCTTAAAAAGTCTTTATCCGATGAAACCCTCGTGATCCCTCTGGATGAGATCGAGATCAATGAAAACTTGAACTTCGTGGAGGAACCTATCGAAATCATGGATCGAGAAATCAAACGTAAGAAGCAAAGCCGCATCCCGATAGTGAAGGTTCGCTGGAATGCCAAGCGGGGACCGGAATTCACTTGGGAGCGCGAAGACTCGATGAAACAGAAGTATCCGCATCTATTTACAGATCCATGATTTGTATCTTAATCTTGAATTTCGGGACGAAATTCCCACTAACGGGGGGATAATGTGACAACCTGAAGTTCATTTCGTTATTGTAACCCGTTCCGTTAATAAATTCGTCGTTTTCAAGTTGTTTCCGTTTCGTTATAAAATTAAGTCATTCAATTTGGGTCGTTTATTATGACTTAATGGGTGTCCAAACACATTAGAAACTCATGATAACACCCCAATTTAATAATTGGAAAATTTTTAGTTTCAACCATATCGGGTTACGGCAACTTAATCGGGTGCGACCAAAAGTCTCGTCTAACGTCAATATCAGGTAGAATTCCACCGGGCCATAAACTCAACCCCTATATAAGGGATTGAGTGACATCATTTTGAAGCTTTTTCTCTCTCTAAAATCACTTTCTCTCACTACTCTCTCTCTAGAACTCGAAATTGATCCAAAAACCCCATTCCAAACCTCAATTTGGTAAGCACTCCATCCTAACTTGTTGTTTAACTTGATTGGCATGCAAATTCATGTTTGAAACTCTCAAAACACCCATAAACATGTGTTTACAGTTTGGGGACCCTCCCAAACCCGTGAACACCCCTAAAGAGGGTTTTGAAGCCCCAAAACCCCTCCAAACCTCTTCTAGTGCTTAGATATGGCTTAGAGCTTGCATACATGAACTTAGGACCCCAAAATCGTACCATTTGAGTATTGGAAATGAGTTTACGGCCCAAGAACATGCTTGGACCGTAAACCCACATTCATGGACCATAAACTCCTTTTAAAGTGTTAAATTGCCCTTAAACACTTCCAAAAGCCTCCATGAACTTCCATGAGTGCATAGAACCTTATAATCCTTCAAGAAATGGACCAAAACATACACAAATGGGACAAACTTTATTTTATGGCCCAAGAACATTCTTGGACCATAAACACACCTCCTTAGACCATAAACTCCTCCAATGGGTGTTAAAGTGCCTTTAATACCTTGTATGGCTTGGAATTGGACCTAGAACTTTGTCTGTGTAACCTTCAACCACTAAAACCCATGAATCATGGACAAACATGAGTTTACGGTTGTAAACTCATGTGTTTAAGGTAGTAAAACCCATGAATCACTTCCTAATCCATGGAATCAACCCTAGAACCTTCCTATGTGCATTGTAATTTACCTAGGACCACCAAAACACCTAAAGACATGGAACATAAGAGTTTATGGCCGTAAAATCATAGTTTACTTCCGTAAACTCCTCAAATGGTCCTTAGGATGTTCAAATCTCATTCAAATGCATTGAAACCAAGCCTAGCATCACCCCTCATGAGTTATAAGGCTATTTAGCAACCAAGAACACCCCCACCATGAGTTTACGGCCGTAAAATCATGGGGAGTGGGTCATTGGACCGTAAACTCATGGGGAGTGGGTCATTTGGACCGTAAACTCCTAAAGCAGTTTACTCTTGAAGAGTAAACCCCATATCCAAGTCATACTCGTCCATAGATGCTACCCGGGTCACTCCAAACACTTGAATTGAAGTGTTTTCGTGTCTAGAAGTGTTTACTCTTATCTAATTAGTGGTTTGAAGTCTAATTAGATACATTTGTGAATCATTCCATATTACATAGGAACCTCGCGCGTTATCAAGCCCCGAACTGACACTTAACATCCTAGACGACACGTTCCTCGACTGGTGAGGTCATACCCCTACCCTTTTTCAGTGTTTTTCAATGTTTTCAGGGGGAGAATACAAGCAAAAGTATAAGAATATCTTGTACTTAAACTATTTATTACATTTAAAAATGTTTGATATTCACATGCTTTTAACATTGGAAAAACAGTATTAACCAAATGTTAAACCTGTACAGTCAGTTTTCAAACTATTTGTGAAACTCTTTATAAACTGTTATGTTTTATATTTCACAAATGAATAGTTCCATATCATTATTGTTAAAAGCATCATATTGGTACGTTTGATTTGTCCTCGGTAACACTCCATAGAGATACGCGAGTGGAGGATTCACTGTTTGTAACAGATTTTCTATATTATTACTAGTAAATTTGTTATTCCTATAAATTGGAGACACGTCCTTGGAAACACTCCACGGAGATACGCGAGTGGAGGACCACCCCCGTAACCAGAATCTCTTAGATAGGGAGCGTAACTTGAGTGTATAGATCTATACGGGGCTGACTACCCCACACCTGGCTGCTAGCTACAGCCGAACCGAAAGGTTTAAGGGTGACGAAAGTCATAAAGTGATGTGGACTACTTATTGCCATATCTAGTCTATCGTATGGTTATGGAACTCGCAATTTGGATAACAGAGATTTACTTGTTAGTAATAATGGGTTAGTAGCTAGTTTACTTTATACTTATTAGTTTTATATACATATTAAAACTAATACACTTCACAAGGATAACCAGGTTTTCAGATTACATCTTTTACATTACATTTCAATTCGGTAACCAACTTTTAGGAAAATATGGGATTTTCCTGGGATAACAGTTGTTCATAGCCAGATTTGTGTAACAAAACAGATAACCAGACTTTACATATAACAAAATATGGGATTTTCTTGGATTCGTAACTTTTTCAGAAACCGAAAGGAAACTTGTTCATTTTTCAGAAAACAAAACCGCTTATGAACTCACCAGCTTTATACTGATTTTCAAACTGCTTGTATTCTCAGGTCCGCATTAGACAGGTACCCAGCGATCCTTTTGGCGAAAACGGAGTTCATAGAAGACACGTCTTTACTTTTGAACATATATACATATGTATAACACTTGTAACTTTTTACTTTCAAACAAATGTAAATTCTAATATGTAATGTAATGTTTGTTTACTTCGCTTACTATGTACATTGGTTGTGATACTTAACATGAAGTCACCTCCGCCCCGGAACGTTTCCGCCCTAGGTTTCGAGGTGTGACACAAGTACACTTGGAATAAACTCTAAGAGAATAAGAACACTTGGATTTTCGGCCAGCCCTCTTTGATTCACTCTAGTGGCTGAAAATGGTGAATAATAGCTTCTTTATATAGTATGTTACAACTAGGGTTACACCATGTAAACCCTAATTGTCATGACCTTTCATTTCCATGACCCATGGGTTATGTAACCCCCATGGAGCATCCATGGAGCATCTTATGGGTTTAACCTAACTTGATAATCCATGGAGCCTTGGCCCACTATATAAGTTATGGATGATTGATACAATCAACCCATATATTTAATTAGTCTTCTTTTGATCACATAATTAATTCCAAATTAATTATTGATCAATACTAACTAAATATTATTATTCTTATTATTAATGTATTAGAACTTATAATATATTAATAAACCATAAGTGTCTTATTTCTCTCATTTAGTCTATCCAAGTGCATGATGCCATACAACCCAATGGACCATGCCAGATCGGGTCAAGTACATACCAAATATAGTTATGGACTTAGACACTATATCAGCAATCGTATCCCTTTCAAGGTCTCTCGGAACTAAGAAGATGATGGAGTGCCATTTTATTTTTTTTGAAAGAGCCAAAGCTCAGTAAACTGATGGAGTGCCATTTTAGATAAGTGATCATATAATCCTCTGTTCTAGATATCAGCTGGAAAAACACATGGAACAATGTCTTTCTATTGTCTAGCAGTTGTTTCCCGATTTCTGATTTGTTTGACATAGAACTTAATTGAACACATCAATCTAGTTCTTACCGGGCCCGGTACATGGGTCAAAACAAAATCATCGAGGGGCCCAGATATCGCTACTAATCCAAGAAGGAACAGATATACTTCGACTCATATGTTGGCTCTACTACTTGTTGAATTACACACAAAGGTACGTTTTATAACATCGAGTTACCAATGCGTTTTCGTACAATCAATGCATAACCAAAACATAAGTAACAAATCATATGTCTAGGTTTGAAGACTTATATCATATTACTGTCTCACGATCACTCGAGATAAATTCCATGAAGTGATACCAGTGAGCGTGGGTTGAATCCAATACTTAGAACTTATGAGCACTCATGAGTGTTGTAGCCCCTTTGTCCAACATCTTGGACCTCTACAAACCAACCCATGACAGTCTTGATTCATATATACTTCCAACATATGATTGAATGTGGAGAATTTGAATAATATGATATATACCATAACATAATTATTCTGGAAGTCAAAACATGCAAAAAGAAATACTAATAATTGTGTAACACCGTAAATTTCAAAAAAAAATTCGCATTTTATCAAAACATAATTCATTTATTACTCATAAAAATATCATTGTTTAAAACTCAGTTCATAGCATATAACAATCCCAAGATCTCATAGCATAAAAATCCTGTGTGTGTACTAATCAAGCCGGCGCCTTCCCGCGATCCTCACTAGTACCTGAAACACATGACACATAACATTGTAAGCACGAAGCTTAGTGAGTTCCCCAAAATACCATATATAACACATATTAGCCACTCGAGGCTATAACTCTGTGGGTCCGTGCACCCAAACTCTGTGAACCCTCAGGTTTTATCTCTGTGAACCTTCCGGTTCTAACTCTGTAACATGCACAACATAAATCACATAGAATAACGTAGTGCAACACATCACACATATATATAGCATACAACACTGAATCACATAACTCTGATTACCTACTCAAGGTAAAGTATAGCGAGAAGACTCACCTCAGACTCTCGTAAATCCCTGACTCGGTAGAAGTATTGTCTAGCCTCCGCCTATTCACACAAAGTAAATATCCTCATAAATATAACACTTGAGGCTAGACTCGACCCTATACTGTCACCCTCAGAAGGGTAAAAGACTATTTTACCCCCCTCTTGACTCAAGGACTCTATTGTTGACCAAACCCTAAAAGTCGACAAAAGTCAACGGTCAAACTTTGACTCAACTTGCCGAGTGCACTCCGGTGACTCGGCGAGTAAACACATGACTCCTAACTCTTTGTCCCGCTTGGCACGTCGAGTCCCTCCCTAAAATCGACGAGTCACATAAGGGTCGAATGAATACCTCAAAATGAAGTCTCTGAACCCTAGAATCACTGGTTTAGCACCCTCTTCAGCCTCCTCTTGCCTTGGTCCTCTTCTATTTGCAAAAACACTAATAAATGATCAAGGAATGGCTCCTTTCCTCTCACAATCGCTCTAGCTCACTTAGGGTTTCTCTCTGGGGTCTAGTAGCCGCAAATGACGGCCATAAGGCCCCTTAAATAGGCCCCAAACCCGAGGAATTAGGGTTTCATTAAACAGCATGGACTCGCCGAGTCCTCGGGGCGACTTGCCGAGTCCAGCCATCCACCCGGATAATGATTCGCGTCTCTACTCGGCGAGTCTACGCACCAACTCGCCGAGTTCTTCCACAAAACTTGAAATACAAAGAATAAACATAATACCTAAAATTCCGGATGTTACAATTCTCCCCCACTTGAATCAGACTTCGCCCTCGAAGTCTCATCCCTGAAATAGCTTCGGATGCTGCTCACGCATCTCCCGCTCTGGCTCCCAAGTCAACTCGGATCCTCTCCGATGTTGCCACTGAACCTGCACCAGAGGCACCTCCTTGTTCCTCAGAACCTTGATCTTCCGATCCACAATCGCAATTGGTCTCTCAGTGTAGTTCAGGCTCGCATCCACCTGAATATCCTCTAACGGCACTACCGCCGACTCGTCGGCTATACACTTCCTCAACTGAGACACATGGAAGGTATTATGAATCCGCTCCAATTCCGCAGGTAGCTCCAAGCAATACGCTACCCTGCCCACCCCCGCGATCACTCTGAACGGACCAATATACCGGGGCCCTAGCTTGCCCCTCTTCCTGAATCGAATCACTCCTTTCCAAGGAGATACCTTCAGGAGAACATAATCACCAACCTGGAACTCAAGCTCGGATCGTCACCTATCCACATAACTCTTCTGGCGACTCTGAGCGGTCAATAATCTCTGCCTGACTCGTTGTATCTGCTCTGTCGTCTGAAGCACAATCTCCGTGCTACCCATCACTCGTTGCCCTACCTCTCCCCAACAAATGGGAGTCCAACACCTCCTCCCAACTCAACACCGCCTCTATCTTGGCTGGATCGACCAAAATCCCCTTTTGGTTAACGAGGTGACCAAGGAATTGCACCTCTCGCAACCAAAAATCGCACTTGGAGAATTTGGCATAAAGCCTCTCCAATCTCAGCACACTGAGGATTTCTCGCAAATGCTCCTCATGCTGCTCCCTGGATCTCGAATATACCAAGATGTCGTCAATGAACACAATCATTGATCGATCCAGCATCGGTCTGCATACCTTGTTCATGAGATCCATGAACGCTGCAGGCGCATTGGTGAGCCCGAATGGCATCACCACGAACTCGTAATGCCCATAACGAGTCCTGAACGCGGTCTTCTGGATATCCTCCTCGCGCACCCTCATCTGATGATATCCAGATCTCAGATCAATCTTGGAAAACCAAGATGCTCCCTGCAGCTGATCGAACAAATCATCGATCCTCGGCAAAGGATAACGGTTCTTGACCGTTAACTTGTTGAGCTCTCGATAATCTATGCACATTCGGTGCAAACCATCCTTTTTCTTCACAAAAAGGATCGGTGCTCCCCACGACGAGCTGCTCGGCCGAATAAACCCCTTCCCCAGCAGCTCCTGAAGCTGCAAGGATAACTCTTGCATCTCTGGAGGTGCAAGGCGATAGGACGCCTTGGCAGTAGGTGCTGCCCCCGTAATCAAATCAATGCGGAACTCAACCTGCCTCTCGGGAGGCACACCCGGTAACTCCTCGGGAAAAACATCCGGGAATTCCCGCACTATCGGAACCTCCTCAACCATACTCGGTCTCTCTGCACCAACTCTCGTATCCATCACATACGCTATAAAACCACTACAGCCCTGCTGTAGACTCTGTCTCGCTCTAGCAGCCGAACAAAACGATGAATCGGGACGGGTACCCTCGCCGTACACCGTAAGAACTCCCCCACTTGGGTCTCGTATAGTCACCAACTGCCGCTCACAATCGATAACGGCTCCAAATCTGCTCAACCAATCCATGCCTACGATGACATAGACGTCCCCCATCGCAATCGGGACCAAATCAATAGGAATCTCTACACCGAAGATCTCGAGTACACATCCTCGAATCACCTCCGTGGCATACACTGCTCTCTCGTCGGCGATGGAGACTCTCAGAGGTCGAATCAACGCCTCTCGACTAGTACTGATGTGCTGACTAAAAGCCAACGATACAAAAGATCGACTCGCACCTGAGTCAATTAACACCAAAGCAGGCACATAACTCACAAGAAAAGTACCTACGCATATCATAATATAAGCACAAAATCTCAAACATTAAAATAAATACATGAAAGAATACATACCAGCCACGACATCGGGTGTTGCGCGGACCTCTTCCGCAGTCAACTGGAAGGCTCTCCCCCGAGCCTTCAGCGTCTCAGTCTTCACCGGCCGACTATCAGAAGCTCTAATAGCAGCAGGGGCATACCCCTGAGAAGCTCCCTGTGCTGACCCTCACAGCAGCGGACACTCGGCCTTCCGGTGTCCGATCTGGTTGTAGTGGAAACACACTGCAAACCCCTTGGGGCAGTCCTTGGCCATATGCCCCTCCTTGCCACACTTGTAGCAAGATCCAGCTCTACAAACTCCATCATGACCCTTGCCACACTTTCCACAAGTGCGGCCCTTCTGGCTTCCTGCTCTGGGATCAGCGGGCTTCGCCCGCTTGGCTGCCGGTTGGGACTGTGCCGGTCACCGATCCCTCCCCTGAGACTCCGCCTCCTCCCTAGCCCGAGTCTCTAGCACGATCTCCCTCTGCCGGGAATTTGCCTGAAGCTCGGCAAATGTCCGGTACGAGGAGTTTTCCATGAACTCCCGAATATCTCTCCTCAAAATACTCAAATAACGGCTCATACGTGCCTGCTCAGAAGACACGTGCTCAGGGCAGAACATCGCCCTCTCATGAAACATCCTGGTAATAACCGTAACAGACTCCGTACCCTGCTTGAGGGTCAAAAACTCTTGTGCCAACCGATCCCGTTCCACCGGGGGAACGTACTCATCACGAAACATGGCGGTGAACCTCTCCCAGGTCACCGCAGCAAGCTCTGCTGGAGAATAGTGTGTTGTCGTGGACTTCCACCAGTCCTTCGCCCCCAGGCGAAGCTGGTTCAGCGCAAACCGAACCCTCAAGTGCTCCGGGCACGAGCATGTATAGAAACACCCCTCAATGTCAGATACCCATCTCATCGCTGCAATCGGATCCTGCGTCCCATCAAACTCTGGTGGCTTCGTGTTGCTGAACTCCCTGAACAACAACGAGTCACCCCCTTGCGGCCTAGCGGCAGCGAAGGCTGCGGTGGCCACTGCAACAGTAGCCTCAGAAAGAGCGGCATAATGCTCGTCAAAATTCTCAATCAGCGTGGTCTTGATAGACCCGAATATCTCTGGTATCTCTGCCCTGATGGCCGCAGCCACCTCCTCATGGATGATCCGGCAGATCTCCTCATCACTAGTCTCGCTGCTCTCTGGCGCATGACGTGTCCTCACCATGATCTACCTCTGAAATACAACATACGATATATTAGAAACTCGCTCGAGCATACTCGCACTCGATAACTCATCCCTCCTTGATCCATGGCATCCCGAAGATTCTTACTTGAACTGTACACCGTCCCGGTGTTTTCAGTAGTATGGGCCCAATACTACCATCCACACCGCATCAGTATACACCCCAAGTCCTCCTCCTAGGATCCCAAGTCCCAAGTACTCTATTATGCACAATCCAATCTCTAACAGATCTCTAAGAAGCTCCTCACTGCTACCTACTCACTCTCAAGCATCTCATAGCAGTTCACCTCCCTCTAGGCTAAGGCATCGCAAATCAGACCACTCTAGTCCTAATAGGAATACCTAGCTCACTCTAGCATGAGAATACATCATATCAATCTCATAAACATATAACATAAGGGTATTTTGGGAAATCACCGTTCGGGCGCTGACTGATCGTACACACGACTCTGCTCTGCGTTATCCAAAAAAATCTTTTACTCTTTTTAGAAAACTTGGTTCTCTTTTGAAAAATTTTCTCAAATCCTCAGTTCGAGTTCAAATACGCCCGAAGGTGTACTCGAATCCCTCAAACCAAGGCTCTGATACCAACTTGTAACACCGTAAATTTCAAAACAATTTTTCGCATTTTATAAAAACATAATTCATTTATTACTCATAAAAATATCATTTTTTAAAACTCAGTTCATAGCATATAACAATCCCAAGATCTCATAGCATAAAAATCTCGTGTGTGTACTGATCAAGTCGGCGCCTTCCCGCGATCCTCACTAGTACCTGAAACACATGACACATAACACTGTAAGCACGAAGCTTAGTGAGTTCCCCAAAATACCATATATAACACATATTAGCCACTCGAGGCTATAACTCTGTGGGTCCGTGCACCCAAACTCTGTGAACCCTCAGGTTCTATCTCTGTGAACCTTCCGGTTCTAACTCTATAACATGCACAGCATAAATCACATAGAATAACGCAGTGCAAAACATCACACATATATATAGCATACAACACTGTATCACATAACTCTGATTACCTACTCAAGGTAAAGTATAGTGAGAAGACTCACCTCAGACTCTCGTAAATCCCTGACTCGGTAGAAGTATTGCCTAGCCTCCGCCTATTCACACAAAGTAAATATCCTCATAAATATAACACTCGAGGCTAGACTTGACCCTCTATTGTCACCCTCAGAAGGGTAAAAGACTATTTTACCCCCCCCCCCTCTTGACTCAAGGACTCCATTGTTGACCAAACCCTAAAAGTCAACAAAAGTCAACGGTCAAACTTTGACTCAACTTGCCAAGTGCACTCCGGTGACTCGGCGAGTACACACATGACTCCTAACTCTTTGTCACGCTTGGCACGTCGAGTCCCTCCCTAAACTCGACAAGTCACATAAGGCATGAATCGCGGGGCCACCCCGACTCAACTCGTCGAGTTTCAAGAACAACTCGGCGAGTACAGCCTTGAACCTCAGTCCTCTAATCCCCTTCTGACTCACTGAGTCATCCCCCAACTCGGCAGTCCACTCACTGAATGATTAATGGGCAACCTTCATACTACTCGTCGAGTCTGTTCTTGGGACTCGGCGAGTTCATGCCATGCACACTCTCAAATCAACTTTTGAGGTCAGATCCGTCCCATACAATCATAGATCTAGCCTCCCCAAGCATGATAATCACGTAAAGCTAACATCTTGGTGCTCATGCAAAGGCTTAAAGGCCTTATTTGAAGATATGACCACTAAAATGACATCCAAAGCTCATAACCCCCATTAACACTCATAAAGCTCAAGGGAAAAGGGTCTCTGGACCTCTTTGGGTCCAGGTCTACAACACCAACACGAGAAGGGACCAATTACTCAATAACCTTCCTCTAAAAGGGGCTAAAAACCCCTAACACTAGGAATTACACCATAAACTGAACAAGGGTTGAATGAATACCTCAAAATGAAGTCTCTGAACCCTAGAATCACTGGTTTAGCACCCTCTTCAGCCTCCTCTTGCCTTGGTCCTCTTCTATTTGCAAAATCACTAATAAATGATCAAGGAATGGCTCCTTTCCTCTCACAATCGCTCTAGCTCACTTAGGGTTTCTCTCTGGGTTCTGGTAGCCGCAAATGACGGCCATAAGGCCCCTTAAATAGGCCCCCAAACCCAAGGAATTAGGGTTTCATTAAACAGGGTGGACTCGCCGAGTCCTCGGGGCGACTCGTCGAGTCCAGCCATCCACCCGGATAATGATTCACGTCTCTACTCGGCGAGTCTACGCACCAACTCGCCGAATTCTTCCACAAAACTTGAAATACAAAGAATAAACATAATACCTGAAATTTCGGATGTTACAAAATGATTGACAAGAGATAGCAACACTTTACTCATAAATAACAACTTTTATTTATCATCAAATGTCAATTACATTTTACATATTTCAAGATTATCTAGCTTCTAAAAACTAATATCATCTCTCAGCCCTATACACCTAGCATGCTGAAGATGCTTAACCCTACTCAGTCCCTTCGTGAGGGGATCTGCCGGGTTCTGATCTGATGATACCCTCTTTGCCACGAGGAATCCTTTTTCTATTCGATGTCTGATGAAATGATATTTTCTATCGATGTTCCTGGATCTCCCGTGATCCCTTGATTCCTTTGCTAAAGCAACTACACTTTCACTATCACAGAAAATTTCCATGGGCTCCTTAATAGTTGGTACAACTCCAAGATCTCCGATGAAGTTTCTTAGCCATATAGTCTCCTTTGCTGCTTCACTTGCTGCTATATACTCTGATTCACAAGTGGAATCAACCACTGTATCTTGCTTGGAACTTTTCCAAGTAATTTCCCCTCTATTTAGGATAAAGACCCAACCCGACTGAGGGCAGAAATTATCCCTATCAGTCTGAAAGCTAGCATCACTATACCCTACTACTTTCAAGTCATCACTCCCACCAAGGGTAAGGACCCAGTCCTTAGTCCTTCGCAGGTACTTGAGAATATTCTTTACTACAGTCCAGTGAGCCTTGACATGATTACTCTGGTATCTGCTAACCATGCTTAAAGCAAAAGCAACATCAGGACGAGTACAAGTCATAGCATACATGATCGAGCCTACAATGGAAGCATATGGGACTCGACTCATCTCAGCTATCTCTTGATCTGTACTCGGGCTCTGAGTTTTACTCAGTCTGGCATTACACTGAATAGGTAAATCTCCTTTCTTGGAATTTTCCATACTGAACCTCTTCAACACTTTGTCCAAGTAGGTACTCTGACTAAGTCAAATTAGTCTTTTACTCATGTTTCTCAAAATCTTTATCTCGAGGATATAGGCAGCTTCTCCTAGGTCTTTCATAGCAAAACACTTCCCAAGCCAGGATTTCACTTCCTGCAAGGTTGGGATGTCATTTCCTATGAGCAGTGTGTCATCCACATACAGTACCAAAAAGCTAACTATACTCCCACTAGCCTTGACATATATACAAGATTCATCTTCACATCTCGAAAACCTAAACTCTTTGACTTTCTCATCGAAGCAAAGATTCCATCTGCGAGGTGCTTGTTTCAATCCATATATGGATTTTTCAAGCTTACACACCCTATTAGGGTATTATGTACTTACAAAACCCTCTAGCTGAACCATGTAAACATCCTCAGCCAACTTTCCATTACGGAAAGTAGTTTCGACATCCATTTGCCATATTTCATAATCCTGAAATGCAGCAATGGCTAATAGAACCCTAATAGACTTAATCTTGGCCACTGGTGCAAAGGTCTCATGATAATCAACTCCCGGAGTTTGAGAATAACCCTTTGCAACCAGTCGTGCCTTATAAGTGTGTAGATTACCATCCATGTCGGTCTTCTTCTTGAAGATCCATTTGCACCCTACTATCTTACGACCTGGTACATTGTCAACCAAGTTCCAAACTTGATTGTCATACATGGATTGTATCTTGCTATCCATCGCCTCTTTCCATTTAGCAGACTCAGGGCCTGCCATGGCTTCCGTGTAGCTGTTAGGCTCTTCCAGATTTATCAGTGTATTATCACTGATAAGGGTATCACCTTCTCCAGTAATATAGAAACCATAATAATGTTCAAGTGCATTCCTAACTCTGGTGGAACACCTCATAGGTATGGAATCTTCAGTCGGCTCAACAGGAGTTTCCTCCTCAAGTTGAGGGCTAGGGTTTGAGGTTCCTTCACCGCTTGACTCTTGAATTTCTTCAAGGTCAACTTGCCTCCCACTGTCTCCTTGGCTTATGAGTTCTCTCTCTCAAAAGACTCCTCTTCTTGCTACAAAGACCACATTGTCACTGGGTCTGTAGAAGATATAACCAAAATATTTATGTGGCTAGCCGATGAAAATACACCTCTCACTTCGAGGTTCGAGCTTGTCGTGAGTCTCGCGTCTCATGAAAGCCTCACAACCCCAAACCTTGATGTGGTCTAGATTTGGAACTTTTCCAGTCCACATCTCGTCAGGTGTTTTGGCAACCTTCTTTGTAGGGACTAGATTAAGGATATGGGCGGCAGTCTCTAAGTCATACCCCCAAAATGAGATTGGTAGCGAAACTCGATTCATCATGGAACGAACCATGTCCAACAAGGTTCGATTGCGCCTCTCAGCTACACCTTTCAACTGTGGTGTTCTGGGAGGTGTCAATTGTGAGACCATCCCACATTCCTTAAGATAGTCAAGGAACTTGGTACTAAGATACTCACCACCTCGATCGTAACGAAGCATCTTAATGTTCCTACCCAACTGATTCTCCACTTCTTGCTTAAACTCTTTGAATTTATCAAAGGTTTCCGACTTATGTTTGATTAAGTAGACATATCCATATCTACTAAAATCATCAATAAAAGTCACATAAAAGCGATTAGCATGTCTAGTGGTGGTTTTGAAGGGTCCACACACATCTGTGTGTATGAGATCCAACAAACCTTCACCCCTAGCACAAGTGCCAGTAAAAGGTGACTTTGTCATTTTTCCAAGTAGACAAGATTCACAACTGTCATCCGACTTTAGGTAAAATGATTCCAAGACTCCATCCTTTTGGAGTTGGCCTATGCGTTTCTTACTTACATGTCCAAGACGACAATGCCATAAGGATTCTTTATCTAAGCTAGTGGAAGAATCGATACACAATACATTATTTCCTAAGTTATCTACAACATATACAGTTTTCATACACACCATCACAAGGTAACACTTTAAAATAAAGAACACTATTATAGAAAGCATCAATACCACCACTTTTATTATCAAAATAAAATGTGAAACCTTGTTTATACAATGCATGAAAAGAAATAACATTTCTTGCCATTTCTGGTGAAAAACAACATTTATTCAAGTCTAATGTAAACCCACTATCTAGTAACAAGGAATAAACTCCAATCTTGGTGACAGGTGAAACTTTCCTATTCGCCACGATTAGGTTTATCTTTCCATGCTCCAAATCCTCACTTCTTCTTAGTCCCTGCAGATCAGAACATATGTGAATTCCACAGCCTATATCAAGGACCCAAGACTTAGAATGAGGTGAGTTATTAGACAATATAGTGTATATACCTGCATGGTTGGGTTTTACTTTCCCATCCTTAAGATCTTGCTGGTATTTAGGGCAGTTTCGCTTCCAATGCGACTTTTCATGGCAATAGAAGCATTCAGCCTCATTAGGGTTAGTAGAAGGAGTGACAAAACCTTTCTTGGTTTTACTTGAAAAGGAGTCTTCAAGGTTCTTACCCTTGGTACCCTTAGAAGATTTCTTTCTCTTCTTACCTTTGCCATGCCCGATTGCCAAGACACTAGCCGCAGTAGGAGTAGGAGGAGTAGTAACACCCGACTTACCCTTAAGACTACTTTCTGCAGTCTTTAAGAGTCCTTGAAGTTTACTAAGTGTAACTTCTTCCTTATTCATGTGGTATGTGATTCTAAATTGATCATAACATGAAGGTAAGGAGTGCAAAATGATATCTATTGCTAACTCCTCAGGAAAGTCAACATTCAGTTTCTTCAAGCGATCCACAAATCTTTGCATTTTCTGCATGTGGGTTGTGAGGGACTCATTGTCCTTCATTTGGGTGGTTATCATGGAGGAGATTATTTCATACCTCTCTTGACGAGCACTTTGATGGTATCGCTCCATCAAGTCCATGTGCATCTCAAAAGGGTAATAGTCCTCATAGGACTTTTGGAGGTCAGCTGTCATTGTGGCAGTCACGATACATGCTACTTTGGTAGCATCCCTTTCATGTGCCTGAGATGCAGCAATCTCCTCTGGGGTAGCAGTTGACTCATCAATCTCCTTCAACTCCCTATCAAGGACATATTATTTGTCCTCATAGCGACTGACCAACCTGATGTTTCTGATCCAATCCATAAAATTGGATCCATCAAAGATGACTCTCCCACAAAGGTTCATGAGAGAGAAGGAGCCAGTAGGGTTTGAGCCAGAAGCATTGTTTTTGGAAGACATCTGAAATGAAAGAATAAGTTTAGATTAGATTTCAGGATAGTCCTTAATAAAGCACCCAAATGCTATATTAAGGCTAGGACCCAAAAAAATATTTTATAACTTAAAAGAGGGATGTCGTAATCCAAGCCATAAAATATTTGAAGGTAGGTAAATGACGATTCACCAATTTCCACCATAAAACGGAATAAATCTTATTAGGTTTTAATTGGTTTAGAAATTCCTAGGTTCTTTGAGATTCATTGAACTTTTCAATCTCGAGTGTGCCCTTCAAGTTTTGTGACTGTGATGTCGAGGATCACAAAACAAGGTGTGAAGTAACCATGCAAATTACTTGGTACACTTAATGTATTACCCATCAATCGAAGTGCCGGTTAACCACACACACTCCAACGATACTATGATAAACATTAAGTCACCCTTTTCCTACCTTGATAAGTCCAAGTTAGTGTGTCGGTTAACCACACACACTCCATTAACGACTTAATCAAAGTGCAAAGTGTAATTTCATGGATTAGCACCTTATTCACATTTTCCTAAAGTAACTAAGATCGGGAATTAATAAATGTTTAGTTACTTTAGTATATTCATAATACTTATTATGAGAATTTATAAGTCCTTGTCCTACCCGTTCGGCTAACGACCCTCCACCGATTAAGGAAGTGGTGGGTGAGAGTGGACACCCATTAAGTTGCCATTTTATAGGCAACAACCTTATACCCCCCTTATAGACCGGCTTCGTGAATGAGGCGTACTAGCGGTAAGACGACTTGATCTTATACATATATAATTATTATTCACTTATGATATTATAACGTATAAGGGTTGAATTTTAATATTTAAAATTCTAAGGGTTGGAAGTAAAGTTTTAATTATGACTTTACTTGTTCCAAAACTTGAGGGCAAGTTTTGTAAACTTTCAAAACTTTTCATTTCTCATAACTTATGATTTTATTAGAGTATTAAAATGAAGACTCTTCATTTTCATAACTCTTGTGTTCTTTTAATGGTTTTAATTCAAGTGTGACTCCTGGTTTTCCATAACTTGAGGACAAGTTATGGACTCCATTAAAACACATAATGATTAAGAATTAACTAACATGGAGGTTACAAATAATTCGTATGATCATCTAAATTCATAAGTTCAAGAACATGATTATCAAGAATTTCAAGAATCATAACAAACTTATATAAAACTTGTAATTTTTTATATTAGCCATTGAAAATGGATTAGCATAAACATTACACCAACTAAAACACGTTTTAAAACACCAAAAAAGTTTAGGGTAATGTTTCTAGTCCATTTACAGCAGCATAACTCGAAAATCTGGACACTGCAGCCTCTACTCGTCGAGTGCATTAACAGACTCGACGAGTAGCATGCATTTCTTCATGGACTCGTCGAGTCCCCCCATGGACCCGGCGAGTTCATACGTGCAGTGAACAAAAAATTCGTTTTTCAGCTATTTTGCATCAAGTATCAAACAAACAAGCCTAGGCTCTGATACCACTGTTGGGTTTTGAGCATTCTAACACTCCTATGGTGTACATGCAACCCTAGAAACCTTGGATCTATGTTTTACGAAGATACATGCAAAATGATTTTCCAAGGTTCATAATCATATCTGGCATACATAGGGATCTTTTATTCTAATAGTTAGTAAGAATTACATACCTCTTTGTAGCTTGAATTCCTTTGAAACCTTGTGAGCCTAGAACCTTATATGTGATGCCTCAAATGCTTCACACAACACCAAGTACACTTGTAATAAACTCTAAGAGAATAAGAACACTTGGATTTTTGGCTAGCCCTCTTTAATTCACTCTAGTGGCCGAAAATGGTGAATAATAGCTTCTTTATATAGTATGTTACAACTAGGGTTACACCATGTAAACCCTAATTGTCATGACCTTTCATTTCCATGACCCATGGGTTATGTAACCCCCATGGAGCATCTTATGGGTTTAACCCAACTTGATAATCCATGGAGCCTTGGCCCACTATATAAGTTATGGATGATTGACACAATCAACCCATATATTTAATTAGTCTTCTTTTGATCACATAATTAATTCCAAATTAATTATTGATCAATACTAACTAAATATTATTATTCTTATTATTAATATATTAGAACTTATAATATATTAATAAAAAATAAGTGTCTTATTTCTCTCATTTAGTTTATCCATGTGCATGATACCATGCAACCCAAATGGACCATGCCGGGTCGGGTCAAGTACATACCAAATATAGTTATGGACTTAGACACTATATCCAACATTAACGTCATCAATTTGGTGTTTATTTGTTCTTATTTTACTCCAATAGGAAACCTAGGGTTAGGTTTTATTTCCTCTTTGTTTTGTTATAGATTTCCGGAGGAATTTCCATGTCCTAATCTCCATGTGTAAGCATTGATTTTACCATCCTTAAGAATATCTTACATGCAATTATACTAAAAATAGATGTGCATATGTTGCATTCCTTTTAATGGTAAACATTTCAAGGATTGGTAGTCCTTTCACTTGATATCTTAAGCATTACATATATTTTTTTATAGGGTAATCCTAAATTTTCCTGATTACATTAGTACATTTCCCCTAGATACTTTGCTTTAAGCATCTATCCAATCATTGTGTTAGTTTTTGCAATAATTTTCGGTGTGCCCTTTTTATCATAGTTGTCACAAACTAGATCTCTACATTTTCCTGGATGGTGATAACTACAATTTTCACACTTGGGGAGTCTCACCAAGTATTCCCTTGGTGGAGTCGGCGATCTTCCTCGAGACTTCTTGATGCCTCTTTTCTTCCATAAGGATCGACTGGATTCTCCATTGGGAACTTCTTCCTATTTCCTTTTGAAATCCTTGACTCCTTCTTATTCTTTCTTTATGTGAATGGTTTCTACCTGGTTACCAGTTTAGTTAGACTAAAGGCTAACTATATAACATATTTTCAGGTATTGGTTTGGGCTGTGTAGATCATTCTTTGAATCTGTGGAGCTAGCCCCTTGATGTATGGTTCAATCTTCTTGCCTTCCAAGCCAATTAATTTTGGACATACAATGGCTAGGTCCTCAAAGTGTATGGTATAGGTTGATAAGCATATGTTTCTTGTAGTTAGGTGATGGAATTCATGTTCCACTCATGTCATGTCTTCCCTTAGAACAAAATTCTCTTATCATTAACTTTTTCAGTTCTCCCCATGAAACTTTGTAAGATACGTTTACACATAAGGTTTTGAATTGAGTATTCCACCGGGTAAGAGCCTTACCTATAAATGTGCAAGTGGTAAATTCCACACAACAGTCATTAGCATATTTTCTTTCCATCATTTTGATCCAATGGATTAAGCCATTTACTCCCTCATCTGAATAGAAGGGTCTTGGTTTTCAGTTGATAAATTCCTTGTAGGTGCTTATTATCTGCCTACCTTATTTATCCTCTTGGTCAATATTTCCTTCTTTCCTATTGGCTTTGAAATTTCCTAAAGTGTCTAAGATTTGTCGTTCAGTCATTGACTTGATGGTAGTTGGATCTACTAATGCTAACACTGTCATGTGATCATCCTATAATGATGTTACATTTATTGCTCATATATTTGACTAGTACAATTGAAATATTTAAATATTTATGCATTTTAATCCTTTGGTGATATACTATTCTTATTTCTTGTGATTTCCACCATACCTTATCATTTTTAATTAGTTAACTTCTAAGCAGTTGGTCTTCTTATTGGTTTATGCGTTTCTTAGATGGCTTGGTTGTCTCTAAATGAGATTCTTGGTCATTTAAGGGAATTCATATGAATAATGATATATTATTCCTTTCATGTTTCGAAACTTTGGATAGGCAAGGTTTCTAAGCTTAAATGGCTTTTTAGTTCTTAGGGTGAAAAAGTGATATGTGAAATAATTTTAGGGTAAACAGTGTCAATTTTTGAAATTGGGGTGTTGCGTGTCGTACATGGTGTATGTGTCACGCACACCTTCTTCACTTTAATATTGAATGACATTTTTGGCTTTATTCGTCACATGCTTCCCTTTCCCTACTGGTCCCACACGAGACGAGCACGCCGCATGTTTTTCGTATTCGCGCTTTGAGCCTTCAATTCTTCCATTTTCGAGGTACTTATTCCTATAAAACTAAACTTATTCCTAGTTCATAACAACTCATTGATTCCTAATATAGTGTTTTAAGAATTTTTAGGATTTTATCACTTCTATTTGTAACACTTTAAATTAACTAGATATATTTATAGTTTAACAACCGATTAATAAACCCCAATGCTTAACTTCTTGTTTAATCCATTAATCTAACCTCGATTTGGGGTTTTCAATTTTATGGGAAATTATAAGGTTTTTCTAATTCCATCTATTTGTTATGTTTAGGACGAAATTGGTAGTGTATTTTACTTTTAAAAGCCTCAATTGATGATCCTCTATAGCTTTTAGGTTGAAATTTAGACAAAATTTAGGCTTTCAAAATCAACTATTCCTTGTGTTCTTGAAGCACGTCGTGCATCTTCAATGCACTAGAGGGGGAGGGGGCATCTTCAACGTGCATGTTACATAGTCTTAGGCATACATGAACACTTTTTAGAAAATTTTCAACCCTTTTCTCATATTTTTATCTTAATTCTAACCGTCTTGCCTTATTTTTCTCAGGTTTTACAATGTGTGTAGCAGGTCGCCAACGGACTGGTCAGTTACCACTTAATTGATTGTCTCATTCATTTCTACAGTTTCCGGCTAACATTCCTTTCGCTGTGTAATAACGTAAAATTTTCAACCAAATTTTCGTTTTTAAATTCATAACATAAGTCATTTCATTAATCCCAAAAACAATTTTCACAAAGTTTCCAAAAACAATCATTCAAAATCCAGGATCATCACTCCTTCTCGACGCAGGTGTACAATCATGCCGGAGCATTCCTGCGGTCCTCGGAAGTACCTGAAACACATAACACATAATACGGTAAGCATAAATGCTTAGTGAGTTCCCCAAAATACCACACACAGCTCATTAGCCACTCGAGGCTATAACTCAATAAGACCTTCTGGTCAGTATGTCTCAGTGGAACCCTCCGGGTCCCATAACTCAGATTGGATCCTCTGATCCCTCTACTCAATACTCAAATAAACATAGCATACATATCATAGAGTAATAAACAAAATATCTCAATACACAGATAAGCGTGATGTCTCAAACACATAGTAGCACATAAGATCCTTCGATCACACATAGGTTACCACTCAAGGTAAGTATATTGAGAAAACTCACCTCGTGACTAGTAGGAAATAGATACACATGGTAATCCAGACTAGCCTTCACCTAACAAAATAAACGGGCAACTCGATTAAGATCACTTTTTTCCCTTTTTTATCTAAAGTCCTCTTCATTCACCCTCTAATCCTCAGGACAGGTAAAAGAACCTTTCACCCCTCTAGATATCCAAGAGTCCCTAACTGACCCACACACGAAGTCAATAGACAAGGTTGACCGGACTCGCCGAGTTCACCCATGTGACTCACCGAGTCCAATCGTGTCTCTTCACTGTTCTCACCGGGATTCACTCATCTCGTCGAGTTGACTCCCAACTCGACGAGTTGTCACTGGGTCAATGGTATTGGGTCAAACCCGATCTGACTCGTCGATTCGTTTCATAGACTCGGCGAGTCATCTTAACAAGTCTCTCGTTTGATCGACTGAGGTCAGATCTACAACTCTAAACCTCAGATCTAGCCTCCTAGCATCCTAAAGTTATGTAAAGATCCGATCTTGGGGTACATGCATGGTATAATTTTCTCTATATGCCATCAAGACTCCATTAATGCTTTCAAACTCTAAAACCCCATGGTTACACAACCATAACATCCTACTTTCAGGCTCTCTGTACCTCACAAGATCCAGATCTACAACACAAGCTTAGAGAGGAGATTTGATGCATCCAAAACCCTATTCAAGAAGTAATACAATCCCTAATCCCCAAAATAATAAATCTACACAATTAGGGAAGGAGAGGGTCAAATATTATACCTCCAACCGAAGCCCTCTGAATGAAATCTTCAGATCTAGCAGTCTCCTTTGGCCTTCTAGCTTGTAACCTCCTTTTCTCTTGCAAAATTACACTAATAAGCTCAAGGTGGCTCTCTTTCTCACTCTACAAGTTCAAGGACAATTTAGGGTTTCTCTCTGGAATATATGGCCGCAATGGGAGGCTATAAGGTCCTTTATATAGGCCACAGACCAAGAATATTAGGGTTTACCTCAGCAGCGCTGACTCAGCGAATCAGCTCTCTGACTCGTCGAGTCCAGTCATCAACCGCATCCCTACTCGACGATTTGAGGCACCAGCTCGTCGAGTCCCTCTGAAATTCTCAAATTAAAATAATCAAAATATTATACCTAGAAATCCGGATGTTACATGCTGAAAGAAAGCTTCTTCATTTCACGGGTGACTGCTCTGTTGTCTATGCAGTTTAGCATTCACTAAGCTCTAGTATGGAGGACTATTGATGAGTTTGGATTGACAGTGCGTTTGGAGCCGTATCTCACTCGAGTCTTTTGTGATGATAACGGTCTTGAGTTTTTTTATCTGCCAGGGGTGGCGTCGGATCTTCAAGATTTATGCAATCCCAATCGATCAAAGTCATGTTTCCACGACATGACAAATGGATGCTCGGGTCGTGTGAACCGGTCAATTACAAAAATGATCATCGATTGATAACCCTAATGTAGTTGGTTTGTGTCCGATCAAAACCTCTATTGGGATTATCTTAACCCATGAAGACCATTTCCAAGTGTCAAAAATGATTGGGACATGAATGGGACATCCAAGATTCCTTCCTATGTCTCGTCTATAGAACATAAAAATAAACTAATGGAAGAATTTCTTATCTTCGGGGAAATCCTAAAATGATCCCAAGAATATAATTGCTAGGAGGGACGCTTAAATAATTTCACCAAAAGTCTTCCAAAACGCCCACTACTTCACCATTCTTTTTTTAATGGGAAGTTGAGACATGTAGGTATGCGACACAATTTTGTGAGATAACTAATTGAAAGTAATACCATCAAAGTTGTCGATGTCAAGACAATTAGGGACTTGGCAGATCCGTTTACCAAACCTCTGACGAGAGATTTGGTTACATCTACCACAAGAGTAATGGATCTAAAACCACAATAGAATCGCTTAGTGATGGAAACCCAACTTGGTATCAGTGCTCCTAACTCTTAAGTTTAAAGGGTCACAACAAAGTCACTAACGATAGAAGGTACTATCATTAATGATAGATCCATGTGAGGTAAGATAGTACGCCGTTTCCGAGAACAAGGTTGAGTTACAACTCTTAACAAACTATTGGAGACATCTAAACAAAGAAGATGTTGTAAGACTTTGCCTATATGATCTAGAGGTGGTGCTGCCTCAAGTGAAGATTAGTGGTTTATCTTCTAAAAAGTCATGAAAAGGATTTATAACACATGACCATATTAGCGCTCAGGGAGAACGCGAAGACGGCATGTGATGTGTGGGGGTAAATCGAAGAGGTCACAAGGTTCATGGTTTAAATCTAAAAGGATACCATTGAATTAGTCTCTTCTTGTTTGTTCTCATTAAACTATGGTTTAATCTTCGTGACACCCGAGTGACATCATATGTCTGAGTGAAAGGAAACTTTCTAACTTGGTGGGGGATTGTTGGAAATTATGTAGGTCTAATAGCAAGTTGGCTATTTTCCTTTATCCTATATTGGTGGGGGAAGAAACCTTGTGTAGATTTGTATGTCTTTTCCCTTGATAGGCCATCAAAAGATTTAGTGGATCAAAGGAATGGGTCAATCCTGCACATGCATGCCTAGCCTAACCTAGAAATAGCCGACATCAGGAGTGCGTGAAATGGAACGATTTAGGCACACTTGGCACTTCGCACGACACATCGGTTGCTGGGAGCTGAGGAGGTTCTTATTTTGGTGAAGTTCGGGTCAAGTAGGTTTGACCGATCTAATCAAACGGTTGATATCGTGAATAAGTTAATGAAATCTTATGGAAGGTCCAGAAAACGGCTTGCTTGGAGAGCAAGTCGTCGCCCTAGTGTTTCTAGGGGGCGACCCATGAGGGGCCCCTTTAATGCCTTCTAGGGCTTTGATACCTATAATAAAGCCCTCTGGGAGCCATATTCTGTGACGAATTTCGAAGCTCTCTCTCTCTCTCTCTCTCTCTCTCTCTCTCTCTCTCTCTCTCTCTCTCTCTCTCTCTCTCTCTCTCTCTCTCTCTACGATTTATTTCAGTTTCTCAGTATTCACTTTGCGTTTATCGTTTTCCATAGTTTTTAGAAACTCGGTAAATCTGCATTAAATCATTGGCTTTTACTCTGTTGCTTACAGCCGATAGAAACGAAGTAAAAACCTTTAAGGACATGAGTCTGATCCGTGCAGTTATTCCACGTTCAAGATCAGTCGTCAAAATGTTGGTTTTACATTGTTGTCTCGTTTTTAATTCCATCCAACAACAGGATAGTCTGTTTTTATTCGTTTCTTATAATCCGATCAAATCGAGAAGTGTTGTTCTGGTTTTTGGACGAAACTTGGTAATAATAATAATAATAATAATAATAATAATAATAATAATAATAATAATTGGATTTATTTATCGCAACTAATCGATATATAATTTTCAATATTATTTGACGGTTTTCTTACATGTCTATTTGTTCTGATTTTCAACAATTATAAAATAGTATATTTCTTATTGTTTACCGAAGAGGGTTCGAATTGCAAGAAAACGAACAAGGTCTAGGTACTGAGTTTTGGCATAAAACATTGGTGGAATTTAATCTGTCACAAACTACTTTTAACCAGAAGATAACAACTTTTAAGAACAAAATAGTATGTTTCTTAGTGTTTTTGTCATGGACGGTAACCCTCAGGACAAATTATGTTTTTATATTATTTTAATAATAATGTTTATTTGTCATTATTTTATAATTTCTATTATGCTGAAATAGAGTGTGACATTTATTTTCCATTTTTGCAACATCTGAGGCAATCTCTAGATTCGATTGTCGCCACTGTTTTAAATTGTTCCTCTCACACATGCATTTGGGTTTTGGTTTATTTGTTAGATTTCCTTTAGCTCCTTGGTTATAATTTGGTCTCTTTTTCCATGTTCCCTTTTGCTAGAATCCTTGTTATTTTTTGGGTTTGTCTATTAGGTTTTATGGTCCCCTTTTAGATTTATAGCTAACCAACAACCAACAAAATAAGATGTAAAATTCATTTTGCACCCTATACATGGATGTATAAATACTAAATTGGGGCTACTTTCTTTCGGAACTCGATAGTGATACATATGTACAAATCTGATTTATTGAGATTCTATGGTGATTCATTACTAATTTGATCAGCAAACCCGTCTTCCAATACATCAACTTTTGTTCTTAGCTCGGACCTTTTGAAATTAATCCATTGTTTAATTAGATTATATAAAAGTAATTTCAAAGGAATAAGAAAATAGTACTACATATTCAAAGAAAAGACAAGTTATCTTAAGGAATCATATATTTTCAATAATGATGTATTCCATAAAAAAATTATTCCAATTTCACTATTATATTTCGTTTCATTCTCACTTCCTTTAGGACAGCATCATATGTCATAGCACAAATAGATAACTTTTGATCGTGTATTCTATTGGTACTTTTATAAGAATTGTATTCCAAAGTGTAAACGTCACATACCATTGTACGTTGTGCGTCATTTTTATATGAAAAGTCTAATCATAAATGAAAAAGAGAAAAAAAAAAAAGATTGTCCTTCTAGTCAAGCAATTATAATAAGCTTAATTATAAATTTGGATTTTGTATTCTCTACTTCTAAATAAAATAAAGATTCCATGATTATTTGAGTAATAACGCTTTATTTTTACCAAAGTACGTAGCAAAGTGGTTTGGCAGAAATTATTCACTCGCGTTTCATAAAAAGCATTTATGCAATTATGCATTGTTATACTGGAATGGAATTTATGTAAAATAACTTAATATCTTAATAAATTATATTTGCAAAAGAGAAAAGATATCAACACTAATAAAACGGTAGTCTTGACTCATTTAACTATAAATAAGTTGACTTTGAACATACTATTAGACTATTAGGGTATGTAATTTAGATAGCCCATTATTTGTATTATATGTATAATTAGCCCATCTAGCTATGGTAGCCCAATACGTGTTGTAACTTATGTATTGTATTTTGAATGCAATTCTTCAATTGTAGAAAAACCATAATTTATCATGGTATCAGATTTTTCTTAATCTTTTCGACTCTTTGCTCCTTTCTTTCTCAATCTGTAGCTGTGTAGCTGCTGGTTGTAACCTTAATCTCGCAGGCCAGACCTTCCACCACCTCTCCTTCTATCATTTTGTTTCCTTTCTTCTTCTACTATCGATGATACAAATCCTCTACAAAAGTCGTATGAAATCACAAACATAAAAACCTATGTGCCATTGATCCTCGATTTTAACGAATTAAATTATGATGCATGGAGAGAGTTATTTGAAACTCATTGTCACAAGTTTGGCATCATTGGCTTTCTCAACGGCTCATCAACACCCACAGTGAAATCGACGAAGAATGGTACAAACTCAACAGCTCATCTCTCATTTAGTTTGGAAAAATCCTTGAAGCTCTATTTTGTGATAATAAAGATGTACATGCAATCAGGACAGGGGCAGAACACAAGCATGAATATTCAGGGGGCGACTTAGTTATACACATATATTATAAATAACTTTAAATTAGACGATATGTTTGAACAATTTACGTATAAGGCTTTTATTTACATACAATACTCGTAAATCATACTATATGTATAAAATGACCAATTCAGAAAACTAATCAAATTAACAAAACAATTACAACATGAAATAGTTGGTAAAAAACAAAAAAAAATAGTAAATAAACATAACAATTTACTCACAAAATATATAAACAGGGATAAAAATCAAAAACTTTTTAAGGTTCTATACATTAAAGTATCTCTAATACAATTGACATATATCATCTCTAATAAATGAATGTTTTTTTTTTTATCATTTGTCACACTCTTATTTAATTTGTCAAATGTCATTTTGTGGTTATTTTGAATTAATTTTTTTTCCACATGTAATTTTATGGGTTTTCTATTTTATTAAATTCTACATAATATTTTAATGTAATAATTGTAATAAATATAACAATAAATAGATATTAATAAACTTACATTTTAATTTCAAAATCCCCAAAATTAAAGCTCATTAGTTTTTTTCTTTATTTAAATTATTTGTTTTAATTTAAAAGATTAAAAAAAACATAATTTTCATTATAATAATTCATTATTTTTCTTATTTTCTTATAAATTCAAAGTTATCAAATATTTTGACATTTATATTTAATAGTTTTTTTAAAATTAACTCATGTAATACATGGGCCTCACAACTAGTTAAGTATTAACAAATATTTACTTTATGAACTTCTCTTAATGTATCTCATTTACTTTATTGTATTGTCATATCTACTTTATCAAACATGGGATATTGTGTCATATACTCATAGTCATATTTATCCTATCTCCGTTTTATTACAAATTAACAAGCCGTCAAAAGAGATAAGATTAAGCAGTGTGAGAGAAAGCAACAACAGGTTGAAAAAACAGAGAGCTTGAAACGGCAAAACCTAGTAAGTGGCAGCGGGCGTGAGTCAAAGGCGGTGACCAGAGTCAAGGACGACGTTCAACATTAACCGGTGGTGTTTTGAAGATTGTGATGGGAGACGATGTACCGCAGATCAAGGGAGAAGCTATGAACGGCGTGAAGTTCTATATCGGTTAGGGTTTTTAAAAATTTTGAGTTTTGGAGATTATTTATTTTAAAGTTTTGTAGTAGCTAGGTACCGATAATGTGTAAGATTTGTGGATTTTCTTAGATTAAAATATTTGTGATTTTTTTGATGTTAAAATAGAGATTAATATTGATTAGGATTTGTTACATTTTGATTATTAAAAAAAATTGGGTTTTTTCTGACACAAAAGGCCTTTCAGTTTTATTTATTTTCTGGTGCTAAATCAAGAGGCGGTTTTCTTATATGAAATAGGTAAAAATAGATAATTACCATCTTCAATGATCTTCAAATGCATTTTAAATATTTTTCTATATTTTACTGGTATAAGAAAGGAAAAAAAATGGGGGGGGGGGGGGGGGGGGCATGGCCTCCCATGGCCCCTTAAAGGATCTGTCACTACATGCAATTGAGTTAAACAGTGAACTCTATAGTATGGTTCTCAACGATCTTTCAATCTCCCAATATTGTCAAAAAAAAAATCCATCTCTAATCATTTGGTCAATATTGAGTCTTTCATTCTTGAGAAAAACCTTTATCGCATATCTCACCAATGGTTTATCAACACAATACGAGCACATTGCCACCATTCTCCACCACTCGGACCCTCTTCCAACATTCCTCCAAGCATGCTCCATGCTTCTAGTGGCATAGAAATGGCTCACTCGCACTCGCCCTCAACAACCGACTCATAGAGACCGTGTCTCATCACCAACGGTTCTTCATACCGAAAATTCTAGTGGTTCTAATTTTGAAAACTCGCGGTCAAATCCCACTCACAAATTAGAACCGTCGTAGATGCGATCTTCGGTCAAATCAGAATCGTCGTGGCAATTAAGTTCCTCACCAACGTCGAGATGTCGAACAACATTCATAAACACTTCCTTGGCATCCCTTCACGTTGCCTTGGCATCCATACCGGTCTACAAGGTCCACCTACAGGCCATATCTATGGCCCAACAGCAAGGAAGACATCAGGCATGCATTCTTCTCCCATCCTCACGTACGTCACCCTCGTCGGCCCAGCCCGCCCAACCTACTGACAACAATGTTCAACACCATATCTTTGTCTTTGGTTCTCACCCTACCTTGGCAATGGTTTTCTTATGTATCCATATTAGCTGACTGGCATATTTCAAGCATACAATTCCATGTCTCTCAATGAAACATTATGATACAATTAGTACATAGACATCCAGACCACATCTCACCTAACCTTCGATAAAGGTATAAACATTCAAATAGTTAACAAAAGGTTGGAAACCCTAGAAATCTCGGGTTAAGTCCATTATGGACTAGGATTCTTATTGGGCCTAATGAACCAATAAACTTCCAACTTGACTATTTTGGACCTAGAACCCTTAAATGGGCTTTAATTGGACCCACTTTCATAAAATTTAACATTTTGGGCCATAATGGGCCTAAAATGAAATAAATTACCCTAAATGGGCCTTATTGGGCCATAACAAATCCAATTAGCTTTAACGGGTCATAAATCTATACTTTTATACAAGATTGGACCGTGAGCTACCCTAAGGGCCCAATGGGCCGAAAACCATCAATTTGGGCTTCACATTATGGGACTCAAGCACTAAAGGCCCAAATCCTTTCTCCTCTCTCTCCCTCTCGGCCCAAATAATATAAAATAAATAAATAAATAAAAGAGAGAAAAGAAGTATTATGGGGAGAATTAATTAGGAAGTGTCACCTCCATATTACCTTTCATATTCCCATGCATGGACCAACATACATCCATGCACCATCATTTCACTTCTCTCTCTGCCCTCTCTTCTTACCTGCGGCCGAAAGGAGACACACACACACATTGCATAAATTCTCTCCATTTCTCTCAAAGATCATCTCCCTTCTTCCTTCAAAGAAAATCTTGAAAATTTAGCTTGGATTCAAGGATCTTCTTCAAGTGTTGTCAATCTTTGGTAAGTGTTGTCAATCTTTGGTAAGTGTTATCAAACACAAACGTCTTCTTCCATTACAACATTTAGAACTCTTTCTTACAAAGTTTTATTCTATAAACACCTTAGAAGCTTCTTAAGTTCGAAATCAACCTAAGAAAGCTTGCTAAGGCCGAAAATAGCATCAAACTCTTCCATTTCTTTCTTCAAACCGAAACAACAAGCAAAGGTGATTTCATACCTCTCTATTTTCGGTTTTCACATGTTTTATGGGGGAGAATACAAGTAAAATGTGTAGATCTATGTGTATTTGTATATTATGTGTGATTTTTTGTGTTTATGTGGTAAATATGTGCCAAAAATGAAAGATATTTCAAGATCTATAGTTCAAGGAGTAAAAATATGTGATCTAGAATGTATTACACTTAAAAAGTTAAGAAAATTATCATCTAAGGTTATAATAAGCATGTTACAACATAAAACTCATTTTTTGACTATTTTTGTCAAATAAACAAAAGTTGGGAAAAAGGTTGTCATTTATGGCTTTTACAAGGATCAAAAGGGTCAAAACAGTTAAAGAAGAAGTTTTTATGAACATTATGCTTTTCGAAGGACTAAAAAAGTAAATTGTAGCTTATTGGGCTAAAATTTTGGGCTTTTCGGCCCATAGGCCCAAATTTGCGAAAAATATGGGTTTTAAGGGGCTGAAATGGTAAATTTCTCAAAACAGTGGGTAGAAAAGTAAATAAATCTATTTCATGGGTTAAAATGACCTTATTTGCCAAAAAGGATTAAAAATGTAAAGTTTTGGATTTTGGGTCAAATTTGTAAAAGTTGCGAAAAGTTTGGATATTAAATGAAAATCTTTTTACTAAAGGGGCTAAAACACATTTCTCTCTCACTTCTCTCTCTCTCTCAAATTCGAGATTCAAGGGCTGATCATCAAGTTTTCTTCTATTTTTGGGTAAGTAGAGACTTTTGAACATTTTATTTTTGACGATAATTTCATTATATCAAAAGAGCTTACAATTCTTGACTTTTTAGGTCATTACATTGATTCGAAATATCGGGTTGTAACACTATATTCATGCAAATACTTGCCATTATATGTCATTTAGGAGTTTTTAAGTCTCGGGACTTCATTCGTGGAACTTCTCATCCTTATGCACATAATCGTTTGAATCACCCACATCAGGTGAGTTTATACCCCATAATCAATCTTTTTAAACTGTTTTAAATGCTTTAACGGGGGGGGGGGGGGGGGGGAGGGGGGGCTGGAATACAGGTTGAACACAATTTATAATTATGTAAATGTTTGTTAAACATCTTTCAAAACTCCATTTTAAAGTTATGTTACTTTTTAAAAGGGGTGGGGGGAACTCTTTTAAAGTTATGTTACTTTTTAGTTTAACCAAAACTCCATTTTTAAAGTACAAGCATAACTTAGTAGTAAAATGAGTCTTTTCGATAACAGTTCAAGTAAAACACTAGTAAACTATTAGGGGTATAGTTTAGAGGTACAGTTCATACTAGATACAATACTTACTATAAAGAGAAACAGATGGAGAACACTATAATGAGAAACAATACTTACGATAAAGAGAAACAGATAGAGAATACTATAACGAAAAACAATACATTGTAAGATACTATAACAGAACAAACATACTAAGATGCTATAGCATGGAACAACTACAGGATCTAACTATACCAATAACCACTAACGCATTATTCTAAACAAAAGGTGATAACTTATTGGGTATACATGACCATATAACTTTAATGTGGATTACACGGCCTAGCAACTGGTTTGCTGAAGTCATGTTTGGTTCCCAGAATCTTTTGACAGGAAGAGCGTATAGTATGGGAACTAGCCTTCACATTATGACCTAAAGAAAACAAATATGTTTTAAGGTAATTAGTACGTCGGTATGTCAATTCATAAGACAACTGAGTACTTATATTTTTCTCATTACTTTCATAAAGTGACACTTCCACTTGAAAGTTAATGCAAACTATTTTCGAGTCAATATAGTTATAAACTAGGGAAAAACTTACATCTTTTCAAACGACAAACAGAACAGTCGGGTCTAGTACATTCAGTAGAAAGGGACCATAATGCTAACCTTATGATTCCTTAATGAATAAATCAAGAGATATATATTAATAATATCTAATAGGTAATAGGATGGGTGCTTTCTGCTTCATTTCTTGTTCCTTGTTTGGTTGTGGGCTTAGAGCGGATTCACTCAGCCTATTATCCATTCGATATTATATATATATATATATATATATATATATATATATATATATATATATATATATATATGTTTCATATACATTAAGTCATCATAAGGGGTACCAGGTATGGGTCAGGTCATAGGATACTAATTCAATGCACAGTTTTCTAGTACAAAACATATTTTTTAAATCAGAACTTTTGATATACAAAACTAGAAACTTACCAGTAAAGGGTTTAATCCATTTTATTAAACCATCATTTTTAAAGGACCTTAGGTAGTTAACTCTACAATACCTTAGTTTATACATCAAAGATTATATATAATTAATATCCAATAGGTAGTTGGATGTGTGCCTTCCGCCTCATTTCTTGTTCCTTGTTTGGTTGTGGGCTTAGAGCATATTAACACAATTAACTATATGTTCGATATTAGATTATATATAGCTAGTATAAACTAAGTGATTATAGAAGGAATCACTGTGGTTACTATTTTATTATAAGAAATAAGGGTTTTCTTAAAGAATCTTTTCATAAATTATAAATGAACTATTACAGTTAACTCCGTGAGTACCAAGGGAATACATCAGGGTTATATACAACAAGGATCTAACAACCAATGCGATTTGTGTCATCCGCCTCATTTCCTGTTCCTTGTTTGGTTGTGGGCTTGAGGCAGATACACATAATCGATGTTTGTTTACTCTGAGTTTTATATAACTTTTATCCATTTAGTACTCATAGAAAAGATTGCAGAGTCATTTTTATTTATCTTTCATCAAAGCAGGAAATATAGGATTTTCTGGAGGAACATGCAAACTTTTTTAAAACAAAACTTACAATTTACTACAACTTACTAAGTTTTCTACAACTTACATACATCACTAAAATCTTATGAACTCACTAGCTTAATTGCTGATCAACTCTTTCAAAATAACTTGTATTCTCAGAGAACTAGTAGTCAGGTACTCGCACTGAGAATTCAGAAGATGGAGCAGTATAGCTTCAAGTCTTGTTTTGTTATTTGTTTATGTACTCTATGTTTTGTGAACACATACTTTGTAAACACTTTCTTTCTAATGAAATGAGTAAACACTTTCTTTCTAATGAAATGATTGTTTATTACTTTGATTACTATGATACATGTCTTGTGATAATAAACATGACGTCCTCCACCCCCAATGGGTGTGGTGGTTGTGTTGTTGTGTTGTTGGATTTGATTTCAGATTTACCAGGTGGGTCAATGGGTGTGGTGGTGGTTTTCCGATAGATTATTTTGGAGTTGATTGTAGGTGTTCGGTGGTGTCTAATGGGTGTATGGTGGTGAGAGTGAGAGTAAGTCCATGTGTCTATAAATCAATTAAATATTTTTGTAATTCATAATTAATAACCAAATATAAAATCTAAAAAAGAAAATATAAAGGGTAATATAGTCTTTTCATGTCTCTAAGAGACGTAAAACACAACAAAAAGAAACAATAAGGATGATCCAAGTGCAAATAAATGTTAGGGACCAAATGTCTAATTTTGACCAAACTACAGGGACGATTTTATTAATTTGTTCAAAACATTATCACTGGTTTTATAAGTAATATTATTTTTTTTTTAAACATATAAAACAAGTTCAATGATCAAAATATATATATAAAAAACGTTATTGGCTAAATATGAATACAAAACAAATACGTTGACATTTTAGGCTATTAACCTTTTATTTTATTTTTTCTAAAAATGCTTTACATTTTACATTTAATTTTTTTGGCCTTTTTTTGTTTGACCCTTAAATTTTCTATTATTCATATTAAACCTCATCTTTATCTTTATTCTTTTCTAAAAATCCATTACATTTTTGTGTAAAACCATAAAAAATTAGCAGAAACATGCTAAAATAGTCAAACAAAAAAATGTAAAGGCTTTTCTGGCAAAAAAAAATGATTAATCGGAAAAAAAAAATACTAGATTAATCAGAAGAAAAAAAATGTATAAAGTATTTTATGTAACTGAACTTCGTTTAGTATCATCTCAACTAGATAATTATAAGGGTTAAATTCTTATTATAATAACAGTTTCACAATTTTACTAATTTATGCAACAGAACGGTTTTTGGCACATTATGGAACCACGTTTCAACTGGTTAAAAAGATACATATTTTGGTTAAAAAAAAAAAAAAGCAAAACATGATTGCCCAATGCAAGTCAAAAACCACCTTTTTACATAAATCAATAAAATTAAAGAACTAATATATCATTGTATAAATAAACAAATAAACCTGAAATATCATGGCATCCGAATTCCGAAATGAAGAGGGGAATGTTGTTACTACATAATTAATTAGCCAAAACATTGCCATCTTATTATACATCCTACAAAATTACAAAATTTAAACTGCTAAATTTAAATTAACAGTTGCACACGTGACATCTTCCTTTTTTAACACATGGGTAGAAATATTATAAAGGTGAAGAAATATAACAATATCACAAGTCATTTGCTTCCGATTTTGATCCTGACCATTCAAAAAGAAAAACAATATGTAAGATTCAAATTTCATATCATCGTCATTTAACTTCTTTTCAACTTGCACTGTGTTTGTCTTTGCATTGAACTGAAAAGGTGACAAAAACTGTAGATTTCAGAGAATATGTTGTTTGTGCAAAAGACATAAATGCCCTCCTCGTCATACACATGTTCTTAGAATTCAAAAAAACAGGAAAAGAAGTGAAAAATAACCTTTATCTTTCTGCTGACCATTGTCTTGTATTTGAGCAAGGGAAGCAGCTATTTGAGCACCAAGAACTGCATTGTTCTTCACTAGAGCAATGTCTATAACCTTATTAAGAACCAATATTCTTCCACCAAAATCCCAAAAAATTGAAATATATTCTTTTGAATATAACTAAACTAGTATAATGTTTGTAATAAGAATTAAATGCAAGAAATAGCAACCTACTTTTGTTGATTTGTTTATATAACCTCTTACTTCCATTTTTTTTTATGTTAAAACATTGGACTTTAAAAATCGGCCCAATAAGAAAAAAAATGAAAGTAAAAAGGTATAATTGGTTTTTTTTTAAAAGAAAATGAAAGTAGGATGCTATAATACACAAATAAATGAAAGTTGTTGTTTCTTGCATTTAGTCTTTTGGTTGAAAGGATACTTGACTCGAGAGAAGATCCTCCTGTTAATTCATTTACTCTAGAAAGTAGATAAGGAGTTTCTGCACTTCCTTTTATACCCTTCTCACTGCGATTAAAGCTCCAAATTATAAAAATTAGACATAGAAGCTAAAGATATGTGAACTATATATAGAAGGAAATGTTGCATTTACTTTTTAGGTTTAAATGCAAGTAATAACAACGGTTTTTCATTGATTTGTTTATTATATCCTTCTACTTTCATTTATTCTTAACAATCCACAATTTTCACTACTATAATTGGGTAGATTTTTCAAAATATAATGCCCTAATAAGAGAAATACTGAAATGTAAGTATGTTGGATGTTATAATACATATATAAATGAAAGTATGTTGCTATCTTTTTGTATTTAGCCCAATCTTTGAACATCAATGTTATCACTAATCTGTATTAATAATATTCAAGAATGCTACTTCTATTTTTGATTGATATATTTATTATAGCATCATCCTTTCATTTAGCCCTATTTTTAAACATCCAAAAAAAAAAAAAAAAAAAAATAGGTATTTATGTTGGTAGATGATTCTTAAATCTTACCTAGCTTCTCTGAGTGCTGTTTGTATAGCAGAGTCTATGACATTACCAGTAACAGAATGTTGTTTTGGAATAGGAATTCCTATCAAGATACCAGTTCTAAGATCAAGTCTCCTGTTGGCCTCTGAGATCAATAATTACAATTTACAAATAATTTTTTTTTTAAAAAAAATGAATAATTAATGAGTCATTTGAAAAAATGAGAATAAAGTTTGATGATACTTGCCAATTAGTCGAGCACATTCTTCCGGTGTATCTACTTGGCATGGTGCCTGGTTTGCCATTCAAAATTTGAACCTCTTAGGGGCATTATTGTAATTATGTCACACAGTTCTGTACAATGGAAACTTTCAAAAGTGCCTGAATTATTTAAGTAACTTTTATCTGTAATTGGAATCTAGTATAACCATAGAACAGATTATTAGTTCTTTTGGTGCTTAGATTTGTAGTGCATTTTAGTAACAGAGTTTTAATTTTTAAATAGGGTTAATAACACTGTTTTTGGGAAACAAACTATTTCCGGTGTATTCAAGTTGCCAACAAACAGATTTTATTGCATAAATGGGAATAAACTTTTTTTTTGGGTTTTTACCTGCTATACCAGGTTTAAAATTTTACACTTTTGGCCCAGGTTTTAAAGTTTGTTACAATTATGGTCCAAACTTTGCAAAAAAAAATTACAAATTTTCCCCAAATATAGTTTTACTTTACAAATCAACTTTTTAAAATTTTGATGCAATCTATTTTTTGTGTTGGTTCTATGAGTTTCGATGAATTTCTTGTGTTGGTTGTAAAGAATTTTAAAAACGTTCTAGAAAAAATTTAAAAGGTTCTAAAAACGTTGAAAAAAAAGTAGTAAAAAAAGTTAAAATTGTTGCAAAAAGTGTCAAAAAAGTTTGTAATTTTTTTCATCAAAAGTTCAAAAAAGGTTGCTAAAAAAGTCTTAAAAGAGTTAACTTGTAAAATAAAAACTAAATTTGGGGGGAATTTGTAAAGAAAAATGTTTGGACCAAAATCATAAAAATTAAAACTTGGTCCAAAAGTGCAAAATGACCTCCTATACCTTTTATAGCAGGTAAAACCCAAAAAAATAAAATAAAATAAAAAATGATGCCATTTTATGCAATACAATTGGTTTTAAAAGTGTTGGTTGTAAAGCTATTTTAAAAACGTTCTATAAAAAGTTTTAAAAGGTTCCAAAAACGTGGTAAAAAAGTTAAAAGTGTAAAAAAAGTTTGTAACTTTTTTTACCAAAAGTTCAAAAAAAGTTGTTAAAAAGGTCTTAAAAAGAGTTAACTGGTAAAAAAATTAAAAAAATAAAAAGTAAAAATAAAATAATAATAATAATAATAATAATAATAATAATAATAATAAAACTAAATTTGGGGTGAATTTGAAAAAAAAATGTTTGGACCAAAATCATAAAATTTAAAACTTGGGCCAAAAGTGCAAAATGACCTCCTATACCTTTTATAGCAGCTAAAAACTAAAAAATAAAATAAAATAAAATAAAAATCGTTGCCATTTTATGCAATACAATAAGTTTGTTGGCATTTGGCAGCTTGAAGACACTGGAAATAGTTCATTTCAGAAAAACAATGTGAACACTTTTAAATATATTAGAATTAACTGTGTTATTTTAAATCTGTTTATCAAGGTAAAATAAAACATGGTTGATGAACAAACCTTGCAGCCACTTTTTTCGCTATAAAAAGCAGGAAAGTCATCTGTTTTGTAAGCAGCAACACAAACGCCTTGAGTTTCCTGTAGCATTGGAAATTTACTAAACTGCCACTCTCCCAGTGTAAACTTATGTTTGATCTAAGCAAAAGAATGAACATACCAAATATTCTAGGGTTTTGGGAATGTCTAATATAGACTTAACTCCAGCTGATACTACACATATTGGAGTTCTTCCAAGCTCCGTTAGATCAGATGATATATCCAGTGCTGAAACAATGCAAGAATCACAGAAAAACCAACCAATCAAGAATTACAAAAAAAATTGCTATTTTTTATCCAACTGCTAATTTTGGGTTGGGTTGATTTTTGCCAGGTCAGCATAACAAGCAGGACCTTAGGAAACCTAAATTGTATAGAAATAAAACTGAAATATCTAGAATATAAGAGGTGTATAAGAGAAAACTTACTGTTTTCTCCATTTCTGTGAACTCCTCCAATACCCCCTGTAACAAATACAGAAATGCCAACCTGAAGAAAACTGTAGCAATTAAGCACATATGGAGGCAATATTGACAACTACAAAACCTTTATCCCAAACTATTGGGTGTATAGCCTAAAAAACAGAAGAAACTATCAAAATAGTGAATAACATCATTCAATTCAGAAATTACAAAACAAGTGTATACCAAATTGGTATCAGAGCAGGTTTGTTTAATATGGCAAGATCAACAGCAGCTAAAATCATTGAAGGAAGTATTGTTAGACAAACTAAAAGTCAAGTTAGTTGGAGTTAGTTAATGTCAAGGGTAGAATAGTCTTTATTTATCAAAAGTGGTTAGGTTCGTTATGGTAGTTAGAAGATGATAGTTATGTAAACATTTTCTGTTAAAACTCTCTTAATTTCTTTCTCTATCTTCATCATCTTTCTTCCATTACAACATGGTATCAGAGCTTGATCCATTTTTTGCTTAACTGATGAGAAATGTCTCATCAGGACCCCTCATTGATGAATAGTTTAGCTCTTGGTGTTCTTGGAAAGAAAATAAATAAATACAGCTACAGCTTTTCTGTATTTAGTATGTTTGCTTCAATGAATGTACTCGGTTCTAATTCCAATATCATGTTATGGCATAAACGCCTTGGTCATGTTTCTTTAGACATATTGAAACAATTGTTCTATCTTCCTGCTACTTATCATAATTTATTATATTGATGCATGCTTCACTTGTGTTCAAGCTAAAAAAACTCGTTTGTCATTCCCACATAGCATCTCAACTACCAAAGCTCCTTTTCACTTAATTCATGTTGATGTTTGGGGTCCCTACATAATTCCAACTTATAATGGTTATAAATGCTTTATAACCATAGTTGATGACTTTTCAAGATATACATGGATACATCTTCGTAGTCATAAGAGCTATGCTTATTCCTTTATTCAAACACTTGTTCAAATGATCAAAACTTAGTTTCAAACCACAATCAAATGCATCAAAACTGACAATGCTAAGGAACTTGGCTCATGTACAGATGGCATTGCATTCTTTCAAAAGAACAGTATCTTACACAGGCACATTCTAGAGGTTTCTAGAGCCTTATTTTTCTAAAGTTCTAATCTAGAATTGACATAGCTTATTGGGGTGAATGTGTACAATCTGGTGTTTATATTATCAATAGACCTCCTTCCAAAGTTCTTAAAATATATCTCCATTTGATGTTTATACCAACAAACACCATAATTGAATTCTCTAAAATCCTTCGGTTGTTTGTGTTTTGCTTCATCATTATCAGTTGGAAGGGATCAACTCATGCCTTGTGCACATCCATACATATTCCTGGGCTACCCTTCTGGTCAAAAAGCTTATAAGCTTTTGAATTTAGTCACACACAAAATTCACATTTCAAGAGATGTTAAATTTTTTGATAATTTATATCCACTTCATTCAATTCAATTAAAGAGCATTCATTCTTCTTTCACACCCACTTCCTATATACCCATTGTTTCTCAGTTTGACCATTTTACCCCTGCTCCAGATTTTACAGATGTTTCTAATGATAATTCAAATAACTCTTCTTTGTAAAACTCAGTTTCTCAACAATCTGACCATTTTACCCCTCCTGAAGAAGAGTTAAGAAGGGCTTCAAGGATAAGGCAACCACCAATTCGTTTTCAAGATTATGTTTGCAACATGGTTTACAAATCTATATATAAATGACATTTATACTACAGCTTCTCCCATTAACCATCATTTAGTTTTTCACATTCATCAAGACACCACTTTGAACCTACTTTCTATCATTAAGTCAAGGGTACTCCTGAATGGGAAGAAGCTATGCAAAAAGAACTCAAAGCTTTAAATGACAATGGTACATTGGTACTTGGGACATAGTCAAACTCCTTAATGGGAAAAACTAATTGCATGTAGATGGGTATAATAAGTCAAATACAAACCAGCTGGCTCTAGAAAGGTTTAAAGCAAGATTGGTTGCCAAGGGTTTCATACAAAGAGAAGGGATTGACTTTCATGAAACCTTCTCCCTTGTGGTTAATTTCACAACAGTCAGAAGTCTTGTTGCTCTTGTTGTTAAGCATAATTGGGGTATTCATCAGTTTGATGTCAACAATGCATTTTTGCATGGAGACTTACATGCGGAAGTTTACATGAAACTTCCGCATGTTCATGATATTGATTCTCCATCTCTTGTGGATTAAGACAAGCTTCTAGACAATGGTATGCTAAATTTTCTTCAGCATTAAGAGCTTAAGGATGTACTCTTTCCCAAAATGATCACTCTCTTTTTCTTAAAACAGGTACTTCATCTACAATTATAGTTGTGTATGTTGATGACATCTTAGTAACAGAAAATGATGCAGAAGAAATCAACAATTTAAAAACATTTTTGAATGATCAATTTCAAAATAAAGACTTGGGATTAATTCATTTTTTCCTTGGCATTAAGTTTGATAAACTTGAACAAGGCATGGTTGTTCATCAAACCAAATATATTAGAGAATTACTCTCTGCAGCGATCATGATCGTACAAAGCACGTAAAAATTGACTGCCATTTTGTAAGAGAGATATTAACAGTTAGCCTCATTCAATTGGAACATGTTCATACTTATGATCAATAAGTTGATATCTTTACAAAACAACTTCATGGAGCTCAACATAATAATGCAAGATCCAAACTTGGTGTTTGTAATTGCCTACAAGCTTGACGGGAAGTGTTAGACAAGCTAAAAGTCAAGTTAGTTGGAGTTAGTTAATGTCAAGGGTAGAATAGTCTGTATTTATCAAAAATGGCTAGGTTCGTTATAGTAGTTAGAAGATGATAGTTATATAAACAATTTCTGTATATATTTGCTTTGTAGCTTGTCTCTATGTTTAGTATTAACAAAATTCAGTTGAAACTCTCTCACTTTCTCTCTTTATCTTCATCATCTTTCTTTCATTACAACAAGTATTGGATGCATGAAAGAGGGATTTCAAGCTGAAATCTACTCATTGAAACATATATTGGAGCAAGTTTTCAAGAATCAAGCTGAATCATCATAAGGACACCCTAGTTGAAGAATCAGACGAAATCATATGCAAATCAGGAGGTAATGGCTTAGATCCTACCATAAGAGCATAACTCAATTTACTTTCCCCAAACAATTTGAATAAGGTCATGAAGGTTGCTATCAAGATCGAGGAGAAGAATAAGGTGTTGAGTTAACAAAAAGCAGTCCCCTCTTAGAATGTGAAATGCAATTTCATTAACTCACAAGATTCGAAGACTTCAAGAGTATTAGGACAGTAATCCTACAGGTCAACAGAAAAATGAAAAAAAAAAAAAAAAAAAAAAAATTAAAAATGTTGGTGAGTATCCAAGGCTAACTGATCAGGAACTATAAATGAAATGAGCTTTGGGATTGTGCTATAGTTGCAACGAAAAATTCACTCCGAGCAACAAATGCAAGAAGGAACTTGATGTTTCGTATATGAAAAATTCAGAATGTAACGAGTTTGATGAGACAGATTCAGAAGAAAAATTCACTAAATTTGGGTAATTGGGACATGACATTAGGCATGCAATGGCTTGTCTCTTGGAACCACACACCACAACTGGAAGTTGCGAATCATAAAGTCTTAGGTAGTGAGACAACGACACTTAAAGATGATCTTTCACATGTCATGCTATCTTGATTGAATTTGGGATCCTATAACAGAAATTACCAAGCAACAAGAGATTCAGTCCAAGTGACAAACATTTTTACAAGACAATAAATCGGTAGTTCAAATACCAAAAGGGTTACCACCGACACGGGTATTTGAGAAAAGTATGTGCTCAAGGAAGTTTGTGGACCAGTGAATGTTAGATAGACCCTACCATTATCCTCACTATAAAAAGGACAAGATCAAGAATTTGATTAATGAAATGTTAGAAGCCAAGATTATACAACCAGGTAAGAGTACATTTTAAGCCCAATATTATTTGGTAAGGAAGAAAGAGTGAAAGACAGGAGTTGGCAATTTTGTATAGATTATCATGCCTTGAATACGATCACGGTATTAGACAAATTCCCAGTATTTGTGATTTTTGTGATTGACAAAGTGCTAGATGAATAGTATGGGGCAAAATATTTCTCCAAGCTAGCCTTGAAAGTTAGGTATCACCAAATTAGAATCTCACAAGAGGATGTTCCAAAGACGAATTATCGTACACACAAGGGCCATTTCGAGTTTCTTGTTAGGCCCTTCAGTCTAGTAAATGCCACCCGCTACGTTTCAAGGCCTCATGAACGATGTATTCAAGACATACTTACGTAAATTCATTTTAGTGTCTGATAGACCCTTGTTGAATCTATCGTATACCCCAGACATACTAACAAAAATACTTGATAATATTAAGGTAATTCCCAATCATTCGAGAGGAAAGGGGCTCTCCAAAAGAACAAAGTTCTAGTTCATACAAATTCTTAGCTACCTCATTCTACGTTCTAACAGGATATAAATACTACTCATGAACGAGGTATTCAAGACATACTTATGTAAATTCAATTTAGTGTCTCCCGCCGATATTCTGGTTTACAGTAATACTAAAGATTACCGGATTTTACTCAAAGAAGCTTTTGTCTAAAACACCCATTTTAAGATTATTGGATTTTACTCGATCATTAACTATTGAGACAGATGCATCAAGATACAGTGTAGGGGCAACAAGAGCAACCTATAGCTTACTTTAGTCAAAGATGGGAGATCGGCCTCAACAAAAAGTGAATTATGAATAAGAACTAAGAGTTTGAAATATTCTTTGTGATTAAAGATTAATAGAGTCGGAATACCAAAAATGAGTTAGCATACTATTGGGGTATGATTTTGATAAAGCGTACAAGAAGGGTACTAGTAATGTGGCGACGAATGCCCTTTCAAGAATTAAAGAAGATGTGGAATGTGTCATGATTGGAAGGCCTCAATAGAAAACAAGAAATAGGTAATGATGACTTTTTGATGCAGATCAAAAAAGATATTCAAGAAGGGATCACTTTACACAAGGGATTTACTTTACATCATGAATTATTGTTTTATAAAGATTGTCCTATTATACCATGGAACTCTTCATTGATTAAAAGATTTTTGAAGAATGCCATGGTGGATCAATAGAAGGTCATGCAACAAAAGGTGAAGATAGAACTTACCAAATAATGGCATCTAAAATCTTTTGGGTGGATGTGAGAAAGGACAAAACTAATATGGTTAAAGAACCACCAAGTTAACAATGGCATCCAAGTCCAAACGAAACACCAAGTCAATATGAAGTTTTAGTCAAATGGTAAGACCTCTGTGATTTTGTGATTTTGAGGCTTCATGGGAAACTTGGGAATCTTTGTTAGAAAATTTTCCTAATCATGACCTTGACTCCTTGAGGACAAGGTCCAACTCAACTAGGGTGGTATTGGTAAACCACCTTTAAGGTTTACATACTTGAGAGAAGAAGGAATAGTCAAACCTAAGGTTAACTTGGCAATTGGATGAGAATCTTCACATGATAATCATTATGTTGTTGAGTCCATTAAGAGATGTGAGACTTGTCAAATTGTACATGAAATAGGTGGGTTGGGTTGTTTTAATGGAAGAGAATCAAATGGTTTGTTGTTTAGTTCATTAAGAGATGTGACTTGTGAGACTTGTCAAAAATGCAAAACTGAGACGATTATTTATCCTGAAATGCTTCAACTATTGTCCATTCCTCAAGGCATATGGGGAGGTAGATGTAGACAGTATTACCTCTACACAATATCTGATAGAATAAGGAGGTGCTGATATAACCCAAGAATTAAGGCCAAATGTTTTCTTTTGTTATGTTTTGTTTTTCAATATTATGACCACTACTACCACATATTAACGTAGACCTTTAATCATTACATATCAAAAGGTCCAACTATGAAGACAATATTGTTATTTTATATGTTTAAGTTCAAATGAACCTATCATGAGCATATGTATACTTATATGCAATTCACCCTCATAGCCTTATTGTTCTTATATCAACGAATCTCATTGTATATATCACACATATGCATACCTAAACATGTATCCTAGCAATGTAGACTTCAATAGTACTTGTTTATCACACAAGACTATGAAAACGTATTGTGATATCAACCTCCCTATCCTATAACTAACTTCCTCGCCAATCTCCCTAACTTTTTTTGAAACAGGCAAAATGAATTAGCCAGAAAAAGAAAATCAACAAGAGAGCACATACCATTGATGCAAAGATCATGGTTGCAGACACGGTTGTTCCACCACTACCTCTTGTGGCCACCTACAAAAATCATGAATCAAGTACACATCAGATAATTTAATTTATAGTGTCAAGAAAATGAAGAATTTGATCAATAGAACACTCTATCTAACAATTATGTACGAACTTTAGGGGAAAAAAGAAAAAGCTTCAGTCAAATGAGGCTTTAAAGGGAACCTATATAAATTGCATATAGAAAGTGAAATTAACAAATGGAACAAGTGCATATACATATAAACAATGAGCTAGATTAAAGGCATACTCACAACATATGCAATGTCTCTTCGAGATATTTTTCGAGCCTTAGTTCCTAACTTAGCTAACCTCTCCAGTTCTTCAGTGGTGAGCCCTAAAAGTGAAAAATAAATAAATAAAAATACTAAATATCATGATAATGCATCTCTTGTTGACAAGTAGCAAAAAGCATTAAGGGATAACATTAACATAATAACACCTATGCATGGTATGCCATCCAAAATAGCAATGGTAGCAGGAACAGCTCCATTTTCCCTCACAATGGCTTCCACTTCTTTTGCAGTCTCAAAATTTTGAGGATATGGCATGCCTAACAAACAGGAAAAATATAGTCAGAAGGCTAAAATTTTAAATCACAAACAAATACAATATATTAAACAACATGAGCACCAAACACCCCAAAGATAATGATATACGAGTAATTATGTCAGCTCACTTACTCTCCATAACTAAAGTATGTAATCACCTTTCATACTGATTACACTAAGCATAACTGTTCATCATGTTCATTGTCTTTCAACAAAATAGTAGATTATCATAGTATTGATGTACAGGAGTGTAGCTCACAGGACTTACATACATACAGAACTGTACTATGTGATAAAAAAATAAATAAATAAATAAAATAAAAAAAACCCTAAAATCACTCCCTTTGACCTCAAAACTCAAACCATTGGTTAGTATTGAATATAGGGCTTATAAATTTGGGAAGAATGTGAATATCTAGATTATAAACCAAGTCATACCATGAGTTATTATAGTGGACTCCAGAGCAACAACTGCTTTCCCATTTGATAAAGCTGTCGAAACATCTTGAGAAATCTTAATACTCCCCGAACTGGTATTTTCATAGCTATTCCCCTCATTGCCACCCTATTCGAATAACAAAATTGCAAAGAACAAAGAAATCTCGGATTATTTCAAAATTTTATTGAGATTATCGTAGCATTGAAAAGTAATTTGTGGAATAATCATATGCAATCAATTAATTACACTAGTGGACAAGTTTAGGGCTGGATCATACACGTATCGAAGTTTGCGGGATTTGGTTACCTTGGAGCCTTGTTTTGATATGTTGAAATGACGACGGAGGTTGGTTATCCTTGAGATAGCGTTAGTTCGTGACGACATATTTCGTGAAACTTTGCAGTTGCTACCGGCTGGAGAAATCCTCGCTACTTTGGCGTTCCCTTTCTTCTACTAGTTTTTAGTGGACGTCCAATAATAAAGGGAAATCGAAGGACCAGGTCATAGACCGGGGAGAGAGTGAGAGATAGCGATGTGCTTTGGTGGTCTCGTACCGAATAAACCACAAGGTGGTCTCGTACCGAATAAACCACAATCGGATAAAAAGGTAGAGGTTTTAACTTTTGGACTTTTAGGCGTTTTTGGATATAAAAAAAAATAAATAAATAATAATAATAATAATAATAATGTTTATTGTTTATTCAAGCTAATTTGAGTGTTTTGATAAAATTCAGCTTATTAAGCTGAATAAGCTAATTTTAATAAGCATCTATCCTCATGTTTATTGTTTATTGTTTATTCCCACCACAAATAAGCTATAAACAATAAGCTAAAAAACTAATCCAAACACCCCCTTGACTTTTTAAAAAAATTAAAAAAGTTTAAAAGATATTTGGTAAAATAAAAAAGTTCAAATTAACTTTTAGCCATGACTAAAAAAGAATATTTTTAAAAGTCATGCAATCTCATCATTTTGTAACTTTTGGCTTTTATATCTTAAAAGTCCACCCAAACATATTTTAAATATCTCTTTTTAGAAAACGTCATTTTTACAAAAGGACTTTTAACTTAAAAAGGAATCTCAAACACACCCTTAGTATTGAAATTCTCTTACCGTTTATATTAATACGGGAAAATGACACATACAACCTACGAACTTTTTAGAATTTACTTTTTTAGTCACTTAACTTTTTAGTGGCTTTACGAGGGAACAAATTGTGTTGCAACCTAACAATTTAGTCCCTTTTACTTATTATACCCGGTAACCATGTCACATCGTCCCAATTTGACACATCATCGATGACATGGCGAAATTGTATGTTCACCCTGCCTCCGTATAAAATGTGAAGCTTGTGCTCTAAAATGGCACAATTTGTAACCTGATTGCCCCGATTACACCCTAAACTTCAATACCAATCGCAAAAACGATGCCTTCACGGTCATGTCAAGATCACTGTTGGTCACCCAACTACACTCGGCACATGGCTGAATATGTCTCGAATGGAGTCACAAATGAAGACCTGGCGATCAATCTGTTGTAGGCACATATCTAAAAATGTCTCCGTATAAAAACAACTTGATATGTAATGTTCTTGATGTGCACAACATAAAAGAAAAGAGAAAACAGTTAAATCTTGTTTTTTTGTATTAAAAAGGTTGCACTATTAATCTAAAAGCAAAGGCTAAAATAGCTTCAAAAGGCTCAACATAAGTTATAAATAATGATAAACTTAAAACTATATATTACCCACTAGAATGTAGGACACTCCATGACCAAGTATACCAACGTTTATGTGCATTAGACTTGGTCAAAATTCATTTATTCAAACATTAAATAAATCAAACAAAATATTACTATTTTATCTATACCCATAACTGGAATAAACATATTAAACATGTCTTGATTACCCAACATTAACAACCATCTACTATAATATTTTGTTATATATAATAAATTAATCCCCAAAATAAGCAAACTTAACCATATGACATAAAATTCAAACATTAACAAAATATAACATACCAGTATTCTTCAAAAAAAAACTACAGTCAAGCATCATAAAATAGACATATGTTTATATTGATTAAAATCCAAAAACCTACATATCCACCTGGTTGTTTCCATTAATTTATGAAAAGCTTCACTTGATACTTGGTGTATTCCAAAGCTGCATGGAGTTTGTGATCATCTATCTAAAATTTGAATTTGTCAAACAGGTAGATTCTTACTTCCCACAGATTAACATTTGGATTACATCCAACAATTAACACAGAAGTGTGCAAAGATAACTATTTGTGGCTTGGTTTAATGTATATGGGAAAATGGCCGAAACAGTTTTTTGATAATGTTCCAAATATATCTCTTGAACACAAAGGAAACCATCATCTTTCACCTTTTTAAGAAATTCATAAATATCCATAGCATCTTGAAGCTTGATTAAACCAACATCCAATGGAGCATAAGATACAATTGAGTAGCAAAAATTTTTGTTGAAATCATAACCGAAAGAACTGATTAGTTTCACAAATACCTCCAAAGAGAAATCATTTATGTAATCAACTATTCCTCCATTGTAAGATCTTTCTAGATAGTAAAAAAGAATCTTCCTCTATGATTGATCTTGATTGAGAAGTATGTTGAGTTTCAGATCCTGATTAAATAAGAAATAAAATTAGATAAATACAAACATTCTATGATATTAAGAACCAGAATCATACCATAGATATCAAGATACTATGATGATTTGCGTGAATTCCAATTAACTCTTTCAAATGCCATGACTGGAAATCGTATGAGTGTTTTGGTTTATGTTAATGGTAGAAATTATGGAGGAGATGAATATATAAGTAGTAATTAAATGGGTAATGTGTTGTCTATCACATTTGCATAGATAGTAATGATTTTCGATTTTGGCGGTTATAGGGTCTAAGGTAATCATTTCAACTATAGATATTGTAATCTTTATCCTTTATCTTTTAAATATACATTAAATTGTAACGTGCCGGTTGTTAGGCATCATTATTTTACATTTGAAATCCAAGATCTAAGGTCTACTCGACGAGTTGATGCTATGACTCGTCGAGTAGCAGCGGGATGAACACGTCATTTAATGACTGAACTCGGCGAGTCGGGAAGGGGACTCGACGAGTCGTAGCTGGCAGAGGAAACCCTAAATTTCATGGTTTTTGCACCCTATATATTGGACCATTAGCGCCTCCCTCGGTCCCTCATCACCCCTTGAGAGCCAGAAACCTTAATTTCATGTGAGAGAGTCCTTGAGAGTGTTTTGGAGCCTTGGAAAGTGAATTTGTGAAATAAACTTGTAGATCAAGAAGCTTGTATCACGGGGATTAGTGTGGATCCATATTCTACTTCAGTTTGGGCACGTTTTGGAGGTAATAAGTCATTACCTTGACCTTTCCCCTTTCCAGATCTATCTTACATGAAGTTTTAGGTCTTGATTGGGAGTATCATGAAAAGATAATGGTGTATGAGTTAGAACTGGAGTTGAAACTTCGTATCTGAGTTTCTTTGGGTTATAAATTCAGAAAGTCCTTGGTATTGTTATTCAAAAGCCCTTTCTCATGAGTTGAGTTTCATTTCAAGCTTGGTTTTGGATTATGAGGCATGCAAGCACATAAAGGTAGCAACTTTATGTTGCTAATGCACTCTAGGGACCTAGATCTACTATTTGGAGCAAAGGAATAGCTCAATATCATTTGATTATGGAGGTACCTGTTTGGACTCGATGAGTCTGGGAGATGACTCGGCGAGTCGAGTAGGGTTTTGTTCGATTTAGTCCCGTGTAGACTTGGTGAGTCTGGGAGATGACTCGGCGAGTCGGTTTGGGGTTTCAGACACTGAGTCGTGTAGTGACTCGGTGAGTCTATTAGGAACTCGACGAGTCGAGTCGAGTGATCCTTGAATCAGTAGGGATTTGATGAAAGGGAAAGCTACACTCAACTAATAGGTCAACATGGACTGTTGACCGTTGACCCAATGACTTTGACTTTGAATAAGGATTTTATAATACCTTCCAAGAGTGTTTTGGTAATTTGAGTAGTTATTGAGTGGATTACTCATGCGTACAGGCGAGGTGGTTGGAGCTCTATCTGGAGGAGTAGTCAGTATTATTCCGAGCAGCTAGCGAGTTGAGTTATCCTCACTTTATCAATAGGATCTAAGGCACCTGTAACACCCAGAATCAGAAAGACTAAGAAAGTAAAGGAACACCCTAAGTCAAGGGGTCAACTCGTCGAGTCCAGGGTGGAACTCGACGAGTCCGAGTGGGATCCGGGTCGAAGAGTAAGTGACCAACTCGACGAGTCAGAGAGTGGACTCGACGAGTCCGATTTGAATTGGGAAAACCCTAAGTTCGGGACTTAGTGCCCTATTTAAACATCTCATTCTCTTCCCTAGGGTTCCTATACAGTCTCTCTCACCCAGAATACCGAACCCTAGCCACCATATCCATTTTGAGCAAGATCTAGCCTTGGTGAAGTGATTTGAAGCTTCGAAGAGAAGGAGGTTCGTAGTGGTGCAAGAGGAAGCATTAGATATAGAGTTGGTGTGACTTTTCAGATCCTTTGAGGTAATAAGCTGACCTTATTGCATTAAGATCCATCTTATAATTGAGATTTGGGCATTTTGAGTATAGAGAAGGTTTATTTCGATTTTGGAGTAGATATGAGGTTACTACCTTAGATCTAGGAAATTAAGGATCCAGAAAGCCATAAAGTTCATGCCAATAAGTTGTTGGTGAAGCCCCTTTGTCACAAACCCTAGCCCTAGAGTGTTTTAAGCCTATAGCCCCTTAATTTCACGTAAAGTTTGCAACTTTACTTGATGAATAGACTTTGGAAGAGTGGATCTACAATATGGAGCCCCTGCATGGCTCGAAAAGCCACTGTATGGATTAAGAACTGAAGCTACTCGGCGCATCACATGGGTGGACCCGACGAGTTGGATGAAGATAGGCAGGAAGTCGACGAGTTGGAAGAACAACTCGACGAGTCTGTTGAATATTGTCATGGACTCGGCGTGTCTGTTCTTGGACCCGACGAGTTGGATCGCAGAACCTCAACCTTTTCTGGTTAAGACTTAGATCGGTGAGTTGAGTGGTGACTCAGTGAGTTGGGCAGGATGGGACTCAAAGATCGTTGAACTCGACGAGTCTTGGGGTGACTCGGCGTGTTGAGTCGTTTTATGGGGGTTTCTGAATTTATGGACTCGACGAGTCTTGGGATGACTCGGCGAGTAGAGTCAGTCAAGAGGGTTGACTTTGGCCAGGAATTTGACTTTGGCAAGAGTGGACTTAGACGGCTTCTAAGAGTTCTGTTTGGATCTAAGTGTTATGTATATTGATATTGGTAGCTAGTGGAGCGGCGGTTCAGAGAATTGTCGATCAGCAGTCAGAGGGTTATCAGCAAGAGTTCCTCAGTGCAGGTGAGTTTCCTTTTTGTGTGAATGGGTCTAAGGCCACAATGTCGGCCCATGTAGTTATGAGTAGGAAGACCCGGGGGTTAGCCCTAGGCACTGCTTGCTAGTGTGATATTCAGGACCAAGGTCCGATGTCGGGCGGGTGCCCAAGGAATGGTTTGCTTGATAGAGTATACTTGTTGTCTGTGTGATGCATGTATGTGCCTGGTAGGAAGGTGAGTGTGGGTGAGGTCCCATATCTCACTAATAGCAGAGTACGGACGGTGTTCCATATCTCATTAGTAGTAGAGCATGGGTGAGGCCCGAGATAGGTATGGAGTGAGTGTGGGCGTGGGCCCGTATCTCACTTACAATAGGAGCTTGGACGGGGTTCCATGACTCACTAGTGTCAAGATAGGGGCGAGGCCCAAGACAGGCGAGTCCTAAGGATAGGATTACAGTAGGATATGTTCAGTTATGTGTTATATGCTATTTGTATTATGTGGTTAGGGGGCGGGGCCTAAGAGAAACAGATTTGTATCCGAGCGGGGCTCAAAGCCAGGCGAGGCCTAGAGCGGCGGGGCCGTTGTAGCGGGCGAGGCCCGGAATAGCGGGCGTGGCCCAGTATGTACAGTATATTGTATGATATGTTGTAGGTTGGGGGAACTCACTAAGCTTCGTGCTTACAGTTTTCAGTTTTGTTTTCAGGTACTTCCGGTAGCGGAGGGAAGAGCTCGGGGTGATCGCATGGCACACACCATTGATTAGTCAGTCTGGGATGTTTTACTCTGATAATGAAATTATGTTTTGGAATTAATACTCTAAATTATGTTATGCTTTATGATATGTTTTTATAAAAATGGTTTTAGTAATGATTTAAAGAAAAAAATTTAGTATAGATTTTTGGGATGTTACAGCACCAAGGTCGGCCCTTAGGTTATTACTCTGATTTTAGTATGATGTATGCGATTATGATCTGTTAGATTGGTACCAGGAAAGACAAGATGTGATATGCTATTATGATCAGATAGATTGGTATGTTAGTGACCTGGTTAGGTCGGTAGTTCAGATATATGAGATTGCTATGATTGATGATCTGTGAGATAGTGATATTTGATTTATATGTCAGAATATGTTATTATGTGCACATAGTTATTTGTTTGGGGGTTGGGCTGAGGTGGTCCTGCTTTATGCTGAAGGCCAACATACCCAATGAGCGGTCCGGATGAGTTGTGGCCCTACATAGCGGCCCACTCATACCGAAGGCTCGGAGTAGATCCAGATAGATTGTAGGCCTGGTAAGGCGGTTCAGTCATGCTGAAGGCCCAATATGCATGTTGTTATTATCTGTTATTCATATGGTATTATTAGTGTGGTATTGGTATTTTGGGGGTAACTCACTAGGCTCTCGGGCTTACAGTTTCAGTTTATTGTTTCGGGTACATTAGAAGATCGTGGCAAGACAAAGGTGTGACCGTGCCGCTCCTCATCATTGTGATTTTGTTACTAGGAGACACTCTGATGAATAATGTTTTGAAAACAATATGTGAATGACTTATGTTGGACGATTTTGTAAACCATTGATACTCTTGGGTTGGTTTTGAAAAGTTTAAATTTTTTTGAAAATATTATGGATGTTACATAAATTTTCTAATTTTTAATTTTTAAATATTTGCTTTTTTTCAAAAAACAAATATGCAATTTATATAAAGTATATAATGTTGGATGTATTTAAACGGATGATATAGGAATTTTTAAATGAAAATAATTGTTTTAATTTATTCTAATTAATACGATGTGACTATTGACATTATGATTAACCTTATATATATATATATATATATATATATATATATATACTAGTTTATAACCCGTAATGCCACGGTTATAAAATTAATCAAATTTTTATAGTAAAAACTCAAAATTATTAAACAGTTATTTTAAATAAATTATTAATTTAAAAGATATTTTTATTAGTTATATGAAATTATAATCGTTGATTCAAATAAATATGTAAAATTGATTTTTAATATATATTAGATATTTTTTATTTGTGAATTAATGAAACAATAATATAAAATTTAAAATTTAAAATAGAGAATAAATACATTGACAAATAGCATCACATTAATGAGGATGTCTAATAAATTTAAAATGGAGAACTAATAGATTGACAAGTGGCAACACATTACTGTTTTATTAGTATATATATATATATATATATATATATATATATATATATATATATATATATATATATATATTATCTTTTACATATATATTAAATTTTCAAATTTTTAATTTTTCAATATTTCTTTTTTTTTTTGAAAAAACAAATATGCAATATGTATAATATGTATAAAGTAGGTATTGTAGAAAGTTTAAAATTAATAAATATATATCGCGAATGTTTTAAACGGACGAGATAAGATTTTTTTTAAATAAAAATAATTGTTTTTATTGATATTTGATAGTAATTAATTCGATGTGACCATACAATATTAATTCATTGATACTCTAAGTTTTCAGAAAAGTACTTTAATTTTTAATTTATAAATATATTTTTTTTCAAAAAACAAATATTCAATATATATAAAGTAGGTAATGTTGGAAGTATAAAAATTAAGCAATATATCGGTTGATATAGGAATTTTTTAATGAAAATAATTGTTTTTATTAATAGTATTTTATACGATGTGACTATTCATATTATGACTAACCGTATATATATTATCTTATAAATATATATTAAATTTTCTAATTTTTAATTTTTCAATATTTCCTTTTTTTCATAAAACAAATATGCAATATATATATATATATATATATATATATATATATATATATATATATATATATATATATATATATATAGGGTTAGGTTAATGTGAGACAATAATATTTTGTGAGACAAGATGACCAAATCTTGACCACTCATCTTGAATAGTCTAAGGCTAAAATAAAATCAGATTACATAATAAGGAATCACAAGAAGACGATGACATTTTTGCAATTAAATGGAACTTCAGGATTAGAATAAGGGTGCGGAGGGGCAGTAAGGGGATTTTACTGTCTATTTCATTCAGGTCGTAAAAAAATTTTATATCATCTTCAATCTTCTTCATTCTGATCTGCAAAACCCTAAGTAACCTCGATACGAACAACAAAATTCGTCTGATTCAATCTCGATCATCAACATCTTCTACTTCGTTTTGATTCGGAATTTCAACATTGTTATTTTGATTCTAAAATCAGATCAAGTTCTCGAGCATCAACGTTCCTGAATCAAATGAAATCGAAGCTTAGTTTTACAACAAATGGATCATTCTACAGAATTTGATTCATATTTTCCATCAAGAGTTAATCCAGGTGACGTATAATACTATAATTTCTTCTTGATTTTATATTTGTGGATGATTTTGAGTTAAAATATTTTAATTTTCGATTTTATAATATGTATGTGATTATGAGTTGATGTATTCATCTATGAGATTTCTTCTCATTCTGATTCTACTTTGCACCGATCTTCCAAAACCCCTAATAAAACCCTAAAAATCGATTTTGATTCACTGTCATTTTGATTTTAAACGTTTTTATTCATATTCTGATCTTGAATCATGTTTTTGCCAATCCTTCAACTGCTACTTCTTCTCATGATTCTTAGTTGAGGAATGATTCTTCTCATCAGGTAATAAAAGATTCCATTGACTCATTTTTTGCTGTTAACAAATATACAATTCAAGCTATGTTATTATGCATAAATGAAGTTATTCACAAAATCTGTAGAGATATTCTTGGAATTTGAATTATAATTTGATTCAAGATCTTAGTTTGTTTGGTTTATCTTATTAGTTTCATACTTCTAGTGTCAGTTAGGTGTTTGGTAAATTTAGTGATCGCCCGCTAGGTGTTCGACATAATGCACTCTGTATTGATTTCATATTTTCTGCAATAAAATTGTTATTGAAAATGATAGAATGTTATGCAAACATAACTTGCTTCCTAAATTGATTTTATATGTTATTTTGTTTGAGTAATTGGATTACCTAGTAAATATTTAATGAAATGTTTTTTGATAAGGTGATATTCTAAGTATTCTAGTTTGATAAGTAAAATGGTACTTCTTAATTTGACTCAGGTGTTACTTTGTTTGATAAGTTAGATGATCCAGTAAAAATATTAGTAAAATAGTGTTTGGTAACTTAATATTCTAGGTATTATGATTTGTAAAGTTAGGTGTTACTTCATAAATTTGATTTAAGATGTTATTTTATTGATTAACCAGATGTTACTGCTTATTTTGATAAGTCAAAACTAAAATACATTTTGAGAATTTGTTATTCTATCCTGACATAATTGAATTCATCTCTTTATGTTTTAGTTTGATAATATTAGATTCAGATTTAGATTCTACATAATGTAGATTCTAAATCATCTCTTATAATAGGCTTTAGGAACTTGTTAAACAATATATTCTAATTTAGGAATTATTTTTCTGAAATTTATATTGTAGCTATGGTTAGTGTTTAATGCAGATTCACTATAGCTTGGGCTAGAAATGGACTTCTTTATTGTAGTTTCGGTTAAATACTTTTGAAATTATTTACTGTAGCTAGGATTAATGTTTGATACACATTGAAAGCTAATGAAATTTATTTTGATGTGTTCTTAATGCGATTCTGATGTGTTCTTAATGCGACAGATGAAAATTTATTCTGGAACAGTAAGTGGAAATGTGAAATATTGACTTGGGTAAAGAAGGTCTTCTGCAGAATAAGAAGCATACAAAATAGTTATGTTTTGACCAATCAGATTCCAATTCCATAAGAAAGTAACTGACGAAGAAAGGAATAGGGAAAGGTTGATAAGGATGGTCATTAAAAATGATGAGGGAATGGATCGATGCAAGAAACATACTGGAAGGACATGAATAATTTTTTTTGGAATATTTGAAAGTCTTTGATTATGAATGACATGGTAGTGTTTTGTTTGTTTGAATATTGGTTATCTATTTTTAGTTTTGAACAATAGCTATGGTAGTTTCAATGGCCAGTGAATGTTTCACAGAATAATAGTCATGGTTAAAAAATAGTTATGCTTTGACCAATCTGAAATATCATACTTTTTATGATCAAATATTCATTTTTTGTTATAGTTCATGTACAATATTCTAATAGAGTAATGTTATAGGTTTTCTGTACATTTATAATATTTTATTAGAATAATGTTAAATGTTGATTTTATAAATTTATATGTAACGACCGTTTTACAATAATATTTTAGAATTTATAGATATATGTAATTTTAATAAAACTTTTGTACTGTATATATGAGGAATATTCTAATAGAATAATTTTATAGGTTGTATGTTCATGTATAATAATTTTATTTGAATAATGTTCTATGTTTTAGAATATTAGAATATTAGAATATTACATATATTATATTTTTATGAACATTGAAATATTAGAATATTTCACTAGAGAAAAGTGGTCTCATGGTCTTACGGTCTCAAAAAATTGACATTTAGAACATTCTATTAGAATAGTGTTAAATTTTGTTGGTTTTTATAGATTTATATGTAATGACCTTTTTACAAAAAAATGATATTATAATTTATAGATATATGTAATGTTAATAATACTTATTTACTATGTATATGTAGAATATTCTGATAGAATAATTTTATAGGTTGTATGTTCATGTATAATAATTCTTTTGGAATAATGTTCATGTATAATAATTCTTTTGGAGTTTGGAAAATGTGATCAAGCAAAACATCTTAACTTGGAGCAAAAATGGAAGAAATTGAATGAGGACTGTTGAATTGATAAAATATTTAGAAGTGTTTAATGGTTAATAAATATAGATTATCATTTTTTTTGAATTACAACTATTTTTCTATATTTTGAACAACATTAACAGTTGAATCTTTGGTAAATAGTAGTTGTGGTTTGAAGGTTTAAAGATTGATGAATGTTTAATAAAATGATATTATGGTTCAAGAACATTTATGCTATAAGTAATAATACATGAAATTTGTAGTTAATGTTGTATAATGTTAGTAATATCTTTTACATACTAGATAAGCTTAAAATTAAAGTTTGTATGTACAATATTATAGTAAAATAATATTCTATGTTTGTCATTATAAAAAGGAGATGTATGTTATTCTAATAGAATAATGTTATGTGTTATTTGCTATAAAAAATTATAGGCTAACTGCAAACATGTATAAAATTAGAATATTCTAAAAGAATAAAATATGTTGTATGTACATATAAAATATTTTTACAAAATAATGTTATAGTTTGATCGGTAACTTGTATAGAACTATAATATTACAATTAGAATATTCTAATTTGTAAAAGCTGATTTGTTTTAAGTTGATTACTATGAATATTATGTTAGGGTAATATTATATGTTTTATGTTATAATACATTGATGTATAATATTCTAGTAGAATAATGTTATATGTTGTTTGTTCTTATAAGTGTATAACTAGAATGTTCTAATAAAATAATGTTCTATGTTTTCAATTAAATAAGTTGATATATTAAGTGAAAATATTGTGTATATGTAAAATATTCTAGTAGAATAATGTTATATGTTATCTATTTTCAAAACTTATATTTAGAATATTCTAACAAAATAATGTTGTAGGATATTATAAGTTACATGTAGAGTATTCCGATAGAATAATACCTAATTAAATTTTGGGTTTTCTAATACTTATTTATATGTTATTATTCTAGTTATTCTAAATGTTTCATATTTAATATTAGTTTGTTAAGATGTAATATTTCGAAATTGTGTGCAATATTCTGATATTAAAGTCTATTATTATAATATTTTGTAATGTGTAATATGTAATTATGTTATGTAAGGATTCTAATATTATAAATTTCTACTTGATAACTTGATATTATACACATATGATTTGACGAGTCATTTGTTGCTTTTTATATTAGATGTTATTATGTTAGATACTACTTGCTTTAATCCTTTCACTAAAGTAATGTGTAATATTGTGATAGCACTTGACATACTGTAAGGTAATGTGAAATATTATGAAAATATGTGTCATATTATCATTTTAGATATTCTGGTTTTTTTGGAAACAACTTGCTTCTAACGTTTTTGTTATATAATATGTAATATATGATTTTAGATAGTCTGTTTTTGTTGAAAACAACTTGATTTGAATATCTTTTGTGAAGTATTGTGATAGTACTTGATTAACAGTTAAGTAATGTGAAATATTTTGAAATTATTTTTCATATTCTTAAAGTATGTGTCATATTTTTAAATTACTTTCATATTCTGATATTAGAATACGTAATATTCTAAAATTAAAAATTAAAGTTACAAGGATATTGTTAGTTTATTGATTAATGTGTTGTTTATTATGATATAATTTTCATATTATAGTTGAATTCTAAATATCTTACATTAATTTTGTTTATTCAAATGAATAGAATAAAATAACAGTATCAAAAGCCAACATAGTGGATGAAACTAAAACAAAGAATCCCAATGATTAGATAAACACTGATAATTTGAAAACCATAAAACTCGGGTTGTCATGTTAGATAAAGGGATGAATATGAATAATCTCAAAAGGTTCTTACAAAGTTATAGTCACATAACAATGCACCAAAAACCATAAAATATTACATGTTTGTGACATATAAATTCTATTACATATTTATTAATCTTGACACTTGTAGTTAAAAACTTATAGCTTGAAATATTCAAGTTCCTTTCAAGTTAAGCTTCATCAGTTACAACTATCTGCAACCATAAATAAAATAATTGTTAGAATCAAGTATGGATACAATCAAAGATCTGAAAATGAAGTCTATGAGTGATTATACATCATAATAATGTATTATGTAATGTAATTGATCATACAAGACACAATGTAAACATTGACAAAAAATACTCTGAATTTAATAATCTTTCTTAGTACATCCCCTTACTGCACATTAATAAGAATAATAAACATTGCTAAAAGAGACATCCAACCTTTTGTGTTTGATGGGAAAAAAATTTAAAAAAACTATAATAATGATCATATTCTAAAAACATCTGATGTATATCATGCACCTGAATTTACATATAGTAAATTTAAGAGCATATAGTCTTTTCTTTAGCACAATCCTTTTCTGCAACTTAACAAGAGCATATTCAAACCAAACTATGCTAAAAAGACATCTCCAGTATTTTTATGTTTGACAAAAAAAAACATTTTTTAACAAAAATATGGTAAATATAATAAAAGTAGTTAACATTACATTGTTTTATACCAATTGTGACTCATATTTTAAGAAGTATACTCCAATTCTTAAAGAAGACATTAGTCGTGGGAAAGAGGAATGATACATCAAGCTCTTTGTTCATTCAGGATTTTCATCAAACACATATAATGCATGTATAGTTTAAGAGAATTTGCTAGAGAACAGTAACTGTTTTGTACATACATTATTATATTGAGAATTTAAGATCTAGGAGTAAAAATCAAAGCTTGAAGGGGCTGAAAATCAATCTCGATCTGATGACGATGATGATGAATAGTTGAAAGCGCTTACCAGGAAGCAAAATAGAAGCTTGAAAATGTTGAAAATGATATGAATCTTATGATCAATTGCTAACATCGGTTTATGTAACTTGATGAAAGCTTATTTTGGTGAAAAATCAATTTCAATCTAGTTCTGAAGTTGAAAATCATCAAATGAAGGGGGATAAGATCTAATTCCGATGAAACCTCCAATTGCTGAAAACGATCTCAATCGAAGATATCAATTGATGATCGGTCGCTTGTGAAAGCTTGAAATCGATGTGAACTACTGATCAATTGATGAAATCTATTTCAATAAGCATGTAAAATAACAAATCATCGCAGCCTGAGTGACAATTAACATACAAAACTCAAGTTTTTTGGTTCCCATTCAATCAAAATATTGTTGCGATTGAGAAAACCATATGAGGAAATCAATGGATGAAAGATCGATTCTGATTTTGTTATGTTGATTAAGGAAAGATCATGTAAATCTGGGGATTTCATTATATGATTAAAAGCTGACTAATCTACCCTTGAGTGTTGTATTAAGCGCTTTAGTCAGGGTTTTTTTTGAACCACAATATCAAATTTGATCAATGACTAAGATTTGGTCCCTATGTCTCACAAAATATAGGTGGTCTCAAATGAACCTCTACCTATATATATATATATATATATATATATATATATATATATATATATATATAGAGAGAGAGAGAGAGAGAGAGAGAGAGTTAGGTTCATATATGAACCCTAATTATTGTGTGATTGTATAACCAAATTTCAACCTTTGATCTCCCAAGGGTATGATCGACATTTTCTTTTTATTACCTAAACTAAAATAGTTGTATATATGGAAGGAAATTTGAACGTTTCAAATGATAAAATAGCTACTCAATTACACCTTCTTTTTTATCTGATTTCACCTACATGAAAACAATCATCTTTTCTTTTATCCTTTCTATAACTCTTGGTTGATTCGACTATGTACTTCTCCTTTCTTTTTTCTGATTAACATCCACCCTTTCATCCATAGTTGCTTCATGTTCTATAATGACTTGTATGTTTGGTAATTGTTCATCAAATGATGCTATAGCTTGGGGAAGTTGTTTTATTAAAACACCGTCTATCAATGAAAACAATTTAAAAATGAGTTTCAACTTACCTAAACCTTTACAATTCGTTCATAATAATATACACTGAAACATTCTACTAACATTCTGTATTCTCATAAAATTTAATATACTTCCCTTTATTATTTCTTTCACAACATTCTTAAAGAATTCATTCATTATTTCTTTCATAATATTCTAAAAGAATTGTTTACTTCTTTTTAGTACCCTACGATATTCTCAACGAAACCTGTTCTTTGATAAATTCTATAAGGATGTATTGCAATTTATATAATCCATGCACAACAACAAACCGATGTCCTAACCGAACATTGAATACAAAAATTAACCTAACAACAAAAAACATTTTACTAAACCAACTGTTCTCTAATCTTAAATTATGTATGTAACTCTTACATCAAAAAACACTATACATTCCAACTGTAGTAGCACCGGTTCATATGAACATCAAAGTAATTGTAATCAACCAATAATTCTAAGAGCATTACATGTACAAGCACATAAAAATATCAACAGAACAATTACTAATAAGCCACAACACCAGCAAACCCAATATACCTTGAACATTGTAAAAAAAACAAACTTTTCAAATACATTACATGTTCAAACCCAAAATTGTTTTAAACTTAAATTCATATCAAATTCTCCAAGAATAACGCTTCATTCTTATAGAATGAACCATATTAGACAAATTGCATTAGAATTTTGGAAGAATATATCACAAACTTGTTTTTAACTAACCTAGTGTGTTCAAATCCAAACTTGTTTTGAACTAAATTTCATAAAAAAAATTATCATACATTACGTTTTCATTCTTACAGAATGAACACTATTTTGCAAAATACCACTTCAATTCTTGGAGAATATATGTCGCAAAACATAAAAAACATTACCAGATGGCGGTGGATCGAAAAAATCACCGTCTTCGTTGATCCAAACAGCTGCAGATGTTTTTTGAACTTCGTTTTGAAGTTCTCTCGTAATCTTGAGCATGATCGGCTTCTCATTGTTCGCTTCTGGAGTCAGTGGCCGCTTCTTTGCTTTGAATGTAAATCCTATCACTCTTCTTATAGGTCTATTATATTTTTAGAATTGGAGATACCATATCTTTTAGAGTGGATGATTGATTTGTTTTAAAGGAAATCATATATTCATTTGTTAATATAATAAACATTCTTGCCTAATAATATGTAATGATATTAAATGGTGGAACGAAAACATTGGGTCGTAGGAATGTAACAGGTCGACTTTCTTTTTTAAAATCTGACAAAAATACTCAATTACCCTTCTAACAATATTATCAGCCATTTAATTAAAAAATTAAATAAAAAAGTTAATAAAACCAACATTCAATCTTAATGACATGTTTTTTCTCATCCAATGGACCAAATTGAGTCTTACATTCACACTATATTTATTATTCACATTTAATCCTAACCCTATATATATATATATATATATATATATATATATATATATATATATATATATATATATATATATATATATATATATATATATATATATTAGTCGTTTACCCGTGCCAAGCGCCACGTGCGAATTGTTTATAATATTAATTCAATTATCAAAAATAGTTATGTTAGCAAATACAGAATCGGTAAGAAAAAAACTGAAGACTTATGATTGTTTATAAATGTATATTAACACATGATTGATGAATCGTTTTCCAATGAGTAGTGTCCTACGTTTATTAGTTGTATTGTCGGATGGTGTACTCTTTTTCTTTATCTTAGAACAGTCTACACACACACACACTACTACTACTCTACTCCTAAATTTACATTTTTCTACTTGAACCCTTAACATATTGTTGAAGTTCAACTATCCGTTAACTTAAGATGTCGTTAAGACAAAGACCCTTCTATGGGAGGGGGATTGCAGCCGGCTCACGATTGTTTAAGGGTTTTACGAAATAATAGCCTCAAAAACACTATGGGACGGAATTATGGCCTCAAACAATAAGACAAAGCGGTGATTAATTTTTGTGGGTGCTAGATAGTTCCTTTCGACCTTTTGGCAGATGAAATAATGGCCTCAAACCTTTATCTCAAAACTTCATGCATCATTTCTAACTTTTTTCTTTTCTTTCAAACTTTGTTACTTTTCTAAAATTTCATTATATAAAAGCCCACTTTTATTTATTATTTCATATATAAAAGTCGTTCCGTCTATAATTTATTATTTCATTGTATAAAAACGATTGCAACAGATGACCAATATTTCGGTGAACATTTTCTGACAGTGATTACTTTTCTTTCGATTGACAGTTTCGGATTAAAAATAAAAATGTTGCAACATAGGTTTTTAAAAGAAACTCACAAAATACTACATATACCAAATTTCCCATCATTTGATCCCAAGCGATCATCACCGTGAAGCATAATTTTATTATTTTGAATGCTAAAAAAATTATTTTCTATGTCTATACATAAAATTAATATGATATACGTACAAAGGATTAAAACAAAAGAAAAAAACTAAAGGCCAAATATAAAAAACCATAATATATTTTTAGTTTGTCATCAACTCATTATGTTTCTCAAGTCTTTGTACTTTTTACCTCTTATAGTTATACATTTATATATTTTTAATTATCCTAGTAAAGGTATAAATGGATACAGTACAATGGGATAACATCCTATAAACTGGGGAATGAGCTTATAAGCTATAAGATCACTGTTTTAAACCTGAAAATGGACAAAAAAGAAAACAACTGATAATTACAACAATCCCATATGCTTATAAATATAATCATAGCAGATTGGATATGACAAAAGTGATGGGTTTGAGCCATAAGAACTTTCCTATGTGCACATGCAAACCCTAAAGCTTGGATCTAGGTTTCTCTAATTGAACATGCAATATATCCAAGACTTTCATGGCTAGATCTAATGTAAACAAACAATCAAAACATATAAAATCAAATCTAGAAGAATACCTTGATTTACTTGCTTGAAAACTTATTTTCCTTGGAGCTTAGAGTCACAATTGTCATTCCTCTAATGGCTTACAAACACCTACTAGCAAGAAGATAATTTGAGAGAGGGAGAGAGATGAGAAATCGGCTCTAAGGTTTCCTCAATCATAGAGTGGCCGATTTCTCCAACCCTAAGGGTCTATTTATACTATGAGCTCCTAGGGTTTCACCTTAAACCCTAATTGGATAACTTAGCCTCAAAGCAATCCAAAGATCCTTCTAGATAATGACTTGGACGATTTCTAGGATATCCATATCCCTAAAATCATCCCCTCCTATATACATAAGGATTCATAGCCCAAAATACAACTATCACACATTTGACAGTTTATGCCCCTTTATTCAATTAATATCTTTAAGTCACCAAATTAATTCCTAATTAATTTATGACTTATATTAATCAAATAATATTATTATTCCTTTAACATATTATTCTTATAATACATTAATAATAATAATATCTCTTCTCTCTATTTAAATCACCCTGTCAAGTTGTTATGGTGAAGGCAACCCAAAAGGACCATGCACAACCGGGTCAAGTACTTACCAATTATAGTTACAGCCTTAGACACTAATCCAAGAGTCTCCCACTTGGATAAGCCTAGTAACTATAACTGCAAACACAATCCGATTAGCAATCGTAGCTCTCAAAGACGCTGTCAACTCTGATCTTATCAGTATCCTGTCCTTTAGATAAGGGATCGTACAGTCCTCTGTTTTGATATCGTGTAGACGATATCATGAAACATTGTCATACTTATTGTCCAACAACTATTTTCTCGATCTCAGATTTATTTGACATAAACTTAATTAAACACATCAATTCAGTCCTGACCGGGCCCGACACATAAGTCAAATCAAATCATCGAGCGACCGTGACATCTCTTTTACCCTCTTAGGATAAAAGTAACAGATAAACTTCGACTTATATGCATTTACTTATTCACTAATCAATTATACACAACAATGCGTTTTATGACATCAATTTACTGATGCGGTTTCGCATTATCAATGCACAACCAGTCAGTAAATAATAAACCATATATCTAGGTTTTAAAACCATATGATATTATCGTCTCGCGATCACTTGTGGTACATTCCTTAAAGTCATTCCAGCAAGCGCGAGTTTATACCAATGCTCAAAACTTGTTCATAAGCACTCATGAATGTTGCAACAAACCTTTGCTATGTCTAATACCATTTAGACAATCTACACACCAATTCATGACAATCTTCATTCATACCTACTTCCAACATATGAACGATTATGGACTGTTTGAATAATTCGATTATTCTTAAGAAACTCAATTATTCTGGAAGTCAAAACATGCAAAGTGAAACAATAGTTAAATATAAGACAAAACTTTTAAATAATACTCCTTCATTTAATCACCAAATTGTCAATTACATTTATCTATTACAAGTTTCCAAACTATCTAATCTAAACTAATATCATCCTTCAGCCCAATACTCCTAGCATGCTGCAAGTGCTTAATCCTGCTCAGTCCCTTCGTAAGCGGATCTGCTGGGTTATCCTCTGATGATATCCTCTTAACCACGAGGTGTCCTTCTTCTACTCGATGTCTAATAAAGTGATATTTTCTGTCGATATGTCGAGATCTACCATGATCCCTCAGTTCCTTGGTCAAGGCAACCGCTCCTTCATTATCACAGAAAATTTCCATAGGCTCCTTTATGGCAGGCACAACTCCAAGGTCACCAATGAAGTTCTTCAACCATATCGCCTCCTTTGACGCTTCGCTCGCTGCAATGTACTCTGATTCGCACGTTGATTCAGCTATAGTTTCCTGCTTGGAACTTTTCCAAGTCACCGCTCCTCCATTAAAGGTAAAGACCCAACCTGACTACGAATGGTAGTTGTCCCTGTCGGTCTGAAAATTGGCGTCACTATACCCTCGCACCTTTAAGTCATCACTCCCTCCAAGGAATAGAAACCGTTCCTTGGTCCTCCTAAGGTACTTAAGGATATTCTTAACCGCAATCCAATGAGCTCTGCCAGGGTTCCCTTGATATCTACTGACCATGCTCAAAGCAAAGGCCACATCAGGGCGAGTACAAGTCATAGCATACATGATCGAGCCAACTGCGGAAGCATAGGGGTACTCGGCTCATCTCAGCTATCTTAGCTTCGGTACTCGGACTTTGAGTCTTACTCAACTTGGCATTACTTTGTATCGGTAGTTCTCCCTTCTTCGAGTTTTCCATACTAAAACGTTTTAGTACCTTATCTAAGTAAGTATTTTGACTAAGTCCTATTAGTCTCTTACTTCTTTCTCTCACTATCCTTATTCCCAAAATATAGGAAGCCTCTCCGAGGTCCTTCATAGTGAGACACTTCCCGAGCCAGGACTTAACTTCCTGCAGAGTCGGGATGTCGTTTCCTATGAGCAGTATGTCATCGACATACAAAACGAGGAAGCTAACTATACTCCCACTGGCTTTGACATACACACATTATTCATCTTCGCTCCGTACAAATCCAAACTCTTTGACTTTCTCATCAAAGCAAAGATTCCATCTGCGAGATGCTTGCTTAAGTCCATAAATGGACTTCTCAAGCTTGCACACTCTATTAGGATGCTTGGCATCGATAAAATCCTCTAGCTGAGCCATGTAAACATCCTCAGCCAAATTTCCATTAAGGAAAGCGATCTTGAGATCCATTTGCCATATCTCATAATCATGAAATGCAGCAATAGCTAGCATCACCCTTATAGACTTCATTTTCGCAACTGGTGAGAAGGTCTCATCATAGTCAAATCTGGGAGTTTGAGTAAAGCCCTTCGCAACCAATCACGCCTTATAAGTGTGTACATTCCCATCCACATCGGTCTTCTTCTTGAAGATCCATTTTCACCCAACCGTCTTACGTCCGGGCACATTGTCAACCAAATTCCAAACTTAGTTGTCATACATGGACTGAATCTCGCTGTCCATTGCCTCTTTCCATTTCGCAGACTCTGGGCCTGCCATGGCTTCCTTATAGCTATTAGGTTCATCTAGATTTATTAGTGTACCATCACTAATATACGTGTCCCCTTCAGTAGTAATATGAAAACCATAAAACTGGGGTTGAACTCTAACTCATTCGGAACATCTAAGAGGTAATGACTCGTCAATTGGTTTAATCGGAGTTTCCTCCTCGGATTGAGTGCCTGCGGTAGAGGTTCCTTCATTACTCGACTCTTGAATCTCTTCAAGATCGATATGTCTCCCACTGTCTCCTTGGTTTATGAGTTCTCGTTCTCGGAAAACCCCTCTTCTCGCAACGAAGACAACATTGTCACTCGGTCTATAGAAGAGATATCCAAAGGAGTTATGCGGGTAGCCGATGAAAATACATCGCTCACTACGAGGTTCGAGCTTGTCGTGAGTCTCTCGTCTTACGAAAACCTCACAACCCCAAACCTTGATATGTGCCAACGAGGGAGCTTTCCCTGTCCACATCTCGTGAGGTGTTTTGGCAACCTTGTTTGTAGGGACTCGGTTAAGGATATGGGCGGCAGTCTCTAAGGCATACCCCCAAAATGAGATAAGTGGTGAAGCACGACTCATCATAGAACGAACCATGTCTAACAAGGTTCGATTGCGCCTTTCTGCCACACCATTCAACTGTGGTGTCCTAGGTGGTGTCAATTGCGAAACTATTCTGCATTCCTTGAGATAGTCGTGGAATTCAAGACTTAGGTACTCTCCTCCTCGATCGGATCGAAGCATCTTGATCTTCCTGCCTAATTGATTCTCCACTTCATTCTTGAACTCTTTGAACTTTTCAAACATTTCTGACTTGTGCTTGGTTAAGTAAATATACCCATATCTACTATAATCATCGGTAAAAGTCACGTAGAAGCGGTTCGCATCCTTTGTGGTGGATCTAAAGGGTCCACATACATCGGTATGTATGAGATCCAATAAACCCTCACCCCTCTCACAAGTGCCAGTGAAGGGTGACTTGGTCATCTTTCTAAGTAAACAAGATTCACACGTGTCATCTTCCCTAAGGTCAAATGACTCTAACACTCCATCCTTTTGGAGTTGGGCTATGCGCTTCTTGTTGACATGTCCAAGACGACAATGCCACAAACATGCTTTATCCATACTATTGGAAGAATCCATACATAACACATCATTTCCTAGGTTATCTACAACCATAACAGTTTCATAAATTCCATTACAAGGTATTACTTCAAAGTATAAAACACCATTTAGATAAGCATAAATAGAACCATTCATATTATTAAACGAATATCTAAATCCTTGTCTAAACAGACCATGAAATGAAATGATGTTTCTTGCCATATCTGGCGAATAGCAACAATTATTTAAATCTAAACCTAATCCATTACTAAGCACTAAAGAATACACTCCAATCTTGGTGACAGGCGACGATCTTCTGTTTCCTATGATTAGATTTATTCTTCCATGCTCCACATCCCTATTTCTTCTTAGTCCCTGCAAATCAGAACAAATGTGGTAACCACATCCTGTATCAAGAACCTAAGAAATAGCATGAGATGAATTATTAGATTTAATTATGTAAATACCTGCGAAAGACGGCTTAATCTTCCCATCCTTGATGGCTTGCAGATATTCTGGGCAACTTCTCTTCCAATGCCCTATTTTGTGGCAATAGTGGCACTCTGCCTCCTTTGGGTTAGAGTTGGGCTTAGCAGGGCCATCTTTGGTCCCAGTAGAAGAGGAACCATCTTGGGACTTTCCCTTGTTGTGACTCTTTGACGGAGCCTTCCTCTTCTTCCCCCTTCTTTGCCCAATAGCCAAAATAGGAGCAGCGGGTGGTGCGGGAGTTGGTGCAACAGACTTTTCCTTGAGGTTGCTCTCAGCAGTCCTTAGGAGTCCTTGGAGTTTGCTTAGGGTGACCTCTTCCTTGTTCATGTGGTAGGTCATCCTAAATTGGTTGTAGCATGAGGGCAAGGAGTGAAGAACAATGTCGATAGCCAAATCCTCCCCAAAGTTAACATTTAACTTGCGAAGACGATCAACATATCTTTGCATCTTTTGCAAGTGCGCGGTTAACGATTCTCCACTTCCCATCTTAGCGGTGATCATGTTGGTGATGATCTCATAGCGCTCTTGCCTCGCGCTTTGGTGGTACCTCTCAATTAAGTCTTGATGCATTTCATAGGGATACATGTCCTCATAGGACTTTTGGAATTCTTGGTTCATAGTGGCTATCATGATGCAATGGACTTTCGTTGCATCACGTTCATGGGTCTCAAAGACAGCGATCTCTTCGGGAGTAGCGATTTCCGGGTTGACCCTCTCGATCTTTTCGTTGAGGACATACTCTTTGTCCTCGTAGCGTGCGATCATGCGAATGTATCTTATCCACTCGCTAAAGTTCGATCCATCGAAAGTCACCTTTTGGCAAAGACTCATTAACGTGAATGAGTTAGCAGCAGCGTTGTTCGCGTTCGACATCTACAAATAGAAAGGACAAAGTTTGATTAGAATTGAATCCCTAATTAAACACCTAAAATGAAAAATTAGGGCTAGGACCCAACAACATTATTCACATATTAGAAAAGGGATGTCGTAATCCAACACGCAAATAATTTGGAGGTAAGTGAATGACGATTCACTAATTCTTCACCATGAAAAACATAACCTTAAGTTTTAAATGCATTGAGAATTCCTAGATTTTTTTTAGATTCATTGAACTTTTCAATGGCATGTTTAAATCTCGATATACCCCTCCCGTTTGTGACTGGGATGCCGAGGATCACAAAGTGGGTGTGAATAACCATGCAAATCTACACGGTGCCTTCATTGTTACAATCACCTATTCGATGTGCCAGTAAACCACACACGCTCCATCGAACTATGATAAACAATGAATCACCATTTGCCACCTTTGCTTAGAACCAATTAGTGTGCCGGTAAACCACACACGCTCCACTAACTTCTTAGCAAGGGTGCAAAGTGTAATTTCATGGGATTGCATCAATTCACTTTTGCCTAAAGTAACTAGGATTGGGAATTTGAAAAAAAAATGTAGTTACTTTATATTTTAACATTATACTTTTAATGAGGAGAGAGAGTTGCCCTATCCTAACCGTTCGGATAACGACCCTCCACCAGTTAAGCAAGCAGTGGGTGTGAGTGTACACCCATTAAGTGCCATTTTATAGGCAGCAACCTTATACCCACCTTATAGACCGGCTTCGTGAATGAGGCCTACTAACGGTAAGACTAGCATTTTAATTATACTTATATATTCATTAAGCTTTTTATAATATAATAGTATAGGGTTGAATTTTAAACTTGTAAAACTCTAGGAGTTGAAATTTAAATTCTTCTAAATTAACCTTTTAATCACAAAATTCAAATTTCAAAACTTCGGGATAAATTTTGAACTTTTCAAAACTAAAGGGATCAAATAACAAATAATTCAAATTAAACAATTAATTTCATAATTATCTATATTTGACCTAATCTAATTTTAGTCATTAGATAATTACCAAATAATCTTAAATAGTCCATATTTATCATATAAATAATCAATATTCAAAAGATTTGAAATTATCTATTGTTATGTCAAGGATAATCATTAAATTAAGTCAAAATTCGGATTTTCACATAACAAAACGATTTAGGTATCAAATCCAAGACAAAACAACAACAAAATCCCGAAATATCCTCTGCCTGACGCTCGGACTCGCCGAGTCCAGACACTAACTCGTCGAGTTGGGTCGGGTTGAGGCCAAGAAAAATGATTTCCAGCAAGTAAAACAGTTAAGCATCATATTCAATTGAAACCAATCATGGCTCTGATACCACTAATGGGTTTGAGCCATAAGAACTTTCCTATGTGCACATGCAAACCCTAAAGCTTGGATCTAGATTTCTCTAATTGAACATGCAATATATCAAAGACTTTCATGGCTAGATCTAATGTAAATAAACAATCAAAACATATAAAATCAGATCTAGAAGAATACCTTGAGTTACTTGCTTGAAAACTTCTTTTCCTTGGAGCTTAGAGTCACAATTGTCACTCCTCTAATGGCTTACAAACACCTACTAGAAAGAAGAGGATTTGAGAGAGGGAGAGAGGTGAGAAATTGGCTCTAGGGTTTCCTTAATCATAGAGTGGACGATTTCTCCAACCCTAAGGGTCTATTTATACTATGAGCTCCTAGGATTTCACCTTAAACCCTAATTGGATAACTTAGCCTCAAAGCAATCCAAAGATCCTTCTAGATAATGCCTTGGACGATTTCTAGGATATCCATATCCATAAAATCGTCCCCTTCTATATCCATAAGGATTCATAGCCCAAAATACAACTATCACACATTTGACAGTTTATGCCCCTTTATTCAATTAATCTCTTTAAGTCACCAAATTAATTCCTAATTAATTTATGACCTATATTAATCAAATAATATTATTATTCCTTTAACATATTATTCTTATAATACATTAATAATAATAATATCTATTCTCTCTATTTAAATCACCCTGTCAAGTTGCTATGGTGAAGGCAACCCAAAAGGACCATGCACAACCGGGTCAAGTACTTACCAATTATAGTTATAGCCTTAGACACTAATCCAACAAAAAGTGCTCTACCTACACGGGACAACAACTTTCATTTTATTGTACTATCCCAAAGCAATGACTGCAATTCACGATTCTAATCCTAAAGATACTTGAATTTACTTCATTAGTTTTCAAGGGACATTACTTGTTGGAAAACTTGACAACATGCCAAGTTACCTGCATAAAGTATCAAATGTGGATTTAAAGAATACATGATTACTTTTTTAAAGCCAACAACTACAAACAAAGACCTAAAGAATAATGGTGACAGAAAACTACCTACAATAAAGTGGCTTTCGGTTGCTGTTAGATCACATTTGACCAAAGATTATTTCAGCCATTTCGTCGAACACATAGAGTGCATGTTCTGTAGCCTGCCAAAAAAATAACAATTCAAAGGTTCTTAATCCCATAAAACCACTTAAAAGGCATAAATGAATCAATGAGTTTACCAGTTAAATTTTAAAGAAAACAAAAACTAAAAGGGCATCTTGACTTTTTAGCAACCTTGTAAAAAGAGCATCCCTTGAAATTTTTAGCAACCCTTTTTGAAGTTTTTAGGTTGGATTCAGAATCAAATCCCAAAATAAATTACGTTTGTAGTTCAGAACAAAGAAAAAATCTCATGGTGGCGGTGGTGGTGTATATGATAAAGAAAAATGAAGCTCAGTGATAATAAATTGAAGAAGAATATTGAAAGAACTCACAAAATGTAACTGCAATTGAAGAGGTCAGTCACATCCATTGCAATCCTTTCTGCGCCGTCTTCAAGTCATAGCCTATAACTGTAATAGAATTAAAAAAAACATAAAAATGTAAAGTCAAACTACAAATATAATTTGTGTAGGATTTTTTCGCCAATTACATTAATTGTCCACAAATAATCCATCTTCCATAAACCACGATTAGAGACCTTAAAGCTAGAGTAAGCCATAAACTATAACTATTTACTCCAAAAACAATCAGAATAATCAAAAAAATTAAGAAAACTCAAACAAAACCTGTTTTTCCTATTTTACAAAAAATAAATCCCTAAAAGACAAAAACAATAAGTTGAAGCAAATTCAAGTACCGGACAAAACAAAACCATTGAAATCCTGTCATTCCAAATAATCAAAGTAGAGCAACCAAACTTAAAACTCCAGATGAAAATATATAAGCATAAAATTAGGAGAATCTTACCATGTTCTTAACGATTTGTTCAAAACCTTCACAAACAGATGCAAAGAAATAAAAACAAAACTAACGACAAACCCAACTTCTAAAATCTGAACTTTGAAACACATAAAAGTTACCTTAAATAAAGTCGAAGCTCTGACACTCGAGATAATAGCTGGAGATGGTGATCGGCATAGACCCATATAGAGTTCTATACGATCAGAGAAGAGATATAGATGGTAACTGGTTATGCAAAACCAAAACATATTCATGAGTGATGAAAGCTTGATCAAGACTTGATGACTTTAAACCTGAAAACATGTTTGCATATTTTAATCTTCGTCTTCACTTAGTAAATCAAAACACAAAAGGCAAGGGAAAGGGAAAGGAAAAAAAATGAAGTTCCAGCCAGGGAAATCAAAAACCAAAATCGATGAGAAATAAAACCTAGCTTGAAGTTTTCTCGCACAAGCATTGCCAGATGATAGCATCCTCCTCATAAATTTGGCTACGTCTATTTAAGGTGAGAGACTCTAAGATCGAGAGAGAGGGAGAGAGAGACAGAGAAAAAGCTTACATTTATGTGTTGAATTACAATGAAGTTCCATCCACTGGTGTAAAAATTTAAACCATTTCATGGGTTAAATGCTTAAACCGTCCACTAAATAACCCTACAAACCAGGGAGTTGTGACGGTGGTGGGGTTTTTCTGTGATGGTGGTTGAAAGTGATGGGGGAGGGGGTTCAGAGATAGTGGTTTGTTGGTGAAGGCAGTGTTATGCGATGTTGGTTCTAGAGAGAGGTGGTAGACTAACCCTAAAAGACAGATGATGGTGGGGACGGTGGCAAACTATGGGGTTGACGATTTTTTTTTAGTTGGAGGAAGAAGAGAAAGAGAAATGGACAACACCTGTTATAGGGAAGATGGGCCAGAAATGAGAGATTTTTGCCAAGATTTGAGGCTAAGTTCAACATGACTCAGTTAAAGGCCTATAGATAAGCTAATAACAATCCATTAATCCTTATCTTTGACTTTTTCAAATGTCGACCAAAAGAAGATTCGTGATTTTTTTAAAGCATATAGTTATTGTACATATTGTATAAGAGGTGGTACCTCTTAAAATTCAACAAAACATGGTAAATGCTTATTAAGGTATAAAGATATATATATATATATATATATATATATATATATATATATATATATATATATATATATATATATATAAAGTAGGTTTTGTAGGTAGTCTAAAAATAATCAGTATATATTGGAAATGTTTTAAACGGATGAGATAGGGTTTTTTTGAGATAAAAATAATTGTTTTTTACGGTGTGACCATTCAAATTATGTCTAACCTTATATGTATTGTTATATGGTAAATTATATTTATGTAACAACGTATATAACGAATTCAAGTACTGAATGAAAGAATTTAGGAGATAATAAATTGATTTGTTAAAGATTGTTTAAAATGGTTATATTTAACTGAAAGGAGAATAATTCGTGAAAGCTTAGTTGATGAATTGAAAAAGTCTTAACATATATTTCAGATGTTGTGTGGGTTATATATGTGTAAAGCATAATAAAAAATATATCTTACAACATTGGCGGAGCCAGGATCAAAGTAAAGGGGTATCCCAATTTTTTTAGGGTAACCCAATTTTTTTTACGGGGTACTTGGGTTACCCCGGTTCGGTTTCGGTTTTAAACCCAAATCTAATTGAATCCTTAGCGAACATCAAGTTTTGTTACATAAACATGAAGTTGAAGTATATCTAGCTGAAACAATCTAAACGAGAATCGAAAATCTCGTTGATAGTAGTTCAATGGTAAAAATACATACGAAAACGGACGTCGGATGAAGAAGTTATGAATTTTTAACGGACATTCCCTGTCCCGGCCTGTTAAAAATATATTAATAAAAATAAAGTCAAAATTAGCCGACAGAGTCTAAATGAAAGTTGTAGAGCTAAGTCTCACCTACGTGTGGATATAAAGAACATAAAAAACAGAGCTCGTATGCGAATGTTAAGCAAGTTTGAAGTTTGCTTAATCGAGTACGCCCAACGTAATTTTTGAGTACGCCCAGCGTACCCGGAACCGCCTCAACTACGCATGCAATGACGTCACTCGAATACATACGCATGAAATGACGTTGCGTACGCCCAGCGTAAGGCTTAGTACGCCGAGCGTACTGAGTACGCCCAGCGTACCAAGATTTACGCCCAACGTAATCCCAGATTCAGCACCCTATAAATAGAATGTGAGGCTGTCTTATTTCTTTGCTCATTTTCTCTTCTCTCTCTCTCTCTCTCTCTCTCTCTCCTGTTATGCTTCGATTTTTGTGCAAGAAATATCCTGAAGCCCCGGTATCATTCCTGAGCCTTGAAGCAAGTCCCGAAGCTCCGAAGATCCCGAGAAGTGCAATTCTCGAGCCGAAGCTCTGCCCGCGAGAAGCCAATTTTTGTGAAGATCTTCCAGATCTACCGAAGAATACTATTTCTACAAGTCGTAGTGTTCTTTAATCATCTTCTGATCAAGTGAGTGTATAGTCACTTTCATCTTACACATAGATATGAAGTATTTTATAAAATACGTGCTATGTGTATATATATTGTTGTTTATATGTGTGAGTGTGTGGTTACTTTCTTCTAACACATAGATATGAAGTATTTGCTATGAAATACGTATTATGTGTTTATATATTGTTGTTTACTTGATATGAATGTTGAATGAATGTTTTATACATGTTTTTAAATAGTTTTAAACTGTATATGTAATTTATATCTACAAATATGTTGGGTAGAACATGGGTAGATGAAATAGTTGGTGTGTGATGAAATAATGTGATAAGAGATAGGCGAGGATATAATGGTGATGATAATTAGGTGATGATAGATAGGTGATGAATTACGAGTCCAGGCGATGTTGTGGCTGTGATTAATGCGATGATAGTCTAACCCTTATTATGAATTACGAGTCCAGGCGATGTTGTGGCTGTGTATTCATGCGATGATAGTCTAACCCTTATTATGAGTTATGAGTCCAGGCGATGTTGTGGCTGCATATTCATGCAATGATAGTCTAACCCTTATTATGAATTACGAGTCCAAGCAATGTTGTGGCTACGTATTCATGCGATGATAGTCTAACCCTTATTATGATTTACGAGTTCAGGTGATGTTGTGGCTGCGTAATCATGCAATGATACCCTAACCCTTACTAGACATATATTAAGGGAGTGAATTAGTATTATCTATGCGATGTAGGCGATTATCCTTTGGAAAAGTTCTTAGGAACAAACATATAAGGAAATAAGAGGTAAGGAGATGAGAGGTAAATATGATATAGGAGATGACCCTTAGGATAATATCTTTAGGGAAGATTAAATGAAGATAATGGGGATGGGTAATTGGGTTGATTGTTTGATGATTGAATATAATAATTATGTTATTGTGGGTTGAAAACCCTATATGCTCATCAGGTTCCCAAGCCTGACCCACTCAGTTTTCTTTGCATTACAGGTAATGGCACAAGAGTATAAGTTTGTGGACTTGACGAGAGATTTTGGATTATAGATCAATAGTTATAAATAACTGTTGTAAGGTCTATTTTATACTGTTTATGCTTTTGGTCTGTATCGGAACATGACATCCCGAGATTTTTTTTATTTAATGAAAAATGCATTTCTTTAAGAAATAGTTTGATAAATTTTATTTTATCATATTTTATCTTGGGAACAAATTCCGCAACTCTTTTAATCAAAGGATTACTCTGATTTTATAAAACAAAGCGTAAACAAATCGGTCTTTTCTGGCCTTGAAATTGGGTATGTCACAGTTGGTATCAGAGCATTAGTTTAAGCGAACTAGGAATTTGTAGTAAATTTCTAGACTTAAACTTAGAATGCTAAGCGATGATTGTGAGATGAGTGTCTACCATATTTTAGACACAAGCACTAGTATATTTTAGGAAAGATGCCTAAAATGCTTTTATGTGCTAAATGATATATGTTTGCCATATATGATATTGTTGGTTCGGATCTATGGTCTGTTGCCGACCGGGTCTGGAAACATTACGTGGTTAGGATTCTAAGCATACGACCACAGTATTAGAACTAGCATGTAAACGTTTCAGAGTGATAAGGAGATTTATACGTCTATCGTAAATGAAGCTTTCTTATCTTAAATTCTCGCCCGGTACACTGAACGTCTACTTGGGTGTACGAAAGGTCATGGTGAAGACTCGTTGAGAATTGAGTAAATAGAGGAAATGAAAAGGCTAATGATAGTGAATGACACCTATCAGAAGATATCGTATGAGTGGTATCTTGCCTTTAGAATATGTCTGATAAAATAACGGAACGTTTAGAGGAGTACGGTACGTCTGAAGTACACCTTCGATTAGTAGGATGATGGAACGGTTGGTGTAATTCTCGAAGTTGTCCCATCGTCTGGAATTTCCATCACCAACCGAGTTGGAGTAGAATTGATGAGTAAAGATGCGCATGGAAGAAGTCTTAGGAGAGTCTAGGAAAATTTTATGATTAATTGGACACATTCATATGCGTTAAATTGTTTTGTGATTTTAGGACTTGGGGACTGCGAGACAATACTTGGGACGAGTATGAGTAGGTGTGAATAGCAGTAGAGATCTATACTATTGGAAGCACAGGACTCACGCTTGGATCGGGGAAAGTCATAAGGTTACCAAGAAGCTTGTAATTGAATTCATTTTTATTCAAGTATGTCGTTACCATTGTTACGGTAATGACTAGTAAGATGGTTGTTATTCCGACCCTAGTGGTCATATAAAATTGAGTCCGACTACGATGAGTTTGTTACGTGGTTCATAGAACCAAGTTAGATGTAACATCTGACTTAAGTCAGAAGGTTGAAATTAATACGATCGATAGTATCGTTGTCGTTGTTAAAAGAAGTTTGTAGGTAGAAGCGCTACATGCTTAAATGTGATTATATCACATTAGAATATGAAGGAAGGTATATTCCATTCTGGAATTTAACTTTAAAAAGAAGTTTTTAGGTGTCTAAGCCCATAACTATAATTGGTATGTACTTGAATTAATAGCAACATAGTCCTTTTGGGTTGCCCTCAAACCTAGCAACCGGACAAGGAAATTATGAAAGGAGAGATATTGATTTATTATAAGATTAATAAATTAATATAAATGATTTATTAATATGTTAAAAGATTAATATATTGATTAGAAATCATAATTTTTAATTAATAGTTAGCCAGAAATTAATTAGAATTAATTTTGGGGTTAACTGTATTAATTATAAAGTGCAGGGACTAGTTTGCAATTATCTAATAGTTGAGTGGAAGGTTGCAGAACCTCCTTGGGAGGGGGTGGACGAAATCTATAGGGGAAACCCTAATGATTTTGTCCAATGGGCTTAGATAAGGCCGTGACAACCCGAAATTCCCACCTTGTACAATTGATCAATTTAATCAAAGTTATACTCGTTTTGCTAGCTTTTAACACTGTTTGTGGTCTATTTGAGTGTTCTAAACCTAGTACAATTAATGTAGGAACCTAGAAATGAGAGAATACGAGACATAACAAGCAAAAATGAGCCAAACACTCCAAAGCATGTAGTGTGCGACCACACACTTGAGTGTACGGCCACACACAGGTGTGTGCGCCGCACACGCAACCCAGCCACACACTCTTACCTATATAAGGTATCCTTAGCCATTTGGAACACATTTTCTCCACTCCTTCAAAGTTGGAATGTTTTCTCTCAAGTATCATCCACATTTTCATCTTGTTCTTCATAAAAGTAAGTGATTCTTCCTTTTTAATAATTGATGCTTGAAATTATCTAGCCTCATTCACCACTATGATCCATGAAAAACACATTTTGGTGTTAGATCTTCAAGAACACCAAGAACACCAAGAACACACACTAATTTTTGGACCCTAAAACACCCTTTTCTAGCCTTTATAACATGTGTATGCTTGTTATAACTTGTTTAAGGCCTAGATCACTTGAAGATGTACCTGAAAACATCATTTCTCATGATCTTCAAGTGTGTGCGGCCGCACACCTTCATAGTGGCTGCACACACACCTTTTAAGTCCCCAAAATAGCAAAAAACTTCATTTAAGGCTAAGGCATGAAGAATGAAACCTTCCTAGATGTCTCGTATAACTTAAAATCACGTTTTGACACATTCCATAAGGAGTGTGCGGCCGCAAACACCTCCTGGCCGTACACACATATTTGTTGTGCATTTTGACCATACACTCCCTTGTATAGGCATATACCACCCCTATACAATCTTGTATGGTTGTAACACTTCATAATAAGTGCTTACTAGTCCCTAAGGTGGTCCAAATTCAATAATTAGTTGTTTCAAACTCTAATCGCACATATATATATATATATATATATATATATATATATATATATATATATATATATGTCTTTATATGGTTAATAGGATCCGTTTGTGCTCAAGTCCACAATTGTCACTCAACTTCCTAAACAGATCCTACAGTCACTTCACTCACTACAAGTGAGTTCATACCCCTTAATTAACCTTTGAAATGCTTTTAAATGCGTTTAAATGCTTTAGGGGGGGGGGGGGAATGCAAGTTGAACCATGTTAGTTATTAGATCAATCACATGTGATTAATAACCAACATACAAATGGATTTTTCATGCTTTTAACTGTTTTACCAAACAAATGACTTTAAATTGTTATCAAACTATTTTACATGTCAAACTCTTTATCAAATTCACTTTTATACTAAACCTCTCTTTTACAGTTTTCAAACTTATATACTGTTAAAACCATGTCTACTACATATATAGTTATATAAATAAGGTTTGAAGGACTTAGGAGAGATAACCCACTTTACTTCCTGTCCTCGTTTGGTTGTGGTCTTAAAGTACCTGGTTATTTGTCTGAGTGTCATTGAATCCTTACTTATATATTATGTATATGTGTATAGATATAAAGACTTTTATCTTATTTCAGTACATTCAATCATTCAACAAGTTTGCTAATAAAAAAATAATAGGTATAGTTTAGAGTGATACTACTTACTACTTCTAGTCCAATGAAGCATAAAAGAGTCAGTTCATTCATGAGTCATTACTTATTACTATGAGAGCATATACAACTATACTATGATGAGAATATATACAACTATACTAGAAAGAGAACATATACAACGATACTATGATGAGTAAATATACATTACATATACATGAATACGTTAACATAAATGTGATCCACTGTATCGGAGCATGCGTTCAATGTCATGGCCCGAATTGTAGCCAGAGTCTCTTGGAGGGAGAGCGTGAGTTTACGTATAGATCTATACTGGATTGACTATCCTACACCTTGCTGCTAGCTACAGCCGGACCTGCAGGTCTGCAGGTGCCAAACGTCATACCTTTTTACGACCTACAATGTCGTGTTTCATAGTCGATAGTATGGTACAATTTATCACATAATACCTTGATAAGTCCGGTTTAAGGTAGTTAGTACAACAGTAGTTCCTATAATATAACACTACAACATTAATTTATCCTTTACATTCATTTAGTGATTATTTCACTTAAACATTAATGTACAAACTATATTTTGATAATGATAGTTACACTTGGGAAAATTACACACTTTTACAAGAAACAAACATACGAGACAGTTGTGCCTTGGTAGAAGGCTACTTTTAGTAGAAAATATAGGATTTTCTAGGAGTTTCAAACTTTTACAAACACTTACAACCATTTACATACTTTTATTACAAACGTTTACAAACTCGCACTTCAAACAACGCTCAAACATTTTGATACAAACACCGACACTAAATACTTATGAACTCACCAGCTTTAATGCTGATAAACTCTTTCAAAATAAATTGTATTCTCAGGTCAATAGTAGACAGGTACCGAGGCCAACTTTTGAGAAGATGAAGTGCATACAAGACTCATCTTATATTTTGATTCATATTTTGTTGTCTATAACTGTACAGAACACACTTGTATTGAAATTATATATTTAATGCAATGGGTGATGTTGTTTACTTGTTTACTATTAAACTGTGTTGTGATACTTTACATGACGTCCTCCGCCCAGAACGTTTCTGCCATTCTCGGTTTTGGGGTGTGACAGATTAGTATTAGAGCATTGTTTATAGTGAATTGAGTATATCAACCCATAAAAGATATACTAACTATAAACCCATTGGGATTAAAACACTCTGACTAAGAGCCTATGCTTTTAAATAATAAAATATTTAACTAAGTATACAAGTCTGCATTCATACTAAAATCAGAGTCACAATGACAAATACAAAAGTATTACGATTGTTGAATATCACAAGTAAGCTTGGGGATGTATGGTCAGTATTGGGAGTGGCATAGCCTGATCAACTATGTTGGTCCAAGGAGTGATTAGCATATGCCCAAGAATGGTTGTGATATTTCGACAAGTCTAAAAACTTACCAACACTACTACAATGAAAACATTAGAACAGAACATAAGTCTAAAATACTATAGGAGTATTTTGTGTTACTATAATTACATATCTGAGAACTAAAAAAAAAGTCTTTATCAAGTAGGTCAATAGTCGTTAAGTGGATACACTAAGGTTATATGAAATTTAAGTGTTATAGACTCAGAATCTGTGACCTTTGCTTCACCTCCTGTCCTTGTTTGGTTGTGGATTTGGAGTTAGGGCCACTTATTCGATGGTCTATCCTACTCTGCTTTCATATAACTGGTATACACTACACAAGTATTGACATAATTGATATAGATCATCTTATAATTATCTTAAGTAGTACGTCTACTTATATAAGATTCTTATATCCCTTTTCTCGCGTAGATATCATGGTTGGATTCCATCATGGTGACCCGTACTTTCCAAACGAAGGCAATGCAGGATGGCTGGAGGAAGAACCAGAAGATGATCACCCAATTCCTTTGGATGATCACCATGTTGAAGGCGTCTCTAATAGTTCCGACTCTGAGCCTGAAGTCAACAACCAAACAACAACCCCCGACCAGGTTTTCCAGGTCCCACACCCTTGTGGGTAACCAACTTAAATCGTTGGAGTGATGAGCAAGGTCAACCCTTACCCTACAATGGGGACCGAAGCTTCTAAACATAAGCGAGGGTGGCTCGGCTGACCGAGCCCTACCCATCATGGTCCGAAGGATTGCTTGGAATGTGGAGCAAGGCCGAGCAACTATCGGCCGAGTAGTGGAGATTGATGCCAACACTGGTGTCAACACAGTCCGCATCCGTCGTCTTGAAGAAGAAATGGAAAGGACCAGGAGAACCAATGAGACTCTGTAGCAATAGCCGGCTGCCTCCCGAGCCGAAGTCATAGAACTTCGAGTTCGCCAGAGGGCTCATGAGCGACACCTTCAAGAGGTGGTTCGTCAACTGGCAGATCTCAGGGTTCGCCCGAGGAATTCCCGTCGCCGATAGAAGATGTCTAGTGCATCTTTTCTTTTGAATCAAGGAATAACCTTCTTAACTATGCTTTATGAAGCTTTTGTCTGTAAAATATTCCTACTTCCCCAGTACTCTAACTTAGAATCTAAGAACTGTCAACCTTTTCCATTATGGTATGATGTAAAGGCCTACGGTTAGGTCAATTTTCCTGAACTCATTACATCAATAATATCAGTAATATTGACAGTTATCTAATCTGTTGGAAAAATCTGTACTGTTGTGTTTTTCCTACTCTTCTTCTATGATGCTATTTGAAAACATACTCTCATTCAACTGTTGGACTATGGCGACTTAGTCCATGTGTCACTCTCACTCTGCTTACAATTGATTCTTACCATTGTGTTCGTCTTTGTAAACGTACAGTTGAATGATGCCTCCTCGCGAATCAACACGGCATAATCCTCTACCTCCACCACCACCGCCTCCTCCTCTGGTAATCGATACCGCAACTCTTAATGTTGCAGTGGCAACTGCCATGGCTCAATATCACTTCACTGACGCCAACAGAGGTGGAACTCCCGTGAACTCTACTCAAGGTAAACTCCTGGTGCACTCGAGAGAGTGCTCTTACAAGGACTTCACTAACGGCAAGCCAAAGTCCTTCACTGGGACTGGCGGAGTCATTGCTCTCTCGCAATGGTTCGAGAAGACGGAGTCGTTCTTCAAAATTTGTTCCTGCCCTGTCACGAGCAAAGTCAAGTTTGCTGCGTGCACCTTTGAGGAGAAAGCCCTAACATGGTGGAACAGCCATGTCAAGTCACTAACTCTCATAGTGGCCAATGACATGGGCTGGGAAGCTTTGAAAGACCTCATGATTGAGGAGTACTGCCCGAGGGGCGAGATCCAGAAATTGGAACACGAGCTGTGGAACCTAACCATGAGGGGCTCCAACATAGTCGCATATACTGACAAGTTCAGTGAACTGGTGGCCCTCTATCCCAACATGGTTCCCACCGAAGGGAAGAAGATCGAGAGGTATATCTGGGGCCTGGTGCCTCCGTATCAGGGAAATTTCCTAGTTTCACACCCTGCTACCTTCGACAGTGCCAAACGGTTGGCACAACGATTCATTGATCATGGAGTCCGATCCACACCATCAACAACAACCCTGGCCATCTCGGAACCCTCCAAACCCGCAGACAATAAACGGAAGTCCTGGGATGACAAGAAGAAAAAGCAAGCTGCCAAAAATCAGCAGATTGTGGCAGTTCATGTCGCGATAACCCCCGCTGCTGCTGCTCCGGTGAAGCAGTATGTTGGAAGTTTGCCAAACTGCAACAAATGCAACTTCCACCACAACGTCCCCTGCTGAGAAATGCAGTGCTCCAACTGCAACAAGAAAGGACACACTGTTCGTTTCTGTAAATCTCCGGCAAGGCCGATCACCCAAATCCCCGGTGCTGGCATGGGCCAGGCTTGCTATGGATGTGGCGATGTGGGCCACTATAAAAGGGACTGCCCCAAGGCAAGAAATGATGGTGAAGCAGGAAGAGTTCTGGCTATAGGCCAAGGGGAAGCAGTTGCTGACCCTATGGTGGTGACTGGTACGTTTCTTCTAGAAAACTCTTATGCATGCATATTGTTTGATAGTGGAGCAGAAAGAAGTTTCGTAAATCAGAAATTTGAACGCATACTTAAACAACAACCACACACACTTAAAGAACCATTCACTGTAGAAATGGCTAATGGGAAAACTGAAGTACCAATAGCATATACATAGGATATACTCTAACCCTAGATATCCATTCATTTCCAATCGACCTCATGCCAGTCTCGATTAAAAGCTTCGACGTCATCATCGGCATGGATTGGTTGAGCCTTCATCGCGCCGACATCATGTGCTACGAGAAAGCAGTCCGTCTAAACCATCCGCCTAACAAACTCTCGTCGTCTATGGTGACAAACACGGTATGAGTCTTCGTATCATCTCAAGCATTCAAGCGCAAAAATATCTACGTAAGGAATATTGTGCATTCCTTGCTCACGTTGTCGATACGAGCCAAAAAACGAAAGAACTAAAGAACATTCCGGTAGTGAACAAATTTCCCGACATCTTCCCAGAAGAACTACCAGGATTACCCCCGCAACAACAAGTCAAGTTCCAAATCAATTTAGTCCCAGGAGCTACCTGTTGGGTTATGAGCATTCTAAGACTCCTAAGTGTACATGCAACCCTAAATACCTTGGATCTATGTTTTCTCTATTATACATGCAAATAAGAACTTCCAAGGTATTATCCTAATCTAGCATATAAAACAATGAATATAATAAGATAGAATACATACCTCTTTCATGTAGAAAGTCTTCATGAAGCTTGAGTGCCTAGTGCCCCAAGTGTGACACCTCAAATGGAATCACAATCATCAAAACACTTAGAATAGCTTGAGAGAATTCTACAACTCATGAAATCGCCTAGCCCTCTCTAGAATAATACTAGTGGCCGATTTTGCCAAGAATAATATCTTTATATAGTGTTACAATTAGGGCAAACCCTAATTGTCATGACTTTCCATTTCCTTGGATCCATGGGTTCAAATACACCATGGAGCATCCATGAACCATCTTATGGGTTTTAGCCCAACTTGATTATCCATGGAGCATTAGCCCACTATACAAGTATGGATGATTTACACAATCAACCCATATATTTAATTAGTCTTCTTTTGATCACTTAATTAATCCTAGATTAATTATTGATCAATACTAATTAAATAATCTCATTATTCTTATTATTAATATACTAGAACTTATAATATATTAATAACCATAAGTGTCTTATTTCTCTCATTATAGTCTATCCAAGTGCATGATGGTATGCAACCCAAATGGACCATGCCGGGTCGGGTCAAGTCTTACCAATTATAGTTATGGACTTAGACATTAATCCAACAGTCTCCCACTTGGATAAGTCTAAAACTATTATTGCGTATGACTTCAGGAACCAACTGGCAATCGTAGCTCTCAAAAGCTTCTGTTGAACTCTGACCTTTGTCAATGACCTGTCCATTAGATAAGGGATCATATATTCCTCCATTCTAGATATCATATGGACTGAGACATGGATTATAATCATTCTCTCTATCCATTTGTTGTTTCCCGATTTCCGATTTATGACGACTGACTAATTGAACAAATCAAATCAGTCCTGGCCCGGCCGAGCACTTCCATTTGTCATCATCAAATCATCGAGGGGCCCACAGATATCGCTTTTATCCCGAAGGTAAAAGGAACGGATAAACTTCGACTCATATGGCTTGTTCTACTACTTGTTGAATCATACACAAAGGCACGTTTTATAGCACAGAGTTACCAAATGCGGTTTCGTGCAATCAATGTACTATCAACTCATAGTAACAACTCATATCTCTAGGTTTGAAGAATATAAGATATTATCGTCTCATGATCACTCGTGATAAAATCCATGAAGTGATTCCAATGAGCGCAGGTTGAATCCAATACTCAGAACTTATGAGCACTCATGAGTGTTGTAGCCCTTTGTCCAACACCTTAGACCTCTACAAGCCAACCCATGACAGTCTTAATTCATATCTACTTCCAACATATGACCGACTGTGGATGGTTTGAATAACTTAGTCATTCCGAAAGAATAACCTAGTTTATTCGGGAAGTCAAAACATGCAAAGTGAAACACAATAATAATTGAATCCAATATGGTCTCAGAACTTATGAATATAAATAAACACCTTTTATTTATCTCCATATGATTACACATTATTCATTGTATACTGTTTCAGCTATCAACTTTATTCTTGAATTTAAAACAATAGTTGTCCCATGCTCCAAGCATGTACACTATGTTTTCTTAAACACTAGTCATGCCATACACCAAGTATGCATACTATGTTTGTCTATGATCTTTACTTTGTGAACTAGATCAATTGAACATAACTTCAATGATTCCCTGTTCACACTCCCAAATCCTTACCGCAAATGCAAGAATTCCAAATTCATGCCATTTACTGAAATCTGTTAGAATCTAAACTTATATGCATTGATCCTCTTGTAACGATTATGCACAAACTCACAAAGACTTGGCAACAATCATTACAGAGTATTCCAAAGGAGATCAACTCCTTGGAAACATCCTTCTTGCATTAAGTTTCCTTAATCTTACACAGATTGAAAAATTCTAACTTTGAAACATTTCCAGATTCCATTTTGACTATCACTTCTGAACAAGAGTTGCCTCCTTACAGATTATGTCAATATGGTCCTTCCAGAATTATCACTATACTTCCAACTGTCCTTGGGCAACCAATCTTTGGTAAACCTTAGATTGTCCTCGACAATTGTTTAATCCTTTTAGTCATATCCAGTTCTAAACATTTTCCCTTCTTAATGCCCCAGGCATTTGGAAAATTTTAGAACGGATGATTATAGCACATGTAATCGATCCTATATTCGAAGCATATGGGACACGATTCATGATGTCTTACATAAAGACTAAACCAGTCTTTTGCTATAATATTTCCATTTCAATTTGCCAAGTTCTCATAATTTAGATTATGAAAAGGGATGCCGTAATCATAATCGAATTTTAGAACGCAAATAATGGACTCATATACAGAATTTCCTTATGTTGAGCCATTCCAACATGAAATTCATATATATTTCCTTGACCAAATGATTAAAACCTCATGATCTAAGCTTATAGATTTGAGATGAAGTATAATTTCCTCTCCCTTAATTATAGCAAAACAACTCTTTTTCGCAATTGAAACCTTTTGTTTTCTATAATTAACATTGCTAGCTGGCAATACTTATCATGCTCCCACTAACATGATGATTATTAGCATAACACTTATGCTCCCACTAGCTTTGACATGTACTCAGAAATCAGCTGGACTTCTAGAAATCAATACTTCATTGACTTTCTTACTAAAGTTCAGATTTCTGATACTAGATTGTTTTGATAAAACTTTATCAAAAATCATACACCTTCCCTTAGATAGCACACTTGTGTGTCTAAACAATTATGAAGAGGGATGCTGTGACAACCCGATATTTCAACTCTTTGTAACGACCAAAATGGGTCAAGTATTGTAACCACTTCTGAATAATAAAAATTTACTTTCATAATAAAATGTACAAATAAGTTCTATTTAATTTCCTTTTATGATTAAATGTCTTTGAACCATGATCGTACGTGAAAAGAACGCCCAAATCCGACTTCATATAGCGAAGTTATGATTTTTCCAAGTTCGGCTTAGCAACAGACAGCTAAAAACTCGAATCGGAGATCGAGCGACTTTTGGCCGGAATGACCTAAACGAGAATCGAAGGTCTCGACAATGGTATTCCAATGGTAAAGAGTCTGGCAAAAACCGACATCAGATAAAGAAGTTATGAATTTTCAAAGAAATACCTTAAACACGATGGGTTTTTAATAAATAATAAAAAAAAATAATTTCGGAATTTGCCGACAGAGTCTAAACGAAAGTTGTAGAGCGTAGTCTCACCTACGCGAGGATATAAAGACCATCGAAAACGGAGTTCGTATGAAGAAGATATGAAATTTTGAAGTTTATTAAATAAATTAATTATTTATTTAATTCAAAATTCGGATATTATCCGAAGGGGAGTCAGCATCCTCCTCCGAGGTACGCGCTGCGTACACCTGTACGCCCCGCGTAACTGAGAGGATTGGCCTCTGATCGTCCACGTCGCGCTATCCGAAGAAACCGACCCATCCGACCCGTCCGAAGCCCCGACCCGTCCGACCCGACGTCCCATCCGACCCGGCGTCCCATCCGACCCGCGTACCCAGCAACCCGTCCCATCCGAACCGAGGCAGTTGAGGCTTCGGTCATGCATGACGTACGCGTACGCGCTGCGTACGAGCGTACGCCCCGCGTACCGAGGCAGACCAGCCTTACTATAAATAGGATGCGAGGGTTTCCAAAGAAAGGGTTCATCTCTCTTCTCTCTCTCTTAACTTTGCCTCGTTTTCCGTGTCCGTTCAAACCCAAAGCTCTGGTCTTTTTGGCTCAAGTCCCGAAGGTCGATTTTACTCCCGAGATTCCCGAGAATCCCGAGGAAAATCCGTTTCCCGAGACGAAACTCTGCCCGGTTTTCCATCTCGCTATCTCCAAAACTTTCAAGTGAGTTTCATACCCCTTAATCAACCTTTTTAATTATTCTAAATACTTTTATATGCTTTTCAAGGGGGGGATTACAAGTAAAACACACGAGTATTATCGTGTGTTACATGAAGAAACTCTTTTATATACTGTTATATATTCAAATCACATGCGATTTATAAACATTTAAAGGAACTTATATATATATATATATATATATATATATATATATATATATATATATATAACATATGTCACAATAGCATTTTACCTTTTAAAATATAATGTTGTTGTAATGCATGTATAAACTAAACTGTTCTTAGATTTTTCTTGTCTATCCTAGACTCTACACCAAAAATCTATACTTTCATAAACAAGTGATTCATTTTCTCAATATTTCTAAACAAACAAGACACGCTTTTTGGAAACTATAATAGGTATAGTTTTACGAATAGATTTCTAACTCTTATGTAGTAGAAACACATATTTCAAGACGTTTACTTTTGTATACAAGAACAAACGTAACATTTTAACAAGTAGATCTGTTTTTATACCACGGTTTTGTGAGACACTAACTTCATGTACGTTCGAGTACACATTTCAAGTCCTGTATTATATACCAGAATCCCTTGGAGGGGGAGCATGGTGTTTGTGTATAGATCTATACGGGCTTGACAACCCGCGCCCTGACTGTTAGCTGCAGTCCACCGTTTGGGGTGACAAACGTCATAACATTCCAACGCCTGAAGAACGTTGTGTATAGGCATTCAGATTCAATAGTATGGTTATAAAACTCACAAGGGGTATTAAAAATGCATTGATTTACAAGGTTTTCAAACTCATTGGTTATTTTACATTTACATACATTTTGGAAACAAACATTGGTCTTGAGTGAAGGCTACTTTTATACTAGTAGAAAATATAGGATTTTCTAAACACAAACAAACAAAGATAAAACATTTCATTTCATTCAAACATTGTCACTTAAATACTTATGAAATTCACCAGCTTAAATGCTGATCTACTCTTTCAAAATTTCTTGTATGTCCCAGGAAATCAGTAATTTCAGGTATTCATTTCGCTTTTGTTGAAGGGATGCTGCGGCGCCAGTTTAATCTCGTATTTTGACATCATATTGTAATTGAGTTTTGAACATGTAACTTTTGACAAATGTAAACTTTCAATTATATATATGATGGTTGTATTGCTTTCTTTACTATGTATTCATTTGTTACGCTACCACATGAAGTCATCCGCCCCCGAACGTTTCCGCCGTTCAGGTTTGGGGGTGTGACAGATGCCGTAATCATAATGGTTAGACCTTTTTGCCACTTCTCACAAGTCCATGTTAGTGTGCCGGTAAACCACACACGCTCCACTAACGACTTTGAGAATGCAAATATCACAATTGCTATCTAGCTAAAATCTACTTAGTGAAAGTGTTTCCTCACCATCATTTTCATGAATCGGAGAGAAACCTTATGACACTTAGATTTAATGGTGTATGTGTTCTTATCCATGTTAATTGTCAAAACCATAGTCACAAGACAAGGATAATGACAAATCCAAACTCATATGGACTAAACTCAATCTTAATTTCTTGCCACCTGGCAGCTCAAGGGTCTGCCATTGCTTCCAAGTTGTTGTGCAACAAATTGAGAACTCTAAGAACTCATATGCAAAGCCAACTTTAACTGGAATGGACACAGAATATGTCAACACGAAAGGTTATAAACCTCAAGTCGTGTGCTAGTGAAGAACTTCAGGTTCTATTCTTGATTAGTTCTTGAGACTTTTAAGACCTTTAAGACTCCCACTGTCCTCTTGACATATAAGACTCCCTTGTCAAACATCCAAGATATAGTGCGGATTCTAATCAAGACAAACACTTTACAGAATTGGCCTTAGTTGGTCTTTGTTTTATCCAAAACATCACAACTTACCAATTTCAAATGTACAAGAGTAGAAAACTTTTACTCTTACATTTGACAAGTGTTTTAAACCTTCTTTAAGACATGTCACTCAAGTTACAATCTTGGAGTATGACTCTAAGACTTGTATTAGAACGAAGTATGACTCATCTTCTTGATTTAACCATTTCAACAATTCAAGTTCCCTCTTCTTAGTCATAAGAATGCACTAAGACTTCCTTAGAGAACTAATTGTGCTATGGTTTCTTAATCATTAAGATGATCACAAAAACTGATACTAAAGTACTCTCCCATCTTTTCAGATTTGAGAAACTTTTATCCTTCTGCCTAATTTGATTCTTCTTATTCGCTCTGCCATACATTGGAACCTTTTCCAATGTCTCAGAGTTACACTTAAGCTTGTAAGTATAATCATATTTACTATGACGAATAGTCTTATCAATCTTTTGTGGTGGACTAAATCAGTGCACAAGAATGTGTACTCGATCCCTTAGTCCTTCACTTGACTCACACATCCATGTGAACGAGTAATTAGTCTTAATTTTTCCAAAACTTGAAAGTTCTCATTCATCATGCTATATAACTTGCACGATTCCAAGTTTTGGTCCAATTGAAACTTGGGTGATGAGAATCTTTCCTTATTTGGTAAATTTTGACATTACCACAAATGAAAGAATCAATTTCATATTTCCACTCTTGCTCTTAATGGAATCATATAAGCAACAATTTTTCCTCAAATGCCATTGTAAGGATATTTTAAAATAAATAAAATCAAAAATTTTCCCTTTTATTTTAAAACTTTGCGGAAAAACTTATCCTTACAACCCATATGAAAACTTGTTGTTATCTATTCCTAAGCAATATCTCATAACTCCTAAGAAGTAGCTCAAGAATCCGATCTTCAAGCTATGCGATAGAAATCCATCTACGCGATCAGATTCAGCATATTCTTTCTTTAAGTTTCTTCACTTTTTCTTTGATTCTTAAAACATCACCATGTGACCCAGTCACATCATGTATCAGGAATCTCAGAATAGAAACTTAGCAGAGTTAGATAGTGGACTTTACCTGAAGTAGAGTCAAACTTATTGACTTTAACATCCTTAGGTAAATTTTGGCAGCTTCGCAACCAATGCCCCTTTCTTTGGCAATACAAACATATGGACCCTTTGATAATGGTACACGAGACTATCACAGACTTAGCTTTTCTCTTTACCATTTGGTCAACCAAGTTGACTATGGCCGATCCCTTTCCATTGGGAAGAGAAAGCTTTCCGGGATTTCCTGTGTCACTATTGTCAATGTCCATCAAGTTTTAAGAAAGTTGATCTTAACAAACAGATAAGATCATTAAGGGTCTTGTCATAGTCTGTTTCATAGGTGTCCCAAAGGAACTCACTATGTGACTTAGAAAGTGATTGAACCACCAACTTTCTTAAGACTTTGACACCCAACTCTCCCGGCTTGTCAATATGTGACTACATCTCCAAGATGTGATCACACCTAGACCTTGCCTTGCCAATAGGGCTTGAGTGACCTTAAACTTTTCAAGAACTTGTGGGTTAGGGAGAATAATTGGAGGAGGTGAAAGAAGTATGATATCCATGGGACATCATCTTCATTAGGAAACCTTGTTTCAAGAGATTTGGGAAGATCATAGGTGTCTAAACCAGACATCTTTTGGGAGATATTCAAGATAGTTGATTTAAAGTCCTTAATATGACACCCAATATGAAATATTAAGGCTAAAACCCAACAAACTATTTTATAACTTAGAAGAGGTATGCCGTAATCCAAGCGATAAAATATTTGAAGGTAGGTGAAAGACGATTCACCAATTTCCACCAAGATAAACGAAATGTATTATTAGGTTTTAATTGGTTTTGAAACTACTAGATCTTTGAGATTCATTGAACTGTTCAATGGCATGTTTCAATCTCGAGTGTGCCCTTCAGGTTTTGTGACTGGGATGCCGAGGATCACAAAACAAGGTGTGAAGTAACCATGCAAATCACTTGGTACCCTTAATAAATTACCCCTCAATCGATGTGCCGGTTAACCACACACGCTCCATCGATACTATGATAAATATTAAGTCACCCTTTACCTACCTTGTTAAGTCCAAGTTAGTGTGCTGGTTAACCACACACGCTCCACTAACGACTTAGACAAAGTGTAAAGTGTAATTTCATGGGTTAGCACCTTATTCACATTTTTCCTAAGGAACTAAGATTGGGTATTATTAAGAGTTTAGTTACTTAGTATTTTCATTAATACTTTTAATGAAGGGAGAATTATAGTCCTGTCAAACCCGTTCAGCTAACAACCCTCCACCAGTCAAGCAAGCGGTGGGTGAGAGTGGACACCCATTAAGTTGCCATTTTATAGGCAACAACCTTATACCCACCTTATAGACCGACTTCGTGAATGAGGCGTACTAGCGGTAAGACTGACTTTACTCTTATACATATATATATTATTAACTTATAATATTATAAAGTATAAGGGTTGAATTTTAACTTTTAAAATTCTAAGGGCTAACTTGGAATTAAAGTATTCATAAGGAAAACTTTTCAAATTCCAAAACTTGAGGGCAAGTTTTGAAACTATTCAAAACTAATTAATTCCATAATTTATGTGTTTAAAGTAGTTTTAATCCAAAAACTCTTCAAGTTCCATAACTTGAGGACAAGTTATGGAAGACTTTAAATTAATAAAAGAACTAACTTTTTCTTTATTTTATAACTTATGGATTTAATTATGGTTACATATTTTTCTTTTAATGAAGTGACTCTTGAACTTCCATAACTTGAGGACAAGTTATGGAGTCATAAAAATTATTCAATGACACAAGACTCTTCATTTTGTAACCATTGCCAACTCTTATGAATTTTATGAGTCTTTAATGTGACTCTTCATGTAACTTGAGGACAAGTTACACAAACACATTTTATAGTCAACTCTTAGATTAAAATGGATTGAAAACAACTATTTCACTCAACATTTCTATTAATTTAGCAACTCATAAGAACAAGATAATTCAAATCAAACTTTTTCATGTAATTAGTCTAAACCTTAAACTAATACAAAACATGAATCTATTGACAATTATCTTTGAAAATGGATTAGCATGAACATTACCACATCAAAAACAAGTTTATAAGTTCAAAAACAACTTAGGGTAATGTTCATAGTCCATTTCTAGCCAAAAAACTCGAAAATATGCTGTCTGGGTTCCAACTCGTCGAGTGCACGAAACAACTCGGCGAGTTGGATGCTTTTTGCCTTGGACTCGGCGAGTCCATTCATGGACTCGGCGAGTCTGCTGGGCAGACAGCATCAAAACTCGTTTTTTCAGCCCCTTTTGCAAGTATAACAAGAAAACAAGCCTAGTCTCTGATACCACTGTTGGGTTATGAGCATTCTAACACTCCTAAGTGTACATGCAACCCTAAATACCTTGTATCTATGTTTTCTCTATTATACATGCAAATAAGAACTTCCAAGGTATTATCCTAATCTAGCATATAAAACAATGAATATAATAAGATAGAATACATACCTCTTTCATGTAGAAAGTCTTCATGAAGCTTGAGTGCCTAGTGCCCCAAGTGTGACACCTCAAATGGAATCACAATCATCAAAACACTTAGAATAGCTTGAGAGAATTCTACAACTCATGAAATCGCCTAGCCCTCTCTAGAATAATACTAGTGGCCGATTTTGCCAAGAATAATATCTTTATATAGTGTTACAATTAGGGCAAACCCTAATTGTCATGACTTTCCATTTCCTTGGATCCATGGGTTCAAATACACCATGGAGCATCCATGAACCATCTTATGGGTTTTAGCCCAACTTGATTATCCATGGAGCATTAGCCCACTATACAAATATGGATGATTTACACAATCAACCCATATATTTAATTAGTCTTCTTTTGATCACTTAATTAATCCTAGATTAATTATTGATCAATACTAATTAAATAATCTCATTATTCTTATTATTAATATACTAGAACTTATAATATATTAATAACCATAAGTGTCTTATTTCTCTCATTATAGTCTATCCAAGTGCATGATGGTATGCAACCCAAATGGACCATGCCGGGTCGGGTCAAGTCTTACCAATTATAGTTATGGACTTAGACATTAATCCAACACTACCCCAGTAGCTAAGTCGCCCTATTGATTAGCACCAGCAGAGATGCAGGAATTATCTGGTCAACTTAACAAGCTGATCAGCAAAGGCTTTATTAGACCAAGCTTCTCACCCTGGGGAGCACGAGTCTTGTTCGTGAAGAAGAAAGACGGATCATTCCGTATGTGTATCGACTATAGAGAAATCAACAAGCTGACGGTCAAAAATCGTTACCCGCTGCCTCGCATAGACGATTTGATCGACCAACTGCAAGGGGCGAGCTACTTTTCCAAAATTGATCTAAGATCCAGATATCACCAATTACAAGTACTAGAGGAGGATGTCCCGAAGGCAGCCTTCCGAACTTGCTACGGACACTACGAGTTTATGGTGATGCCGTTCGGATTGACCAATGCGCCTGCAGTCTTTATGGATCTAATGAATCGAGTATGTCGTCCTTACTTGGATCAGTTCGTCATTGTTTTCATTGATGACATCCTGATCTACTCTCGAAGTAAGGAAAAGCATGGCGATCACCTGCGACAAGTCCTAGGAACCCTGCGAACGGAGAAACTCTACGCGAAGTTCTCGAAATGCAAATTTTGGATCCGAAGAGTCGAATTATTAGGACACGTGGTTAGCGAAGAGGGAACGTGGACCCATCCAAAATTAAGGCCATCGAGAATTAGTCAACACCGAAGACGCCTAACGAAATTTGTCAATTTCTAGGCCTCGCTGGCTACTATCGATGATTCATACAGAACTTCTCTCGAATTGCGAAGCCTCTTACTACACTGACCCAGAAGGGCGTGGCCTTTGACTGGGAAGAGAAACAAGAAAAGGCTTTCCAAACATTGAAACGAGCTTTGTGCACCGCACCGATACTATCCCTTCCCAAAGGAATAGAAGACTTTGTAGTCTAATGTGATGCGTCAAACCAAGGACTCGGTTGTGTTCTGATGCGACGGGGTAAGGTCATAACCTACGCCTCGAGACAGCCGAGGACACACGAAGTCAACTACACCATACACGATCTTGAGCTGGGGTCAATTGTGTTTGCCCTGAAGATCTGGAGATATTACCTGTATGGCACAAGAAACACCATTTTTACTGACCACAAGAGTTTACAACACATATTCGATCAGAAGGAGCTCAACATGCATCAATGACGGTGGGTCGAACTACTCAATGACTACGAATGCGAAATTCGTTATCATTCGGGTAAAACCAACGTAGTAGCAGACGCCCTAAGTCGGAAAGAATATTCTGGTCGAAGGGTCACGTCACTAACAATGACTATCCATTCACATCTACCCGCACAGAATAAGGAGGCACAACTGGAAGCCTTGAAACCTGAAAATGTGGCGGGTGAATCCCTTAGAGGAATGGATAAGAATCTAGGAGTTAATGGTGACGGAGCCTTATATCTCGTGGACCGAATCTGGACACCGCGACATGGTGGCATTATAGACTTGGTCATGAAGGAAGCCCACAACACTCGATATTCCGTGCACCCAGGTTTAGATAAGATGTATCTGGATCCTAAAATGCAATACTGGTGGACTAACATGAAAGCAGAGATTGCTACCTTCGTAAGTAAATGCCTTACTTGCGCAAAGGTAAAGGTCGAATACCAGAAACCCTCCGGTTTGCTGCAACAACCAGGGATTCCATAATGGAAGTGGGAGCGGATCGCTATGGATTTCATAACCAAGTTACCCAAGACAACGGGTGGACTTGATAGCATATGGGTCATCGTCGATAGGTTGACCAAATCTGCACACTTCCTGCCTATCAAGGAAACTGATAAAATGGAGAAGCTTACGAGAATTTACATTAGGGAAATCGTACGATTTCATTGTGTCCCTATATCCATTATCTCCGATAGAGATAGTAGGTTCACTTCGAGGTTCTGGCAGTCGCTACAAAGCTCCCTTGGAACAAGGCTGGACATGAGTAAAGCCTATCATCCACAGACCGACGGACAAAGTGAGAGAACTATCCAAAAGCTAGAAGATATGTTGAGAGCATGTGTGATCGACTTTGGGAAGGCATAGGATACTCATTTACCCCTTGTCGAATTTTCCTACAATAACAGTTATCACACGAGCATCAAAGCTGCTCCATTTAAATTCCTCTATGGCCGAAAGTGCAGATCCCCTCTATGTTGGGCTGAAGTGGGTGACATGAAGCTAGCTAAAGGACGAGTTCCTAAGAGCAACCTCACTGGTCCGGAGATCATTCAGGAAACGACAGAGAAAATCATTCAGATTCGTGAACGGTTGAAGGCCTCTAGAGACCGACAGAAAAGCTATGCAGACAAACGAAGGAAACCTTTGGAATTCCAGGTGGGAGACCGAGTCCTGTTGAAAGTCTCACCCTGGAAGGGCTTGATATGCTTCGGTAAGCGTAGGAAGCTCAATCCAAGATACATAGGGCCTTTCGAGATTCTCGCTAGAATCGGCCATGTAGCTTATAAACTCAATCTACCGCGTGAACTCATTAGCATACATTCTACTTTCCACGTCTCAAATTTGAAAAAGTGCCTGTCCGACGAGACTCTTGTAATCCCACTCGACGAGATCGAGATCAACGAGAGCCTCAACTTCGTGGAAGAACCCATAGAGATCATGGACCGTGAGGTCAAGAAGACGAAGCAAAGCTGCATCCCGATAGTGAAGGTTCACTGGAACGCCAAGTGAGGACTGGAGTTCACTTGGGAGCGCGAGGACCAAATGAAACTTAAATATTTTCATCTTTTTACTTAGTTATTTGTATTAACTTAGTTGCTTAAACTCTAATTTCGGGACGAAATTCCCTCTAACGGGGGGATGATGTGACAACCCGAAATTCCCACCTTGTACAGTTGATCAATTTAATCAAAGTTAGACTCGTTTTGCTAGCTTTTAACACTGTTTGGGGTCTATTTGATTGTTCTAAACCTAGTACAATTAATGTAGGAACCTAGAAATGAGAGAATACGAGACATAACAAGCAAAAACGGGCCAAACACTCCAAAGCATGGAGTGTGTGGCCGTACACCTGAGTGTACGGCCACACACAGGTGTGTACGGCCACACACCCAACCCAACCACACACTCTTACCTATAAAAGGTATCCTTACCCATTTGGAACACATTTTCCCCACTCCTTCAAAGCTGGAACGTTTTCTCTCAAGTATCATCCACATTTCCATCTTGTTCTTCATAAAAGTAAGTGATTCTTCCTTTTTAATAGTTGATGCTTGAAATTATCTAGCCTCATTCACCACTATGATCCATGAAAAACACATTTTGGTGTTAGATCTTCAAGAACACCAAGAACACACACTAAGTTTTGGACCCTAAAACACCCTTTTCTAGCCTTTATAACACATGTATGCTTGTTATAACTTGATTAAGGCCTAGATCACTTGAAGGTGTACCTGAAAAACATCATTTCTCATGATCTTCAAGTGTGTGCAGCTGCACACCTTCATAGTGGCCGCACACACACCTTTTAAGTCCCCAAAATAGCAACAAAATTCATTTAAGGCTAAGGCATGAAGAATGAAACCTTCCTAGATGTCCCGTATAGCTTAAATCACATTTTGACACATTCCATAAGGAGTGTGTGGCCGCACACACCTCCTGGCCGCACACACACATTTGTTGTGCATTTTGACCATACACTCCCTTGTATAGGCATATACCACCCCTATACAATCTTATATGGTTGTAACACTTCATAATAAGTGTTTAATAGTCCCTAATGTGGTCCAAATTCAATAATTAGTTGTTTCAAACTCTAATCGCACACATATATGTCTTTATATGGTTAATAGGATATGTTTGTGCTCAAGTCCACAATTGTCACTCAACTTCCTAAACCGATCCTACAATCACTTCACTCACTACAGGTGAGTTCATACCCCTTAATTAACCTTTGAAATGCTTTTAAATGTTTTTAAATGCTTTATGGGGGGATACAATTTGAACCATGTTAGTTATTAGATCAATCACATGTGATTAATAACCAACATACAAATGGATTTTTCATGCTTTTAACTGTTTTACCAAACAAATGACTTTAAACTGTTATCAAACTATTTTACATGTCAAACTCTTTATCAAATTCACTTTTATACTAAACCTTTCTTTTACAGTTTTCAAACTTATATACTGTTAAAACCATTTCTACTACATATATAGTTATATAAATAAGGTTTGAAGGACTTAGGAGAGATTACCCACTTTACTTCCTGTCGTCGTTTGGTTGTGTTCTTAAAGTACCCGGTTGTTTGTCCGAGTGTCGTTGAATCCTTACTTATATTATATATGTATATATATATATATATATATGTATAGATATAAAGACTTTTATCTCAGTTCAGTACATTCAATAATTTAACAAGTTTGCTAATAAACTATAATAGGTATAGTTTAGAGTTATACTACTTACTAATTCTAGTCCAATGAAGCATAAAAGAGTCAGTTCATACATGAGTCATTACTTATTACTATGAGAACATATGCAACTATACTATGATGAGAACATATACAACTATATACTAGAAAGAGAACATATACAACGATACTATGATGAGTAAATATACATTACATATACATGAATACGTTAACATAAATGTGATCCACTGTATCGGAGCATGCCTTCAATGTCATGGAACGAATTGTAGCCAGAGTCTCTTGGAGGGAGAGCGTGAGTTTACGTATAGATCTATACTGGATTGACTATCCTACACCTTGCTGCTAGCTACAGCTAGACCTGCAGGTCTGCAGGTGCCAAACGTCATACCTTTTTACGACCTACAATGTCGTGTTTCACAGTCGATAGTATGGTACAATTTATCACATAATACCTTGATAAATCTAGTTTAAGGTAGTTAGTACAACAATAATTCCTATAATATAACACTATAATATTACATTGATTTACCCTTTACATTCATTTAGTGATTATTTCACTTAAACATTAATGTACAAACTATATTTTGATAATGATAGTTACACTTGGGAAAATTACACACTTTTACAAGAAACAAACATACGAGACAGTTGTGCCTTGGTAGAAGGCTACTTTTAGTATAAAATATAGGATTTTCTAGGAGTTTCAAACTTTTACAAACACTTACAACCATTTACATACTTTTATTACAAACGTTTACAAGCTCGCACTTCAAACAACGCTCAAACATTTTAATACAAACACCGACACTAACTACTTATGAACTCACCAGCTTTAATTCTGATAAACTCTTTCAAAATAACTTGTATTCTCAGGTCAACAGTAGACAGGTACCGAGGCCAACTTTTGAGAAGATGGAGCGCATACAAGACTCATCTTCTATTTTGATTCATATTTTGGTGTCTATAACTGTACACAACACAATTGTATTGAAATTAAATATTTAATGCAATGGATGATGTTGTTTACTTGTTTACTATTAAACTGTGTTGTGATACTTTACATGACGTCCTCCACCCCAGAACGTTTCCACCGTTCTCAGTTTTGGAGTGTGACAAAGGCCTTTGGATAAGCTTAGGCCCCAAGCAAAGGAACATTAGGGTTTTCCCTAAACCCTAGATCCCTTAGCTATATAAGGAGCATCCTGGCTCTCAAAATTACTCACTCCTACCTTGGAAGAAACCCTAGGCCAATTTTTACATACCCTACCCTCTCTCCTTCAAGTTTCCTTCTTGCTAGTTCTTGGGTGTGATTCCATTAGAGGCATTACATTTGTGATGCTAGGCTTCCAAGAAGATCAAGTTCAAGAGGATTATCAATTGTTTACTATAACAATTGAAAGGTATGTAACTCTTAAACCCTAGTTAGTTATTTTCGAAAATAGCCTCTCTCCTCTAGGGTTATTGTGTTGCAATTCAAAGTTATATGTTCAATAGTTAAAACATAGATCCGAAGTAGGTTACATGTGAACTTAGGAATTGTTTTCTAGTTTATTTGTTTTACCTAAAACCCATCAGTGGTATCAAGAGCCATTGTTTGTTTTAAATTGAATTGCTATAATAGTTGAATTGCAAATTAGGGTTTATAGCCATTAAACCCTAAAGGCCAAAATTTTCGATTTTAAGGTTTTGGTTCAAAGGGTTTTCGAAAAAAAACCCTAGCCTCCATGAACCCTAATCGAAATTAGGGTTAGGGTTTTGGAAACCCTTGCCTCCTCCCTTAAAATTTTGAAATTTGCTAGTCCCTTTTAGGGTTTCTTTGTTTTGGATAATAGTTGCCTTATTGGATAATTGAGAAAAATAACGAAATTATCCTATCCCCATATTTTCGAAATCTAGAAGGGATATGGATTAGGAATAAATTAATTGTTTAATTTAATTAGATAATCCTTACAAGATTTAATAAATTAGTTAAAATTTAATTAATAGATAAATATTAAATCTAGTTATTTGGTTTATTTTAAATTTAAAATTAATGTCTTAATTTTTGAAATTTATATATAAACCCTAAAGTTTTAATAGGTTTAAAACACACCTTATATATATATATATATATATATATATATATATATATATATATTATAATTAAAAGTTAAATATTATATATGTATAAGAATATGGTCAGTCAAATCGCTAGTATGCCTCATTCACGAAGCTAGTCTATAAGGGGGGTATAAGGAAACTGTCTATAAAATGGTAGTTGAATGGGTGTCCATTCTCACCCACCGCTTCCTTGATTAGTGGAGGGTCGTTAGAAGAACGGGTTTGATAGGACAACTACATCTCATTAAAAGTATAATGTTATTAAAGAAAGTAGTAGAAAATTGTTTTACAAAAATCCCAACTCTAGTTACTTTAGGAAAAATGTGAAAAGTATGCTAATCCATGAAATTACACATTATGATTTATTGGTCGTTAGTGGAGCATGTGTGGATTACCAGCACACTAATAAGCACTAATAAAGAGTAGTAATGGGTATATCATAATTATCATTTTTATGGAGCGTGTGTGGTTTACCGACACATCAATAGTTAATGATCAAGACAATGAGGTTACCAAGCACATTTGCATGGTTATTCACATCATGTTTGTGATCCTCAGTGTCCTAGTCACAAATAGAAGAGCATAATCCAAGATTAAAACATGCCATTGAATAGTTTCAATGTGTCTCAAAAGGAATTAGGAATTTCACTTCGTTTATTTTGTCTAATGGTGGAATTAGTGAATCGTCATTCACCTACCTTTATGAGATTTAAACTTGGATCTCGACATCCCATTTCTAAGTTGTAAATCTTCATAGTTGGATCCTAACCTTGATATGATATCTTTGGGTTATTATATTGAGGTGTCTTGAAATCTAACTAAAACTATCTTTCTTTTCAGATGTCTACTCCTAGAAACACTTCTGCTTCATCATCCTCCAGCCACAACTTCTCTTTACTCAACATTTGCTCCAAAGTCGTTATGGATGGCTCTAACTATAACGATTGGATGTGTAACATCAAAATGGCGCTTCGATTTGAGGACAAAGAATATGTCCTTGAAAAGGAGCTCAAAGAACTTGATGAGTCCAAGGCCACTCACGAAGAGTATGTTGCCTACAAGAAGCACTATGATGATGCTACCAAAGTGGCATGCATCATGGTGTAACGCCCGCGTTTCCAGGCTAGGCATTTTTTGTCACACCCCAAAACCACGAACGGCGGAAACGTTCAGGGGTGGAGGACGTCATGTACAGTATCACAACAGTGTAATATAATAAACCAGCAACAACATCATCCGTTGCATTATAAGTAAAGTTTTAATACATGTGTGTTCTTTCATTGTAGTAAGACACCAAAAATATACAATCAAAAATAAAAGACGAGACTTGTCTGCTCCGTCTTCTCAAAACCTGGCCTCCGTACCTGTCTACTGGTGACCTAAGAATACAAGTTATTTTGAAAGCGAGTATCAGCTTTAAAGCTGGTGAATTCATAAGTATATATGTGTCATTACCTTGTTTGTGAAAATCTGTTTTGAAAGCCATGTAAACCTTTAAATGAAAATGTTGAGGTAAGTATGAAATCCCTAGAAAAACCCTTATTTTCTATAAGTATGAAATGTAGTCTTCTACCAAGACCCGAATGTTCTATTTGTAAAATGATAGTTTTCCCTATGTAATGACTAGTACTAAGAGTGCTTAGTCTAACTCATCGTTTATGTGAATGTATCACCAAACAAAGTAAATAGGAAAATATACCCATGAAAGTATTACTCTTGGGTTACCCGGGGATAACACAACATCGCTGAAGCGAAAGATATAACCTAATGAACATCCGAAGATTGTTCAATTTAACCTCTGTGACGAACAGTAGATTCCAGGAATGGTTAGTCCCGTAACTGACTTTACATCGATGTAGTCGAAGTAAATAACCTAATGAACATCCGAAGATTGTTCAATTAACCTCTGTGGCGAACAGTAGGTTCCAGGAATGGTTAGTCCCATAACTGTCTCCTAATATATGTAATAACAACCCAATGAACATCCTAAGATTGTCCAATTAACCTCTATGGCGAACAGTAGGTTCCAGGAATGGTTAGTCCCGTAACTGACTCTACCTTGCTATAAGCGAAATAGATAACCTAATGAACATCCGAAGATTGTCCAATTAACCTTTGTAGCGAACAATAGGTTCCAGGAATGGTTAGTCTCGTAACTGACTCCCGTTGAACTGGGATGGGCAGGACGATTTACTGAAGGTACTAATAATTCATCCTAACGAACTGAGGTTCAGATATTCATGTAAGTATACACAGGTCGATGTATCTACGTAAAGGTATTCATGTAATGTGTTCATGTTAGCGTGTTCATGTATCATGTAAGCGTGTTCATGTATCATGTAAGTATATGTAAAGGTACTCATGTATCAGGTAATGTACTAGTAAAGACTCATGAATGAACTGACTCTTGTGTGATTTCTTGTAATAGAAGTAAAGTTTGATATCTTTAGATTATCCCTATGATAACTTACTGTAATGTAACTGGTGGATCATGTAGGTTTATACACTCTTACTACTCAAGGGTGTGGGAAACTAAATGAAAGATGTAAACTATAACATCAATACATATATAAGAACATAAGTGTATATGCATAGTTTAGTTCAAGAATGAAAGATGGTTTTGTAAGACATCTTATGGTTTTTGAACAATAATTAACAATGACTTGATGTCATTTTAATAAAAATTTCAAAGGTAAAACATTTGGTAACAAATGTGTTTTTAAGATGTAAAACCATTTCATGCATCACATTTTGTAACATGTGAAATCTGTTAAACGACAAACACAGTTATAAAATACATATCAATGATTTAATAACATGTTTGTTTCTACTTGTATTCCCCCCATTAAAGCATTTGAAATCATTTAAAATATTGATTAGGGGTATGAACTCACCTGTGGCGAGTTGTACGAATTGCAGTGTTGGATACCGTGCTAGGTGGCAAACGGAGACTTGTTTACATGCACGAGCCTAGTTATCATATAATAAGCATATATATAACTAATTAGCTAAATAATAACTTAACAAATAAGTTAAGACACTTAGGAACATGTAAACACTTTTCATAAGTGTTAAAGGTCCTAATGGTTGCATCTAGGTTGCTACGGGACAAGGTAAAAGGGTTTGAAGCATCAAATGACTTTGTATAAGAGTTCACCACCCAACAAACCCCACCTTTGGAGTTTACGGCCGTAAACTCATGGGTTTATGTCCGTGAACTCCTCACTTGGTGGTTTTGGGTGTTTTAAGGTGTTATCTTGATCCTAGAATTAACCTAGCTTTGTTGGAATAATCCTTGAAGTAGTTTAAGGCCCTAGAATGCTCCATAGGGGAGTTTACGGCCTAATGTCCATATCCCCTAGAGTTTACGGCCGTAAACTCCTATGGGGTGTTGGATTTTAATTCATTTGAGGCACTTGCACATCTAGGATAGCTTCCATGTTTTTATCTAAGGCTAAAGGGGACAAGAGGCACACATTTGTGCCTTCACTTGGAGTTTACGGCCCAAGTGATGTTCCTTGGCCGTAAACTCCCTTTAAGGGATGGTTTTGATGTCCTTTACTCCTCATTCAAGTCCTATGTGTTCAAGGGTAATTGTCTTAAAGCCTTAGGGGTGTTTGTAGTGCATTTTACCCTTAGAAAAGGGGTTTACGGCCCAAGAGATATTCTTGGATGTAAACTCCTATAAATCTATGATTTTGAAGTGTTTTGATGTCTAAGATAGTCACAAGCATTTGAGGGTTAATGTCCTTAAGCTTTAGGGGTGGTTTAGGGCACTAAAAGCCCTTAAAAACGGGTTTACGGCCCAAGAAAAGTCCTTGGCCGTAAACTCCTATTACTTGTGTTTCTTGATTGCTTTCTAGCCTCTAAAGATCATACATTAAGTCCCTAACTAGTTGTCTATCAAGGAAATGGGACTAAGTAGCCTTAAAGCTCCTTTTTGGAGTTTACTCCCCAAGAACGTTCTTGGGCGGTAAACTCCCGGATCTTGCTGTTTAGACATGTAATTGATGTTATAAAGCATATAACAAGTAATGAAACACATCTAGGAAAGTAGACTCACAATCTGGGATGAAAACCCGAAGATCCGTAAGAGAGAAATTGGCTTTTCTCTAATTGGAATTCAACTAATGAACCAATTTGGTTCAGAATTCTATTTATAGTCCTGAGATTTTTGGCAGAAAATATTTCTATTCTCGGAATGGATTCTAATGACCTAGAGTAATGGAATTTCAGTGTTGCACAAAATCCTAGTGCATCCACTCTCCTAATATCTCTTTAGGTGTAAAACCCTGAAAACTGCCAAACTTATACCATAAGTCTGAATTTTCACTGTAACTTGTCTAATTCTATTGGCTTGATATGGTTTGTTCAGAATGGAAATTTCGGGTTGTCACATTTTCGATGATGTAATAGTCTAGGTTAATCTTTGTAACCCGTTTTGAAATAATAGAAGTATATTATTTGAGTATTATGTGTTTTGTGCTTAATTGCTTAATTATGTGATTTGATTAATTAAGAATAAAATGAGCGTCAAAATTTAAGTGTAAAATAAACTTGATATCTTTGGATAATGTTGTAGTAGTTGAAACGAGGTTTCCGAATATATAAAGAACGCTCAAATCTGACTTCGTATGAGGAAGCTATGATTTTCTGAAGTTTCGACTTAGCGGTATGCAGCCCAAAATACTCGCTTTGAGATCGAGCGGTTTTTAGTCGAATCAATCTAAACAAGAATCGAAGATCTCGTTGTTGGTATCGAAGCGATGAAAAGTTAGGCGGGAACGGACGTCAAACAAAGAAGTTATGAATTTATAACAAAGTTTTTCTGTCCCGGCCTACTAAAAATAATTAATAAAAAATAAATTCAAAATTAGCCGACGGAGTCTAAACGAAAGTTGTAGAGTGTAGTCTCACCTACGCGTGGATATAAAGAACGTCGAAAACGGATTTCGTATGAAGGAGATATGAATTTTCAAAGTTTATTAAATAATTAATATTTAAAATTAATTATAAAATCCGGTATTATCCGAAGGGGAGTCATCGGACTCATCCGAAGTACGCCCAGCGTATAGCGAAGCGTGACGTCCCTCGCACTCGAGTTCTTCGGATGACGCATGCCATCACGATTCGGACGCGTACGCCCCACGTACTGCTGTACGCCCAGCGTACTCCGAGGCTCTAGCCTCCTATAAATAGGATGCGAGGGCAGCCGGCTCATTTGCTCTTTTTCTCTCTTCTCTCTCCCGTTTTGCATCGTTTTTCATGCAATAATTATCCCGAAGCCCCGGTATCATTCCCGAGCCCCGAAGCAAGTCCCGAAGCCCCAAAGATCCCGAGAAGTGCGATTCCCGAGCCAAAGCTCTGCCCGCAAGGAGTCCGGTTTTTTGTGAAGATCTTCCAGATCTGCCAAAGAATACTACTTCTATAAGCCGTAGTGTTGTCCTATCATCTTCTGATCAAGTGAGTGTGTGGTTACTTTCTTCTAACGCATAATTATAAAGTATTTTATACGAAATACGTGTTATGTGTATATTTTGTGTTATATGTGTGAATGTATATTCACCCTCTTCTATCTCATAGATCTGATTTGTTTTCTATGAAATACGTGGTATGTGTGTGTGCCTCATCTGTTATGTGGAATATGTATTCATTAAAGCATGCTATACAGTATTTTTAAACTATGTATAAAAATGTATATTCTTATCTACTAATATGTTGGGTAGAACATGGGTAGATAGTTGGTGTGTAATAAACAGATGAGAGGCCTCGTTGTTGTTTTGATTCAGTCATCTAGCGGAGTTTAGATGACGATCACAAACTTTTCTAGACAGTCATGTGGAACACTAGCAGGCTCGCCACCTGTAGGTGTTAATGAACTTGGGTGTTCATTCGCTGTACTCCATCCCCCTCATGGTTGCCTTATTTGACTTTTATTGCTGAGGAACCCCCACAGCATGTGTTGTCGCCCCGATGAAATATTCTTAGACTAGGTCCCTTATGTCAGTTGTCTTAGGGATGTAAAGTGAGAATAACGGGAATGGGTAATTGGGTTATTATTGGTTGGTGGAATTAAATATAATTATTTATTATGGGTTGAAAACCCTATATGCTCACCAGGCTCCCAAGCCTGACCCACTCAGTTTTATTTGTATTACAGGAAGTGGCGCAAGGGCATAAGATGGATGAACCATCAAGTTGTTTTGTTTACAAGTTTGTATATGTATATATTTGTTGAATGACTTGTAATGTTATCGTTTACGCTTTATGGTCTGTATCGGAACATGACATCCCGAGTTTTGGTTATATAACGAAAATACATTTCTTTTATGAAATGCTTTGGTAAACATTGTTTTATCACGTTTTGTTTTTGGGAACAAATTCCGCAACTCTTTCAAATCAAAAGGATTTACTCTGAAATTATTTTAAAAGCATAAATGAAAATCGGTCTTTTCTGGCCGAGATTTTGGGGATGTCACAGATGGTATCAGAGCATTAGTTTAAACGAACTAGGAATTTGTAGGATTTCTAGACTTAAACTTAGAATGCTAAGTGAAATTTTGAGATATGTGTCTGTTATGTTTTAGACACGAGCACTAGTTTATTTTAGGAAAGTTGCCTAAAATGCTTTTATGTGCTAAATGTTATATGTTGCCATATATGATATTATTTGTTCGGATCTATAGTCTGTTGCCGACCGGATCTAGAAACCTTATGTGTGTAGGATTCTAAGCGTACGTCTACGAATTTAGAACTAGCATGTAAACGTTTCGGAGTGATAAGGATGATTTGAATATCTATCGTGAATGAGGATCTAATTTCACCTTATTCGGTGTATAGATAAAAAATGGTGAGAACAAGAAGTGGAGTTGGAAATGCTGATGAAAACAGGAATCAACCACCAGTGATTGAGCAAATACCTGCCGTAGCAGCAACACCTGAGCCAATAACCATGGCTGGTGTGCAAATGATGGTTCAAACAATGTTGGATCGTCAGATGGATGAAACTAGGCGGTTGCTTCAACAGAATCGTGAAGAACTGTCAATTCGTGTGGAAGAGCCCGAATTAAATGAAGGGCACTCGGAAGGTGGAAACTTCGGTGGGTCTGTTGGTCAAGCCAACCCACCGATAGTTAGGCTAAACAACCATGATGGAAGGAATGATGGAATGGGATGCAAGTACAAGGACTTTCTAGCTTGCAAACCATCGACCTTCAATGGAAAGGAGGATCCGATTGGAGTTATGGATTGGATCTCCGAAATGGAGTTAGCCTTCATGACTTGTGGCTGCAGAGGCAAGTTGCAGACTATCTATGCAGTGCGTCAATTCCGAGGTGGAGCCGTTCGTTGGTGGAACACTCTAGGGAAGACGTTAAGCCCTAATGAGCCACTGCAATTGACATGGGCAGAGTTCTTGGTGCAGCTCAAGCGCAAGTTCTGCTCGGCTCAAAATCTGTTGGAGTTGGAGAATAAGTTTTTGGCATTGACGAAAGGCAGCATGTCAGTTGATGATTACACCAATAACTTCACCGATAAGATGGAGTTTGCCTTGCGTATCATCCCAGACGAGCTGACAAAGGTGGACCGGTATGCGAAGGGACTCCCATGGGAGTACGAGGTGCCAGTACGTCAGGCACATACTCTAGAGGCAGCTATCTGGGCTGCCAAGTCTGTTGAGAACATGATTAAGGGGAGAACCACCAACAAGGTTGAGGTTGGTAAGAAGAGAAAGTTTGAGGGAACATCTGGTTCCGGTAAGAAAAGCAAATTTTCGAAATCTGATTCGAAAAAGTTTGGTGGAGGAAAAGGAGGCGAAGCGAAATGGTGTGATAAGTGTAAGAAAAAGCACTTTGGGAAATGTAGTGAGGATGTAACCTGCTACAAGTGCGGAAAAATTGGGCATTTTGCCAATGAGTGTCCGAACAACAAAAGGATGTGTTTTGGTTGCAATGAAGAGGGGCACATTTTGAAAGACTGTCCAAAGAAGAAGGAGGCAACTAAGCCCAACATTCCACCAAAGCCGAAGGCGAGAGCCTTCCAGATGACACTCGAAGCTGCGAAAGATGAAGCTGATGTCGCTTCAGGTACTTTTCTCGTAAACGAATTACCTACTCAAATTTTGTTTGATTTTGGAGCCAACTACTCCTTTATTTCGCATGAGTTTGGTAGAAAACTAGCCTTGCCTGTTGATAGACTAGATAATGCTTTATTAGTCGAAGTTGCTAGTGGCAAGTTTGTACCTGTTAGCCATCGTATGAAAAACATCTTAATCGACCTTAATAGGAATAAGTTTCACAAGGCATTATTGCCTATCGAACTTAATGGTTTCGACATCGTTCTGGGAATGGATTGGCTTAGCGCCAATGATGCCGAAATTTTATGTAAGAAGAAGATAGTTAAAGTAAACCCGCCTGGGAAGGATTCATTTATGGTGTACGGGGACAAACGGCGAGTAAATTCTGGAATCATTTCCCTAATGAAAGCCATGAAGTGTTTGACCAAGGGATGTACATCATATTTAGCATTCGTGATCGATGCTAAGAAGGAAAAGAAGGTGATACAGAGTATACCAGTGGTATGTGATTATCCGGAAGTATTTCCCGAAGATCTTCCTGGATTACCACCTGATAGACAAGTAGAGTTCAGAATAGACTTGTTACCAGGAATCACGCCAATAGCAAAAGCACCGTATCGATTAGCACCAACGGAGATGAAGGAGCTGATGATGCAACTTCAGGAGTTATTGGACAAAGGTTTCATTAGACCTAGTTCATCACCCTGGGGAGCTCCGGTGTTATTTGTGAAGAAGAAAGATGGAAGTATGAGAATGCGCATTGATTACAGAGAGCTGAACAAGGAAACAATAAAGAATAGATACCCGTTGCCAAGGATTGATGACCTATTTGATCAATTGCAAGGTTCGAGCTATTTCTCGAAGATCGATCTAAGGTCAGGATATCATCAGCTAAAAGTAAGAGAGCAAGATATCGAGAAGACTGCATTCAAAACTAGATATGGACACTACGAGTTCTTGGTTATGTCGTTTGGACTAACCAATGCTCCGGCAGCATTCATGGATTTAATGAATAGGGTTTGTAATCCGTTCCTTGATAAATCCGTGATAGTATTCATAGACGACATTCTGATTTACTCAAAAAGCCAAGAGGAGCATGGCAGACACTTACGAGAAGTGTTAGAAGTCTTGAAGAAGGAGAAGTTGTATGGAAAGTTCTCTAAGTGTGATTTTTTGATTCGTGAAGTCCAATTCTTGGGTTACGTGGTCAATCAAGAAGGGATAATGGTTGATCCAGCAAAGATTGAAGCTGTAATGAAGTGGGAGCAACCGAAAAGTCCCACGGAGATCCGAAGCTTTTTAGGATTAGCCGGATATTACCGAAGGTTTATCCAAGGCTTTTCTTCGATTGCTACTCCATTAACAGCTTTGACCCGCAAAGGAGCTACTTATGCTTGGAGTGATAAGCATAAAGAATCATTCGAGAAGCTAAAGAAGAAGCTATGCGAGGCACCGATACTTTCTTTACCCGATGGAGTTGAAGACTTCGCTTTTTATAGCGATGCGTCTGGGGTTGGATTGGGTTGTGTTTTGACCTAAAGAGAAAAGGTGATAGCATATGCGTCTCGACAGCTGAAGGAGCATGAAAAGAATTACCCGACTCATGATTTGGAGTTGGCAACGGTAGTTTTCGCTCTGAAAATATGGAGGCATTACCTCTATGGCACGAAGTGCAAACTTTTCACTGATCATAAGAGTCTCCAATATCTCTTTAATCATAAAGAATTGAATATGAGGCAACGACGATGGCTAGAGTTACTCAAGGACTAATACTGTGAGATACTTTACCGTCCCGGTAAAGCTAATGTTGTTGCCGATGCTCTTAGTCGGAAAGTCAATCTTGAAAGGAAAAGGCCAAGATCGTTGAGAATTGAAGTTGCCTCGACTATTTTGGAAAGTATAAAGAAAGCCCAAAGCGAAACTTCTGAGAAGAATGACCAAAAGGAGGAATGTTTGGGCAAAACGTTGGTGTTCGGTGTAAACAGTCATGGACTGAAGGTGTTCCAAGATCGGATTTGGATATCTAAGACAGGAGGAGTCAGAGATCTTCTGATGGAAGAAGCTCACAAAACCATGTACTCGATTCATCCCGGTAGCACTAAAATGTATAGGGACCTAAAACCCTACTACTGGTGGCCGACGATGAAGCTTGATGTTGCAAAGTATGTGGCTGAGTGTGTGACTTGTGCGAGAGTAAAGACACAACATCAAAAACCGTACGGGAGTTTAGAACCATTGCCTGTGCCTATGGGTATGTGGGAAGACATTGCTATGGATTTTGTCACTAAACTGCCCAGAACAAAGAATGGTCACGACATGATTTGGGTGGTCGTTGATCGATTCACTAAGAGTGCGCATTTCATAGCAGCCAAGGAGAAATGGTCTATGGAGAAGCTTGCAAATTCTTATGTGAAGGAAATTGTGAGGCTTCACGGTGTTCCGTTAACGATTGTGTCGGATCGTGATAGCCGTTTAACCTCGAGGTTTTGGAAAAGTCTACAAGAGGAATTGGGTACCAAGTTGTGTTTAAGTATAGCTTACCGTCCGCAGACTGATGGCCAGAGTGAAAGAACAATACAAACACTTGAAGATATGCTGGGAGCATGTACCCTGGAATTCCTAGGTAACTGGGATGAACATTTACCTTTGGTAGAATTTTCCTACAATAATAGTTTCCACTCGAGCATAAAGATGGCACCTTATCTAGCTTTGTACGGACAGAAGTGTCGTACGCCATCTTGTTGGCTTGAGGCTGGAGAAAAGCAGTTTATGGGTCCCAAGATGGTCCATCAAACCACTGAAAAGTTGAAAATAATTAGAGAAAGAATGTTAGCAGCTCAAGATCGTCAAAAGAGCTATGCTGACAAGAAGCGAAGGCCAATGACCTTCGAAGTTGGAGATTTGGTTTTTCTTAAAGTCTCTCCGTGGAAGGGACTTATAAGATTTGGTAAAAGGGGAAAGTTGAGTCCAAGGTTTATTGGACCGTTTAAAGTTCTTTAGAGGATTGGGAACCAAGCCTACAAGCTTGAACTACCAGAGGAACTGAATGGAATTCACAACACTTTTCATGTGTGTTATTTGAGGAAGTTCACGGGAGAAGTTCCCGATATAATTCCAATTTATGAATTGAGAATTGATGAAAACAAGAGGTTAATCGAAGAACCAGAGGCAATTGTTGACCGAAAGACTAAGAAGCTTCGACGCAAGATGGTAGAATTAGTTCTTGTTCGTTGGAAACATTCGAATGGGCCAAATCTCACCTGGGAAACGGAGAGTGACATGTTGAGTCGCTATCCGCATTTGTTTGTTAATGTGTGATTCCGGAGACGGAATCATCCTAAGGGGGAGAGAATTGTAACGCCCGCGTTTCCAGGCTAGGCATTTTCATTGATGTAATAGTCTAGGTTAACCTTTGTAACCCGTTTTGAAATAATAGAAGTATATTATTTGAGTATTATGTGTTTTGTGCTTAATTGCTTAATTATGTGATTTGATTAATTAAGAATAAAATGAGCGTCAAAATTTAAGTGTAAAATAAACTTGATATCTTTGGATAATGTTGTAGTAGTTGAAACGAGGTTTCCGAATATATAAAGAACGCCCAAATCTGACTTCGTATGAGGAAGCTATGATTTTATGAAGTTTCGACTTAGCGGTATGCAACCCAAAATACTCGCTTTGAGATCGAGCGGTTTTTAGTCGAATCAATCTAAACGAGAATCGAAGATCTTGTTGTTGGTATCGAAGCGATGAAAAGTTAGGCGGGAACGGACGTCAAACGAAGAAGTTATGAATTTATAACAAAGTTTTTCTGTCCCGGCCTACTAAAAATAATTAATAAAAAATAAAGTCAAAATTAGCCGACGGAGTCTAAACGAAAGTTGTAGAGTGTAGTCTCACCTACGCGTGGATATAAAGAACGTCGAAAACGGAGTTCGTATGAAGGAGATATGAATTTTCAAAGTTTATTAAATAATTAATATTTAAAATTAATTATAAAATCCGGTATTATCCGAAGGGGAGTCATCGGACTCATCCGAAGTACGCCCAACGTATAGCGAAGCGTGACGTCCCTCGCACTCGAGTTCTTCGGATGACGCATGCCATGACGATTCGGACGCGTACGCCCCGCGTACTGCTGTACGTCCAGCGTACTCCGAGGCTCTAGCCTCCTATAAATAGGATGCGAGGGCAGCCGGCTCATTTGCTCTTTTTCTCTCTTCTCTCTCCCGTTTTGCATCGTTTTTCGTGCAAGAATTATCCCGAAGCCCCGGTATCATTCCCGAGCCCCGAAGCAAGTCCCGAAGCCCCAAAGATCCCGAGAAGTGCGATTTCCGAGCCGAAGCTCTGCCCGCGAGGAATCCGGTTTTTTGTGAAGATCTTCCAGATCTGCCAAAGAATACTACTTCTATAAGCCGTAGTGCTGTCCGATCATCTTCTGATCAAGCGAGTGTGTGTTTACTTTCTTCTAACGCATAATTATAAAGTATTTTATACGAAATACGTGTTATGTGTATATTTTATGTTATATGTGTGAATGTATATTCACCCTCTTCTATCTCATAGATCTGATTTGTTTTCTATGAAATACGTGGTATGTGTGTGTGCCTCATCTGTTATGTGGAATATGTATTCATTAAAGCATGCTATACAATTTTTTTAAACTATGTATAAAAATGTATATTCTTATCTACTAATATGTTGGGTAGAACATGGGTAGATAGTTGGTGTGTAATAAACAGATGAGAGGCCTCGTTGTTGTTTTGATTCAGTCATCTAGCGGAGTTTAGATGACGACCACAGACTTTTCTAGACAGTCATGTGGAACACTAGCAGGCTCGCCACCTGTAGGTGTTAATGAACTTGGGTGTTCATTCGCTGTACTCCATCCCCCTCATGGTTGCCTTATTTGACTTTTATTGCTGAGGAACCCCCGAAGCATGTGTTGTCGCCCCGATGAAATATTCTTAGACTAGGTCCCTTATGTCAGTTGTCTTAGGGATGTAAAGTGAGAATAACGGGAATGGGTAATTGGGTTATTGTTGGTTGGTGGAATTAAATATAATTATTTATTATGGGTTGAAAACCCTATATGCTCACCAGGCTCCCAAGCCTGACCCACTCAGTTTTATTTGTATTACAGGAAGTGGCGCAAGGGCATAAGATGGATGAACCATCAAGTTGTTTTGTTTACAAGTCTGTATATGTATATATTTGTTGAATGACTTGTAATGTTATCGTTTATGCTTTATGGTCTGTATCGGAACATGACATCCCGAGTTTTGGTTATATAATACATTTCTTTTATGAAATGCTTTGGTAAACATTGTTTTATCACGTTTTGTTTTTGGGAACAAATTCCGCAACTCTTTCAAATCAAAAGGATTTACTCTGAAATTATTTTAAAAGCATAAATGAAAATCGGTCTTTTCTGGCCGAGATTTTGGGGATGTCACACATGGTCTCAACCATGTCTCCAGAACTGCAAAGGTACTATGAGGACTATTGGCCTTTTGAGATGAACAAGGAACTTATGGAAAAGTACCATAAGCGAGCTCATCAAGAAAAGTTTGAAGTAGTCAAGTCACTCATGGCTTGCAAGATGAAAGAAGGGGAGTCAGTTGTATCTCATGTGCAAAGAATGCAACGCTACATAGAGCGTTTGGTCAAGCTCAACATTCACTTTGATGAGGAATTGGCCATTGACATGGTCTTGAACGCAATGCCCAATTGTTATGGTTAGTTTATCCTAACTTACCATTTGAACAACACTGAGCAGACACTGGCCCAATTGCACAAGTTGTTGCAGACTGCTGAAGCAGGGATGAAGGGTAAAAGTATAGTCTCCACTCCTGCAAGTGCTCATGTCTTAGCTATTGGATAGGGAAAGGGGAAAAAGAGGAAAGGTCCTCCTAAGCAAAATTGGAAGGGAAAGGTCCAAGTTGGGTCATCTAGCAGTGGCCCAAAGGCTAAGCCCAATACTACCATTCCCTATGTTTCTGATCCAAAGGATGCTATTTGCTTTTATTGCAATAAAAAAGAGCATTGGAAGAGAACCTACCCACAATATCTGCAGGATATCAAAGATGGCAAAGTGAAGCCATCTTCGACAGGTATTTACACTATTTATTCTAATAACTCATTATCTTCTCGTTCATGGGTCCTTGATACAGAATGTGGTTTTCACATCTGTTCTGATTTGTAGGGGCTAAAGGAAAGTGAGGAGATAGATCGAGGAAGGATAAACTTGATCATCGGAAACAAGAAGTTTTCACCAGTAACCAAGATCGGAGTTTATCAACTTTTGCTTAGTAATGATGTTAGATTAGATTTATTGAATTGCTGTTATTCGTCTGAGATGACGAGCAACATTATTTCATTTCATGCATTGTTCAGACAAGGTTTTAAGTATTCTTCTAATAATTTGAATGGTTCAATTTCTATTTAAAAGAATGGTGTTTTCATGTTTGAAGGTTTACCTTGTGATGGTGTGTATGAAACAGTGACTTGTGTTGTTAGCTTAGGAAATAGTGTATTTAATATTGACTTGTCTAATAGTATAGACAAGGCATGCTTGTGGCATTGTCATATTGGACACATTAATAATAAACACATAGTCCAACTCCAAAAGGATGGAGTGTTGGAATCATTTGACCAAAAACCAGATGATGTGTATGAATCTTGTCTTTTGGGAAAGATGAAAAAACCACCATTCATAGGGTCTTGTGAAAGAGGTGAAGGTTTGTTGGACCTCATACATACAGATGTTTGTGGACCCTTCAGATCAACCACAAGAGATGCTAATCGATTTTATGTGACTTTCACTAATGATTATAGTAGATATGGTTATGTATACTTAATCAAACATAAGTCAGAAACCTTTGAAAAGTTCAAAGAGTTTAAACATGAGGTCGAAAATCAATTAGGCAGGAAAATAAAGATACTTAGATCCGATAGAGGCGGAGAGTACCTTAGCATTGAGTTCAACGACTATCTAAAGGAATGTGGGATAGTCTCACAATTGACTCCTCCTAGGACACCACAGTTAAATGGTGTGGCCGAGAGGCGTAATCGAACCTTGTTAGATATGGTTCGTTCTATGATGAGTCGTGCTCCACTTCCAATTCATTTCTGGGGTTATGCCTTAGAAACAGCCACCCACATCCTAAATCTTGTCCCAACAAAGAAGGTTGTCAAAACACCTCAAGAAATGTGGACAAGGAAAGTTCCCTCGTTAGCACATATTAAAGTCTGGGGTTGTGAAGCTTTCGTAAGACGAGAGACTCACGACAAGCTAGCAGCAAGAAGTGAGAAATGTGTTTTCATTGGTTACCCAAAACAGTCTTTTGGATATTTGTTCTACAGACCTAGTGAGAACGTGGTTTTTGTAGCACGAATAGGAGTCTTTCTAGAAAGAGAGCTCATATTCAAAGAGGACAGTGGGAGTACCATTGACCTTGAAGAGATTCAAGAGTCAATTATTGAAGGAACCTTAGATGACACTAGCACTCAACCAGAGGAAACAGTTCATGTTGAACCAATTGATAAATCGTTACCTCTTTGATGATCCACTAGGGTGAGTGTGCCACCTGAGTTGTATGGTTTTCATATTACTTCAGACGGTGACACATTCATCAGTGATAGGACACTGGTGAATTTAGATGAACCAGTCTCTTATAAGGAAGCAATGGCAGGCCCAGAGGCTTCCAAGTGGAAAGAGGCAATGGACAGTGAGATAAAGTCCATGTATGACAACCAAGTTTGAAATTTGGTTGATAATGCACTGGGTCGTAAGACAGTTGGGTGCAAATGGATCTTCAAGAAGAAGACAGACATGGATGGGAATGTACACACATTCAAGGCTAGACTGTTTGTGAAAGGTTTCACACAAACCCCAGGGGTTGACTATGATGAAACTTTCTCGCCAGTAGCCAAGATTAAATCTATCAGGATATTGCTCGCCATAGCTGCCTTTCATGACTATGAAATCTAGCAGATGAATGTCAAGACTGCTTTCCTTAATGGGAAGTTGGCTAAGGATGTTTACATGAATCAGCCAGAGGGTTTTGTTGATGCAAACTTTCCCAATAGAGTTTGTAAGCTTGAGAAATCCATTTATGGATTGAAACAAGCATCTCGCAGTTGGAATCTTTGCTTCCATGAGAAAGTCAAAGAGTTTGGCTTCTCTAAGAGTGAAGATGAGTTCTGTGTGTATATCAAGGCTAGTGAGAGTATAGTGACTTTTCTGGTGTTATATGTTGATGACATATTACTCATTGGTAACGACATTCCAACCTTGAACGAAGTTAAGTCTTGGCTTGGAAAGTGTTTTGCCATGAAAGACCTTGGAGAAGCCGCCTACATTCTTGGGATTAGGATATTGAGAGATAGAAAGAAGAGACTAATTGGACTTAGTCAAAGCACATACTTGGATAAGGTACTAAAGAGGTTTAGTATGGAAAATTCCAAGAAGGGAGAGCTACCTATCCAGAGCAACACAAAACTGAGTAAGACTCAATGCCTTAGTATAGATGAGGAAATAGCTGACATGAGTCGTGTACCTTATGCTTCCGCTGTCGGATCGATCATGTACGCGATGACATGTACTTACCCTGATGTGGCCTTTGCTTTGAGCATGGCCAGTCACTATCAGGAAAACCCAGGTAGAGCTCATTGGATAGCAGTAAAGAATATACTCAAGTATTTGCGAAGAACGATGGAATGGGTCCTTATACTTAATGGCAATGATACTTTGAGAGTAGATGGTTACAGTGATGCCAGCTTTCAAACGGATAGAGATAACTTCCGTTCTCAATCTGGTTGGGTATTTCTACTGAATGGAGGAGCGCAGTTACATGGAAAAGTTCCAAGCAAGATATGGTGGCTGATTCTACTTGTGAATCAGAGTACATAGCAACGAGTGAAGCGTCTAAAGAAGTAGCTTGGTTAAGGAACTTCATCAGGGATCTCGGAGTTGTTCCAACCATCCATGAGCCCATGAAAATGTTCTACGATAATGAGGGAGCAGTTGCCATGACTAAGGAACCCATAGACCATGGTAAGACCAGACATATCGACAGAAAGTACCATTTCATTAGGCATAGAGTAGAAGAAGGTCATCTTGTTGTAAAGAGGGTGTCATCTGAAGATAACCCAACAGACCCCCTCACAAAGGGTCTGAGTAGGGCTAAGCATATTCAGCATGCTTGAAGCATAGGGCTGAAAGATGGTATAAGTTTTAGTGGTTAGATTAGTCTGGTTCAGAAACTTGTTACAAAGTAAATGTAATTGACTTTTGGTGATTAAATAATAAAGTATTATTTATGAGTTTGATTACTGCCTTTTCTCAATTGTTTATTATTGTGTTTCATATTTTGCATGTTTAACTTCCCGAATAATATGATTGTTCAAACTCCACAGTCGCTCGAACTTTTGGAAGTAAGTAGTGAATTAAGGCTGTCATGAATTGGATTGCAGATTGTCTAAGGATAGACATAGCAATGGAATTGTTGCAATGTTCATGAGTACTTAGAGAGTGAGATTTGAGTATTGGATAAACCCACGCTCAGAGTATTACTTCATGGAATTCATCACGAGTAATGCTGAGACGATAATATCTATGATCTTGAAACAGAGATATATGAGTTGTAATTTGCAAGTCGGCTATACATTGGTGATACGAAAACGCATCAGTAATTTGGTGTTATAAAACGTATCGTCATGTATGGTTTGATGAGTAAAAGATACAAGCATATGAGTCAATGTTTATTCGTTCCTTTTGCCCTAACGGGAAAAGCGATATCTGTGGGCCCCTCGATGATTTGGTGTTGACTTTTGTGTTGGGCCCAGCCAAGACTAAATTGATGTGTTCAATTAGAAGTCCTATGTCATCGCAAATCAGAAATCGGGAAAGATAGATTCTGGACAAAGAGATTGATTGTATTCCATGTATTATGTCTAGGGATATCTAGTAGAACGAAGGGTCATGTGATCACTTATCTTAGGACACGTAACTGACTGGGTCAGAGTTCGGCAATAGCTTTTGGAAGCTACAATTCGCTGGTCAAATTTAGAAGTCATACTAGCAATTATAGTTACAGACTTATCCAAGTGGGAGACTGTTGGATTAGGTGTCTAATCCCATAACTATAATTGGTATGTACTTGAATTGATAGCAGCACAGTCCTTTTAGGTTGCCCTCAAACCTAGCAACCGGACAAGGAAATTATGAAAGGAGATATTGATTTATTATAAGATTAATAAATTAATATAAATGATTTATTAATATGTTAAAATATTAGTATATTGATTAGAAATCATAATGTTTCATTAATAGTTAGCCAGAAATTAATTAGAATTAATTTTGGGGTTAACTGTATTAATTATAAAGTGCAGGGACTAGTTTGTAATTATCTAATAGTTGAGTGGAAGGTTCCAGAACCTCCTTGGGAGGGGTGGACGAAATCTATAGGGGAAACCCTAATGATTTCGTCCAAGGGGATTGAATAAGGCCTTTGGATAAACTTAGGCCCCAAGCAAAGGAACATTAGGGTTTTCCCTAAACCCTAGATCCCTCAGCTATATAAGGAGCCTCTTGGCTCTCAAAATTACTCACTCCTACCTTGGAAGAAACCCTAGGCTGATTTTTGCATACCCTACCCTCTTTCCTTCAAGTTTCCTTCTTGCTTTTCTTGGGTGTGATTCCATTAGAGGGATTACATTTGTGGTGCTAGGCTTCCAAGAAGATCAAGTTCAAGAGGATTATCAGTTGTTTACTATAACAATTGAAAGGTATGTAACTCTTAAACCCTAGTTAGTTATTTTCAAAAATAGCCTCTCTCCTCTCGAGTTCTTGTTTTGCAATTCAAAGTTATATGTTCAATAGTTAAAACATAGATTCGGAGTAGGTTGCATGCGAACTTAGGAATTGTTTTCTAGTTTATTTGTTTTACCTAAAACCCATCAGTTATGACCTGTCGAAGTTTCACGACAGAACCGGCACGACCCAACGTGACGTAAATCATGAATTTATGTTAGAGTGATATTTAGCCATAGCGATCTAAACAAAAGTCGTAGAGTTTGTTAAACCGTGAGCGTGCATAAAAAGAACGTCCAAATCTGACTACATATGAGGCAGTTATGATTTTTCTAAATTTCGACTTAGCAGTATGCAGCCTGAAACTCGAATTCGAGATCGAGTGATTTCTAGCCGAAACAATCTAAACGCGAATCGAAGATCTTGTTGATAGTAGTTCAACGGTAAAAAGACAGACGAAAACGGACGTCGGATGAAGAAGTTATGAATTTTTAACGGACATTCCCTGTCCCGACCTGTTAAAAATATAATAATAAAAATAAATTCAAAAATAGCCGATGGAGTCTAAATGAAAGTTGTAGAGCTTAGTCACACCTACACGTGGATATAAAGAACGTCAAAAACGGAGCTTGTATGCGAAGGCTATGCAAGTTTGAAGTCTACTTAATCGAGTAAGCCCAACGTAATTTTGGAGTATGCCCAAAGTACCCGGAACCGCCTCAGCTACGCATTCAATGACGTCACTCGAGTACATACGCATGCAATGACGTTGCGTACACCCAACGTAAGGCTTAGTACGCCTAGTGTAATCCCAGATTCAGCACCCTATACGCACTGAGTGATTTACGGGAAACGCTAACCTTACTCGTCGAGTTTGCTGTTGGACTCAGCGAGTTCACGCCATGCACAACTCAATTGACTTCCTGAGGTCAGATCTGTTCCTTTGATCCATAGATCTGACCTTCCTAAGCCTGATAATCACGCAAAGTTCCGATCTTGGTGCTCATGCAAGGGCTCAAGAACTCTATTCGAAGAAATGACCCCTAATATGACATCCTAGTCTAATTCCTTCCGTTAATACACATAAAGCTCAGAGGGTTAAGGTCTCTGGACCTCTTTGGATCCAGATCCAAAGCCTTAACACAAGAAGGGGCCAAATGTTCACCAAATCTAGTCTCTAAAGGGTCTAGAAAACCCTAACTCCAAAGATAATCACCAAAACTGAAGAAGGGTCGAATCAATACCTCAAGAATGATGTCTCTGGCTCTGAACTTCACATAATAGCACTCTCTTCAGCCCCCTATTGCCCTGGTCACCTTCTTCTTGCAATAACACCAACACAAGGCTCAAAAATGGCCTCTTCTCCCTCACAAATGCTCTATCTCTCTTAGAGTTTCTCTCTGGGGTTTTGGTGGCCGCAATTGACAGCCATAAGGGCCTTTAAATAGGTCCTAACCCACGAAATTAGGGTTTCATTAAACAGCGCGGACTCGCCGAGTCCACCCATGAACTCACCGAGTCCGGTCACTAACCCGGATAAGAATTCGCGACCTTACTTGGCGAGTCTAAGCACCAAATCGCCGAGTCCCTCCACAAACTCCAAAATAAATGAATAAAATAATATACCTGGGAACCCGGATGTTACAATTCTCCCCCACTAGAATCAGACTTCGTCCTCGAAGTCTTACTCTGCAAACAACTCTGGATGCTGCTCGTGCATCTCTTGCTCCGACTCCCAAGTCAAACTCTGACCCTTTCCGATGCTGCCACTGGACCTGCACCAGGGGCACTTCCTTGTTCCTCAGAACCTTGATCTTCCGATCCCTAATCGCCACCGGTCTCTCAAGATAGATCATGCCCGCATCCACCGGAATATCCTCTAATGGTACCACTGCCGACTCGTCGGCTATACACTTCCTCAGCTGCGATACGTGGAAAATGTCATGAATCTGGCCCAACTCTGCAGGTAACTCCAAACGGTAGGCTACCCCGCCTAGCCTCGCAATCACTCGGAACAAGCTAATATATCATGGTCCCAGCTTGCCCCTCTTCTTGAACCGGATCACTCCTTTCCAAGGAGATACCTTCAGGAGTACGAAGTCATCGACCTGAAATTCGAGCTCGAACCGGCGCCTGTCCGCATAACTCTTCTATCTAACCTGCTGTATCTGCTTTGTCGTCTGAAGCACAATCTCTGTACTACCCATCACACGTTGCCCTACCTCTCCCCAACAAATGGGATTCCGACACCTCCTCCCATACAACAGCTCAAAGGGCGGCATACCAATACTCGAATGATGGCTGTTGTTATAGGAAAACTCAGCCAAGGGTAAGTACGTGTCCTAACTCCCTCCAAAATATAATACACATGCCCGAAGCATGTCCTCGAGCGTCTGAATCGTTCGCTCGCTCTGAAGTGTCCTCAGACATCACCATGATAAGCTCTTGCTCATTTCTCATATCCCTCTTCGATACTGAGCACCAGGTCAGCTTTTGAGTCCACAGATGAACCTCCAAAGGTTACCCATAACATGATCCAAAATATCTCACTAACTTCCTCCCCGTGACCACTATCCCAATTCCCTTCTGTTGCGACAATCACAACTCAAAACAAAATATAATGATTCCCGACAGAGACGGAGACCCCAGTCTCGCCCCTGGTTCAACCACCGGGCTCCAAAAACTCAATACTAGGGCTACTCAAGCCTAAAACTCTTCTGCATCATACACTGATCGGAGAACACTCCATCATTACACTCTCTTGCCGTCTAGTGAGTACTATGGATCCCCGTAACATCACGACATCCTCTGACTAGTGAGTACTACGGCTCCCCGTAGCACCACAACACCAACTGACTAGTGAGTACTACGGCTCCCCGTAGTACCACGACTCTCTCTCTCTGACTTGTGAGTACTACGGCTCCCCGTAGCATCACAACACCCTCTGACTAGTGAATACTACGTCTCCTCGTAGATTCACCCCATCCTCTCATTCTCATTACAATGCCACACTGTGTCCACTAACTCATGCACCATAGACTATCATAGATAGTTACACACACTTGTCCCAAATATGCATCACAGACTCAGGCGGCAACCGCTATAACAAAGTACCTACCTCTGCGGATATCCACTTCCTTAAATAATCCCTCTTGATGTCAATACCCGAAGGGCTCCCACTGGAACCGTAGATACATGATACACCACTAGTCGTCTCAAACTCAAGATTTTAAATAACTCCGAAATCGGGACATTATACCCGGGTACCACGGAACACCATTACAGAGCATCACAATGTCCTGCCTCTACCACTGATCTCCTACTCCCAGCACCATACATATACAACAATACATTTCCTCTGAGCCCCATAAAGAATTCTTCATTTTACCCAATGCGCAACTTTAGTGTATCCAAACACTCAATTGGAATACAAAGAAAGCGCTAACGCTCCAGAACACACTGATGATCCTCCGAAACCCCTTTCCTCTACTGCTCAAAATCCAAGCAAGAATACACATACCAGTTCGGGAGTTGGCTGCTCGATAATCTTCTATCCACCCCCAAAAAGTGGCATAAACACTCCATACTTCGACCCAGAAGTTCTCAACTGCCCATACCATCATTACGAGCCTTCCACTTGAAACGACCCTGACCACCACTAGATTTCTGACCATTGGCCACCTGCCGTGGAGACACCCATCCCATTCTTAGACATATACCACATGCATTATCTCGCTCTGCACCTTTCCTTGATCACCAATGACCTCGGTCTCATGAATTCGAGCCGCAGGTTTCTGTATCCAACCCCTAACCGCTCTTGCACAAATCTCTAGTTCCCTCAATAAAATACCCAGATCTCCCCCACTTAGGGTTCTGACCATCACCAATTGACGCATCAACAATCTACCCCACATACGGTTTACACCAAAAACATCGCACCTACGCTTGGAAGGTGCCACACAACGCCCAATGATCTCACCACGTAGAGATCAAGAAACCTCAATTACCCTAAATCTCCGATGAAATCCTCAGGAAATCATCATTACGACTGCCTATAGCCATTCGAAGTCTCATACCATCCCAATACCGAACATCTCAACTGTCCAGTGACTGACTCTTAGACTGAAACAATAAATCATCATGCTCCCCATTCTTGACTTCGTAACCCCTGTTCCAACACATGAATCATCAGAAGAATAGGGACTACACTACCATACTCAATACTCATCATAGAAAGAAGAGCCACCTCTCTGATATACTCGACTGGATTACCCGTTGATACCGCTACCACACGCCCTACTATACTCAATTAGGGTGTAATGTGGTCCTTGACCATCTCAGTCCCCACTGACTACCTACTCATGGTAGATCATTTCCTCGCGGAAGACATGCTGCCTGATACACTGGTTGAAAAATCATCATCAATGTCAACCCGTAGGGTTTACTCCTAAACCCAAAACTGAAATCTCACGTCTCTCCTGTATCCCACAGGAAACATAAATAGCACCCATCAGGTCACAGAAGGTGACATCTCCTCCATCGGCTGATTGCTCACTCAGACCGCAATCCCCCATAAATGCCTTCTCTACTAATCCCTGAGTCTTGCGACTACATATGACATCTTACCAATAATACTCTGGAATGCTCTCGACCTCCCTCTCAAGGGATGCCTCTTCAGACTCAATCATGGCCCTCAGGCCTAAAACCCCATCGCGTCCAAATTCCACCAATCAATCCTGACCGGACAACCGGAGAATCACAAGCATAATTTTATAAGAACCATGGTACTCAGCCCATGACATCTCTTCTCAATCTGCTATAGTATATGGTACACGAACCATAACATCACTCCTCAATCTGTTCTGATGTATGGTACTCGAACCATAACATCACTCATCAATCTGCCCCGATGTATGGTACCCGAACCATAACATCACTCCTCAATCTGCTCCGATGTATGGTACTCGAACCATAACATCACTCCTCATTCTGCTCTGATGTATGATATTCGAACCATAACATCACTCCTCAATCTGCTCCGGTGTATGGTACTTGAACCATAACATCACTCATCAATTTGCTATTTAGAACCTTTAGAATACTCCTTGTATCGAGTATGGGTCCTCTGCTTTCGGTAGTACGGGCCCATACTACCTGCCACATCTAACCCATACTTTACACACGGACCATTCCAGAGCTCCTAAGTAGCTGGTCAACCTTCTCGTTCACTAATTCCACCACGCGTGCTCGCTCCTTAGCGAAATGCTCTACTCTGCCAGCGTACTCATCTGACTAAGGTTACTCCCTAGGCTCTTCCTTGGTCCTCCCACTTCTTTGCCATCAGCTGCTGAAGAGCTTCTAATGATGCCAACCATCTACCTCCTGAATATCGTCATATTCACTTGGTAGCTGACTCCCATCATCGAGAGTTCCTCAAAGCACGAAGCAAGCAGCATTCGGGCATCAAAGAATACATAGGACTCACTCTGGGTGATAACTCTGCTTGCTCTGCTCATTCTCAAAAGTACCACCGAACTCTGCAACTTTACCCCTCGCGGGTACTAATTATTCCTTCGATAAGCACCACAATACTCATCTAGGCATCTCTCCTAGATTACTCCTCTACTCAAATCCCCTAAAAGGATTCCAACTGAATACTCTCACTCATCACATGCTCAAAAGCACATCACATATAACAACAACTCCTAGGCTAAGGCATCACGAATCAGGCCACTCTAGTCCTAAGATATGAAATACCTAGCCTGTCTCTAGCATGCATAATATCTCATAAAAATGTATCATAAATATCTCATAACACAAAAGTAAGGGCATTTTGGGAAATCACCGTTCGGGCTCTGGCTGATTGTACACACTGCTCTTTCTCGCTTTCTCTTTGAACTCTTATTCGCTTTAGAAAATCATTTCTTTGAAAATTTTTCTTACTTCCTCAGTTTGAGTCTAGATTTACCCGAAGGTGCATCCGAATCCCTCAAACCAAGGCTCTGATACCAACTTGTAACACCGAAATTTTTAAAACAAAATTTTCATTTAAAATCGTTTATCTCTTTAACACTTTTCATTAAAATCTCTCTTTTTGTTTAAATTACAATACATGACTCTTTTGTTCATTCAATTAATAAACCAGGATCCTCAAAACAAACGCTTCCTCTGGTGTGTACAATCGAGCCGGTGCCGTCTCGTGATCCTGAGAAAACCTTAAACATATAACACAAAACACTGTAAGCAGGAAGCTTAGTGAGTTCCCCAAAATACCACTCTAACACATACGCCTTTCCAGGCCATAAATCTGTAGGATCTTCCGATCCAAGTGTCTCAGGGGATTTCCATCCCATAACTCTGTTGACCTTCCGGTCCATAACTCTGTGGACCTTCCACTCCTAACTCTGGAACATGCACATCATAAATCACATAGAAATAACGCAGTGCAACACATAACATAGATAGCATACAAGATACTCTGTCACCTAACTCTGTTACCACTCTAGGTAAAGTATAGTGAGAAGACTCACCTCATATGTCTCGGTAAATCTTTGTCTCGGTAGAAATACAATCTAGCCTCCGCCTAATCACATAAAGTAAATACTTTCATAAATATAACTCTCGAGACTAGACTCAACCCTCTCTTGGCACCCACAGAAGGGTAGAAAGACCATTTTACCCCTCTCTTGGCTCAAAGGCCCCATTGTTGACTAAACCCTAAAAGTCAATAGTCAAACTTTGACCCGACTCGTCGAGTGCACTTGGGCGACTCGGCGAGTCTACACGTGTCCACTATCTCTCTAGTCTCGCTTGGCATGTCGAGTCTTTCCCCTTGATCGACGAGTTACAACTGGCATGAATCGCGGGGCCACCCCGACTCAACTTTCCGAGTCTCAAGATCAACTCGGTGAGTTCCGCCTTGAACTCCAGTCCTCTATCCCCCTTCTGACTCACCGAGTCATTCCCCCAACTCGGCAAGTTACGCACTGAGTGATTTACGGGAAACCCTAACCCTACTCGTCGAGTCTGCCGTTGGACTCGGCGAGTTCACGCCATGCACAACTCAATTGACCTCCTGAGGTCAGATCTGTTCCTTTGATCCATAGATCTGACCTTCCTAAGCCTGATAATCACGCAAAGTTCCGATCTTGGTGCTCATGCAAGGGCTCAAGAACTCTATTCGAAGAAATGACCCCTAATATGACATCCTAGTCTAATTCCTTCCGTTAATACACATAAAGCTCAGAGGGTTAAGGTCTCTGGACCTCTTTGGATCTAGATCCAAAGCCTTAACACAAGAAGGGGCCAAATGTTCACCAAATCTAGTCTCTAAAGGGTCTAGAAAACCCTAACTCCAAAGATAATCACCAAAATTGAAGAAGGGTCGAATCAATACCTCAAGAATGATGTCTCTGGCTCTAAACTTCATAGAATATCACTCTTTTCATCCCCCTGTTGCCTTGGTCACCTTCTTCTTGCAATAACACCAACACAAGGATCAAAAATGGCCTCTTCTCCCTCACAAATGCTCTAGCTCTCTTAGGGTTTCTATCTGGGGTTTTGGTGGCCGCAATTGACAGCCATAAGGGCCTTTAAATAGGTCCCAACCCACGAAATTAGGGTTTCATTAAGCAGTGCGGACTCGCCGAGTCCACCCATGAACTCGCCGAGTCCAGTCACTAATCCGGATAAGAATTCGCAACCTTACTCAGCGAGTCTAAGCACCAACTCGCCGAGTCCCTCCACAAACTCCAAAATAAATGAATAAAATAATATACCTGGGAACCCGGATGTTACAAATAGTCTAACCCTTATTATGATTTACAAGTCCAGGCGATGTTGTGGCTGCGTAATCATGTGATGATACCCTAAACCTTACTAGACACATATTCAGGGAGTGAATTAGTATTGTCTATGTGATGTAGGTGATGATCCTTAGGAAAAGTTCTTAGGAACAAACATATAAGGAAATAAGATGTAAGGAGATGAGAGGTAAATATGATATAGGAGATGACCCTTAGGATAATATCTTTAGGGAAGATTAAACGAAGATAATGGGGATGGGTAATTGGGTTGATTGTTTGATGATTGAATATAATAATTATATTATTGTGGGTTGAAAACCCTACATGCTCACCGCGCTCCCAAGCTCGACCCACTAAGTTTTCTTTACATTACAGGTAATGGCACAAAAGTATAAGTTGGTGGACTTGACAAGAGATTCTGGATTATAGACCAGTCATTATAAATAACTGTTGTAAGGTCTATTTTATACTGTTTATGCTTTTGGTCTGTATCGGAACATGACATCCCGAGATTTTTTTATTTAATGAAAAATGCATATCTTTAAGAAATACTTTGATAAATTTTATTTTATCATATTTTATTTTGGGAACAAATTCCGCAACTCTTTTAATCAAAGAATTACTCTAATTTTATAAAACAAAGCATAAACAAATCGGTCTTTTTTGACCGTGAAATTGGGGATGTCACAGTGCCCCTAGTGGGGTCCAAGGGGTAGAGCCCCTGGCTGGGGTCTCGATTGTAATTCTTGGAATAATAATTAAAAGGATATGGGGACATAGTGGGAAAAACGAATTCTTGAAGGTGATTATGGTAAAACTGACGAAATTTGTCAGTTTTGGAAACCCTAATTCCTCATTAATTTCAGATTTCTTGGTTTGCTTCCAAAGCAACTCATGACGAACCAACCCTAATGAAACCCTAATCTTGTTTATTATATAAACGACTCTTCCTTTTGAGAAGATATATACGAAAATTAGCTCTTGTTTTTCTTAAAACACTCACAGAGTTCTTCTAGCAATTTGGCTTACGATTTATGTGTCTAGAATCTTAAGTGTCCTCTTGGATTATCCTAGGCTGAATTTCTTGTAAGCCAGACATAGGATAGAAATATCAGTTCGGAAAGTGTTTCATACGATCCAAATGGTATCCAGATCTCCAACGTAAACCCTATATTCTCTAACAATTAAGCTAATTCATTCCTGACTTGAAGCATTTATTTCATAAACATAAAAGAAAATAAGAAACACGAATAATTCCCTATCTATTTTTTTTTCTTTATAATCATGATTTACAATAGTTCCATATTGTAGTCATTTAATGTGTCATTTTTTGAAATGTCTTTTTAAACGTCTTTTTAAACCATAATTTTTTAAGTTTAACCAATCCGTTGTTTAGAAGTCTAACTAAATAACATCTAAATTGAAACATATTGTACCTCTTTAAACCATAATTTTTTAATGAACCCATATATATAATATATGAATGTAATAAATAGTGATATAGTATAGAGTGTTTAACATTAGTAAGTATTATCATTTAAATTTTATTTTCTTTATATTATTACTTGCATTTATGATTTTTTGAAGTTATCATGAGATGGTCTCACATTACAACAAAATTTATTTTAAATTAAGGTAAAAATAAACCATGATATTTTAGTTTTTAGTTTTTACTAAATATTATTACATATAAAAAAGGGAAAATTGCAATAAAATCCTTACATATTGGCCTCATATTCGATTTAGTCTCTTTATTTTTTTTATTCAATTAAGTCTCAAAAACCGGAAATTGTATTCAAATTAACCCTTTTACCAACTTAACAAGTTATCCATCTTTCAAAAATTATATTTTTGTCACAGATTTCAAAATTTATTATGAATTTGGTCCAAAATATACCATTTTGGCACAAATATTAGAATTTTGTTATGAATTCATCCTAACTTTAGTTTTTTTACAACATTTTTCTTAAAAAAAAATTCAAATGTTTTTTCTTTATAAAATCATATTTATACAAAAAAAAAACACATTTTCACATAAAAAATCTTATATTTACTATATAAAACCTTTTTTTTAATTTTTTTTGTATACAAAATAACTATTTATAAAATTAGGTATTTATTAAGTACATAAATATATACAAATCCGTTTTTATTATATATATATATATATATATATATATATATATATATATATATATAAATGTGTTTGAATACAAATGCATTTATTATAAAAATAGGTGTTTATTATATATATATATATATATATATATATATATATATATATATATGTTTTTACAAAATAAAACGCTTATTTGAGTCATATAAATATATTTTTACAGAAGAAATGTATATGTTTACTATGAAATAGGTGTTTTTATAAAAAATATTTGTTTGCATACAAAAGTATTTATAATAAAATAGATGTTTGTATACATTTTCTTTTGTAAAATAAATGTATATATATATTTTTTTTTATAAAAGCAGATTTGTATATATTTATGTACTTAATAAATACCAAATTTTATAAATTGGTATTTCGTATAGAAAAAATTAAAAAGTTTTTATATAGTAAATATAAGATTTTTTTATGTGAAAATATGTTTTTTTTTTGTATAAATATGATTTTATAAAGAAAAAACATTTGATTTTTTTTTTTGAAGAAAAAAATTATAAAAAAACTAAAGTTATGATGAATTAATAACAAAATTCTAATTTAGGCCAAAAGTTTATACGTTGGATCAAATTTGTCAAAAAAAAAAAATTAAAATGGAAGCCTAAAGTACACGTAAAAAATAAGTAAAAAACAAATATATATGTAGATAAAAAAAAATAGTAAAATAAAAGATAAAAGTAAGAAATAAAAAAAGAGGAGTTTAAAATGACTTTTAATTTGTTTCCGGTTCACATTGCTCTGACCCTCTCTCTCTCTCTCTCTCTCTCTCTCTCTCTCTCTCTCTCTCATCGCCTCACTCTAGCTTTCTCAACAGTGAAAATGGCCGAAGCACTAGTGACTATTGCTGCCGAGGGGATACTGAAAAAGGTGTTGACTATCGCTGCCAGCGAAATCTCCATTGCTTGGGGCTGTGAAGAAAAGCTGAGCAGTCTTCACAGAACATTGGATCTGATTCGTGCCAAGTTGAGCGACGCGGAAAGTCAAAAGGGAACACAAGCTGTGATGGTGTGGCTGAAGCAGCTAAAAGATGTAGTGGATGAAGCTGATGATGTGTTGGACGAGGTTCATTACGAAATGTTGAGGCGTCAGATAAAGAAACCAGATCGGTTGTCAAGAAAGGTATCGTGCCTTCCAATCTTAAAAAAGTTTTCATTTCGTAATGAAATAGGTCATAAAATCCAAAACATCAATAAAACGTTGCTTGAGATCTATACACAAGCAAACGGTTTAGGACTACAAAATGAACACCCAGCTGGCTCTATTCCAGATGGACTCTATCGGGAGACTATTCCACATCCAGAAGAATTCAAGATTGTTGGGAGGGATGATGATGTCCTACGTATCATAGAGCTTTTAACCCAATCAAGAAAGGAAGAAAAACTTGCAGTTGTTCCCATTGTGGGAATGGGTGGTATTGGGAAGACAGCTTTGGCTAAGTTGGTCTACAATGATAAAAGAATCGTGCAACATTTTAATGTTAAAGCATGGTTGTGTGTGTCGGTTAAGGTTGACATCATCACTCTTCTTGCAAAGATCTATGAATCTCTTGTTGGAAAGAAACCTGAGTCGGACTCTAAGGTCAATTTAATTAAAAGTCTTGAAGAGAAATTGGGATCAAAAAGATATTTTCTTGTCTTGGATGATGTTTGGGTTGAAGAGAGGCCATATTGGGAAGAGTTTAGGAGATGTATGCTAAGTGTAAACTCACAAAATGGAAGTTGCATTCTTGTCACTACACGGAAACTTGAAATTGGAACTCGCGATATGATCATGGATTCCTATTGTCTGGAAGGTCTTTCCAATGATGAGTGTTGGTCAATCTTTAGAGAAAGAGCGTTTGTGGGAGGAGAATCACCTTCACCAGAATTGGAGGAGATAGGTCGTGAGATTGTGAATAAGTGTGGTGGTTTACCATTGCTATTAAATGTAATAGGTGGCATGTTTGCAAATTACAGTGGTCCAGAGAAGTGGTTATCCATAAAAAACAGCAAGGTTTGGGATCTAGAAGAAGAAAGGGATAGAATTCAAAAGAGTTTGGAACTGAGCTTTGATAATCTCCCTAATTCTATTATCAAGCAATGTTTTGTATATTGTTCCATCTTTGAAAAAGACACGGTAATGGAAAGGGAAGAACTGGTGCGACTTTGGATGGCTTTAGGATTGGTTCAAGCAGATGAGGCAAGTAACAAGGAGATGGAGGTTGTGGGAAATGATATTTTTCAAATATTGGTTAACAATTCATTGTTTCAAGATGTTAAAAGGGATGAGTATGGTCACATCACTCATTGTAGTATGCATGATCTGGTGCATGATCTTTTGTTATCACTTTCGAAACATGAAAGCTTACGTCTGATGGGTGTGAAGAATGATGATATTGCTCGTATTCCTCAGATTAAGCATCTCATTTTTTACCAATTATATCATGAATTAGAAGGCAAGATTTGTAAGTTCATTGAAAGGGATACAGTGGCTAGAACTTTGCGCACATTGTTCATCGAGGGTGAAGTTGAGAAGAATTTTTCATTTGAACGATTCAAGTGCATGAGAATCTTAAAACTCAAAGGATGTCATATAGATAAGTTACATGATTCAATTGGAGAGTTGGTGCATCTTAGGTATCTTGATTTGTCAAATACAGAGATCCATGTTCTTCCAGAATCTATTGGTAACTTATACCACTTGCAAACTCTAAAGTTGCCTTACGGATTTAAGCAGTTTCCAGAATCCATGAGAAATTTAATAAGCCTGCGATATTTCCAAGGTCACATAAAGATTCCCGCCAATATTGTAGGACACCTGACCTCTCTTCGAAATTTGTCTTCCTTCACAGTGCTTAGTAGTATGGGACATGGTATTGAAGTGCTACACCATTTGAATAACCTTACTGGAAAGCTCCGTATTTGCGATCTAGAAAATGTTAGGAGCAAAGAGGATGCTATCAAGGCAGGTTTATCTAGCAAGAAAAACATATACGATATTGAATTCAATTGGAGTGAGTATAATGAAAGTGCCAACAGAAATGACAAGGATGTATTGGAAGGCTTACAACCCCCTCGAGATGTGAAAACATTGACAATTAACAAATTTTCTGGTGATAATTTTCCAGATTGGACGCCACTTGACAATCTCGTGAAGATCTCACTAAGTGGATGTCGCAGCTGCCTCTCCCTTCCAATGCTTGAGCACCTACCACATCTTCGGAATCTTTTCTTATCTAATATGGACAGTTTGACATGCTTAAGGAATTCTGATGTTACCGGATCGATGAAGCCTTTGTTTCCATCGTTGAGATCGCTCGGACTAATACATATGAAAAGACTGGAAAAGTGGATAGATGGAGCACCCAACAGCTCAAAAATGATTTCTCCTGTCCTCGAGAGCTTGTCCATTCGAGATTGCCCGAAGATTGTTCTCTTAGATGAATCCCATCCCCACCCTCTTAATTCCTTAGAGATTAGAGCTTGCACAGGTCTCGTGTCCATTAAGAGCATACAAGGCCTTACATCTCTCGAAACTTTAGTAATTTCCAAGTGTGATAGTCTTTTAGGAATAACCAATTTGCCCAACCAATGTCATTCTTTGAAGACTTTGAAAATTACCTACTGCAGCAAACTGAATTCCTTGCCTCTAAAATTGTTTGATTGTTTTGTGTTCTTAAATAAGTTGAAACTTGGTCCGTTTTCACAGGAGCTCGATTATCTCCCAAGTCTCAAAGGTATCGTGAAGTTAAGGGACCACCTTCACTCATTGGACTTGTGGGGTTGGGATGATTGGGAATCAATGCCAGAAGAAATACAACACCTCACCTCACTGACTCGGTTACAAATACATAAATTTGGAATACAAGAGCTGCCTATGTGGTTAACCAACATGTCATCCATCCGACATTTACTTTTCCATGATTGCAAGGGTCTAGATAAAGAAACGGTTAAACGAGGAGCGCCTCATGAAGCAAATTTTGTCAGTGTAAATTATTCAAGGGTTTCCATAAATAGAGATGTTAATTAGCTATTTGAGTGTGTTGGTGTATAATAAAATGTGTTGTATCATTCGTTTCTCCTCTTGTTCAGTTATAAATTCTCGTCCGACTTTCTCCCTAGCCATCCATTTGTATGAGAGATCGCTGTCATTCAACATTTAAAGGAGACAAGTAGAAATGTTGTGTAAAACAGTAAAAGTCCAAACTTTTTATGAATTTGATTTTTAAACACTTAATACTAAAATTCATAACACTCGGTCTCTTGCCTACCATTTATATCTGTAAGACTACAACTTCTAATTGCAATTAGTTGACCCCAACTTTGCAAAGTTCATTTCTGCTTAATTTTCTTGTATAATTCATCAATCATCATTGGAATTTTCTTGCATGATGGCTCTCATTCATTGCAACTGATTTGTACTACATCTAATAAGTACAAAATTAATGGATTGCAAAATGCAAATCCTAGTCTCCTATTTCTATCACTAAACTACTCATCCTTCAGTATGTTGACAAACATAAACTATCAGTCTAACGTTCCTAAGGACTATCTTAGCATCATTAGTGACAGAATACCACACTAATTATTAGATCAAGTGAAATACCAAATATGACATAATTGTGAACCAAAATCAACATGGAGCATCGTGTTTAACTCAAAAGATGAAGTCATAGCATAGATGCACAAATTAACAACACAACCTCAAATTTTCAGTTTTCAAATCCTCCCAACTTTGTGACAATTTCAGCAAATGGTATAGGCTTCAACTCATTACTTGGTCCATTTGGAACACAACTTTCTTTCTCCCTTTGGATTCAAATGTCTCTTCCCTTCCAGCAATAAAAAGGACAGTAAATATATGTAACTGTGATTGAATGATTAGATTTTTCTGTAGCTTCATCCAACATACATCAAAGATAGCATTGTCATGAGCAAACCCAAACCACTCACATAGCCTGCTTTATCTGCTAAAGAAATCAACACTTCTAAACTTCAGTCTGGTATGTTTGGTAATTAAATGGATATTAATCATCCTCACCAGTAATTCGGTTGATTAGATTCATCACCAAAAATGAGAAGTGTAAGTTTGGAAAATTAAGCTTTCAAAATCGATTCTTTTTAGAATCGGATATATATACAGCCAAACACGTCAATATACATACTTGTATAAAGTTGGAAATGATCAGATTGTGAGTTAGATTAGGTAAACCTGATGTTAAAATTGACTTCAAATCGACTCGGCCTCATCTTAGCCTGACGAGGCCACTTAAAAGTCGCTTCAAACATACAGGGAAGAATCAAAATAGCAGCGATTCTAATTTTGGATGTCCAGGAAGAGGGTTTTATTCAAAACCCGAGATTTCTCAATTTACCCAAATCGGCCCCTTCAATTGTATATCTCCTTATTCATTCTCTTCATTTTTCACTATGGGATCTGTAGTCTCTTTCATCCGTGATTTTTTCTGATTTGGTTTTCCATATAAATCCAGGTGTTTGTCTCAAAATTTTATTTAATTACTTATTATTTTTGATTCAATGATTCTCATTATATATCGGTGATTATCGTTAGTTAGAAGTTTTATTCCACATTATTGAGTCACTTTGGATTATATGGGACATTACATGTGACCTAGTTCATGAATATTATAAAACTTTGTTGATTGGCAAGTGTTTATTGGTTTTGCTCATTATTATCAACTAGGGAAGTATTCCTGTTTTGCGGAGTTAATTCACTCTTTACAAAATTATAAATACATTTCTTCGACCACCTAGGCTTACATGACCTCAATTGACAATCTTACACCTAAATCAGAAAAAAATCATTCATATGAAAAATTGATACATAACACTTATAACATGTACCGCTAGTAACACGAGAATCACGCTTAAAACTTGGATCAACGAAGCAAAAGATTGCTTAGTGATTATGATGAGCTGACGTCCAAGTTTTGTCGTAGAATTGGGTCCTTAACCTTGGTATGAACTACCTTAATTAATTTTCTAAGGATAAGTTTGGTTGTAGTTTTGCTAATATGCAAATAGGTTGATTGTGCACCTTATAATTGCATTTGTTTGGACAATTAGGATATATAAGAAACTCATAATTATCTTCATACAAATTTGATTTAAAAGCATCAGAAAGGTAAATATATTAGTATAACTTAAACTATATACCATTGAAAACATAAACAAATTAAAGAAATGCTAAGATTAATCAAAATATACATAAATAAAGAAATTGAAAGCAAACTACAAATTGACCGACATGTGATGCATCCAAACTTAATAATGTATACCCCTTTGGAAGTATTTCCAACAAAAATGAAATCAAGAAATATCGATATTCATGCTGAAAAAAGAAAATATTCAAATAGTTATCTCTTCATGACACATGTCACTATAATTTTAAATCAAGAGAGTAAGATGTATTACCTGTATAGTTCTGTTGTGGTATTTTTAAATGATATTATAGCCAATAGTATCAAGAACTACGCAATTAAATCTTCTACCGCTGCACCACCAAATGACAAAATCAATTACAAAGGATGCATTCTTATGCTCCCTTAGATTAAATAACCCAAAAATCACCAATCTGAAAATGAGGTTGTAAAATCTTGATATGTAAGAAGCATACATGATGTAGAAGATAGGCAACATGAAAAAAAATTACCAAGAAAGTTGAAAGGGCTTACTCAAGTAACTGTAGACACAAATAATCAAGTCATTAGCAACACAATTGATTTGAGGTCAACAAAACTGCTCATTTTTTAATATGCCCTACAATACAACATAGAGGTCAAGAACATTCAAGAAACCCTTAAAATCAAAATACATATGTAATGTGTGTAAATTAAAGATAGAAATTATACTTGTTCCCTAAGTTGCACGAAAACGGATACGACAACAGGAAACGGATACAGAACGGAAATGGGAAAAGACAAAACTCAAAAATTCAAGATACGGATACGGAAAAGATACGACAATATAGGCATAGGGCATGGGCATAGCCATAGGCATTGGCATGGGCATTGGCATTGGCATGGGCATGGGCATAACCATATGCATAGGCATTGGCATTGGCATGGGCATGTGCATGGGCATAGGCATGAGCATGAGCATTGGCATGGGCATGGTCATGGGCATGGGCTTGTGCATAGGCATGGACATGGGTATGGGCATGGTCATACGCATAGGCATAGACATAAGCATGGGCATGGACATGAGCATGGGCATGGGCATGGGTATGCGTATAGGCATAGGCATGGGCATAAGCATACACATATACATAGGCATAGAAATAGGCATGAGCATGGGCATGAACATGGGCATATGCACAGGCATAGGTAATGTCATAGGCATAGGCATAGGCATAGGCATAGGCATAGGTATAGGTATAGGCATAGGAATCAACATAGGCATAGGCATAGGCATATGCATATGCATGGGCATAGGCATAGGCACAGATATGGGCATGGGCATGGGCGTGGGCATGGGTATGGACATAGGCATAGGTATAGGCACGTGCATGGGCATTGGCATGGGCATTAGCATGAGCATGGGCATAGCCATAGACATATGCATAGCTATAGGCATAGCCATAGCCATAGGCATAGGCATAGGCATGGGCATGGGCATGGACATGGGCAAGGCATGGGCATGGGTATAGGCACGGGCATAGGCATAGACATAGGCATAGGCAAAGGCATAGGACTAGGCCTAGGAATAAGCATAGGTATAGGCATATACATAGGCATAGGCATATGCATAATCATAGGCATTGGAATAGGCATCATCATCGGCATCGACATAGGCATCGGTATCGACATAGGCATATGCATAGGTATCAACATGGGCATGGGCATGGCAAGGGAATGGACATTGGCATGGGCATGGGTATAGGCATAGGCATAGACATGGGCATGGGCATAGGCATTGGCATAGGTATGGGCATGGGCATGGCCATGGAGGTTGCTTCTTGTTCTTGAGAGGCCATAATAATCAATATGATTTTTGAATTGGTGAGTGGTTAATTTTTTCTTGTTCTTGATCGACGACAGGCAAGGGCGCAAGGCAGTAAACGATTAGAATTAACCGGGAGGCAACGATCGGTTTAGGCTTGTAGTTGTAGGGTAATATCGATTACTATAGTCCATTATTCCATTAGCCTTTTGGACTTAGAAAGCCCATGCAAAACCAAAAAAAAATAGAAACTTTGTGGAAACTTACCATAAACGTTTCTTGATTTACCGATACGTCCCGTAAATGTTTCCCAAGTGTTTCCCCCAGGTTTCCGTTTCCCCCACATTTCAGATACGGATACGGCTCCCTAATTGTTGTTTCCATGCATCATAGCTTGTTCCTTAAGATAGTGCTTGTTGTTTATGGAGGCAATTTCCCATTTTGAAATCATCAATCGATTAGTGAGTGGAATGAAATATATTGGGTTTATCCCCTAAATGCTATAGAGGGTGATGGATTTTCCCAGCTAATTAACAACCATTGTACTTGATTCAAATCACTTGTAGTATTTGAAAAACACATGAAATTTAGGGTTTAAACGTTGAAGAAAACTTACCCCTTGTGTTTGGAGAGATGGAGTTGGTTACATAGAACTTGAATTGTGCATCAAAATTCACATATACCAACTGGTTGGGGCATACCACCAAACACATTGAACCGATGATTGAACATCGAAGAGTTGAAGGTACCAATGGTGACCTATGAAATAGAATACATTTACAGACGAGGATGACGATGGAAGAAAGTTCACGATGACACGAGATGATGATGGAAAACGATATAAATCATAAATCGAGGACAATCACGACACCTAAAGCATAAAATAATGGACTAACCTTTTTCTCTTATGGAAATCGTGGAATCAAGGCGGTCGATGCATACTAAAAAACGGAGAATGGAAGTGGGCAGTGTGGAAGTTTACGCAAGGCTGAGGACGATGCTTGCTGACAGAAGTACATATCATAGTACATATCAGAGATGGAGATGTAGTCGGTGGGAAATATGTACACACATTTTATTAGACAAAAGAAAGGTAGAATCACAAAGAGAAACACATAGAAGGAGAAGAACGGATAAAAGTAACTCGTATTGGGAATAAATAGTAACGACACCAACTCACTATCATGGAAAAATACAGATTACAACAAAGAAAAAAACAAAAGAACCCTCCAATCAGAATAGGAACTGTTCACTAGAAAAATACAGATTATAAAAAACAAAAAAACAAAAAAAACCCACCAATCAGAAAAAGTACCTTAGGATTAATATATCTCATCTCCCTATTCTAATAAAAGAATAGTTTTATTCGGCTTTTGACATATGTCACCCTATTGGGCATCTTAGTTAATGCATATTTTATTTTTCTTTTGACATATGTCACCCTATTATATCTCTTAGTTAATGCATGCCACTTGTTAACTTATTGATTCTCCATTTTAAATTTCAAAATTTAAATTTCTCACTCTAATTATATTAAATTAATATTAGAATAAAAATTAAAATAAAATTAATACAAATTCTAAAATGATATAATTTCATATATTTATTTAAATCAATGGTTAAAATTTATATAACTAACAAAATCTATTAATTAAAAATATATTTAAAATAATTGATTAATAATTTTGAGGTTTTACTATAAAAGTTTAATTAATTTAGTAACCGTGGTTCCCACGGGTTATAAACTAGTATATAAATAAGTGGCATCAAAGCATTATTATGGGTTTTCTTGATTTGATTACATCCTAGTGTTTGGGTTTCTTCACTAGTATGCCAACTATGAGATTTGACATTCCATTGTTTGGTAGAAATGCAAGGTTTCTATTATGCTAAGTAAAGATGAAAGGTATTTTTAATTCAACTTTTTTTTACACTTTAATGGGTTAGAAGAAGATGTTGGCTTCATGGTCTGATGAAGAAAAACAAAGGATTTAAAAGCATCCTCACAAATTCATTTGCATTTATATAATGACATTTTGCAAGATGTTTTGAAGGAGACTAGTGTAATGATTATTTGGTTAAAATTAGAGCAATTGTGTATGACCAAGAGGCACCTAAACAAGTTGCATTTAAAGAAACATTTATATTCTGACCGTCTTATTAAAGGTGGTGCCGTTTTCGACCATGCCTCCACGTTTAAAGAGACGGTCATTGTGAAGAACTCAATAAACTAAAGCCTAGAGTAAATATGTGTTACTTCGTGAATATCCCAACAAGGATTTTGGGTAGTTGTTATACAAAGCCTTTGAGAACAAAGTATTTTTTTTGCTAGACGGGAAATCTTCTGTCACACCCCCGGCCAAGGCAGAACATGCCGGGAGTGCGACTAAGTTCATGGATAACTGTAGCACCTGATTCCTGGTACGCCCTTAATTCAAAGTATTTTTATGTTTTTCTCTGGGACTTGACAAGTTCGATGCCTAACTCATCGAGTAGATTCGGGACCCGCAGACATTTTAAGTGACCTACTCGACGAGTCGATAGACTGACTCGGCGAGTAGGTGTTGTTTGAGTGAAACCCTAATCTAAGGGATTGTACCCTATGTAAGCATCTCATTCAGCCTCCCTTCGTCCCTATTGCTCTCAGAACTCTCCATATCAAACCCTAATCATTTGTGTAAAGATCTAAGGCCTTTGTGGTGATCAGCACGTAGGTCTCCTAGGTAGGTTCCAGACTACTAACCTACTCTCCGGGCTCCAATCCCATATAGGGGTCCTTTTCTACTTCATTATTGGATGGGTTAACTAATGAGCATCCGATAATGTGACACGATTCTTTAGCTGATCCGGGAGAGGGAAATGTGGAGTTCAACCTAACTAAACTGTACAAAAGGAATCCTAGCGTTTAGAAGCATTTTAGCAGCCTAATGTAACTTGATAGCTATGTATAACCAATTTCGGTCTTGCACTTGCTGTTCCTTTATTATACTTAGGTGATCAGGCTATGTATAATAGGGTCCAGTAATGCACTACCCGATTTTTTTATACTAGATAGTATGTTTATTAACTCATTGGTTATAGTTTAGGCTTTCCCAAGGGAACCAAGGGAAAGAAAAAACCGGTATTCGCTATAACCTTTGGCTCTGATACCTAATCTGTCACACCCCGTTAAAGTGGAAACACGAAGGATAACATGCTAAGGTCTCATAACACAAGGTAAATAGGATTACCAACCATAATCATTAAACATTTTATGTTTACATCATATTCGAAACAATATTACATTTTAGTTCCATACTACATAATCTAGTACATAACAAGAGCACTAAACATAAATCATTGTGGCGTCTTAACCTGGTTCACTGACCGTTTCCTGAAAAGCATGCATAAACGAGGGTCAACTATAAAATAGTTGGTGAGTTCACATGTTTATAAAGGTACATTTTAGTAAGAAAATATAGATTTGTTCATTGTTATGTGATAACAATGAACAAGAGTCAAAGACTGTTGCTATCGAATTTGGGAGTTGTTTTGTAGATAATCAATGTTCACTCATTTACAGTTGTATGCGATATTGTCCAGAGTTAAAAGCAGAGATAGTTTAAAAATATTAATTGTAGACAGTGACGATAAACTTAGCAATATGACATCCAATGTTGTATTGAAAGAAATTTTTTGAAAGTTTGTGATTCATAACAATTATTTACAATGTGTTAATAGTTTTTTATTAGTATAAATTCAATAGCCCAATTATTCATGTTTTTATTGTATTTATTTTGAAAGTTTACTTCAAAAAACTGATTAATTTTTACACTTTGATATTCAACACAATTATTTAAAACATGTTAATAGTTTTTTATTAATATATTGAATTATTTATTTATTCATCACTTTGTTTGTATTTATTTTAAAAAATATTTAATTTTTACACGTTATTTTTAATATTTTTGTATAATTAATTTGTATAGTATATGGGTTGCATTCCTAACGTCATATCAATTGAAAATTTCAATTAATTGATCGAACATAATCTCATGAAAATTCATATCACTTTTTGAAATTGATCCCCCTTAGCGTTTTCCGGCCACCGTCCTCGCCTCCTCACGTGTGAATTGATCGAACATAATCTCTAGTGAAAATTCATTTGACTTTTTGAAGTATCACTCTCTTTCTTTTTGCGGCTCTACGCTTGAGCCATGAGCCAGCCTGAAGCTTAGCATTCTTTCCTCACCGGTAATCTTATCAGGTGAACTTCTAAACCCTAGTTTATTCATTTAGGTAATTTTAGTTTTCTTGATCATGCTTACTAAACTTCCTTGTATGTCATTATTCTTTGCTTAATTTGGTAATGTTTTGTAATAACAATTTGATTAGGGCAAGTATGTTACTGGTGAACCCCCTCTATTTTATGAACACCAAGTGTTTGACAAAATCCCCAACGAAAAGACCTCCACATGTTGTGATGAATTTATTAATTTTTTTTACCATCATTACTTTCATTTTCCTTCCCCATATTTATAAAGATTACTTTTCATTTTGTATTCAGTAGGTGAACATATTCCGATCAATAGATTACTTTTCATTGAAAGTCACATTTTTTTTATAAAGTTACTATATCCATATGTGATATGCCATCTATATACCGACAAATCCACAGGCATAAAGATACCTAAATGATAATGTCTCTGTCTAAAGTCAAAACAATATATATATATATATATATATATATATATATATATATATATATATATATATATATATATAGTTTTGCATAAAGATACCTAAATGATAATGTCTCTGTCTAAAGTCAAAACAATATACATATAGTTTTGTCTGTAAACCTTAATTTCTCCATTTATAACTTTTAGTATCTTTCTTGAAAAAAATCTCAATTTACATTCAATAAAACAACGTATTAGAAATCCGAATGCTACTGTATTTTAATATCCAAATAAAAAGTAATGAATGAATGAATCGTATGAATTTACATTCGGTAATCTGTTTTTCCTTCATTGATATAATCGTAATGAATGAATCATATGAATTTAAGATAAGATGATAACCTCGAAAGAAATCAATGACGAATCGTATGAATTTTTTTTCGAATCGATCTCGAATTTGCGTTAACAGCGACAACTATTCGATGGATGTAGATTTTATATGATTTCGTCGTTGATTTTGATAATTTTGAAGGTTAGAAGATGATATTTTGGAAAGAAAATCGTACAGATGTTGCAGTTACGTAATTAAAGTAATAAAAAAGTGTAAAAGACAATCTTACCCTTATGATCTTAAACCCAATCCAACGGTCTACTTTTAGTTTTCGGGAAACTATGATTTCTCAACCGATCTCAACCCTATATATATATATATATATATATATATATATATATATATATATATATATATAATAAGATTTTTTTTAAAAATAAAACAGAAAGGGTAAAATAGTCATTAAAAGCTAATTCTAAATAAATTGGACCAAACTCGCAACAAAATCAAAGTTTTTGACCGGTGATGTTTGTTCAACTTTTTGGACGAAAGTGAAAATTTTCGACATGCCACATGAACCATTTTGCAATTTAATCTTTTGGAAAAAACCCACTGGAAATCCAAATTCGTAAAGCCAAAACCAATAGGGGAGACCAAAAGAACAATCGAAAGTGGCCTGAAGAACCTTTTACACATATAATATCAATCTTCTCAACATGGAGTAAAAAACCCACTGGGAATCCAAATTCGTAAAGCCAAAACCAATAGGGGAGACCAAAAGAACAATCAAAAGTTGCCTCAAGAACCTTGTACACGTATAATATCAATCTTCTCTACATGGAGTAAATAATATTCGGATACATACAAAAACACTAATCACTAATAATAATCTTCATGGGCTTCAATGGTGCAATGTTATAGATTAAAGTAGACATGCTTAATGACTTTCAAGCAAAAAAAATCATTTCAACAAAATATAGGAATTCGTAAATATGTAATTTTGTGGATAAAACGTGTTCGCTTCATCTTCGCCGTGAGGTCCATTTCATTACCATAAAATATGGACAAACCAATCATTTCCAAACAATCATAAAGACCATGTTTGAGCTAAAAAAAAAATCATCCGAATGTCTGTCAAGTCAATGATGACTTAGCTCAACGTTTGTTGGAGCTTTTAGTTTTGAAAAATGGGTCTTTGGAACAACTCATGAGCCATGTTTTGAAAATCGGACTGGATTGACCGGTTTGACCGGTTCAATTGCGAACCAATTCTTCAAGGCCAAAAAACCATTATGCATATGAATCGGTAAAAACCGATTCATACGCATAATGGTTTTTTGGCCTTTAAGAACTGATTCGCGGTTGAACAAGTAAAACCGGTCAAGACCGAGAATTTTAAAAATATATATATTTTTTCATTTTTTGTATTTTTATATAATTAAAATTAATTATAATGAAATTATAATATCATCTGATTTTTCTGTTTTTCAGATTGGTTGGACCAGTTGAACCATCGAACCGGTAAAACGGTCGGTCCGATCTCCGATCCGGTTTTCAAAACCTTGCTCATGAGAAATAGGGGAAGAATTTATTGGAGGTGGCTATAGCTTGTATCGATAGAAAATTTAAAATCTAAATATATCGAATGAAAGATATCTTAGCTAACAGTTTAGAGTTTATACTTTTTTTGGACTTCGGTTTATACGAATCTAACAATCTAACAATTGAAAGATTAAATTTAGTGACCGAAAGACTATATAAAACAATGAATACTTTTTGTATCAATAATATAAATTTGGATTAAAACACGAGAAAATATCAATCACCAAGGACCAAATAGTATATGATTTGTTTACTACGGTCCATATAACTACAAATCTTGTCTTAAATGCTTTAAGATAAAATTAATATTGAATATTTAATAGTTTTTTTTTTTTTTAATTATTTTGAACAATGGGTCCTGTACTCCTGTTCTCCATACCCCTTTAGTGGGTTCTGAGTTGTGACTCGTGGTTTCGTTTCGGGTATTTCACACACCCCCCCCCCCCCCTCTCTCTCTCTCTCTCTCTCTCTCCATCCAGTGAACATGGCCGACGCTTTAGTTACTGTTGCTGCTGAGGCGATCCTAAAAAAGGTGGCATCCATAGCTGCCAACGAAATCGCCCTTGCTTGGGGTTACAAAGAGAAGTTGTACACACTTGAACGGACCTTGAAAATGATTCGTGCCAAGTTACAGGATGCCGAGATTCAGAAAGGTCAAAAACATGGTGTGAGGGAGTGGCTGAAACAACTAAAAGATGTGGTTGATGAAGCTGATGATGTGGTGGATGAGGTTCACTACCAGATGCTGAGTCGGGAGGTAAAGAATCGAGATCGGGTGGGAATAAAGGTACCCTCTCTCCCAAGCTTGAAAAAGCTTAAATTTCGTAGAGAAATGGGTCATAAAATCAAAAACATCAACGAAAAGTTGTCTCAAATCAATAAGGATGCTAACGACTTGGGACTACAAAATGAACAGGCTGGCCCTGTTGTCCAATATCGTCCCTACCCGGAGACAGATCCAAATCTAGGCGAATTCAAAATTGTTGGGAGGGGGGATGAAGAAGGGCGCATCATACACCTATTAACCGAGTCAAGAAAAGAAGAAAAGCTTACGATTGTTCCCATTGTGGGAATGGGCGGGATGGGGAAAACCACTCTGGCCCAGTGTATATACAATAATCCAAAAATCCAGCAACATTTTGATGTTAAAGCTTGGTTGTGTGTGTCAGTTAAGGTTGACATCAACACACTTCTTGCAAAGATTTATGAATCTCTTGCACGAGAGAAACCTAAGTCGGAAACTATTGTCAATTTAGTTAGCGATCTTGAAGAGAAGTTGGCGTCAAAAAGATATTTGCTAGTCCTAGATGATGTTTGGGACGAAGAGAGATTATATTGGGAAGATTTTAGGAGTGTTATGATAAATGTGAAGTCGCAAATTGGAAGTAGCATTCTTGTCACTACCCAGAAACTTAACATCGGAACAAAGGCAATGGCAATGGATTCATGTCCTTTAAAAGGTCTTTCTGATGATTATTGTTGGCACATTTTTAAAGATAGGGCATTTCTACCAGGACAGTCACCACAACCTGAATTGGAGGACATAGGGCGTGATATTGTGAAAAAATGCTGTGGTTTGCCTTTGCTAGTAAAGGTAATAGGAGGCATGTTGCAAAATTACATCGACCCAGAGAAGTGGTTGTCCATAAAAAATAGCAAAGTCTGGGATCTAGAAGATGAAAGGGATAGAGTTGAAAAAAGCTTGCAACTAAGCTTTGATAATCTTCCTAATTCTATGGCTAAGCAATGCTTTGCGTATTGTTCCATCTTTGAGAAAGATACACTCATGGAAAGGGAAGAACTGGTTCAACTTTGGATGGCTTTAGGGTTGGTTCAAGCAGATTATACAAGAGGCAAGGAGATGGAGGATGTCGGAAATGATATTTTTCAGATTTTGGTAAGCAATTCGTTGTTCCAAGATGTTCAAAGGGATGAGTATGGTCACATCACTCATTGTAGGATGCATGATCTGATGCATGATCTTTCATTATCACTTTCCAAACATGAAAGTTTATGTCATGTGGTGGGTGCGGCGAATGATGATATGTCTCGTATTGATCATATCGATCATGTTAAGCATCTAGCCTTTTACAAAAAACGGGAGGACGATGAATTTGAAGCCGAGGCTTCTATGTTCATTGAAAGGGATATGATGGCTAGAACTTTGCATACATTGTTTCTCATTGGATTATATGAGAAGAATTTATCATTTCAACGATTCAAATGCATGCGAATCCTAAAACTCGAAGATTATAAAATTGAGAAGTTAGGCGATTCAATTGGAGAGTTGGTGCATCTAAGGTATCTAGATTTGTTGTATACCTATATCACTGCTCTTCCAGAATCTATTGGTAAATTATACCACTTGCAAACTCTGAAGTTGCCTGATATCATTGAGCAGCTTCCAGAATCCATGAGAAATTTGATAAGCCTGCGATATTTCATTTATGAGGGAAACATTCCCTCCAATATTGTGGTACAATGGATTCTTATCCGAAATTTGCCTTCCTTCATAGTGCTTAGAAGGAAGGGACATGGTATTGAAGAGCTATGCCATTTGAATAACCTTGGTGGAAAGCTTCGTATTGGTGGTCTTGAAAATGTTAGGAGCAAAGAGGATGCTGTTAAAGCAGACTTATCTCGAAAGAAAAATTTATATGATATTGAATTCAATTGGACTTAGAAGGATGAAGCTGCCAAAAGAAACAATGAGGATGTATTGGAAGGCTTGCAACCTCCACAAGATGTGAAAATATTGAGAATCAACAATTTTTGTGGTGATAGCTTTCCAGATTGGGTAACGAAGATGGCAATCCATATCGAACCGAAATGGACGCCCCTTGACAAGATCGTGTCAATCAGATTAGAGGGATGTAGGAATTGCCTCTCTCTTCCAACGCTTGAGCACCTACCACATCTTCGGGATCTTGTGTTAAGGGAAATGGACAGCTTGACGTGCTTAAGGAGTTCTGTTGTTAGCGGATCAACAAATCCTTTGTCTCCATCGTTGAGAACACTCCGACTAAGAAGTATGAAAAGACTAGAAAAGTGGATAGATGGAGCAACCAACAGCTCAAAAATGATATCGCCAGTCCTCGAGAAGTTGGAGATTACTCATTGCCCAAAGATTATACTCATAGATGAATGCCATCCCCATCCTCTTGTTTCCTTGGATATATTTGATTGTAGTGGTCTGGTGTCCATTAAGAGCATACAAGGACTAACACGTCTCTTAACTTTAAAAATTTCCAGGTGTGATAGTCTTTTAGGAATAACCAATTTGCCCAATGAGTGTCATTCTTTGAAGACTTTGTTTATTAACCATTGCAACAAGCTGACTTCCTTGCCTCATGAAATGTTTAACTGTTTTGCCTTCTTAAACGAGTTGAGAGTTGGTCCGTTTTCGAAGGCGCTCGATTCTTTCCCAAGTCTCCAAGGCATTGAGAAGTTAAGGAACCACCTTCACTCGTTAACATTGACAGGTTGGGATCATTGGGAGTCGGTGCCAGAAGAAATACAACATTTCACCTCACTGATGCGGTTACGCATAGTTGGATTCGGAATACAAGAACTGCCTATGTGGTTGACCAACATGTCATCTATCCAACATTTAATTTTCAATGAATGCAAAGGGCTAAATAAAGGAAAGGTTAGACAGGGAGCGCCAAAGAAAGCAAATATTGTCGAACTAGATAATGTAGAGTGTTAATTAATTATTTATTTGAGTGTGTTTGTGTATAGATAGATATGTTGTATCAGTCATTCCTCCTTTTAACATATCTATCGTACAAACAAGTACAATAAATGGGTAAAAGTCGAAACATTTTTATAAGTTTGATGCTAAATATCCCAAAACTCTTCTCTCACTCCTAACTTACATGTGCTTAATATTCTTTCATAATTCATCATTTGTCCAATTCATTCCATGATGTATCTCGTCCACTGTAACTGATTTGCTGTTACCTTGTAATTAATGCAATATTAACAATGATTAAATGTCCATTTTATTTGCGTTATTAACTTAGGAAGGTTTCTGCAAGTTAATTAATGCAGGTTCTACTTTTAGTAGTAGGTGTATTGGTTATAAAGCTAAAGTCCAAGGACTGGGCAGTTAATTTAAAGAACTTGAGGGCTACAGAGTAAAGTACAGGGGCTGATGCTATCAAGTGCTAAAAGTTGGAGGTGGCTGAGGATATCAAAAGTTATTAAAAGTTGTTCCCATATGTGCACACTCGAGAGTCATATTCTAAGTTGGGGTTTTGGTTTGGATGTGAATCCAATTGATACATTTTCAAAACGTGACTCCTAACAGTACAAATTAAATTGAAATCCTATCACAATATCCAAGCTAAATAGTACAATCCAAATTATCCAATTAAAAAATTCCTCCAAATAGTAAACAACCATAATTCTATGTTTGGTTATATGTTATTAAAAGATTAAAAGAAGTGAACAGTATAGATTAAAATTTAATTAGATATTTTTGTCATTTAATTGTTTCTGTACAAACCTGTGACTGTGTGAGAAAGGGTTAGTGTTTTCAGTGTGTGATCTGTTTGTCAACCAAAATCAACATGTAGTGTTGTATGTATTCCAAAAGACGAGGGGACAACATGGACTTACAAATATACACAATAAAGGTAAAACAAAACCATACATGTACATCTCTATTTAACATTTAACAACACTCTAACCTTCTAATATACTAATTAATTTCAACATATGTTGTAAGCTTCATCACGATTGCTTGGTCCATTTGGGACAAGGGCACTGTTTCTCCAGTAGTCATAGTCAAACCCACATGTCTTCACTCCACCTGCCAATAAACTTGTCACCGATTCAATAAACCAATACCGATAGACTAAACAAAAATGCTTACAAAAAATAGTAGGTTTTTAAATAAAAATAACACTAGCAAATTTCAATTCGGTTTGAATAGCATACACTAGAATATGTTGCATTTGGAAACATAAATATATCTTATAAAAGTTGTCAATTACTTTTTATCAATTATCTTTTATAATTGTCATTTACTTTTTATACCTTATTCAAAATAATGAAAAAAGGTATCCTGCATTAGGAAACATAATCATATCCTTATCAGGATCAATGTTTGAAGTTGTTAATATAGGTTTAGAATGCCTTATACTCTTTAGGGTTGAGCATCAGAACCGGGTACCCGCTTTTAGAACTGGAACCACCTCAAAACTGTCGGTTTTGGAACTGGAACCGTCTTAAGCGGTTCTGGTTCCGGTTTCTAAAGTTATGGAACCGCCTTAAGTGGTTCCGGTTCCGGTTCTCGTTTTTTCGAAACTGCTACCCGCTGGGTACCCGCCGAAACCGGTTTATATATATATATATATATATATATATATATATATAATTTCATATAAATATGTGTGTTATTTAAACCGATTTAGAATATATACTAGGTGTAACACCCATGTATTACATGAGTTTATTTAGAAAAAATTAAATATGAAATTTTAACAATTTGAAAAGTTTGAATTTATAAGAAAAATGAGAAATTTTTTGAATTATTAAAATTAATGAGGTTTTAATGTATTGAATACATTACATATATAAACATTTTTTAATAAATACCTTACATATATATTACCTTACATATTAAATGAAGAATTTTAATTGAATAAAATGAAAAATACAATAAAATGACAAGTGGAAAATAGAAAATTCATAAATTCTAGAAAATGACATGAGTCCAAATGAAGAAAAAGAAGACATGTGGCAAAAAGTTCTTTATTTATTAGGGAGGATTTGAAAAGTTTGAATTTATAAGAAAAATGAGAAAATTTTTGAATTATTAAAATTAATGAGGTTTTAATGTATTGAATACATTACATATATAAACCCTTTTTAATAAATACCTTACATATATATTATCTTAATTATCAAATGAAGAATTTTAATTTAATAAAATGAAAAATACAATAAAATGACAAGTGGAAAATAGAAAATTCAAAAATTCTAGAAAATGACATGTCTAAATGAAAGAAAAGAGGACATCTGGCAAAAAGATTTTTTATTTATTAGGGAGGATAATGGTTTACTAATATAAACAAATTTATATTAATGGTTGATATTTAATGCCTTAATTGAAATGTTTTTTGTAATATGTTTTTAATGTTGACCATTTTAAAACCTTTATAACCGGAAAATTCAGGATTTAAAATATAGGAAATTTTTATTAGAATTAAATACATTACATTTCAATGGATTTAAGTTGATTTTGTTTGACAATTAGAAAGCTTTTATTGGAATTAAATACATTTAATTTGGAAAAGATGATGTCATCAATTTGATCTAAGGGTGGAAAACATAGGATTGAAATACAATCAATGACCCAGATTGTTTTAATATATATTAAAGATAACAAAATTATTGATATGTTTATTTAATGAACTTTTTAAAAAAGAAAAAATTGAACAGGTGTGAATTTTGAAGCCAAAAACTATAAATAAGAGAGTTAAATTATGAACAATATTAATTAGGGTAAATGATGGCATAGATCGTCGAAAGATGGAGATGTTTGCTTCAGTTTGTAGAGATTTGTGTGAAGCCAAAACACATGTGTGATAATTGGAGATGCAAGGAAGAGGCAATACACAAATTCTAAGAATACATGAGCAAAAAGGAACCAACTTATGGTGCTACATTCTATGATGAACACACAAAACATCAATTGAAGCACAACCATTGACATGAGGACGAAGAGGATTAGGGAATTATGGTTTAAGAGAAAAAAATAGAGGAGAAAGATGGGGCGGCTATTCATGTTTTTGACAAGATTTATGGAGAAACCGATACCTAATATATAAATAGAATGATATGCTTCATTAATAACATAATTTTTGATTTTAAAGAATATATAATTAAATATAATTGTGCTCGAATTGTGAAATATATTTTAGAAAGTATGATAGATTCTATAGTTAAAGATTTTATAATTAAATGTAATTGTGATTAAAATGTAATTGCTAAATTTAAAGATTCTATAATTAAAATTTTGAATTCTATTTGGAGAAGATGATGTCAGCAATTTGATCTAAGGGTGGAAATCATATGATTGAAATACAATCAAGGGCCATAATTGCTTCATTGGTGAATTAAGGGTTCTCTTTTAATAATATTTAGAGATTGGTCTGATTTTATCCGTCTTTGGTCTGAATTGACTTGATTTGGATCGAACTAAATTGCGGTTTTATCGACAAAAGTTAACAAAATTAATGTAACCGGGTTACCTGCTCCCGGAACTGGAACCGCCGGTTCTGGGACTGGTTCCAAACATTTTAAGAACTGCCTAGAGTGGTTCCGGTTCCGGTTCTAACTTTCTAGAAACCGCCGGTTCCGGTTCTCGCCAAATAAGGCGGGTACCTCCCCTATGCTCATCCCTAATACCCTTATCTCAACAAATACAAATTTTGACATAATCACATGGAAAATATGAATTAGGGATTCACAGTATAATGACATCACATCATTCAACTGTGAAATACCATCACTCTAAGTTGCGAAATCAGATTGCCGAGATTTCACAAAGTATCCAAATGTCAAGTAAACTTAAGAACAAGAAGAAAGGTTTTACATGATTCTCGATGAAAGCTGTAGATGAACAATGGGGAACAATAGCACTAACACATTTTTTTCGATGCTCAGAATACCTTATCTGCCTTGATATCGATGTGATTTCAATACACTTCATGTAGAGGCAACTCTCATTCATGAGTCTGCTGGATTGTGCTTCAACAAAATCAAAACAAATTTCAGAACGAAATCCTACAACTAGAAGATCAAATCACAAATGGGTTGCCAGAGGGGGAGAAGGAAGCACCAGCGGTGGGGTCACCAAAACAGCTTGTTTTGGGGCTCAGAAGGGTGTTTGGTGCAAAAAGCCAAAAAGTAAAGGGAATTTAATTTTAATTAAAAAAAATCCCAATTAAAGGTTTTAGCAGGGTTGTTCAAGTGTACGAATCAATTCCTTTTGAAATTGATCTCCCTTAGCGTTTTCCGGCCACCGTCCCCGCCTCCTCATGCGTGTAATTGATCAGACATAATCTCTGGTGAAAATTCATTTGACTTTTTGAAGTATCACCAACTCTCTTTCTTTTTGCAGCTCTACGCTCGAGCCATGAGCCACTCCGAAGCTTAGCATTCAGGTGACCTTCTAAACCCTAGTTTATTCATTTAGGTAATTTTAGGGGGTGTTTGGATTAACTTTTTAGCTTATTGCTTATAGCTTATTTGTGGTGGGAATAAGCAATAAGTATGGGGAGGGATGCTTATTAAAATTAGCTTATTTAGCTTAATAAGCTGGATTTTATCTAAACACTCAAATTAGCTTATTTTTGGAATAAGCAATAAGCACCTCTTTTTTTCCTATCCAAACACCCCCTTAATTTTTTTGATGATGCTTATTAAACTTCTTTATATGTCATTATTCTTTGCTTAATTTGGTAATGTTTTGTAATAACAATTTGATTAGGGCAAGTATCTTACTGGTGAACCCCCTCTATTTTATGAACACTAAGTGTTCGACAAAATTTCCCAATGAAAAGACCTCCACAGATTTTAGGCACGTCTTGTAGTGTTTAATTAGGAGAATATGTTGTGATGAATTTATTAATTTTTTTTTACAATCATTACTTTTCCTTCCCCATATTTATAAAGATTACTTTTCATTTTGTATTCAGTAGGTGAACATATTCTGATCAATAGATTACTTTTCATTCAAATTATTTCAAAGTCCCATTTTTTTTATAAAGTTACTATATCCATATGTGATATGCCATCTATATACCGACAAATACACAGGCATAAAGATACCTAAATGATAATGTCTCTGTCTAAAGTCTGTCTGTCTGTCTGTCTCTCTCTCTCTCTCTCTATATATATATATATATATATATATATATATAAACATTTCGTACATCGAATAAAAATGATCTAGCACATTACATTTATACAAATGATTTAGCTCATTATTCAAATACATTTGAACTCAAGCATGAGCAAAATATTATCAGATAACATGATTCCTATCTCATCTTAGCCAACATTTTGATCCTTACATAATAGAACCTTATAAAAATTTCCCTTGAAATTAACATAGGTCGGAAAACTCCTCCCCTGTAGATTCCTAGCTAATTTGCAACTGATTACTCATGATTTTATGATACGTATATTGATCATACTGGAATAGGAAGAGTATTTCCATCATCTGTATGAATCTTGGAAATCATGAGATTTCCAATGTATCTATTTACATTGGTGAGGACATCAATATTATTTGTCATATGATCGGAAGCCTGCAGATCGAAGTACTTAGCATAATCTTTAGTTAAAATTTTACCTAAGAATCCTTAATGCAGATAAGATGAAGTATATGATGTTTTTGGGGTCATGAATTGTGAAGAACCATGCAAAAATGATCATTTGTGAAGTCGACTAAAGCTAATTACAAAGCCCAGATCCACCATGCCATATAAAATCTTTCCATATAAAATGTTATGAACAAATCCTTTCATATTACAATTGATTCCATTGACAATAAGTACCGGAAGCACATGTTTTTGGAAGTATGATATGTCCTTATCAAGCTAAACAGAGTTAATTGTATCAAATGTAGAAAACTAATCAAAATATATTTACCTTTTTAATATAATTTTCCCTACAAATAAGCATGTGTGCACATGGGTGGTAGGTAGACATGTGGGGAGTATGGACTATGTGTAACGCCCGTAGATTAGGGCTAGTCAATTTAGAGACGCTAGGCGTCAAAAATGACTTTTTGATGGAAGATCATTTAGAAGGATTACTCTTAACCAAGTTTTAGTATATATTACAAGGTTTCCGTGCATATTAAGAACGCCGAAATCCGAGTTATAACGAAGAAGTTATGACCTGTCGAAGTTTCGCGACAGAACTGACATGACGCCGAGTGACGTAAAAATATGAATTTAAGATAGAGCGATATTTAGCCTTAGCGATCTGAACGAAAGTCGTAGATTTCGTTAAACTGAGAGCGTGCATAAAAGGAACGCCCAAATCTGACTTCGTATGAGGAAGTTATGATTTTCTGAAATTTCGACGTGGCAGTATGCAGCCCGAATACTCGATTTGAGATCGAGCGGTTTTTAGCCGAAACAATCTAAATGAGAATCGAAGATCTCGTTGTTAGTAGCGAAACGATGAAAAGTTAGGCGAGAATGGACGTCGGACGAAGAAGTTATGAATTAATAACGAAATTTTCTGTCCCGACCTCCTAAAAATAATTAATAAAAATAAAAGTCAAAATTAGCCGATGGAGTCTAAATGAAAGTTGTAGATGTTGGATTAATGTCTAAGTCCATAACTATATTTGGTAAGACTTGACCCGACCCGGCATGGTCCATTTGGGTTGCATACCATCATGCACTTGAATGAGAGAAATAAGACACTTATGGTTATTAATATATTATAAGTTCTAGTATATTAATAATAAGAATAATAAGATTATTTAATTAGTATTGATCAAGAATTAATCTAGGATTAATTAAGTGATCAAAAGAAGACTAATTAAATATATGGGTTGATTGTGTAAATCATCCATACTTGTATAGTGGGCTAATGCTCCATGGATAATCAAGTTGGGCTAAAACCCATAGGATGGTCCATGGATGCTCCATGGTGTATTTGTACCCATGGATCCAAGGAAATGGAAAGCCATGACAATTAAGAGTTTACCCTAATTGTGTAACTATATAAGCATCTTATTATTGAGGAAAAATCGGCCACTAGAGATAGTGAAGAAAGGGCTAGCCGATTTTGATGAGTGTAGAATTCTCTCAAGTCATTCCAAGTGTTTTGATGATTGTGATTCCATTTGAGGTGTCACACTTGGGGCACTAAGCACTCAAGCTTCATGAAGACTTACTACACCAAAAAGGTATGTATTCTATCCTACTATATCCATTGTTTTATATGCTAGATTAGGATAATACCTTGGAAGTTCTTATTTGCATGTATAATAGAGAAAACATAGATCCAAGGTATTTAGGGTTGCATGTACACTTAGGAAGTGTTAGAATGCTAAAAACCCAACAGTGGTATCAGAGCCACGGGTTGTTTTCTGTTATATTGATGCAAATATTTTATTTTCAAAGTTGAAAAAAAAAGGAAAAAAACCATGAAGTTCGTCAAATTTTAAGATAATTACTTGTTCTTGTGAAAAACTAATTATTTGTAAAATTTGAATAATTTGCTTTATGAGTTGAATTAGGTCAAAATTTAATAAAAGATAAAATAATATGATTATTTTATTAGTTTTAAAAGTTTGATCTAAAGAGTTTTATTTTTTGAAACCTCCATAAGTTATGGATATGAAAAGGTTTAAAAAAAAATTGATTCAAAGTTTTTTTGGAGTTACAAAATTTGGTGTTAATGTTTTAAAGGATTCCATAACTTAAGAATAAGTTATGGATCACCAAAAGTTTTTTGTGTTACCTTGTTTTATGAGTAAATTTAGATTAATGAATAAAATTATGTGATAGTTGGTTTTAATCCAAATTAATCTAAGAATTGATTCTAAAATGTGTTTTTGTAACTTGTCCTCAAGTTATATGAAAAGTCACATTTAAGAATCATAAAACTCATAAAAATTGGCAAAGGTTACAAAAATGAAGAGTCTAGTTCTAATTAAATGGTTTTATGACTCCATAACTTGTCCTCAAGTTATGGAGGACCAAGAGTCTCTTCATTTAATAAAATAAAATAAAATAAAAAAAGGTGTAACCTTAATTAATTCCATAAGTTATAAAATAAAGAAAAGTTAATTCTTTTATTAGTTTAAAGTCTTCCATAACTTGTCCTCAAGTTATGGAACTTGAAGAGTTTTTGGATTAAAACTACTTTAAACACATAAGTTATGGAATTAATTAGTTTTGAATAGTTTCAAAACTTGCCCTCAAGTTTTGGAATTTGTGAAGTTTTCACTTATGAATACTTTAATTCCAAGTTAGCCCTTAGAATTTTAAAAGTTAAAATTCAACCCTTATACTTTATAATATTATAAGTTAATAATATATATATGTATAAGAGTAAAGTCAGTCTTACCGCTAGTACGCCTCATTCACGAAGCCGGTCTATAAGGTGGGTATAAGGTTGTTGCCTATAAAATGGCAACTTAATGGGTGTCCACTCTCACCCACCGCTTGCTTGACCGGTGGAGGGTCGTTAGCCGAACGGGTTTGACAGGACTATAATTCTCCCTTCATTAAAAGTATTAATGAAAATACTAAGTAACTAAACTTTTAATAATACCCAATCTTAGTTACTTAGAAAAATGTGAATAAGGTGCTAATCCATGAAATTACACTTTACACTTTGTCTAAGTCGTTAGTGGAGCGTGTGTGGTTAACCGGCACACTAACTTGGACTTAACAAGGTAGGTAAAGGGTGACTTAATATTTATCATAGTATCGATGGAGCGTGTGTGGTTAACCGGCACATCGATTGAGGGGTAATTTATTAAGGGTACCAAGTGATTTGCATGGTTACTTCACACCTTGTTTTGTGATCCTCGGCGTCCCAGTCACAAAACCTGAAGGGCACACTCGAGATTGAAACATGCCTTTGAAAAGTTCAATGAATCTCAAAGATCTAGGAGTTTCAAAACCAATTAAAACCTAATAATACATTTCGTTTATCTTGGTGGAAATTGGTGAATCGTCATTCACCTACCTTCAAATATTTTATAGCTTGGATTACGGCATACCTCTTCTAAGTTATAAAATAGTTTGTTGGGTCCTAGCCTTAATATTTCATATTGGGTGTCATATTAAGGACTTTAAATCAATTATCTTGAATCTCTCCCAAAAGATGTCTGTAATAGACACCTATGATCTTCCCAAATCTAGTGAAACAAGGTTTCCTAAATGAAGATGATGTCCTTTGGAAATCATACTTCTTTCACCTCCTCCAATTCTTCTCCCCAACCCACAAGTTCTTGAAAAGTTTAAGGTCACTCAAGCCCTATTGGCAAGGCAAGGTCTAGGTGTGGACACATCTTGGAGATGTAGTCACATATTGAGAAGCCGGGAGAGTTGGGTGTCAAAGTCTTGAGAAAGTTGGTGGTTCAACTACTTTCTAAGTCACATAGTGAGTTCTTTTGGAACACCTATGAAACAGACTATGACAGGACCCTTAATGATCTTATCTATTTGTTAAGATCAACTTCTTTAAAACTTGATGGACATTGACAATAGTGACACAGGAAATCCAGAAAAGCATTCTCTTCCCAATGGTAAAGGGATCGGCTATAGTCAACTCGGTTGACCAAATGGTAAAGAGAAAAGCTAAGTCTGTGATAGTCCTGTGTACCATTATCAAAGGGTCCATATGTTTGTATTACCAAAGAAAGGGCATTGGTTGCGAAGCTGCCAAATTTACCTAAGGATGTTAAAGTCAATAAGTTTGACTCTACTTCAGGTAAAATCCACTATCTAACTCTGTTAAGTTTCTATTCTGAGATTCTTGATACATGATGTGACCGGGTCGCATGGTGATGGTTTAAGAATCAAAGGAAAGTGAAGAAACTTAAAGGAAGAATATGTTGAATCTGATCGCATAGATGGATTTCTATCGCATAGTTTGAAAAATCGGATTCTTGAGCTACTTCTTAGGAGTTATGAGATATTGCTTAGGAATAGATAACAACAAGTTTTCATATGGATTGTAAGGATAGTTTTTCCGCAAAGTTTTAAAATAAAAGGAAATTTTTGATTTTATTTATTTTAAAATATCCTTACAATGGCATCTGTGGAAATTTTTGTTGCTTATAAGATTCCATTAGTAGCAAGAGTGGAAGTATGAAATTGATTCTTTCATTTGTGGTAATGTCTAAATTTACCAAATAAGGAAAGATTCTCATCACCCAAGTTTCAATTGGACCGGAACTTGGAATCATGCAAGTTGTATAGCATGATGAATGAGAACTTTCAAGTTTTGGAAAATTAAGACTAATTACTTGTTCACATGGATGTGTGAGTCAAGTAAAGGACTTAGGGATCGAGTACACATTCTTGTGCACTGATTAAGTCCACCACTAAAGATCGTTAAGAAGAATCAAATTAGGCAGAAGGATAAAAGTTTCTCATATCTGAAAAGATGGGAGAGTACTTTAGTATCAGTTTTGAGATCATCTTAATGATTAAGAAACCATATCAAAATTAGTTCTCTAAGGAAATCTTAGTGCATTCTTATGACTAAGAAGAGGAACTTGAATTGTTGAAATGGTTAAATCAAGAAGATGAGTCATACTTCGTTCCAATACAAGTCTTAGAGTCATACTCCAAGATTGTCATTTGAGTGACATGTCTTAAAGAAGGTTTAAAACACTTGTCAAATGTAAGAGTAAAAGTTTTCTACTCTTGTACATTTGAAATTGGTAAGTTGTGATGTTTTGGATAAAACAAAGACCAACTTAGGCCAATTGTGTGAAGTGTTTGTCTTGATTAGAATCCACACTATCTCTTGGATATTTGACAAGGGAGTCTTATAGGTCAAGAGGTCAGTGGGAGTCTTAAAAGTCTTGAAAGTCTCAAGAACTAATCAAGAATAAAACCTAAAGTTCTTCACTAGCACACAACTTGAGGTTCATAACCTATCGTGTTGACATATTCTGTGCCCATTCCAGTTAAAGTTGGCTTTGCATATGAGTTCTTAGAGTTCTCAATTTGTTGCACAACTTCTTGGAAGCAATGGCAGGCCCTTGCGCTGCCAGGTGGCAAGAAATTAAGATTGAGTTCAGTCCATATGAGTTTGTATTTGTCATTATCCTTGTCTTGTGTCTATGGTTTTGACAATTCACATGGATAAGAACACATACACCATTAAATCTAAGTGTCATAAGGTTCTCTCCGATTCATGAAAATGATGGTGAGGAAACACTTTCACTAAGTAGATTTTAGCTAGATAGCAATTGTGATATTTGCATTCTCAAAGTCGTTAGTGGAGCGTGTGTGGTTTACCGGCACACTAACCTGGACTTGTGAGAAGTAGCAAAAAGGTCTAACCATTATGATTACGGCATCCCTCTTCATAATTGTTTAGACACACAAGTGTGATATCTAAGGGAAGGTGTATGCTTTTGATTAAGTTTTATCAAAACAATCTAGTATCAGAAATATGAACTTTGGTAAGAAAGTCAGCTGATTTCTGAGTACATGTCAAAGCTAGTGGGAGCATAAGTGTTATGCTAATAATCATCATGTTAGTGGGAGCATGATAATTATGATAAGTATTGCAAGTTAGCAATGTTAATTATAGAAAACAAAAGTTTCAATTGGGAAAAAGTTGTTTTGCTATAATTAAGGGAGAGAAAATTATACTTCATCTCAAATCTATAAGCTTAGATCGTGAGGTTTTAATCATTTAGTCAAGGATATATATGAATTTCATGTTGGAATGGCTCAACATAAGGAAATTTTGTATATGAGTCCATTATTTGCGTTCTAAAATTCGATTATGATTACGGCATCCCTTTTCATAATCTGAATTATGAGAACTTGGCAAATTGAAATGGAAATGTTATAGCAAAAGACTGGTTTAGTCTTTATGTGAGACATCATGAATCGATTCCCATATACTTCGGATATAGGATTGATTACATGTGCTATATTCATCCTTTCTAAAATTTTCCAAATGCCTGGGGCATTAAGAAGGGAAAAGGTTTAGAACTGGATATGACTAAAAGGATTAAACAATTGTCGAGGACAATCTAAGGTTTACCAAAGATTGGTTGCTCAAGGACAGTTGGAAGTATAGTGATAATTCTGGAAGGACCATATTGACATAATCTATAAGGAGGCAAATCTTGTTCAGAAGTGATAGTCAAAATGGAATCTGGAAATGTTTCAAAGTTAGAATTTTTCAATCTGTTTAAGATTAGGAAACTTAATGCAAGAAGGATATTCCCAAGGAGCTGATCTCCTTTGGAATGGTCTGTAATGGTTGTTGTCAAGTCCTTCTGACTTTGTGCATAATCATTACAAGAACTAATCAAGAATAAAACCTAAAGTTCTTCACTAGCACACAACTTGAGGTTCATAACCTATCGTGTTGACATATTCTGTGCCCATTCCAGTTAAAGTTGGCTTTGCATATGAGTTCTTAGAGTTCTCAATTTGTTGCACAACTTCTTGGAAGCAATGGCAGGCCCTTGCGCTGCCAGGTGGCAAGAAATTAAGATTGAGTTCAGTCCATATGAGTTTGTATTTGTCATTATCCTTGTCTTGTGTCTATGGTTTTGACAATTCACATGGATAAGAACACATACACCATTAAATCTAAGTGTCATAAGGTTCTCTCCGATTCATGAAAATGATGGTGAGGAAACACTTTCACTAAGTAGATTTTAGCTAGATAGCAATTGTGATATTTGCATTCTCAAAGTCGTTAGTGGAGCGTGTGTGGTTTACCGGCACACTAACCTGGACTTGTGAGAAGTAGCAAAAAGGTCTAACCATTATGATTACGGCATCCCTCTTCATAATTGTTTAGACACACAAGTGTGATATCTAAGGGAAGGTGTATGCTTTTGATTAAGTTTTATCAAAACAATCTAGTATCAGAAATATGAACTTTGGTAAGAAAGTCAGCTGATTTCTGAGTACATGTCAAAGCTAGTGGGAGCATAAGTGTTATGCTAATAATCATCATGTTAGTGGGAGCATGATAATTATGATAAGTATTGCAAGTTAGCAATGTTAATTATAGAAAACAAAAGTTTCAATTGGGAAAAAGTTGTTTTGCTATAATTAAGGGAGAGAAAATTATACTTCATCTCAAATCTATAAGCTTAGATCGTGAGGTTTTAATCATTTAGTCAAGGATATATATGAATTTCATGTTGGAATGGCTCAACATAAGGAAATTTTGTATATGAGTCCATTATTTGCGTTCTAAAATTCGATTATGATTACGGCATCCCTTTTCATAATCTGAATTATGAGAACTTGGCAAATTGAAATGGAAATGTTATAGCAAAAGACTGGTTTAGTCTTTATGTGAGACATCATGAATCGATTCCCATATACTTCGGATATAGGATTGATTACATGTGCTATATTCATCCTTTCTAAAATTTTCCAAATGCCTGGGGCATTAAGAAGGGAAAAGGTTTAGAACTGGATATGACTAAAAGGATTAAACAATTGTCGAGGACAATCTAAGGTTTACCAAAGATTGGTTGCTCAAGGACAGTTGGAAGTATAGTGATAATTCTGGAAGGACCATATTGACATAATCTATAAGGAGGCAAATCTTGTTCAGAAGTGATAGTCAAAATGGAATCTGGAAATGTTTCAAAGTTAGAATTTTTCAATCTGTTTAAGATTAGGAAACTTAATGCAAGAAGGATATTCCCAAGGAGCTGATCTCCTTTGGAATGGTCTGTAATGGTTGTTGTCAAGTCCTTCTGACTTTGTGCATAATCATTACAAGAGGTTCAATGCATGTAAGTTTAGAATCTAACAGATATCAGTAAATGGCATGAATTTGGAATTCTTGCATTTGCAGTAAGGATTTGGGAGTGTGAAAAGAGAATCATTGAAGTTATGTTCAATTGATCTAGTTCACAAAGTAAAGATCATAGACAAACATAGTATGCATACTTGGTGTGTGGCGTGACTAGTGTTTAGAAAAACATAGTGTACATGCTTGGAGCATGGGACAACTATTGTTTTAATTCAAGAATAAAGTTGATAGCTGAAACAGTATACAATGAATAATGTGCAATCATATGGTGATAAATAAAAGGTGTTTTATTTATGTTCATAGGTTTTGATACCATATTGGATTCAATTATTATTGTGTTTCACTTTGCATGTTTTGACTTCCCGAATAAACTGGGTTATTCTTCCGGAATGACTAAGTTATTCAAACCATCCACAGTCGGTCATATGTTGGAAGTAGATATGAATTAAGACTGTCATGGGTTGGCTTGTAGAGGTCTAAGGTGTTGGACAAAGGGCTACAACACTCATGAGTGCTCATAAGTTCTGAGTATTGGATTCAACCCGCGCTCATTGGAATCACTTCATGGATTTTATCACGAGTGATCATGAGACGATAATATCTTATATTCTTCAAACCTAGAGATATGAGTTGTTACTATGAGTTGATAGTACATTGATTGCACGAAACCGCATTTGGTAACTCTGTGCTATAAAACGTGCTTTTGTGTATGATTCAACAAGTAGTAGAACAAGCCATATGAGTCGAAGTTTATCCGTTCCTTTTATCTTCGGGATAAAAGCGATATCTGTGGGCCCCTCGATGATTTGATGATGACAAATGGAAGTGCTCGGCCGGGCCAGGACTGATTTGATTTGTTCAATTAGTCAGTCGTCATAAATCGGAAATCGGGAAACAACAAATGGACAGAGAGAATGATTATAATCCATGTCTCAGTCCATATGATATCTAGAATGGAGGAATATATGATCCCTTATCTAATGGACAAGTCACTGACAAAGGTCAGAGTTCATCGACAAGGTCAGAGTTCGACAGAAGCTTTTGAGAGCTACGATTGCCGGTTGGTTCCTGAAGTCATACGCAATAATAGTTTTAGACTTATCCAAGTGGGAGACTGTTGGATTAATGTCTAAGTCCATAACTATATTTGGTAAGACTTGACCCGACCCGGCATGGTCCATTTGGGTTGCATACCATCATGCACTTGAATGAGAGAAATAAGACACTTATGGTTATTAATATATTATAAGTTCTAGTATATTAATAATAAGAATAATAAGATTATTTAATTAGTATTGATCAAGAATTAATCTAGGATTAATTAAGTGATCAAAAGAAGACTAATTAAATATATGGGTTGATTGTGTAAATCATCCATACTTGTATAGTGGGCTAATGCTCCATGGATAATCAAGTTGGGCTAAAACCCATAGGATGGTCCATGGATGCTCCATGGTGTATTTGTACCCATGGATCCAAGGAAATGGAAAGCCATGACAATTAAGAGTTTACCCTAATTGTGTAACTATATAAGCATCTTATTATTGAGGAAAAATCGGCCACTAGAGATAGTGAAGAAAGGGCTAGCCGATTTTGATGAGTGTAGAATTCTCTCAAGTCATTCCAAGTGTTTTGATGATTGTGATTCCATTTGAGGTGTCACACTTGGGGCACTAAGCACTCAAGCTTCATGAAGACTTACTACACCAAAAAGGTATGTATTCTATCCTACTATATCCATTGTTTTATATGCTAGATTAGGATAATACCTTGGAAGTTCTTATTTGCATGTATAATAGAGAAAACATAGATCCAAGGTATTTAGGGTTGCATGTACACTTAGGAAGTGTTAGAATGCTAAAAACCCAACAGTAGAGCGTAGTCTCACCTTCGCGTGGATATAAAGAACGTCGAAAACGGAGTTCGTATGAAGGAGATATGAATTTTTGAAGTTTAATAAATATTTAATATTTCTTTTTAATTAACATACGATATTATCCGAAGGAAGGTCAGTCGGTCCATCCGAAGTACGCACCGCGTACTGCTGTACGCCCCGCGTACAGCGTAGGGAACTCGAGTTCTACGGAGTCGTGAGTCGTATGCAATGACGTATGAGGGCCGATGACGTAAGCGCTGACGACCTCCGAGGAGTACGCCCCGCGTACCCCGAAGTTACGCCCCGCGTACGTGCGAGGGTCAGCAACTATAAAAGGGGATGCGAGGCCAACTTCTTTTCTTTTACAAATTCTTCATCTTCTCTCATCTTTTGCCTCGATTTGCGTACCATTTATACCCCGAAGCCCCGGTATTATTCCCGAGCCCCGAAGCGAGATCCGAAGCCCCGAGAATCCCGAAGAGCGTTATTCCCGAGCCGAATCCCTGCCCGCGAGGAGCCCGGTTTTTGTGAAGATCTTCCAGATCTGCGGAGAGGCGCTACATCTGCAAGCCGTAGTGCTGTCGGATCATCTTCTGAGCAAGTGAGTGTATAGTCACTTTCATCTTACACATAAAATACGTGTTATGTGTATATTTATATATATTGTTGTTTATATGCATGAGTGCATAGTTACTTTCTTCTAATACATAAATATAAAGTATTAGCTATGAAATATGTGCTATGTGTTATATATTAATTATCTATTTGAGATGGATTTGGAATTGATGTTTTTATACGGGTGTTAAATGATTTAAATTGTGTTTGTATTTATATCTACAAAAATGTTGGGTAGAACATGGGTAGATGGAATAGTTGGTGACGATGCGACTTCGTGCCTATTGAGTAAGCCTTGGTGACGATGCGACTTCGTGCCTATTTGATAAACCTTGGTGACGATGTGACTTCGTGCCTTTTGTGTAAACCCAGGTGACTATGAGACGTAGTGCCTATTGTGTAAGCCCTGGTGACTATGAGACGTAGTGCCAATTGTATGAACCCAGGTGACTATGAGACGTAGTGCCTATTGTGTAAGCCCTGGTGACTATGAGACGTAGTGCCAATTGTATGAACCCTGGTGACTATGCGACGTAGTACCTATTGTATAAACCGTGGTAGCAAATGGACTGTGTGCCAGTTCCTCAGGTAAACCCTTAGGAATGAATGAAGAAAGTATAATCGATTCTTAGGGTAAAACCTTAAAGAAGATAATGGGGATGGGTATTTGGGTTGATTTTTGATAATTGAATATAATAAATGTATTATTGTGGGTTGAAAACCCTATATGCTCACCAGGCTCCTAAGCCTGACCCACTCAGTTTTCTTTGTATCACAGGTATCAATACGAAGACATAATTCACTGAGAGAATAAAGGAGATGTAAATCATTAGTGTAAATGAATGTAAGTTTTGTTTATGCTTATGTTCCTGTATTGACGATGACATCCCAAACGTTTTAAAATGAATAAAATACGTTTCTTCGAAAATGTTTTAATAACGTATTTATCATGTTTTTCTGGGGAAAAATTCCGCGACACTTTTACTAAAGAAGTACTCTGATTTTTATAAAGCATAAACAAAATCGGTCTTTTCTGGCCGTAAAAATGGGGATGTCACAGTTGGTATCAGAGCATTAGTTTAAGCGAACTAGGAATTTGTAGGATTTCTAGACTTAAACTTAAGATGCTAAGTGGAGATTGTGAGATGTGTGTCTGATAAATTTTAGACACGAGCACTAGTTTATTTTAGGAAAATTGGCTAAAATGCTTTTATGTGCTAAATGTTATATGTTGCCATATATGATATTGTTGTTCGGATCTACGGTTTGCTGCCAACCGGATCTAAAGGTTTATGTGTTTAGGATTCTAAGCGTATGTATACGATATTAGAACTAGCATGTAATCGTTTGGAGTAATAAGGTGAAATTATTCGGTGTGTAGATCAAAAATGGTGAGAACAAGAAGCGGAGTTGGAAATGCTGATGAAAACAGGAATCAACCGCCTGTAATTCAACAAGTACCTGTCGTAGCTGATGCACCTGAGCCGATAACAATGGCTGGTGTACAAATGATGATTCAAATGATGTTGGATCGTCAGATGGAAGAAACAAGACGCCTGCTTAGGCAGAATCGTGAAGAACCGTCAATGCAAGCGGAAGAGCCCGAGGAGAATGGAGGGCAGTCTGAAGGAGAAAACTTTAGTGGGATTATTGGTCAAGACAACCCACCAATGGTTAGACGCAATAACCAGTATGGAGGAAATGATGGGTGTGGGTGTAAGTACAAGGATTTCATGGCGTCCAAACCACCATGTCTGTCTGGGAGCCCGACGCCAGTGCAAGTCATGGACTGGATTTCCGAGATGGAGACAATGTTTGAAAGTTGCGAGTGTAGCAACAGACAGAAGACCGCTCTTGCAATTCCTCTATTAAAATCTGGAGTACTGAGCTGGTGGAAGTTACTGGCCGGTTCGATGCCCAAAGGGGAAGCTAGCAAGATGTCTTGGGAAGAGTTCGTGGTACAATTGAAAATGCAATACTGCTCTGAGCAGATCTCCTGGAAATCAACAATGAGTTCCAGAATCTGAAGAAGGGAAAATTGAGCATCACTGAATATGCCACAAGCTTTACGGAAAAGATGAAGCTCATTCCATACCTAGTTCCAACTGAACTTTCCAAGGTCAACAAGTTTGCCAATGGATTACCAGCGGACTTTGGTCCGATAGTCAAGCAAGCAACCACTTTGAAAGCCGCCATCTGGGCAGCCAAAAATGTTGAAACCCAAATAAAAGAAAAGGGTCTGGAGAGAGCTGAAGTTGGAGAGAAAAGGAAACATGAAAGATCTTCAATAATCAACAAAGAAACCAAATTCTCGAAATCTGGAGGGAGAGATGAAGCTAAGTGGTGCGAGAAGTGTAAAAAGAAACACTTCGGGAAGTGTAGCGAGGATATGACTTGCTACAAATGTGGGAAGACGGGGCATTACGCCAACAAGTGTGCATCCAACAAAAGGGTGTGCTACGGATGTAACGAGGAAGGGCATATTTCTAGAGACTGCCCAAAGAAAAACGCACCACCACAGCCAAAGGCATTCCACATGATCCTCGACGAAGCGAATCAAGAATGAGGAATTTATATCCAAGGATCAACTTATGATATAGCCAATTAAAGGCATAGTATAGGGTGAACTTGAGCTTTTGTGTAATCATTTCAAGTTATATTGTAAACCCTGGTTTTGATATTTATGTGATATTTATGGTTTTAGTACCTGATGTGTTAAATGATTGTGTGATTTTTTTTGTATAGTGACTTGGTTCGACTGAGAGACAATACTTGGGACGAGTATGAGTAGGTGTGAAAGGTAGTAGATGCATATACTACCGAAAGCACAGGACTCGCACTTGGATCAGGGAAAGTCACAAGGTTACCAAGAAGCTGGTGATTGATTTTATTCTGGTATGTCATTACCATTGTTTCGGTAATGACTAGTAAGATGGTTCTTGTTCCGACCCTAGTGGTCATGTTTAAATTTGAGTTCGACTACGAGGAGTATGTTACGTGGTCTAGAGGACCAAGTTAGATGTAACATCTGACTTAAGTCAGAAGGTTGAAGTTAATGCGATTGATAGTGTCGCTCTCGTTGTTAAAAGAAGTTTGCAGGTAGAAATGCTACATGCTGAAATGTGATTATATCACATTAGAATATGAAGGAAGGTATATTCCATTAATGAAATATAACTTTATTAAAGACCGAGTCTAAGCGTTGCATCGTGCGATGAGAGGTCAGTAGAGCACGACCCATCAGTTTGTTACAATAGATAAATGAAAGTATTTATCCTGAGAAGAAGAAGGAGTCCACAATAAAGGACTTATTTGGTAACTTGAAGGTTACGATTGAAAGTACAACATAGTACGATAAGCAGAGACTAGATTGGGCATCTTCTGCGGTCAAGAAAGCCATAGAGTTAAATACTCTTTCGAGGAAACATAGAAATTACAGTGATTACCAAGGATGAAGAAATAACGTGTGGAATCATTATGCAATCCCTATTTCGTTGATGATTCCGGGACGTAATCATCCTAAGGGGGAGATAATTGTAACGCCCGTAGATTAGGGCTAGTCAATTTAGAGACGATAGGCGTCAAAAATGACTTTTTGATGGAAGATCATTTAGAAGGATTACTCTTAACCAAGTTTTAGTATATATTACAAGGTTTCCGTGCATATTAAGAACGCCGAAATCCGAGTTATAACGAAGAAGTTATGACCTGTCGAAGTTTCGCGACAGAACTGACATGACACCAAGTGACGTAAAAATATGAATTTAAGATAGAGCGATATTTAGCCTTAGCGATCTGAACGAAAGTCGTAGATTTCGTTAAACTGAGAGCGTGCATAAAAGGAACGCCCAAATCTGACTTCGTATGAGGAAGTTATGATTTTCTGAAATTTCGACGTGGCAGTATGCAGCCCGAATACTCGATTTGAGATCGAGCGGTTTTTAGCCGAAACAATCTAAATGAGAATCGAAGATCTCGTTGTTAGTAGCGAAACGATGAAAAGTTAGGCGAGAATGGACGTCGGACGAAGAAGTTATGAATTAATAACGAAATTTTCTGTCCCGACCTCCTAAAAATAATTAATAAAAATAAAAGTCAAAATTAGCCGACGGAGTCTAAATGAAAGTTGTAGAGCGTAGTCTCACCTTCGCGTGGATATAAAGAACGTCGAAAACGGAGTTCTTATGAAGGAGATATGAATTTTTGAAGTTTAATAAATATTTAATATTTCTTTTTAATTAACATACGATATTATCCGAAGGAAGGTCAGTCGGTCCATCCGAAGTACGCACCGCGTACTGCTGTACGCCCCGCGTACAGCGTAGGGAACTCGAGTTCTACGGAGTCGTGAGTCGTATGCAATGACGTATGAGGGCCGATGACGTAAGCGCTGACGACCTCCGAGGAGTACGCCCCGCGTACCCCGAAGTTACGCCCCGCGTACGTGCGAGGGTCAGCAACTATAAAAGGGGATGCGAGGCCAGCTTCTTTTCTTTTACAAATTCTTCATCTTCTCTCATCTTTTGCCTCGATTTGCGTACCATTTATACCCCGAAGCCCCGGTATTATTCCCGAGCCCCGAAGCGAGATCCGAAGCCCCGAGAATCCCGAAGAGCGTTATTCCCGAGCCGAATCCCTGCCCGCGAGGAGCCCGGTTTTTGTGAAGATCTTCCAGATCTGCGGAGAGGCGCTACATCTGCAAGCCGTAGTGCTGTCGGATCATCTTCTGAGCAAGTGAGTGTATAGTCACTTTCATCTTACACATAAAATACGTGTTATGTGTATATTTATATATATTGTTGTTTATATGCATGAGTGCATAGTTACTTTCTTCTAATACATAAATATAAAGTATTAGCTATGAAATATGTGCTATGTGTTATATATTAATTATCTATTTGAGATGGATTTGGAATTGATGTTTTTATACGGGTGTTAAATGATTTAAATTGTGTTTGTATTTATATCTACAAAAATGTTGGGTAGAACATGGGTAGATGGAATAGTTGGTGACGATGCGACTTCGTGCCTATTGAGTAAGCCTTGGTGACGATGCGACTTCGTGCCTATTTGATAAACCTTGGTGACGATGTGACTTCGTGCCTTTTGTGTAAACCCAGGTGACTATGAGACGTAGTGCCTATTGTGTAAGCCCTGGTGACTATGAGACGTAGTGCCAATTGTATGAACCCAGGCGACTATGAGACGTAGTGCCTATTGTGTAAGCCCTGGTGACTATGAGACGTAGTGCCAATTGTATGAACCCTAGTGACTATGCGACGTAGTACCTATTGTATAAACCGTGGTAGCAAATGGACTGTGTGCCAGTTCCTCAGGTAAACCCTTAGGAATGAATAAAGAAAGTATAATCGATTCTTAGGGTAAAACCTTAAAGAAGATAATGGGGATGGGTATTTGGGTTGATTGTTGATAATTGAATATAATAAATGTATTATTGTGGGATGAAAACCCTATATGCTCACCAGGCTCCTAAGCCTGACCCACTCAGTTTTCTTTGTATCACAGGTATCAATACGAAGACATAATTCACTGAGAGAATAAAGGAGATGTAAATCATTAGTGTAAATGAATGTAAGTTTTGTTTATGCTTATGTTCCTGTATTGACGATGACATCCCAAACGTTTTAAAATGAATAAAATACGTTTCTTCGAAAATGTTTTAATAACGTATTTATCATGTTTTTCTGGGGACAAATTCCGCGACACTTTTACTAAAGAAGTACTCTGATTTTTATAAAGCATAAACAAAATCGGTCTTTTCTGGCCGTAAAAATGGGGATGTCACACTATGCGTCATTAACTTTCATTTTTTATAGTTTTGCATACAACTAGGGGTGTTCGAGTTGCGGTTTGGAGCGGTTTTAAGTCAAAACCGCACCACATATGCAATTTAAGTTTTTTTGAAAACCGCAAACCGCACCACGAACGTTCGGAACCGTATTAAGCGGTGTGATTTGATGCGGGCGGTTTATGCGGTTAGATAAGTTGTTTAATTAATAACTTTCACAAACCAAAATATTTAGGTGATTTTAGTATTAGCTTTTTAAAAACTAAAAATTTAGATTGGATTTGATCCTTTTGGAAACAGATAAAAACAACCCATAACAAGTAATTTAAGAGTCTCTGCTTTATGTGTAAGTTTAGTACTTTAGTCAAGTAATTTCATATATATTCTAATTGTATTTTAATTTCATGTTCTACATAACAGTAAATCATATAATTATGTCATTTTCATTAAGAATTCTTAATAACTTTAATTGTAATTTCTACCTACAATCATACAATCTTAAATATTAGTAAAAGAGAAACCTTATGACATCATCTTAAATAATCTGGACCATTGATTGTATTTCAATCTTATTTTTTCCACCCTTAGATCAAATTGCTGACATCATCTTCCCCCATATGGAAAGTATTTAATTCCAATAAATGCTTTCCAATCATCAATCAATAACTTACATTCGTTGAATATTTAATTCCAATAAAAGCTTTTCATATTTTACATCTTGAATTTTCAGTTATAAAGATTTTAATATGGTCAATTTTAAAAACATATTACTAACAAACCATTTCAATCAATACCTTAATATCAACCATTAATATAAATCCGTTTATATTAGTAAACCATTAATATAAAATCTTTTTTTATTAGGAAATCGTTAATACCGAAAAATCATATTCAAATTATCACATACATATACGATTCATTATTGAATCCGCGACTCACAATAAAATTAACTATCTTGGGAACTGACATTAATTACGAAAATGTTACTTTTATATATTAGATACCTTTAACATGAAAAGATATTAGGTACCTTTAACAAAACAAAAATTAACTATCTTAGGAACTGACATTAATTACGAAAATGTTACTTTTATATATTAGAGATGATTTTGATTTCTTTTTTTTAATTTTTATGTCATAAGAATCCGGTTAATTTTGGCATGATTTTAAAATATCATTGAAATTATTATGTTTTTGTATATCATATCAACCTACTTTTTTTATCTTTCTGTAGTAACAATAAAATTTATTAATTTACACAGCAAATATAGATATTTCAAATTTTGTAATATTATTATACATTACAAAATACAACTCCCTCCAAAATAAATTTTCGTCAGTAATTTCATCCATAATTTCAACAAATTTAAATTTGTATTTTCTTTATATAATTTTTTTTTAATGATCCTGATTTTTTTTCTTCAAAAGTATATCAAACATTTACGTCTTAGATAATGCTGCCCTATTATAATTATTATTTTCCAAAAGTATATCCGTTTAATGAGGAATTTGATATAATAAAGGAAGTGAATGTTAATTAAAATGAGATATATATTCCATAATTATTACATGAGTTTATTAAAAAAATTAATATCAAGGTGTAAACATTAAGCATTTTTAAAGTGAAATTTCAGAATACATACAAACGATGATGTTGTACAATGAAATATAAAATTGAATAGACTGAAAAAAAACACTATTAAAGCAGTCAATCTTGAAAATAACATAGTTATGAAAAATTATAAAGTAAGATATTAGATATTAGGAGATTTGTGAAAAGTACATTTATTAAAAGCGTTACGGTTATTAGAAAAAATAAGACCGTTAAAATTAGGGAAAATACAATATATAAACTAAATTATCACAATAGTAATGAAATGTCATTATTTGATATTTCATATAATTGACAGATATATCAAATTACATTGATGATATACTAAAATTATTCAAAGTTGCGCCAAAACTAATGCAAAGTTCTTGCGAACACTAATAAATAAGAACAAACATAAAAGCTAGCATTTATATTTATAATCAATTTAAAATAAACCAATCATGGTTTAGAAAAGAATCTCCATTGATGATATACTAAAATTAAATCTATATAACATTTAACATTTTATAAATTATATTACATAACTTTATTTGAATAAATGAAATAGTTGTTAATATTTAATGCAATAGAAAAAACGGTATATTAGTTGTCAATATATGTTTAAATTAGGTAACATTATTATGCAAGGAACTTCTAATTAAAATGCTTATAAATATATAAATATCATAACAATATGAGACGTGGAAAGTCGTTCAACTAATAAAACAAAAATGATGTCTACAAATAGATCTTTCAATGATTATATATATTTATCGTTTTTCAATGTATTTTCTACACATTTTAATAATACCAATAACCATATATTTTTTTATAATCATTATACAATATCTATAAACGATTATATGTTTTTTTATGCGTTTCCCGCGTTTAACGCGAGCTATAATCTAGTGCTAATTCTATTTATAAAACTAAATAAACAAACTTCTTTCTTATTTTATTTACGTAGAATTTTATATATATATATATATATATATATATATATATATATATATATATATATATAACTTTAGAAAATTACACGAATGGTCTTTGAAGTTTGTATTGTATTGCAATATTGGTACAAGAGAAAAATAGTCTTTTTCATTAAAATCTAATAACTGAAAAGTTAAATTTTAACGACAGGAGGACCTTTGGTGTAATTTTACAAACCACAAGGACCAGTGTAGCACCTGGTTCTTGGTACGTATTTCTTTTTATTTAATTATTTAAATTTCTTGCATTTTGGCCTTGGACTCGGCGAGTTGAAGGACTAACTCGCCGAGTAGAAGCGGGAGGGGACGCGGGATATAAGCAATGGACTCGACGAGTAGACTCTGTCTGGACAAAAACCTTAATCTGAGGGTTTGCACCCTATTTAAGCAATGTTATGTCGGCCACAACGTCTCTTATGCTCCCATAACACCTCTCATTGAAACCCTAGCCGTTATTGAAGCAATCAAAGCCTTGTTGGTGGATTTTGGTGCTTGTGGTCTTAGGAAGGAAGGAGAAAAGCTTGTGGAAGCAAGTAAAGACCAAGGGAACCCGAGTTTATGCACCTTCTACAGTTCATTGAAGGTAAAAAGCTATAACCTTGCTCTTTCATTTGTTAGATCCCTTTTTGGGGAGATTTAGGGATTTTATAAGCCATTTTTATGGCCAACCATGATTGCAAACATGGTTGGGAGTTGGAGATTCTGAATCACGTCATTAAGAGGGTCACAAGGCAGTTAGGGACTGCTTTTGCATCCATGAAAGGTCCCATGCATCATAAGAGCTTGTTTTATGTATTTTTGAGCTCAAAGTCCCATGAAAGCACGTAAAGTTTGTAACTTTACGTGCTAGATGGATTGTAGAAGCTTGGATCTATCTTTTGATCAAAGGTTGTACATCAGAAATCGAGGATTTCGAGTGTGGACGTGACCGACTCGGCGAGTCCGTCCCTGGGACTCGACGAGTCCAAGGCTTTGAGTCCCATATCTGTTGAGGGTCAAAAGAACTTAGTTGAGTGTTAAAAGGGTTGTAACCGGACAGAAAGAGTGACCCAACGCATTAGACTTAATTTTAGACCTAGAGTTCATGGGACTCGATGAGTACTAGAACGGACTCGGCGAGTCCAAGGCAATCTCCTTAAGATTGAAGATGAACTCGACGAGTTGTTCATACAACTCGGCAAGTCGAGGACAAGACTTGTTCACCAGATGAAGGTGGACTCAACAAGGGTTCATACAACTCGGCGAGCCGGATAAGTTTCATGCGATGTTCATACAAGAGAGGAACTCGTCGAGTCGATGCCAAACTCGGCGAGTCGAGTTGTGGATAAAGACGAGTAAAGGGTGAGGGACTCGGTGAGTTGACGACCCAACTCGACGAGTCGGGTCAACTTGTAGTTGACTTTGACTGGACTTGGGCTAACCCTGTTTAGGGTTGCACGTGTTGTGTTGACTTGAATGTTGTCGTGTAGGGATCGAGGAGTTGAAGGGAGTCAATTTGTGTGCCGAGGATAATTCAAATGCTGCACGACATTGAGGTGAGTTACCTTCCAGTAGGGGTGGGTCTAAGGCCACAATGCTGGCCCACCAAAAAGGGTTATTTAGAAGATGATTGTCTTTGTGATAATTATCTTGGTTTGGTTATGTGTTTTGGTCATGGGATTTAACTATATGACATGTTATGTGTGTAGTAGGGATTAGTTTCCCTGACAGTGGTCCTTAGGACCTAGGGGTAGGTCAGTACCCGGATATGACTGATTGTATGCTTATATCTGATGTTGCATGCTAGTGGTAGGGGGTGAATTAGTCCCCAGTTACCGGTTGAAAGATACCGATGGCAGTTACCGGTTGAAAGATACCTATGATGATTACCGGTTGAAAGATACCGATGATGGTTACCGGTTGAAAGATACCGATGAAGGTTATCGCTTGAAAGATAAAGACGATATTGTATGGTAAGTGGTATGATGGGGGAACTTACTAAGCTTTGTGCTTACATTTTTGGTTTTGGTTTTGGGTACCTCTTCGTCGAAGGGGAAGGAGTCGGCGGTGTAGCAGCGTGATGTGACATTGACCTCCGGTGAGTCTTCTACTGCGGCGGAGATCTGCTTGTCACAATTAGAGAGACGCGTTAGAGCCGTCCCAGGGACTGTGCCCCGGGAGCGGACTCCGACGGTCAAGTTAGATCAACTAGAAGATCTGAGATGGTCCTCCAAAGCTGGAGAGAACCATCTTGGTGTTGGCGGTGTGGTGGCTAATGGCGGGGGGTGACGGCTGCTACCCGGCCGGAGTATAGTGGCGGCTGGGTCATGGGGGAAGCTCCCCCTACATGGAGGAGGTACTGTTCATTGTATAGGGGACAATTAGGTCAGGCCTTGCGCCAGCCCAATTCAGGCCCAACTAGCAAGGAGCTGGGCAAGACCGCCTGGAGGCGCCGGGCGAGACTGGCGGGCGCGCACCAGTGAAGGGATGACAAGGGAGCGCCAAGCAAGGGAGCACCTGGCCGGGCCGGCAGGAGAGTCCCTAGCAGGGCTAGGAAGGGAGTGCCAGGCAAGGCTGGCAAGGGAACGCCAGGCAAGGCTGGCAAAGGAACGCCAGGCAGGGCTGGCAGGAGCGTGCCAGGCCAGGCTGGCGCGCTAGAGCAGTGTAGGCGATACCAATGGACCATATATCATCAAGTCCCCCCCCCCCCCCCGGTATGGTGTTATTGGTATGCGGCCAATGACATCGGACTGGACTTAGTCGGATAAACAAACAGGAGAGTCCCCAGCGAGGCTGGAAAGGGAGTCTTCGACAAGGTTAGCAGGAGCGCGCCAGGCCAGGCTGGTGCGCTAAAGCAATCTGTGCCATGCTAATGGACCATATATCATCAAGTCCCCCCCAGTCTGGTGTTATTGGTATGCGACCAATGACATCAGACTGGACTTAGTCATATAAATTGTGCGTCGTCAAGTCCCCTAGTCTGATGCGATTGGGTTGCTGACAATTGGATCGGACTAGATAAAACACCAAAGCATTTAAATAATAAAGAGAAATGACCGAACCTCACCCACGAAAGCCGTGGGGTTGTGCGACGAGCCAAACACTGCTTCAGCTAACTTGATACTCCTTCATTAAGAGAAGTGCGAGACGATCGGTGAGATGCAACATAACTGTTGTTGCGATCATGCGGACCGAGGCTGCTACAGAGTGTTACGCGACACTGATGTTGGTGGAATGTCGGACCAGGGTAGCTAAGAAGCGTAAGCTTGCCATTCAGTTCTTAAGACTGTTATCCGACGTGATTGTTGTGGTAGCCATGTGAGATGGGATGTCACCAGTAACCATCTACATAGTCTGCATTGCGGCGTACCAACCCTATTCCCCCCCCCTTCTTAGAGGAGGCGAGGAATAGATTCCGAGAGCTGAGTGACTAGGTTGCTAGCGAGGGTCACGTAGTAAGACTATTGTCGATAGCCAGACAACAAAATTGTTGAGGAATAAGCAGTGAGGCTATAGGGTGGGGTTGCATAGCAAGACCATTTCCGAAAGCCAGGAAACAGAGATGTCGTGGGGTACGCGGCGAGGCTACAGGTAGGGTTACGCAGCAAGACCATTTCCGAGAGCCAGGAAACAAAGATGTTGTGGGGTATGCGGCGAGGCTACAGGTAGGGCTGCACAGCGAGACCATTTCCGAGAGCCAGGAAACAAAGGTGTTGTGGGGTACACGACGAGGCTACAGGTAAGGTTGCGCAGTGAGACCATTTCCAAGAGCCAGGAAATAGAGATGTTGTGGGGTACGCGGCTAGGCTACAGGTCGTGTTACGCAGGAACACCGTTTCCGAGAGCCAGGAAACAGAGATGCTGTGGGGGCGTAGGTAGCAGGGCCGCTATCAGGATGACCTTCTTGCCGGAGAGTATCCTCACCATAGCAGTTTGTAATGTGGATAACACTTCATCGAGCGTCCGAGCACAAGAGAACCATGATGACTGTGAGAGAGGAAGCACTAAGATCATGGTGTGGAAGAAGCTTGTGATGCGCGACTTAGGAGAATAGCTTGGGCTTAGCAGCCAATGATCATGGAGGTGTCATGCGGGCAAGCCTCACGTGTAACAGATCGGGTTTGGCTGCTAATGATCATAGATAGATCGCGTGAGAGAGCGTCACGTGGAATGGATCGGGCTTGGCTGCCAGCGATCGTAGATAAGTCACGTGAAAGAGCGCTGCGTGGAATGAATCGGGCTTGGCTGCTAGCGATCGTAGATAAATCACGCGGGAAAGAATCGCATGGAATGGTCGGGGCATGTTGCTATACTGGAGTCGGGCTGAGAAGCCAGGCGACTCGAGGCAAAGGTATTGAACCTCGTATGCGGAGCGTGCCGCTATAATGGAGTCGGGCTGGGAAGTTAGGCGACTCGAGGCGAGGGTACTGAACCTCGCATGCGGAGCTTGCCACTGTAATGGAGTCGGGCTGGGAAGCCAGGCGACTCGAGGCCAGGGTACTGAACCTCGCATGCGGAGCTTGCCGCTGTAATGGAGTCGGGCTGGGAAGCCAGGCGACTCGAGGCCAGGGTACTGAACCTCTCATGCGGAGCTTGCCGCTATAATGGAGCCGGGCTGAGAAGCCAGGCGACTCGAGGCGAGGGTACTGAAGCTCGCATGCGGAGCTTGCCGCTATAATGGAGTCGGGCAAAGAATCCAGGCGACTCGAGGCGAGGGTACTGAACCTCGCATGCGGAGCTTGCTGCTATAATGGAGTCGGGCAAAGAAGCCAGACGACTCGAGGCGAGGGTATTGAACCTCGCATGCGGAGCTTGCCGCTATAATGGAGTCGGGAAAAGAAGCCAGGCGACTTGAGGCGAGGGTACTGAACCTCGCATGCGGAGCTTGCCGCTATAATAGAGTCGGGCAAAGAAGCCAAGCGACTCAAGGCAAGGGTGCCGAACCTTGCAAGATTGGGCACAGCAGCCGACAATCTATGTGTGTGTCCTGGGTAATCATTATGGGATAAAGTGTAATGGCACCTGATGCTCTACTGCATCATTAACTGTAGTGACGATCGGTGCCTCGCTGTCTTGGCTGATTGCCGACTTCTATGCAACGAGGTTATTGAGAGCTGGGCAACGAGGCTACCGAGGACTGAACCACATGGTTGCTCTTTCGATCCGGGATATTAGTGCCACCTCGGGGACGCACTATCACAAGGTATTAGCTCTTTGTATATTTCAACTATGCCCTTTTGGAATGCAAATCACTCCTGTATAGTGTTGTACTGACACTTCTCCCTCCCCCCTTTTCTTAAAGGAGGTGAAGGAAGGGAATAATGAATGCATAGCTGTTAGGTAACACAGCTGCCGAGAGCTGAGAAGCGTGACTGCTGGGTAGTCAGACAAAGTAGCTGCTGATGATTGGGCTTTGCAGCTACTGAGCAAGGTACTGTCGCTGCTGAAGGTCAAGCTGCGCGATTACTAAGAGCTGGGCAGTAAGACTAACGGGGATCGGTCAACATGAATGTGAGAGCTAATTAGTGAGACTTCCTGGGGTTGGTCAACACGGCTGCTGATGACCGCGCAGCGCAGTTACTGATGGCTATTTCGAAACGCTTCATGAGTAGTAGTAATGTACTACTCTCTCCCCCCCCTCTTTTTTTCTTAAAGGAGGTGAAGGAAGGGAATAATGAATGCATAGATGTTGGGTAACACGGCTGCCGAGAGCTGAGAAGCATGACTGCTGGGTAGTCAGACAAAGTAGCTACTGATGATTGGGCTTTGCGGCTGCTGAGCAAGGTACTGTCGCTGCTGAAGGTTAAGCTGCGCGATTACTAAGAGTTGGGCAGAAAGACTAATGGGGGTCGGTCAACATGAATGTGAGAGCTGATTAGCGAGACTTCCCGGGGTTGGTCAACACGGCTGCTGATGACCGCGTGGCACAGTTACTGATGGCTATTTCGAAACGCTTCATGAGTAGTAGTAGTAATGTACTACTCTTCTCCCTCCCCCCCCTCTTTTTTTTTTTGAAAATTTCGAATGATTCCGAACGACAATACTCATTCGAAAAACGTATTTTGTTGACGGAGCTTGCAGTAAATTGTGGACTTTTGTCTTGCAAAATTGGGCCATCTTTGTATTGTAGAGGTACCCCATTAAATATCAGTTTGTGAAGTTCAAATTTGTTAAAGCCCAGAATCACTATTATGGTTAGAGCCCAAGCTAACAACTCGTTTGCAAGTTGTGCGTCCATTTGTTCAATTATAGCCCCACCATGCTTTTGCTCTGCATTTTAGGGAAGAACTCTGCAGCCGCACGTCGTTATAATGCTCCACCAAGGAGATATCAGTCAATGGATAAAAACAACATCAACGATCTGTGATGCACGGTTCCTCGCCTGAGGACGTCGACCGACGACGACACCGGTCGGCCTTTGAAGAAGGAATCAGAGCATTGATGCGGCTTCTGGCGACGTTCTACTAGTCGTCGATTGGCGATGTCGGCGATGCTCTAGCTGTCATCGCCTGGGGTCGCGGTATGGTCCAGCGATGGGGTGATCGGCCTTGACATCGTCGATTGGAGACAGCTAGATAGCGACGATGTGGTGAGGGAAATGGTGGTGAACTGTCGACGATTGGAGCTATTTTTGCTGGGAGTCAACGGGTCAGTGAAGGGGTGGCTATCGGTGACTAGCAGCGACATTGGGAGGAGGAAGGAAGCGTCAGGTGACAATCGAAGGCGGTCGATCAATTAGAGGTGTTTCGGCAGCGGAGGGCAGTCCGTCGGAGACGGATTTGTTGATTCCTCGTCGGGCTTGTCGTTTGTAGAAAGAGACTGGGGCAGTGATACCAATGATTGGAACTCTCAGTTGGAGTTGGTCGATGATTGAAAGATATGCAGCGATACTTATGGAGATTGGTGGTCCTTCGCCTGAGAATATTCAACTGGAAAAGGATTATTGCTTGACGTTGACACTGCTGCTGGGGGAAGCGATGCTCATCGACCGGAGTGCAAAGGTCCGTGCAGGTTTGGACATGCTGGCCAGAGTAGATGGTTTCTTTGGATCAGGTCACCGGGTGGTGCTGATGGTGTTGAGGTTACTATGGTCAACGGGTGGTTCTGGTCGGGTGGCACGCAGCTGCTTCAAGGTGTGCTTCGTTGGTACGGATGGTGACCAGCCCGAGGCGACTAAGTCTTGATTTGGGGATCTCTTTGACTGCCCGAAGAAGTGTGTTGACTGGGTGGGTCCCGACTCTTCTGTTTTTTCTATACATAAGGGATTGGACCAGGTGGGGTCCGGTTATGCTTTTTGACTTTTGTTGACAGCTGTGTCATTTGTCAGGTGCACTATGCACCTTTACCTCCCCTTTTTATTATTGTTGTCGGGAGTAGATAGACAAGACATACACATTTTTTGGTTGATTTGTCAATAAATGTGAGTTGTAAAGATGATTTTCTCTGTGCATATATACTTGCTTTTGGACATCATCATTTTTTTTTACAGGTATCAGATCTTCTAATAGAACTTCTCTCCACCTTTTTTTTTGAAAAAACATTATTAAAATGGTAACTAACATATGGGGTAACTTAAAATGATGTAAAAACTCATCAAATATTTTTCCTTTTCATTTTGCTGAATAAATCGTCTAAATAAGTAGAAATAAGATAAAACTCATAAACACTTTTTCTCTTCAACTTTCTTAGCAAGTCATTAAAAAGAATGACAAAATTAAGCTGAGATGAAAATGAGTTTTCTGAAAGTGAAAGTTTAAGAGGATAAAAAATTCATAGAAACTTGTTTCTTCTGTCAAGCTTCTAAATAACTTGAGTGAACTTATATACAGAAAATCATGAACTAAATGAGATTTTCTAGAAACATATAAACTAAAAGTGGGATAAAACCCATAAAGAACTTCTTTTTCTCTCTTTTCTTTTTGAAGAGCTTTATCAAATGTACAAGCTACATAGCTGTATGTACAAATAAATGCTTCAGGAATTAAAGTTTTGTACAAAATTCGTTTTTCTATAACATACAAACTAAAGATGAGATAAGAACTTCTTTTCTTCTCAAGCTTGCTGAACAAACACCAGAACATAAACAAAAAAAGAATATGAAAGGTTTTTTTCTCATAAACTTTCTTTCTTCTTCAGCTTTCTTAATAGATCTGAAAATCTTTTGTTTTCCATCTCTAAGCTTCTAGAGGAAGCATCAGATAAACAACTTGAATGAAGTTGTACATGAGAAATCAGAAATCAGAAACCAAAACCGATTTTCTTGAAAATGAAGAAGCAAAAGAGATAAAGACTTGTTAAATTTTGTTTGTTCTTCAACTTGCTGAATAAAATTCGAAAATATGAACAAGATGGGGAAAAACTCATAGAAATCTCTTTTCTCCCCAACTTTCTGAATAATCTATCAAAATAGATGAAAATGAGATATGATAAAGTCTTTTTAAGACTTGAGGGTTGCTTAAATGAACTAAAACAATATGTATCTAGACATCTGAGCCAAAAAACAATGCAGATCTGAAGATCTAAGAGAGAAAACTCAAACATATCATAACACTCAGCAGATCAAGAGATCTAAACGATGGTTAGACAGATCTTAAAATATCTTGTCAAGAACCAAATCGATTTGAGCAAATCTTGGCCAAAGCCAAACGGATCTGAACCAAATGGTGCTAGAAAATGAACAGATCTGAGAAAAACCTGATGTGAAGAATAACAGATCTGAGAGAAAAACGAGCTTGAAAGCAACTGAGGCTTTTGCTACTTGCTCGAATCCGGGATGGCACCAAATGATGTGACATTGACCTCCGGCGAGTCTTCTGGTCTTCTGCTGCGGCGGAGATCTGCTAGTCACAATTAGAGAGACGCATTAGAGCCGTCCCAGGGACTATACCCCAGGAGCGGACTCCGACGGTCAGGTTAGATCAACTAGAAGATCTGAGATGGTCCTCCATAGCTGGAGAGAACCATCTTGGTGTTGGTGGTGTGGTGGCTGACGACGGCGGGTGGCGGCTGAGCTACTCTGTCGGAGTATAGTGGCGGCTGTGTCATGGGGGAAGCTCCCCCTCCATGGAGGAGGTACTGTTCATTATATATGGGACAATTAGGTCAGGCCTTGGGACAGCCCAATTCAGGCCCAACTAGCAAGGAGCTAGGCAAGACCGCCCCAGAGGCGCTGGGCGGGGCTGGCGGGCGCTCCCCATGCAAGGCTGGTGGGTGCGCACCAGGAAGGGATGACAAGGGAGCGCCTGGCCAGGCTGACAGGAGAGTCCCTAGCAGGGCTAGCAAAGGAGCGCTAGGCAAGGCTGGCAAGGGAATGCCAGGCAAGGTTGGCAAAGGAACGCCAGGCAGGGCTGGCAGGAGCGCGCCAGGCCAGGCAGACGCGCTAGAGCAGTCTAGGCCATGCCAATGGACCATATATCATCAAGTCCCCCCAGTCTGGTGTTATTGGTACACGGTCAATGACATCGGACTGGACTTAGTCGGATAAACCAACAGGAGAATCCTCAGCGAGGCTGGCAAGGGAGTCTTCGACAAGGTTAGCAAGACCGCGCCAGGCCAGGCTGGCGTGCTAAAGCAATCCGGGTCATGCTAATGGACCATATATCATCACAACACATCACACACACACACACACATGGTTTCCACATTAAGTTTCTGGGACTGTACTCTGATTTTCATTATTTTTGATGTTATGCATTGAGACACAACATTATGATTTTGTAATATGATGTTTTATCGATAATGTTTTTGGTCAAATGTTTATTAAATATATTAACTCAAAAATGAAATTTTTGGCATTGAAAATCGGGTCGTTACAAGTTGGTATCAGAGCCCTGGTTTGAGGGATTCGGACACACCCTCGGGGGTGTCCGGAGTCAAACCGAGGGACTAAAAGATTTTTACAAGGAAAATGGTTTTCTAAAATCTAAATTGAGGAGTTTTAAGAAAAAAATGAGGTGTGTGATGCGTGCGATCGGCCATGCTCAAGTAAGTTTTCCCCAAGATACCCATACTTGCTATGTTATGCTATATGGTTTTGATTCAGAAAACTGCGTGCTAGAATAGAGCTAAGTATCTAGGAGGGTGCCTTGTGTGCCTGATATATGATTCTGAGAATTGCATGCTAGTTAGGGCTAAGGGTCTAGGGAGGATGCCTTATATGCCTGTTGTATGAGTTGTGTGCTAGGACTACTTAGTCAGCAGTAGGATGACCTGTGTAGGTTATGCCTAATTTGGTTACCCAATGCACGAATGCTGCTTGCTTTGTGCTATGGGGGTTCTGACTGTAACAACCCGGAATTCCAGATATTGTTATATTTATGATTTTGGGTGTTTTAAAGAGGGGACTCGGCGAGTTGGAGCTCAGACTCGCCGAGTAGGATCGCAGATCTGGTCGCGGGTTCGCGACTGGACTCGACGAGTCCGGATATGGACTCGGCGAGTCCGCGCTGTTTAGCGAAACCCTAACCGTCCAGGTTTGGGACATATATCAGGGGCCTTATGGCCGTCATTGTTCACCCTAGTCCTTTGAGAGAAACCCTAATTCGATTGTGAGCATCTGGAGCAAGGTAGAAGACCATTATTGATCTTGGAAGTGTTATTGTGCAAGGAGGAGGAGGCTTGGTTAAGGGAACAACAGGAGAAGCCATATTCTGAGGGTTGGGAACACAGAGCAACGTTATTCAGGTAATATTTCGAGTTGTTCCCTTCTATGTTGATGTGCATATGGATTTAGGGTTTGTTGAACCCTTTTGTGGCTAGATTGAGTGTTTCCTTAGTCCCCCAAGCGATTGGAACCCTATATTGGGACCCTTGGAAGTCCAGAATGTCCCATGCCTGAGCTTTTCGGGAATCAATGGAGGTTTTGGATTGGAATCCTTATGCCTTAGGTCAAAATGTAAATTATGAGTCATGGGGTGTATTATGAGCACCGAAATGAGGACTTTACGTGATGAACCAGTCTAGGAAAGCCAGACCTATGAATTGTTGGAGCAGATCTGACCTTAGGAAGCAGTTTGAGCGGTTGCATGGAATGGACTCGCCGAGTCCGATGAACAGACTCGGCGAGTAGCTTGAAGATTAACTGGGACTCGCCGAGTTGTTCTTCAGACTCGGCGAGTTGAGTCGGGGTGGCCCCGCGATTCTTCCAGGAGGAACTCATCGAGTCAAGGGGGATACTCGACGTGTAGAAAGGGAATCTAAGAGAATCGGTGAGTTGAGGGCGAGTGGACTCAGAGTTGTTGAACTCGGCGAGTCTCGGGGTGACTTGGCGAGTTAGATCGCGAATTGAGTGAAGTTCTGAGTATGGGGACTCGGCGAGTTATAGGGTTGACTCGGCGAGTAGGGTCAGTCAGGGGTTGACTTTGACCTTGTCTTTGACCAAGGGTTGACCAGTGGTTCCAGGGGTATTTTGGTAATTGTTGTTTATTGTTTGAGTTCAGTGCATTGGTGGCTGTCCAGAGGTGGAGATCGTATCAGTGATCGGAGCAGCTTGAGCTATCTGTTCAGTCGGCAGTTTCGAGGTGAGTTATCCTCACTATATCGCTAGGGTTTATGGCACCAGAGCCAACCTTTTTACCGGATGGAAATCCGGGTAGTTGTTAGTTGTTATGATATGGGCCGGAAGGCGTTATATGTTGCAGGCCGGAAGGCATTACATGTTGTGGGCCGGAAGGCATTGCTATGTGGACCGGAAGGTCATGGCCTGGAAAGGCGTATGTGTGCATTTAGTATGTTGACTGATTCGTAGGGTGATGTTATGCTAGTGACCGGCTAGTCCGGTATCTTGAATAGAGTAATGCTATGTTATGTGGTCTGTTGATCGATTGCAGACTGTGAACTGTTATACGATTATGTGTTATGCGTATGATTGCTAGACCTGGGGTGTGACCCGGTATGCAGGTTCGTTCTATGTTCTGTTATGTTATGTATGCTTTTATGCTGATATGTATGCTTGTTATGCTGTGGGCCGGAAGGCAATATGTTATGGGCCGGAAGGCGATATGTTTTGGACCGGATGGTCGTGGCCTGGAAAGGCGTATATGTGGTTGGTATTTTGGGGTTATCTCACTAAGCTTTCGGGCTTACAGTTGTGGTTTTATGTTTTCAGGTTCTCAGGAGTCTGTGACAAGGCAAAGGCGTGATCGTACCGTTCCTCGCGTTGATGTTTTATGATATGAACCTGGGAAAATACTCTGTTAAATAATGTATTGAAAACCTTTTTGTAACAACGTTATTGAAATGAGTGGTTTTTGAAAAGTTTTAATTGTTTTGAAATTTTGGTCGTTACAAGTTGGTATCAGAGCCTTGGTTTGAGTGAATTGGGGAAACATTCGTGTGACTCCAGTCTCAAATCGAGGAGGATTTTAAAAAGAGAAATTAAAATGGTTTTCAAATTTAGTAAAAGGAGGACGTGGAGGTACGATCAGCCGGAGCCAGTAAGTAACCCCAAGATACCATACATGATATTTGTTGTATTGAGCTTGATAGAACAACATGCTAGAGTTAGGCTAGGGATCTTCAGGAATTCATGATAATGTTGCCTGATTTGTGATGCCTGTAGCCTAGGGTCCCTTATGGGAGATTCTCAGTGTTCCTCTAGTGGTGAGGGTTGATAGTCATTACGCATGTTCTCTAGGGTATTGTGGTAGTACTTCATACAAATATGGGTAGGTGTGGAAGGTAGTATGGGCCCGTACTACTGAAAGCACAGGACCCATACGCGTATCAGGGAAACCATAATCTCTAGGGTTGGGTTGCGAGAGTTGGATCCCAGGTTTGTGGGACGAGTCTGAGTTTTGGTTTGGTGTTTTCCAGTATAAAGATTTCGAGGCATGATGAGAGTGGATCCGGATCAGGATCGGGAGCTGGAGAGGGAGTTCCGGGTGGATCGGTGCCGTCTGAGGTTATCGATCAGATGAGCACGAGCGAGTGGGATGCGAGGATTCGCAAGATCCTGCATGATGAGGTTGCTGCATTGTTCCGGGCTGAGTTGCCGGAACTGTTTGGGTCGATCAAGACCGCCATGGTTGAGTATTTTGATGAGCGCTATGCGGCTCTCGCAGAGACGGCTGCCGCGGCGGCTACAACGGCTGTAGCAACAGCAAGGGGAGGAGCTAGTCGGGGTTTTCAGTATCGGGACTTCTATTATACGAAGCCTCCCACATTCGATGGAGTTCAGGACCCGATTGTTGCTATGAGATGGTTATCAGACGTGGAGGGGTGTTTCTCCACGAGTTTATGCCCTGCTGATCAGAGGGTGAGGTGTGCTCTGAACCTATTAAGGCTCGGGGCGAAGGATTGGTGGAGATTGACCACGGGGTCATATTCCGATGCGCAGAGGGCTGCGGTTTTATGGGATCAGTTCAGAGAGATGTTCAGTACTCGCTATGTTCCGCGGGATGAGAGGGAGAGATTGGCTCGGGAGTTCCTTGAGCTGAAGCAGGATTCAGATTCGGTGACTGAGATCACCAGGATGTTTATTGAGAGGGCGATGTTTTGCCCTGAGTTCGCTTCGGAGCAGGCTCAGATGTCCCGATATCTGAGTATGCTCAAGGGGGATATCAGACAGTTCGTGTCTGCGCAGAGGTGCGAGACCTTGTTGGAGTTGCAGGAGGCCGCCATGCGGCGTGAGTTAGAGGTTGAGTTGCAGTTGCGTGAGCTGAGGCAGGCTCCGATGCAGTCGCAGCCGGCGCCGAAACGGTCCAGGACCGTTGATGTTAGAGTGGGGGATCGGAGCGGCCACACTTGTGGGAGTGTGGGAGGGGTCACACCGGAGTTTGTTGGTCCGGTGGTGCATGCCGCAAGTGCGGAAAGGAGGGGCACTATGCGCGGGATTGTCGGCAGTCAGTGCCGATTCAGGATTTGAGGATTTGTTATCATTGTCGGCAGGTTGGACATTTGAGGGTCAACTGTCCACAGCTTTCTGCAGGACCGGTGCAGGCTCTAGCACCGGCCACCTTGAGGAGTTCAGGAGGAGGACAGGATGGAGCGGAGCCCCAAGGGCTCAGGGTCGTGCTTATCAGCTTGCGGCAGAGGGAGTCGGAGCAGTGCCGGAGGCAGCTGCGGGTATGTTGCTTTCTTGATGTCTTGTTATCTTGCGTTTATTGTGGCGTATTGTTTGTGCTGGTATCTTGTGTGGATTTCGATGCGGTATTCGTTGTTTCGCGGGTTTGGCATGGTTATGGATTGGTGTTTCGGGTTTTCGTTTTGGTATCCGTTGTTCCCTGAAGGTTGGTATGGTTATAGTTTGGTGGTTGTTAGTCAGTACTTTAAGTGGGGGAGAATTGGAAAATTCTTCGGGAGATCGATGAGTATGTGAGGGTGCTTAGCTGTTGGGATTCAACAGTGTTCTGTCAGCTCAGAGAATAGGCTGACGAGAGCGAGTGTCGGGTATGCGGGGCAGGATACAGACCTAGGGCATTTGATTGTGGAGGCCTGGGAGCAGGCCGGGATCAAGTTTGAGTAAGTAATCGGGGTTATGTGATCAGAGTATTTGTATGCTTGATGTACGTGATGGGTTGTACTGCATTAATCCCACGGGATTTATGTTGTGCATGTTTCTAGAGTTGGAACCGGAAGGTTCCCAGAGTTAGAACCTGAGGGTTCACAGAGTTTGGGTGTACGGACCCACAGAGATATAGCCTCGAGTGGCTAGTGTGTGTTATGAGAGCCGGAAGGCATTACATGTTGTGGGCCGGAAGGCATTGCTATGTGGACCGGAAGGTCATGGCCTGGAAAGGCGTATGTGTGCATTTAGTATGTTGACTGATTCGTAGGGTGATGTTATGCTAGTGACCGGCTAGTCCGGTATCTTGAATAGAGTAATGCTATGTTATGTGGTCTGTTGATCGATTGCAGACTGTGAACTGTTATACGATTATGTGTTATGCGTATGATTGCTAGACCTGGGGTGTGACCCGGTATGCAGGGTCGTTCTATGTTCTGTTATGTTATGTATGCTTTTATGCTGATATGTATGCTTGTTATGCTGTGGGCCGGAAGGCAATATGTTATGGGCCGGAAGGCATTGCATTATGGGCCGGAAGGCGATATGTTTTGGACCGGATGGTCGTGGCCTGGAAAGGTGTATATGTGGTTGGTATTTTGGGGGTATCTCACTAAGCTTTCGGGCTTACAGTTGTGGTTTTATGTTTTCAGGTTCTCAGGAGTCTGTGACAAGGCAAAGGCGTGATCGTACCGTTCCTCGCGTTGATGTTTTATGATATGAACCTGGGAAAATACTCTGTTAAATAATGTATTGAAAACCTTTTTGTAACAACGTTATTGAAATGAGTGTTTTTTGAAAAGTTTTAATTGTTTTGAAATTTTGGTCATTACACTGACCATCTTCGACTAGCTAAGGAATGGATATGTAACAGTATCCGCAAGTTAGTTAGGGGGAGGTGGTGGGGACTCCTAGTGCAGCTGATGACGGAGGGTAGGTCGGAGAGTGCCCTAAGGAAGCCTAGGATGAGGTCAGTGGAAAGAGTATCGGTAAAAGGGACCTGGTGAAGTCGAAGCAATCCTTGAGGAAAGTACGGGTAGATGTGGAAGGTAGTATGGTCCCGTACTACTGAAAGCAGAGGACCCGTACTCAAATTAAGGATGGCCTAGAAGGAACCTGGAAACTTGGAAAGTGTGTGAGACCTCTAAAAGGTATATGTGACCTTGACATTCGTATGTTTATTGTTTCAGAATGGTGGTCACGCGACATGGAGCAGGAGGTTCAGGATCTGGGTCAGGATCGGGCTCGGGCGCAGGATCCGAGCATGTGGATGATGGGTTACGCGAGTTCATCGCGTCCAAGATCACGAGAGGTATCCTTGATGCGACACCGGTTATCTTCAGGTCGATCAAGGAGGGGATCATTGAGCTGATGGAGGACCGCCTCAGGGCGTTCAGGAGTGACATGGTGACCATCCAGTCAGGACCATGCACATTGTCCTTTAAAGACTTTAGAGGGAGTGGTGCGCCGGATTTCCATGGGGTGAAGGACCCCATTGCTACTAGGAGATGGATCGCAGACATCGAGTTTGCGCAGCTGACGAGCTTCTGCCCAGAAGGGTCGAAGGTCCATTTCGCTGGAGGGTGTTTGAGAGACAGGGCTAGAGATTGGTGGGAGTCGGTTGGTGACTCTCTGGGGGCCTCGGCTGTTGAGGCTATGACCTGGTCAGACTTTGTGACCAGATTCAGGGTGGAGTTTGTGCCAGCTGTGGAGCTTCAGCAGCCAGGGAGTTCTTGGATATGAGACACACTACGGAGATTATGGCGGAGATCACCGCCAAGTTCCGGGAGAGGGCTTTGTTGGTTCCCCAGTATGCGGGTGATGAGGACATGAAGAGGACCCACTACCATGACATGCTACGAGCTGACATCCAGGAGCTTGTCAGTTTCTCAACTTGCCCTACCCTGGATTCCATGATTGCCAGGGCTAAGGAGAGGGAGATTGACCTGGAGCACATACGGAAGAGGAAAGCAGCAGAGGGGCTGACGATAGGGGCTTCGAGGAAGAAGCCCAAGGGATCCGATATTAGGCCGAAAGGCCAACCAGGGCGGGACCATTGTGGGAAATGCGGTCGGGCACACGAGGGAGCTTGTCGCACTGGGCCAGGTTCAGGCTGCTATAAGTGTGGCAAGGTTTGACATTTTGGCAGAGATTGTAGTGCCCCTACTCCTACGATTCAGATACCTGACCTGATTTGCTTTCATTGCAATCAGAAGGCCCATAAAAAGGCCAATTGCCCTAGATTGATAGCAGCAGCAGCAGCACTAGCAGTGGCACCGACTCCAGCGATAGCACGGGTTGTGGATGGCTGGAAGGCCAAGTTGGAGGCTCCAGTGGTTCGGAGCCGAGCATTTCAGCTGACAGCCGAGGATGCACACGCTGCACCCGATGTGGTGACGGGTATGATTTCTTATCTTTATGTTTTATGTTATGTCGCTGTGATTTTGATATATTATGTGCTTTGCTTAGGATCGTTCCATGTGAATGGTATCCTAGTTCAGGTCTTGTTTTATTCGGGTTCCACCCGATCATTTGTCTCTCTTGCGCTTAGCAAGAAGTTTCCGGATTCTTCGGGCATGTTGGATTGCCCACTAGAGGTCGAGATTGCGGACGACCGGTCGGTACGAGCGTCAGAAGTCTACCAGGATTGTGTTTTGAGGCTGTTCAAGGAACGTTACCTGGTGGACTTGGTTCCCATACCTTTGCGGGGGAACAAGGTTATTATCTATATGGATTGGCTGAGCTCCAATGGGTCAGTGATCGACTGCGCGCAGCAGTCAGTGCGGATTAGTACCACTAGTGAGGGAGAGATGGTGGTTCAGGGCGAAAGGCCATAGCGAGGACCAGCCTTATGTTTGGCAGCGAGGGCTAGGCGCTACCTCCAGCAGAGTTGCGCATGTTATGTCGCCTTTGTTATGGACACCCGAGAGGCGGGAAGGGCGACGATGGGCGATGTGCCTGTGGCGCGAGAGTTGACAGACGTATTCGCCGAGGAGTTGCCCGGGATACTTCTGGAGAGGCAGGTGGAGTTCAGGATCGACCTAGTCCCTGGTGCAGCTCCGATAGCCAAGGCACAGTATCGGTTGGCTCCTCTTGAGATGCATGAGTTGTCTACATAGCTGCAGGAGTTGTTACACAAGGGGTTCATAAGACCAAGCAGTTCACCCTGGGGAGCCCCAATTCTGTTTTTGAAGAAGAAGGATGGGTCGCATCGGATGTGTATAGATTATCGGGAGCTGAATAAGGTAACGGTGAAAAACCGTTACCTACTCCTGCGGATCGATGATCTCTTTGACCAGCTACAAGGAGCATCTTGGTTCTCCAAGATTGATCTGCGTTCAGGATACCACCAGATGAGGGTCAAAGAGAAGGATGTACAGAAGACTACGTTCCGGACGCGCTATGGCCATTATGAGTTTGTGGTGATTCCCTTCAGGCTCACCAATGCTCTTGCCGCGTTCATGGACCTCATGAACTGCGTGTGTAGACTGATGTTAGACCAGTCGGTGATAGTGTTTATTGATGATATCTTGGTTTATTCCAAGACGCAGGAGGAACACGAGGAGCACCTGCGAGAGGTTCTTGAGACTTTGAGAAAGGAGAGCATGTATGCTAAGTTCTCCAAGTGTGAGTTCTGGTTGCGCGATGTGCAATTTCTTGGGCACCTTGTCAACCAGAATAGGATTTCGGTAGACCCAGCCAAGGTGGAGGCAATGATGAGATGAGAGGTTCCGAGGTCTCCATATGAGATTCAGAGTTTCCTAGGATTAGCCGGCTACTATCGGAGATTCATCCAGGATTTCTCCAAGATAACCATACCCTTGACCAGGCTAACGAGGAAGGTCGTGGTCTTTTGTTGGGGGCCTGAGCAGCAGACTGCGTTCGAGACACTGAGACGGAGATTGTGCGAGGCTCCAATCTTAGCCCAGCCAGAGGGCATGGAGGATTTCATCGTGTACTGTGATGCGTCCATCTCGGGGTTGGGTGCAGTATTGATGCAAAAAGGGGATGTCATTGCTTACGCTTTGAGGCAGCTAAAGCCTCACGAGGCAAATTACCCGACGCACGATTTGGAGCTGGGGGATGTTGTGTTCGCCCTCAAGATTTGGCTTCATTACCTCTATGGGGTTCGTTGTACGATTTACACGGACCACAAGAGTCTGAGGTATCTCATGGACCAGCCAAATCTGAATATGAGGCAGCGTCGGTGGCTTGATGTGGTAAAGGATTATGACTGTAAGATCCTCTACCACCCGGGAAAGGCCAATGTGGTAGCCGACAGCGCCAATCAGGGATATCTGTCTGAGGATGACAGTGGTGACTCCGCTTTTGGAGCGGATTCGGGAGGCCCAGCAGGAGGCCATGAAGGAGGAACATCGGAAGAGCGAGAGGATTGTGGGACAGGTTTCCTCCTTCGACTATGACAGCCAAGGATTATTGACACTACACCGTAGGGTATAGGTGTCGTACCTTAGGAGTGTGCGCTAGGTTCTAATGGAGGAGGCGCACCAATCTCGATTCTCCATTTATCTCGGGGCGACGAAGATGTATAGGGATCTTCTTCTGGACTATTGGTGGCCCTGCATGAAGTGGGATGTGGCATGGTACGTGGAGCGGTGCTTAACCTGCAGGAAGGTCAAGGCCGAACATCAGAGACCTCATGGCAAGATGCATCCGTTGGATATCCCGCTGTGGAAGTGGGAAGACATTAGGATGGATTTTATCACAAAGCTTCCCTGGACCGCGTGAGGGGTGGATTCGATTTGGGTCATCGTATATCGATTGACCAAGAACGCTCACTTTATTCCGATTCAGGAGAGTATTCGGCCGAAAAGCTGGCCGACATCTATATCAGGGAGGTGGTGGTACGACACGAGGTGCCAGTGTCGGTGATTTCAGACAGAGATGTTCGGTTCACTTCCAGGTTTTGGAAGAAATTCCACAACGAGTTGGGCACTCGTCTACATTTCAGCACCGCCTTTCACCCGCAGACGGATGGCCAGAGCAAGCGGACCATCCAGACTCTGGAGGATATGCTGCGGGCATGTGTGTTAGATTTTGGAGGTAGTTGGGATACTTACCTTCCGTTAGCTGAGTTATCCTACAACAACAACTACCACGCGAGTATCGATTGTCCTCCCTTTGAGATGTTATACGGGAGGAAGTGTAGGACCCCAATATGCTGGGGCGAGGTTGGCCAGAGGGTCATGGGGAGCACCGATGTAGTGCTCAAGAAGATATAAAGGATTCAGCAGGTTAGGAGCAGGCGTCAGACTACTCAGGGTCGGCAGAAAAGCTATGCCGATAAGCGCCGATCAGACCTGGAGTTCCAGGTCGGGGATATGGTTCTCCTGAAGGTGTCGCCATGGAAGGGCGTTATCCGATTCAAACGGGGCAAATTGGGCCCGAGGTACATTGGACCATTAAGGGTTATAGCCCGGGTGGGCAGGTTGGCGTATAGGCTGGATCTGCCAGCCGAACTCAGTCATATCCACAACACTTTCCATGTTTCTCAGCAGCGAAAGTGCCTGGTGGACGACTCGGTAGTGGTGCCCTTGGAAGACATTCAGGTTGATGGCAGTCTGAATTACATCGAGCGACTTGTGGCAATCCTCGACTGGAAGTCGAAGGGTTTGAGGAACAAGAGGGTGGAGCTCATAAAGGTGCAATGGCAGCGCTGGAAGGGATCAGAATGGACTTGGGAGCCGGTGGACGAGATGATGAAGCATTACCCAGATCTGTTTCAGGAACGAGCGGCAGATTTCGAGGACGAAGTCTAAAATAAGTGGGGGAGATTTGTAGCACCTGGTTCTTGGTATCTATTTCTTTTTATTTAATTATTTAAATATCTTGCATTTTGGCCTTGGACTCGACGAGTTGAAGGACCAACTCGCCGAGTAGAAGCGGGAGGGGACGCGGGATATAAGCAATGGACTCAACGAGTCGGGTCCCAGACTCGACAAGTAGACTCTGTCTGGACAAAAACCCTAATCCGAGGGTTTACACCCTATTTAAGCAATGTTATGTCGGCCACAACGTCTCTTATGCTCCCATAACACCTCTCATTGAAACCCTAGCCGTTATTGAAGCAATCTAAGCCTTGTTGGTGGATTTTGGTGCTTGTGGTCTTAGGAAGGAAGGAGAAAAGCTTGAGGAAGCAAGTAAAGACCAAGGGAACCCGAGTTTGTGCACCTTCTACAATTCATTGAAGGTAAAAAGTTGTAACCTTGCTCTTTCATTTGTTAGATCCATTTTTGGGGAGATTTAGGGCTTTTATAAGCCATTTTTTATGGCCAACCATGGTTGCAAACATGTTTGGGAGTTGGAGATTCTGAATCACGTCATTAAGAGGGTCACAAGGTAGTTAGGGACTGCTTTTGCATCCATGAAAGGTCCCATGCATCATAAGAGCTTGTTTTATGTCTTTTTGAGCTCAAAGTCCCATGCAAGCACGTAAAGTTTGTAACTTTATGTGCTAGATCGATTGTAGAAGCTTGGATCTATCTTTTGTTCAAAGGTTGTACATCTGAAATCGAGGATTTCGAGTGTGGACGTGACCGACTCGGCGAGTCCGTCCATGGGACTCGACGAGTCCAAGGCTCTGAGTCCCATATCTGTTGAGGGTCAAAAGAAATCAGTTGAGTGCTAGAAGGGTTGTAACCGGACAGAAAGAGTGACCCAACGCATTAGACTTAATTTTAGACCTGGAGTTCATGGGACTCGATGAGTACTAGAACGGACTCGGCGAGTCCAAGGCAATCTCCTTAAGATTGAAGATGAACTCGACGAGTTGTTCATACAACTCGGCGAGTCGAGGACATGACTTGTTCACCAGATGAAGGTGGACTCGACGAGTGTTCATACAACTCGACGAGCCGGATAAGTTTCATGCAATGTTCATACAAGAGAGGAACTCGTCGAGTCGATGCCAAACTCGGCAGGTCGATTCGTGGATAAAGACGAGTAAAGGGTGAGGGACTCGGTGAGTTGACGACCCAACTCGGCGAGTCGGGTCAACTTGTAGTTGACTTTGATTGGACTTGGGCTAACCCTGTTTAGGGTTGCACGTGCTGTGTTGACTTGAATGTAGTCGTGTAGGGATCGAGGAGTCGAAAGGAGTCGATTTGTGCGCCGAAGATAATTCAAACACTGCACGAAATTGAGGTGAGTTACATTCCAGTAGGGGTGGGTCTAAGGCCACAATGCCGACCCACCAAAAAGGGTTATTTAGAAAATGATTGTCTTTGTGATAATTATCTTGGTTTGGTTATGTGTTTTGGTCATGCGATTTAACTATATGACATGTTATGTGTGTAGTGGGGATTAGTTTCCCTGATAGTGGTCCTTAGGACCTAGGGGTAGGTCAGTACCCGGATATGACTGATTGTATGCTTATATTTGCTGTTGCATGCTAGTGGTAGGGGTGAAATAGTCCCCAGTTACCAGTTGAAAGATACCGATGATGGTTACCGGTTGAAAGATACCGATAATGATTACCGGTTGAAAGATACCGATGATGGTTACCGGTTGAAAGATACCGATAATGATTACCGGTTGAAAGATACCGACGATATTGTATGGTAAGTGGTATGATGGGGGGACTCACTAAGCTTTGTGCTTACAGTTTTGGTTTTGGTTTCAGGTACCTCTTCGTCGAAGGGGAAGGAGCCGGTGGTGTAGCGACGCATCACACACACGTGGTTTCCGCATTGAGTTTCTGGGACTGTACTCTGATTTTCATTACTTTTGATGTTATGGCTTGAGACACAACATTATGATTTTGTAATGTAATGTTTTATCGACAATGTGTTTGGTAAAATGTTTATTAAATATATTAATTCAAAAATGAAATTTTTGGCCTTGAAAATGGGGCCGTTACAACCAGTCGCGTGACTTTTTGCTAGGAAACCTCAAAATGCAATATTCTGTAAACCACAGGGACCAAGTGAAATATTGTCTAAAATTAAAGAATCAGTTATTTAATTACTTAATAGTTATGTGATGCATATATTCAATGGATCCTAAATTGTTAATAGCACAACATTTACATTATACATAGGGATAATGTCATAAAAAGCCTTAAGTTTGGCAGAAAATGTTGGTTTTATCTTTCGACAGATTTTTGGTTCGTTTATACCGCAAATTTGTCATTTTTTTGTTGGTTTTGCCCTTGTTACCTGCAATAGCAGGTTTTCAGGTTATTATGAATTATTTTTTTGCGAAAAAACCCTTAAGTTTACAAATTTTTTGCAAAAAAACCCTTAAGATTATAAATATATAAAATATAAATATATATTCAAAATTTGATAAAACTAAATAGTTTTCTACTGAAACATATTTTTAGCTTTACATATGGTAACTTTTATATTTGTTTGATATAAACTTTTTATATTTACATTTTAAAAAAGTTACATAGTTTTAACAAAATTTGAATATATTTCTTAATTAATACTTCAACTTTTCAAAACAAAATACAAAAACATTTGTTAGTTAATAATTAATTATGCTAAAATAGTTAATATGAATAATATGGTATCAAGTACATTCAATTAATTTTTTTTAAAGGTAAATAAAAATATTTTATATATTTAAAAGCTAACATATCATATTTTTTATATGTTTAAATACATAATAATATTATCATTTTTTTTTTTTATAAAAATATCATAAACATTTTAAACATCAAAAATAAATATAAACATTTTAAACATATAAAATATAAATATATTTGTCTAGTTTATTATATAAGTATATTTATTTTTATAAAAAATATGATAGTTTATTATTTCTGAAATACAAACCTTCTAAACATATAAAATATTTTTATTTTTCTTTTAAAAAAATTAATTGAATGTAACTAATGTCATATTATTATTAGCTAACAGACGTTTTTTAATGTTGCTTTGAAAATTTTAAGTATTAATTAATAAATATATTTAAATTTTGATAAAACTAAGTAACTTTTTTAAAATTTAAATATAAAAAATTTATATCGAACAAATATAAAATTTACAGTACATAAAGCTAAAATTATGTTTCAGTAGAAAACTATTTAGTTTTATAAAATTTTGAATACATATTTATATTTTATATGTTTATAATCTTAAGGGTTTTTTTGCAAAATATTTGTAAACTTAAGGGTTTTTTCGCAAAAAATAATTCATAGTAACCTAGAAACCTACTATTGCAGGTAACAAAGGCAAAACTGACAAAAAAATGACAAGTTTGCGGTATAAACGAATAAAAAATCTGCCGAAGGGTAAAACCGAAATTTTCTGCAAAACTTAAGGTTTTTTATAACATTATCCCTTATACATATCGTATTTAGGTTTCATCGAGTTTAAAGACGTATTTCATTTTCACGTAAAGTCAAATTGGACTTTATTTATGTTTACTAAATCTCTCTTCCTAATAAAAGCCTTTCTACGGTGCCACATGTCCCTCTTATAAACTCCTTCAATCCACGTGTAATTTTCTCAAATCTCCTCAGAAATCTTTTCCCGCCCACTGCATTAATAACGAAAATCAAATACATAGAAAACGTTTTGATCAAATCAAAAGCATAGAAAACGATAATTTGGGAGTCTCCTACTAATTAGCAACTATGTTACCATATTCTAAGCAATCTTTTTGAATTTATTTATCTTTTACCCATTATATCTGCATTATAATAGGGAATGAAATAATCTTTGCACTTTCATCATTTATATAAATCTGTCATCTAAAAATATTTCTAACATTTGCGTCTTTCAAACTTTAGTTCCTCTTTACATCTTTTTCTTTGCGAATCTGGTAATTCATTCTCATCTATACTTCTTATTCTGTTACGGCAAGTATTGTTTTTCTGTTACAGTTCTCCTTCTCCTCATGTTATGCATAGTCATGCATATATGTATTCGTATACGTCATATGTCTATTGCTTTTTTCTAAAAAAAAAAACTTTAAACTGTATTTACCCATGAGTTATGTTCTATACGGATGAACTTCAAACCACTAAATCTTTATTATACGTTTCAATCATAACAAATAGTGATATTGATGCAGTGGTAACAAAAAGTGTACTGCTTTTGTTTCCATATACTAATAAAAAATATGCAAATTTTTTTTAAACAAAACTCGACAATTATGCCCTTTTCTGTTATGCAATATCAAATATTGATGTGACATTCCTAATAGGGCAACCTACTTTAGAATATGTTTATGACATTATTATTATTTATAATGTTTTTATTCTTTTATTTTTCTGTTTATATGTTGTTATATACTAATAAAAAGTAAAAAATATGCAAAAAAATTTTATTAACAGAACTGGACAATTCTGGCCTTTTCTGGTATCTTATACCTAATAATGACATTCCTAATAGGGTAACATACTTTTGCATATGCTCATGACACTACTCTTATTTATGACATTACTCTTATTTATGATGTTTTTATTACTTTATTTTTCTGTTTATGTGTTATCTACCATTACCCTTTATGCAAATAGTTTTTTTAACATAACTGGACAATTATACCCTTTTCTATAACTGGACATTACTCTTATTTGAATCTTGCTACGATTCGCAATAGAAAAAAAAATAACTGACAGATGATTGAAGACATCACACTTTGGTGCTAGGTTGATCATGATATACCTGTAAATCATAGGAATAGGCTTATGTAAATTTAGAATCTTGCATAAATAAAACAAAATTGTAATATAAATAAAGCACTTAAACTAAACCTTCAAAATATAAATGATGTTGAACTAAAAATTCAAGTAACAGTCAAAATATTCAACTTTATAACTTAATAAACCATGTATGGTAATTGCATAATTGCAAGGGTTGATATCATGAAATTGCAGTCATTTCCAGCATGGCTATATGACACTTTTATGCTGTTATAGACCCATCTTCAAATTTGATATATAAAAGAAAGAAGAGACTGAAATACTTTCACATCCTAGATCTAAAAAACCACCTAAATTCGTTCATAGCAATTTACTCTATTAAATGTACAACTAAAATATGAAGTGGTCAACTCTATACATGAGAGACATGGTTTTTTCAAATGAATAGAGGGTAGCAATTCTATTTTTCTTTTATGCAGTTGTGATTGTTTCTCTGTGTATGGAAGGTAAATAATGAAAAAAAATCTATTTAATTTTGAATATATACGATCAAGATCCATCTCCTAATTTAGCATTTTCGATTTTCAAAATTGAACAATTATATTTGCTGAAAACTTTCAAAGTACCTGATCATTTCAGATACACCCAATATTCATTTTCGTTTTGAGGAGAACGTGTTTTGCCTATCATCTTCAAAGAAATTATTCCTGCATATTCAACAGGTAAGTTATTATATGTAAATATGTATATTTTCTATTAATAATGAAGAAATATGAACAATAGATAGAGGGATGTGTTGAATCTTACCTTCGTATTTCTATTAACAGCTTCCAATTTCTCAACTTTCTTCCTGATTTGCAATCGACACCAACAAAAGTTCTTCAATCTAATTTGTTTCAAATACAATCCCATGAATTACCTGCTTCTGATCTTTAATCGATGGAGACTGAGATTGAACTTCCAGTGAAAAATGGAGAACAAACAATGCTATGCGTTGTGCCAGAGAAAATGAAATCGTCTTAGGGTTATTGGCATGTTTAATGTAATGACATTTGGGGGTATAGAAATTGTGCAAGAAATTGGGTTGTTGTTTAGCTATTACACGTGTCTCGAAAGGGTAAATGATATAGGATTAGGATATTGTATGTGTCTTGGGTATGTATGCGGTATGCATTTCACTTTATTTTAAAATGTCATTTAAATTTTAAAATACCATATATATATATATATATATATATATATATATATATATATATATATATATATATATATATATATACTAGGTGTGAGACCCATGTATCACATGAGTTTATTTAAAAGAAATTAATATAAAATTTAAAATATTTGAGAAGCTTGAATTTATAAGAAAAGTGAGAATTGAATTATAAAAATTAAAGTGTTTTTTTTGTCTTTTAAATTTAAACAAATAATTTAGATAAATAAATAAAGGAAATTAATGAAACTTTAATTTAGTAATTTTGAAATTAGAAGGAAAGTCCGTTAATGAAATTGATATGCATTTTTTATTAGATTTAAATAATATTTGACATTTAATAAAATAGAAAAATCATAAAATGACAAATGGAATAAAAATTAATTTAAAATTACCATAAAATTACATGTGGCAAATTGAATGAGAATATGACAAGTGTCAAAAAAAACCTTTATTTATTAGAGTACTAGATGTGAGACCCGTATATTATATGAGTTGATTTAAAAAATAATTAAACTTAAAGTACAAAAATGAAATATTTTTTAATGTACAACTTTAAAATAAGAAAGAAAAAAATGTATTTATTATAATTTAATATCATATATATGATATTTAATACTTTACATATATAGCTATATACTTTAACTAAAAATGAAAACAAACCAAAAATTGACAAGTGCATAATATTTATTTCAAAATTACCACAAAATGACACGTGTCAAATCTCATGAGAGAATGACAAGTGGCAAAAAACCTTCATTTATTAAGGAAGATATATATATATATATATATATATATATATATATATATATATATATATATATATATATATATATATATATATATATATATATATATATATATATATATATATATATATATATATATATATATATCATTTACCTATATGTGAAACCCGTTTCTCAAATATTAACGAGTCCACGTCTATAAGAAGTTCCCCACCGACCGCTCTCATGCCTCCGTCACCTATAGCTAATCTGACTCTTTGTGTGCTTAAACTCGTTTCCGCCAAAAATAACATTGACGACACACTGAGATTGAAGAAACGGCGTCGTTTAGCTATGAAAGGTGCCTTGGTGCTTGCTTCCGGTCAGCCTGACATCACCATGAGGAAGAAGGCTTGGTGGTGGGTTTTCCTTGTTGGCGGTGTTGTTAGAAAGACCGCCTTCCCCGTTCTTAACTTATGCGGCGTCAGCTGCTTGCCTCCACTACACCGCCTCAAACAAGCTGAGTCATTCTCTCTCTTTTCTCATGCCCTTTCCCCTTTCTGCCACCTCCTGCTTCATTTACCACCTCATTTGAAGAATAAGGTCCTTTCTTAATAAGTTTCCCCACCACTTCTTTGCTTCCATATCTCTCCGGTGTATCTATTTTCCCTCCCATCGAGATCATGTTGCAGCTTTCCAAGAAAACAGACCGCAATGAAGAAGATGCGAATTTCATATTTCACGAATTCGTCACCGTGCACTTCGGGCATCCGTGACAACTGACCTTACTCTGTCGGGAACACCTGACCTCGTCACGTTGACGCCTACCAGGACAGCTGACTTCAGTTAGGGTCTTCTAATTTGGTCCTATTGAATTGATGGTCATTATTGTGACTCCTCTTCCATCGACGCTTACACATGCCCTTCCATATTTTTCTTTAATTTTAATCTTCAATTTTTGGTGTGTAACTACAATAAACAAAAGGTTTTTTTTCTCTCAAACGTCTTTTTGTTGAGGATGGAAGTAGTAGGAACGTAGGGAGTTAATTTTCAAAGTTAAAGATGATACAATTAGCTCAAAGTATTCATCTTTTGTTTTTAGGGTTATTATTATTTTTATTTGTTCATTAAGCTTTTAATTACATGTTTTTATCTTTTATTTGTTTTATCTATTACAAGGGTTTTAAATCTAGCTATTTGCTTTTCTTGGGACGTCGATTGGCTTTCACTTATGTTCAGGAACAACTTGGCTATACTCTATCAGGTACTTGATTCTCTTCCTTTTTCTATTTTCACTTTGTAATAGAGAGGAGAATAGGAAACTAATGGGTGAAATCAACCAATTTCTTAAGCTTTGTTTTTAACTGGAATCCAAATGAGTAAAAATCTGAAAATTTGGAATTATGTTTTTCTACTTCTACATAAATCACCATACGTTAGCAGGCAAAAGTTCTTTGAATATATTAAAGGATAACATAAAGATTATCATGAAATTTCTTGAAACTCACATGTTTCTTTATTGATTTATCTCTTATTCGGATAAGGCTGTCAGTTTTGGATTACTAAATCGGCTTTTTCCTTGATGAAAGTTACTAATGTTCTTCACCTAAATATTTAACTTATTCTTATTACCTAACAAGTGTTTGACTAAATGCCTCAAAGATGAGATGACTGTAATTTTGGTTACCTTTTGTATTTCTTTGCTTATGTTTCTTGTTATATATATATATATATATATATATATATATATATATATATACACACTACATAAGACTATTACATAATTACATGATTTTATTTACTTGATGGAAGTCACCAGTAATGAACGTAACCAGAAACGGTTTGGTCATACGGGCCGTATACTGCTATCATCTTTGCAAGTGCCTTCAATATTGGATATACAAATGAGGTTTCTTCTTGGTGGGGGCGTGTCCCCCAATGCTTACCTATATGCTAAAGAGATCCTCTTATGTCTATGTTGATCATCTGCTTCCTTCCTCCAATAAAGAAGTTTGTAGGAGGCCATTCAACTTATACAACATCAGCTCTGTCACACCTCCACCATCCATGGTAAGATAGTTGCCTGCTTGCTTCCAGTCATCCTGATCTCATGCTAACCTTGAAGACTTCAAGGTGGGGTTTCTTCTTGGTGGTAGCGTTTCCCCCAAAGCTGGTTGCTAGCTCCTTAATTTGTTTCCTCTTTCTGAAGGTAAAGAAGAAAATATGCCGGATGCTTTCAGTTACCAATTTCTTCCGATTTCCTTACATTTATATTACACTTCGCTTTGTTATTTTTTAAAATTTCGTGTTTCTATCCGAGTTGTTTCCATTGGATGGTGAAGTTAGCAACTATTGTGATGTAAGTTCTCTTTCTCTTTCATGGAAGTCAACACTTGTAGGCCATGGTTTTGGGGATGTTTTGTGGCGGTGGCTGGACTTTATTGGCGGCTTGGTTTTAGGTATCATCTATTGATTTCACAATCTATTGTTTCTTGTTTGAAGCACACATATTTCATACCTATAAATAAAAGGCTCTCCCTTTGTATACCTTGCAAGAGATACCTTTCAGAATAACCTATTATTTACATGTTTTTGAAACAAGATACAGATGTATTATTTAAGATTCAAATCTAAAACCAATTTTAAGACTCATTATTTGATCATACAATTAAAGAATGAAAGATTACGAACATGGTTATTGGGTCAGTTAGTGTACTCTAATAATTACGTATCTAATAATAATATTCATTACCACATCAACTATTAAGTATCTAATAGTAGCGTTCTTGTTTTAATATAATTCATTACTACATCAGTGTATTGTTGATATGAGAACCTTCTGTGATACACATATGTAAATTCCTTTAAAAGGTTAATATGGTAGATTAGCAAGCAAACACGGAAATTTAACTTCAAATTGATGCTAATTTGGGCTTGGAGATGATCGTAACTATTAAATTTCTATAAAAAGATATTAACTACTAGAGTTGTAGATAATTTTATACTGACTTGAAAAAAGAGAATTAAATTAACTGATTATGATGCTCTTGATGTACTCTTCTTGTTTGCAATGTTCTCCATTTCTGTAAGAACTTCCACTTTGCGAAATTAATTTATCATTTTAGATGCTTAATCAAACCAATATTAAGTTTTCCATATTTCCACAAGGGCATCTGTACAAAAATTATGCTAATATACTGATGCAATTGTAACATAACCATCTAATTTGCCAATTTCTTACATTCATTTTCTATATATGGAACATACTTAAACTGTATGGATTTTTTTTATTTATTATCTACGTATTTATGGAATTTTTACAATAAGGACCTCAATATTTATATTCTATCTTGCAAGGTACCATAGTCAATGTTAAGCCCTGGCAGAACTGTAACTTATAATTTTAGTATCTAATATGCTTCTTTCTTACCAACAGCCACCACAACAGCAACAAAACTCATACATAATTGGCCCATACACCAGTGGGCTGGCCAAGCTACAATATGAACATGCTTCACAATTTATGACAAAATGGTAAATTCTCAACAAGAAACATAACATGAGATGGTGAACACAAACAACTATTAAGTCGATTAAGTCGATGTACTTTGAAAATTCTAACCATTTATAGCATTACACTTTAACTTGGAAGAAATATTAAGACTTGCATATTTCATTTTGTATTCGATTTACCCTTTGTACATCACTTTTTAAATTTCAAAAACACCCATCGTGGGCCGTGCTTAGCACGGTCCTCTCAAATTCACTAGTATATATATATGGTAGCATCTAACAATTTTATTAGTCGATTCAATTTACTTATCATTATACAATATGAAATTTAAAAAAATTAAAAAAAAAAAGATTCTATACATCTTAAATATAGTCTAAAATATTAAATATTAATTAGATTCATACGTTATAAAGCTAAGTTTTCAAATTAAATACATTATATATAATATGTAAATTATTAATTGTTTCAAAATACCTAATTATTCTAACATATCCATAAATACAAATTGCGGATATTCTAACAACTATTATGTTTTCCTAATTTCAACCGATTATTAAATCATTATGAAATTTCTCATATCTACATTATTAAATTTTTATTATATTGTTCAATAATTAATTTATAATTTGATTATTTAAAAAAAAAATTATCCATAGTGACCACAGGTTATAATTTGATAATAATATTTTCGGCCTTCCTACCGTATCCCCTCAATTCTTTTCATATATCATAAATATACAAATTTTATCGAACAAAACTATATTCATATTTTATTCAAATTTTTTTATTGATACACCATATATGATTGTGAATTTATTTGAAAAGTGAATTTTACTTATTTTAAATTAGTTAGTCTTAAAAATGGTATAACTCTTTATATGTAAAAATTCCTTTTTAAACTTACGAGAGTTAAGTGATGAATAGTTTTAATCAAAAATGTTTTATTCTAAATTAAATAATCTGTAATAGTTTACTAAAATAACATTATTTGTTTTGTCCTATCTACGTTAGATGTGCTATAAAATAACCGAGTTTTCTATAAGTACCTCTCTTCATTTTCCAATTCTACTTGCTTGATTTGATTTTTTTGTCTTTTTTTTTTAAATTATTATTATTATTATATTATTATTATAATTTTCGCACGAAATTTTAACATTCGGACGACATTATAAATTCAAACGGATATATAAAATCACTTTAAAAATATTTTTTCATATTTTTTAATTACGGACAAAAAAGTCGTTCGAATTTAATAATGTCGTGCGAATTTATAATGTTTACCGAATTTTAAAATGTCATCCGAAATTTAAAATGTTATCCGATTTTTTTTTTTATTATTATTGAAATTTATAATAATAATAATAATAATAATAATAATATTAAAATATAAAATAAAAGGAAAAAAATCAAAAAGGAAAAAAAAAGAAAAAGAGAAAAATAATATCAAATCAGAAGTAAAAAGTTGATTTAATTGATATTAGAGGGGTAAAATTACTCATAGCACAACCTAAAATAACATTGTTTGAAGTCATGTTGAATTTTGTTCACATAGAAGAAAGAGTTGACACGTATGTCTTCAGTAGCACAATTCACAAGACAAATAATTATGTCTTAGATTTGAATAAAATATTATTTGTGTAAATATAATATTATATTTAGTTGTTTACAATCACACGCGTTCCACCCACTACAATGTATTTGTATACATACCTTATGACTTGAAGTCTTTTTTCTTTACAACTAAATTTTATCTTCCGCATTTCTTTGCAAGGAAAAAAGGAAAAAGATCGAAAGAGATAGCACTGATACAGGTATTTGTTTCGGTATTTTTTTTTTTCTACAATAAGTATTTACATAGATATTGGTAATTGATAATATTATTTTTTCTCTATAGAATCCATTCATTTGTTGGTCCAATCCCCTTAAAAGATTCCAAAATAAAACTTAAATAATGAAAATCCATAATGCCTCTTCGTTTTTACTTGTTTGATCTAAAAAATATAGCCATGAGTTTGAATTTGTGTAAGAACATAGAAAAAGTGTTTTTTGTTTACTTTTTGCATATTAACTTTATGTGTGTGCGTGTTTTGATGTTCTCTTCTATGTATGTTGTAACACGGCTTGATGGAAGCCGCCTATATTTCGGTCTTCAAGTGAAACTATATTCCTAAAACTGATATCTAGTCCTTTTTTGTAACACACCTAGAACAGATCATGGAATTTATTTATAGCTATGACGAATCTGGATTAATATAGTTGTTACCAATTTGGTTTGGGATACTTTTTCGGTTCTAGAGTGCTTTTAGTTCATCCTAAATGAGTTTTCTTTTTTCATGTATTTTTTTTGAGTTTTCAATGTTCTTTTTATATTCCTATTGGGAGTAGTTGACATGGAAAAGTTGACATTTATTTTGTGTTTTGTAATACATACGGAAGGGCTTGCAGTTGGGCGATGATGGGTGGTATCAAAGTTCTTGAAAATGAACCATTCAACAAATATCTTAGAAGTTTTAAGTGTTGCTTAAGAAAAAAATGTTTTTCACAAGACATAATAAAAACTTTTGTTTCAAGCAACCTTGAAAACCTGCTAGTAGGTTAGTAGTATGTATTCAACTTTATTGAAGCTTCTACCAAAGTTATAGTGTCGTTTTCTATGTAAAGTCTAATTTCATATTAACACCCGTATCTCTAAATTTTTTTGAACGGCAAGCAAGCATTTAAAAGAAAACTAGGGAGAGGCTTGGAGGTTCAAAACTTAAAAGAAAACAAAATAAAATACAACATCAAAGGAAAAAAAAAGACTAAAGTCTAGAATAACATTCAAGAATAGGATCACCACACCATTCAGCCCATATAAGAGATTTACCCTTGTGCTTCCTCGAACTAATCAAAAAGATTGACAAAAATTGTACCTCATAGACCAGCACCGAAATTTGACACTTGAGGAGTGAGCCTTTAAGTTTCGAAAGTTCCAAACCACACATATAAACACTAGCATAATCACTTAGTGAATGTTTGACAACCTTTTATGCCCACTCAACAACTTTTTACAATTTAGAAGATCTCGCGTCGTAGGAAAAGATAGCCCGATAATCGCCACTAGCTCGAAACTCTCTGTCAGACTTCTTTTATTGTTCCGCATTCAACAAAAATTTGGTTGTCGGTTTCTAGAGCTTCACCACAAATCCTGGATAAATTAGATGTTCCAATGCCAAATTTAGATAAGTTAACCATTGTTGGTAATCTCCTATGGTTAATTCTCCAAGCTAAAATATTTAATTTTCCTAGGACGAATGGGTTCCACATCCAATTATCATGTGATCGTGGGAGAATAGACATATCGATGTAGTTTTTCAAAGAGATAGTTCTAAACCCTAGCTCCAATTAATTGCTCCAGTAACATTGCTTACCAAGTGGAAATGCTCAATGAAGGAGACGTTATCCTTTTCGAGGAGTTTAGGAATTCTTGCACACCCCAACACCCACCTTTCCTTCTTGTCACTGACGGTCTAGTGAACCCCCCATCAACATCATGAATGGAATTTATTACATAAGCCCAAGTACTGTTAGGATCTACCTTGAATTGCCACCACCACTTCCCTATTAGGGCGATATTTTGGGCTTTCAAGCTACCAATACTATTATCTTTAGATGCAATAGTTTTATCCCATGGAATCTACATGATTTTCCTATTCTCCAAATCACTGCCCCAAAAGACCACATTCTGATCTTCTCAAGACTATCGATCACTTTGATAGGTGCTCTATATAGGGAGAAAAAGAAAGATCTTAGACTACCTAGGACCGATTTACCTAATGTTAGACGCCCTTGAAGGACAATGTGGAGGACTTATATTTTGATAAATTTGCCTGAAAATTTTCAATTAGGGGATTCCAATGGACAACTCTTGCCATGGATGACCTCATTGGAAGACCAAGATAGGTAAACGGGAGGGAACCAATGGAGAAGAAGAAACACCGGGCAACCGGATCCAACTCACAATTTTGAATACTGAAACCATAAAGTTCACTTTTTGACATGTTTATTTTGAGACCAAAAGCCAGCTTAAAATAGCGCAGGATACAAATAAGAATTTTTGTGTTTTCAATCGACCACAAACCTAAGAAAATTACATAATCTGCATATTCGAGATGAGATATGCTCGACCCCAGATGTGGAAGTTTTATGCCTTCGAAAATTCCCTTTTGTTCGCCCTCTTCCATAGCAATATGTAACCCCTCCGCTACAATGATAAATAAAAAGGGGGACAAGTGGTCACCCTGCCTAATTCCACCTTCCATGCAGAATTCTGGGGTGACAGCTACATTAATTAGAACCGAGATCATAGTTGAGGATAAGCACCCGTGAATCCATGATTACCATTTAGCACTAAAATTCATCTTTTGTAGGATCGAGTCAAGATACTCCCAACTAAGGCTATTGAAAGCCTTCTTGAAATCGACCTTAAAAGTGAATGCCTTCTTTTTACTCTTCTTTAGCTACGATAAAATTTCATTTAGGATGAGTGGTCCATCAAGGATATATTGGTCTTTAATGAAAAAGTTGTTTGGGACGAACTCACCACCATAAGAACTACTTTTTTTAACCTTTCTGCAAGAACCTTTGCTATGGTTTTATATAAGCACCCGATTAAGCTGATGGGTTGAAAATCACTAATGGTGTTGGGGTCATGTATTTTAGGAACCAACTTAAGAAACGATGAGTTGGAACCTTTATCAAAACACATATACATTTCAAAATATTTTATAGAAAAATAAAAATCATTGCCAACAAGATCCCAATATTTCTTAAGAAAAGCAAAAGAGAACCCATTCGGGGTCGGGCGTCTTACCTCAACCGCATGCCTAAATGGTCGATTTGATTTCATGCAAAGAGAATGGTTTCTAAAGAAACGATGCCATTTATAGATCGCTTTTTAAACTTTGGACTATAAATTTTGGTCTCAAACACATGGGTTTTGAGTATCTCTTAGAAAAATGCTTGACTACTAGTTGTTTTATCATTACTAGGTCATTGGTCCAGAATCCATTAGCCTTGAGACCATTTATCCCTTGCGACCTAACAGTGCATAAGGCAACTGTAGGGATGGGTTTAAAGTCCAATTAAAATCTTTATATTGAGATACCCAATTCCCATCTAATGTAATATTAGATGTTGAATTCAATGTAGAAAACTTGATATTTGAAGATTGGAACATATTATTATCATCATCCCATGGTATGTGTTCAGTACTACAAGTTAAGGAGGTTGAGTTTATATTCTTTATAGTTCTTTTGAAAAATTACATTTGCAGGTGCAAGAATAAAAGGACTACCTATATAAGCATGAAGTTTAGCTACTTTAGGAAGTTAGGACTTAGCTTTGATATGCTTATTGAAGGATGGGACACAACCTAGTAAAATATAGTGTCCAGTTAGAACTTATGAGAACGTAAACAGTTGTGTGTATTATCTTCATGTATTCACTATGAATAGAAATGGTTCAATCCTTAGTGACACCTTGATATTCAAATATTTGGAATGAATAATATATTAATGTGAAATTCAATCGTCACGACATTTCATTTATGCACCAGTTTTTTGTTATGTTTTGTTTTAAGTTAATCAAGACTACACTTAAACGGGGGAGGTTTGTTGGTGATTTTGTATCATCAATGTGTATTTAAGTGTAATAGATTAACTTGTTGATCAAAATCAATCTTGATGAATATTAAACAAGGAAGGTGCAGAGTGCACACTTGTTTAAGTTCATTCAAGATTCAAAGCAGACTATCATTTAGGGGCGAAGACCTTAAACGAACAGGGATCCGGGGGCAGCGCCCCTAGGAGCGGGGTCCAAGAGGCGGCAGCCCCTGGCGGGGTCCAAGGGGCAGACCCCCTTAGAAATCTAAATTCTTGTAAATGAACCCGATTTTTTACTTCATTTTTTATCCTTATTAATAATCCGATTTTAGTGAAAGTTTATGACTGTTATAAACTATCTTTTGACAGTTTGAGTGGGTTTTGGACAAAGAAAACTACTTTGACATTTTTTAGACAAAGGAAGTATTTAAGCATTTTGGTCATAATTTTCTTGGTACAACTATAATCATGAAAATCATAACGTTATATTCTCTGTTCTTGAAAAATCATTTGAGTCTTATCCGATTAAAGGTTGGGGAGAACCACCTAAATACTTTAATAAGAAAGTGAACACACGATTTTCAAAATTTCCAAGTCTTTTATTACCCCGAGTTTCTAACATCCCTAAGGATGCAATTCCATTAGACAATCCAATAGGTTAAACCACATAGCACTGAAAATTTGGAGACCCTAAAATTTGTCTATCTAAACCGTCTTTGACTTCTAGAGATTTTGTTTCCTGTTGCCCAACCAGAAAAGAATGATTTTCAATTCTAGAGTCTTTAACCCAACTCCTTTTAACCTCACACCCAATACCACATATATTATTAGAAAAAATATTCATTGATCCAGGATTACCACTTCACGCTTTTTGATCACGAGTTTAAGCTGACACAATCTCTAACTAAAAAACCTACTTTTTCCCCAACTTCAATTGTTTTGAGCACATCCATAAATGTAGAATCAGACTCCTCTTGCTGTGGTTGGGAGTTGCCTTGTGATGTCGCCCATTCTTGGGATTTATCTCCAACTAGAACATGTAGAGTCTTCGATATAGATGGAGAAAGTACTATAGAAGGGGAATTTTGTGCCTACAGAGGTCTCCGAAATTGAAAGTCTTGATTTTGGATCGAAACAGAATTTGAGTTGCTAGGTTCATTGTTAAGATCCAGCGGTTTATTGGCCTAAGGTGATTTAAAATATCCCCATTAGCAAAATTGTTTAGCTAAAAGCCCAATCTCATAGGAGAACGGTTAGACCTTTTACCGCTTTGCATTACACGAGGAGATTCACCTTCATCGGCTACTCCGTTGATCATCATCATTTTGCTCATTGGGTAATGGAACCGACTCGCATACTCGAGTCTCTTTGTCACCCTGACCCTCAATTGGAATTTGCCAGAGATTATTCCAGTGAGCTTAGACACCCCTCCGACTGCACTACATAATCGTCTTCCAGACCTCCATTGTCCCAACAATTTCTGTTGGAATATTGAAAATCTTTAGATGCTGTAACACGACTGAGTTTTAGGAATTCGAAAACATCTTATATAACGTTGATCTCATAAGTGATTCCATCTACAAAGATGGAGATGGAGGATTTGATTAGCCCAGAATGTGCTGTGTGAATACCTACTCCCGCGAAGGCTTAAAGTGGGGAATCTATTGCACATTCTTCCGGTATAACCATAATTCCCCAAGACTTGATAATAGCTGAAAGCTTCCTTGCACCAAGCGTGTTGTGGCACTCCTTTGATAATTAGAGAGGTTGTTCTTTCATTGTAGTTACAGTACTCCAAAGACCAATTTGTGAGGTTCTTAAACCATGGCTTCCAAATGGCTTCTGCGTTTGATATAAGGAGTCATTTTTTTCCTCAACACTTTCAAAATCAAGCAACATCTTCAAACCACCCAAATACTTCATTTGAATCGTAGGCCATCCTTCAACTTCCTGAATTGCCTTCATATTTATAAGAGCTTGAAAGTTTTCAGTTTCTCCCACCAACGTGTTGTTCATGCGGTCCTTTGACCCTCATGAGGAGAGCATTCTAATACTATTAACATTTGGCTTGGCACCACCCTCGTTGTTGTAATTTTCCTTTGAGAATCCAACCACCTCTTCAACATGATTAGGAGGGTAACCTTTCACAACATCAACGAAAGATCTCGTATTCACATATTGAGCATCCATATGGATCATTGAGCGTTTGTACGAGATCCTTGGTTTACTTTTTGGTTGTGAGGATTTCCATTGGGAACCTTGACCTCTTCTTTCGAATTTGGAAAAGTTAACACTAATCTTTTGGGCTCCAATGAAAATCTCATTCAGGTAACTTTTCAGAAGAACTCATGTCCCGAACTCTAAGGAATCGAAAAAAGCCAAATCTTTTATTGAGGCGGTTTGGTTTTTTGGTGACATAAACATCCACAACAGCCCCATATCTGTTGAAAGTTTTCCACAACGCAGCTTCATTCCAATCTGCTAGAAAGTATTGGAAGTAGAAGGTGACCATTCTGCCATTGACATCGAACTCCTTCCTATAGTTTTTCCTCCGATGAACTTGCTGCTAGCCGTCATGGCTCTCTCTCCATTTCTCTCATTAGGAAAAGAAGTGACTTCTAGAGACTGGTATCTCTAATTGACACTTACATTTTGTTTTTTATTTTACTAAAGAAAATAAAAAAATGGAAAGGAAAATAAGGAGAGAATAGAAAGAGGGGATAATATTGATATATATTGTATTTTCGCGTTTTCCAGTTTGAATGAAATGAAGAAAAATACGTCATTTGAAGATGGCAGTATAGGGTTAGGTATTCCTTTCTTTAATAATAAAATATTATTTTAAAACTGAAAAAAAAGAAAAATTAATAAAAATTCAAATCAAGACTAAAAAGGTAATTCAAGATCAATTTTGAAAAGAAAAGAACCATAGGACCCAACAGGTAGCGTAAATCAACTTGTTTTAACAAACCAGATTGACAAAGTGTATAATTTTGTCTATTTAAAAAAGCAAATTATTGAAACAATAAAAAACCGGAATATCAAATATCAAAAAGACATAATATGATGACTGCCGTGCTTTTCTTTATTTTATAACTTTTAAATATTAAAAAGATATATATATATATATATATATATATATGACTAGATTATTGTGTTTCTTACATTTATTGTGTGCTAGAATACATCAATATGAATTTTGTAAAATTAAATAATTATCTAATTAAATAAATAAATATATTAAATGATTTCTATAACTGTATGTATATTAAATGATATCCATAATTATAATTCTTTTGTTATGGAAACTAATTAAATTCATTATTAATGTAAGGAATAACATTTTTTCCGAATGAATTCGCATCTAAGTTTTTATGTATGGGTTCGTGTTTTGTTTTAGGACTCATTCACTTAATATATAATAAAGTTGTATGGATTATGAACAAGAGTATATTCTACTAGAATACACTCTTATTCTTTTAGATATATATAATTAGTTTCCATAAAAAAAGAATTATAAGTATGGATATCATTTAATATACTTATAATTATGGAAATTATTATATATATATATATATATATATATATATATATATATATATATATATCGTTATTTGATTAAATAATAATTTGATTTTTACTAAATTCTTATTGGTGCATTGTGACACACAATAAATGTGAAAAATATTTGAACATGCCTCTCTCTCTTTCTCTCTCTCTCTCTCTCTCTCTCTCTCTATATATATATATATATATATTATAACTCTTATTAATTGAATCATTAAACGTATTAACATTTGAAGTTTCTTCAAGTGTATTAAACATCTATATATTTGACGGCAATTGATCAACAATTGTAATAACTAATACTCCCTCCATCTCAAAATTATAGTTCATCTTTACTTTTTGGTTTGTCTCAAAATAACAGTCCACTTCTAAAAATAAATAACATTTTTACCAAAATACCCCCTCATTATTACTTAACTAACTAAACATTTAATGGAACATTAAATGAAAAGTAAGGACAAAACTGTCATTTTGTTAAATAAAATTAATGATAATTAATGTTTTTCTTAATCTGTGTGTTTTTTGTCTGTGGTGGATGACGTCATGTCAAGTATCACAACATATGCAGTATAGTAATCAAAGTACAACAACCATTGCATTAATAGTAATAATTTTACATAGTTTACATTTCATAGAAGCATCAAAGTAATACAAGGAATAATATATGCAACTCGGTACTAGGTTGTCTTCGCAAAAGCTCCCAAGATGTACCTGTTTATCGTTGTTTATCGCTGACCTGAGAATACAAGTTATTTTGAAAGCGAGTATCAGCATTTTTATAATGCTGGTGAGTCCATAAGTATTTAGTGTCATTTTTATAAGTACACATTTTTATTCAAAATAACTTTATGAAAGATAGTAGTTTAGAATCTACGGTGTATTAGCGTCCTTTCCAGAAAATCCTATATTTTCTAAATAAAAGCAGTCTTCTACAAAGACCCGACAGACTTATGTTTTAAGGAGTAATCTTCCCCGAAATACTATCATTACCAAAATATGGTATTGACTTTAAAGAAAATATGAGAATATCACTAGTAAAAATACTAGGGGAAAAATAACATATGCCGCAACAGTAATACTGCTGACTAAGGCAAAAGAAATCATAGACTCTAGGAGAGTATCGAATAAATGATACGCCTGGCTCAGTCTAACAAAAGGAAGCACAGACTCCAGTCAGTATCGGATGAACGACACAGCTAGCAAATTCTAAAACATGGAAATACAGACTCCAGACAGTATCGAATGAACGACACAGCTAGCAAAGTCTAAAACATCCGGTAATCCTAAGTGGGTTGTTTCAAAATACTGTGTTAATTCTTGTTACCTTAAGGTCATGAATTATAAGGTAAGCATGGAGATACTCGTAACCATACTGATTGACAATAGAGTACTTGACGCCTTGCAAGCGTCGAAATAAATGTGACATTTGTCACCCCTTGGCTTGGTAGGCCGGGGACTGTAGCTAGCAGTCAGGGTGTGGGAGTGTCGGTCCCGTATAGATCTATACACACAATGCCCGCTCTCTCTCCAGGAGACTCTGGTTACCAACTTGACGACGGGGAGATCCGTGTCTTGAAGATGCATCTCGTATTTTGAATTATATTGTAAGTATTGGAATAATGATATAGCCTCACGTATGAACTGACTCCTTTGGAATTCTCCATACTAGAAAGAGTAAATAGAATCTCATAACTATTCCTATAATAGTTACTAGTGTTTCTGGTCTATGAATGATGAATGGAAGGATGCCCTTGCTACCCAAGGGAAATGAACTGGTCGATGTAACCTTTATGTCTATACATGTATACATGATATATAACTAATGTATTAAACGACCTTCGGACGGATATCCGATACCCACCAGACCACATCCCAACGAGGAAAAGGAAATAGGACGAACTAGCCTTCCTAAGTCCTTTAAACATTATTTATATAACTATACAAATATAGGCATGCATTTAACAAAATAGAAGCATAGAAGAAAACTTTGGTAACACCTTTGGAAAACCTTTAAAAATAAGAATTTACGACTTGATGTCATTTTGTAAAACAAGCTTTGAAAACCTTTGGAAATCCTTTGAAAAACCTTTCATAAACAACTTTGAAAAAAATGATTTGTGTAAAACGGTTCAAGTGAAGAAAACTCTTGACTGGATGTCTCTTAAGTAAACAAACTTTGAAAAACTTCGAATAAACCTTCAATGATCTAAAAAGGGATATTCATACTTTAACAAGATTCGAAAACAGGATTTGGAAACCTTTAATCTGGATAAACAGTTTAACATGAAAAATCTATTTTGCTATACAGTTATTAATCACATGTGATTTGTCTAATAACTGTACAGTTCAACTTGTATTCCCCCCCCCCCTATAAAAGCAGTTAAAATCCTTTAAAAGGTTAATTCAGGGGTATGAACTCACCTGATGTTGGCGATTCAGATGAATGGACGGTATAGGATGCTAAGTGTCAAGTGAGGACTTGACCACACACGCGGATCCTATTTAGCATGTAATGATACATTTAAGTATCTAATTAGTCATTTAATAACTAATTAAGCAAGTAAGGATGTCCTAATACATGAAAACACTTTGCTACAAGTGTTAGGAGTACCAAGGGTTGTGTATAAGGAGAGTATGGACTCACATTGGAGTTTACTCCTCAAATAGTAGTGTCTAGGGGTGTTTACAATTTTGGAACCACATCCCCAATGAGTTTACGGCCGTAAACTCATGGGTAGTGTGTTCTTGGATGATTAAAGGTCTTACAACACTTGTGGAATTAGGCTAGGTTCAATTCTAGGGCATAGGAAGTGGTTTAATAATCAAATGGACCAATTTATGGAGTTTACGGCCGTAAACTCTTACATGCCCTTTCCTTTTGTGTTTTGATGGTTCTAGGTTAAGCACAAGTGATTCTAGTCCAATGTACAAGCCATGGAAGGAAGTTAGGGAACCATTTGACCATTTTAAGGGAGTTTACGGCCCATGGACCAATCCTTGGGAGGTTTATGGCGGTAAATCCTAGAGTCATGGTTTCCTTCAAGTTTAAGGTCCCTAATGCAATGATGGTTGGTTCTAGACATTATTCCAAGCCATAGGAGGTGTTCTAGGGCAAATTTAACACCTTAAAAGGTGTTCACGGCCCATGAAGAGGGGTTTACTGTCCAAGAGTGTTCTTGGTCCGTAAACTCATGTTTACTCCTCAAAAGCCAAGGTTTTGGTGTTCTAAGCTCATATGTGCGAGTCTCCAAGTCATAACTAAGCATTGGAAAGGTTTTGGGAGGGTTTTTGGGCATCAAAACGCTCTTTCAAGGTGTTTACGTTTTTGGGATGTTCCCAAACCGTAAACTCTTGTTCTTGGGGTTTTTAGATGCTTAAGCCACGAATTTGCAAGTGAGATAAGCTAAACAACAAGCTAGGAAGGTTAACTTACCGTTTTGAAGCTTGAAGGGGCGATTTTTGACCAAAACCCGATTTGTAGAAAGAGAAAGTAGAGGGAGGAGCTGTCTAAGGTGTGAAAAAGGTTGGGATGAAACCCACTCAACCCTTATATAGGGTTGAGTTTACAGCCTGGGTGGGGGTCCACCCAACACCAACCGCAAACGGGGTTTTTCGCGACTTCCGTTAAACACAACAAATTTTAAATTATACCTCCTTATTTTTGGTTCGCTTGACGAAGATTATTTAAAACATTCCAACGGGCTTAAATCCGGCCAAAAATATTTTTGGGATAAATTTGGCTAATTTTTGACGTGCTTAATTACGACGTTAAAACAAATGGAAAATTTTGGGTTGTCACATCATCCCCCCGTTAGAGGGAATTTTGTCCCGAAGTTAGAGTTTAGGCAAGGAAGTAGGCACGAACGATTGAGTAACGAGATGTGGGTGTTTCCTAATCGAATGGTCCTCGCGCTCCCAAGTGAACTCTGGTCTTCGCATTTGCGTTCCAGCGAACCTTCACTTAATGGGATGCGGATTCGTTACGCTCGCTTGATTCCTCGGTTCGCGGTTTCCTACGGGTTTTTCTACGAAGTTAGGGTTCCCAATGATTGCTATTACGACAAGTGGGTTTATACAAGTCACGTCGGACAAATACTTTGTCCATGCTGGAGACGCGAATAGACTACGGTGGGATTTATGGAATTCCAAAAGTAGTCGAGATATGATGAGGGTTGGATTAATTCTTATGAAGAATCTCGGTTGGTCCTAAGCTCTCGGAAGGATAGAGTTTTTCAGTACTTAGAACATAACGTACTTCTATGGTGAGATCATCACTGGCGTGATCGCCATTTTGAAGTTCCAAACGTTCTCTCATACCGGGGGTGTAGCTCTTCGGGTTGGTTCTTAGAGGGTTCGGGTTATCCTCGGATTCGTGTTTCCTGCCGATTGGCTTTCAGAGGTTTTTAGAATCATCAGATGTATTGGCTACACACTGCATGTAATTGGTTTTCGTGGCATCTATCTCGACCTAGTGCAAAATGGACTTGCACTTCTGATTCTTGAGGTGTTTCTAACGGAAACTCTCAAAGTTAGTGAGATAGGGTTTTACCAGACGATGTTCAGAAGGTTTTTCAAACTCCTCATCATCGTCTAGTTGACGCTTTCACAATATGATTCCTAACAGGAAAGAATCATGCTCTTACTTGCTTTGCTGTTTCATGAATATCAATCTCTACTCAAGGCTAACTCAGTCCTTAGAGATTTTCTGAAGTGTTGGACTATCTTGGGAGGTGATTCTACTATTTCTGTGTGAGATAGTATTCTTGGAACACCTAGTAGTCCAATGAGTCTCTAAGACATGCCCTATTCTCTAAGGTGTCAGTTTATTTCAGTTGCAGAAAGCGCATGCTCTTGTATAACCCATCGACTAACACCTAGACTGGTGTCAAGTCTATAATCTCTTTAGGATCAGGGTTATAAGGCTTAACGCCACCTACTTTCGTACTTTATTCAATTATTCTTGGTTGCAGAGGTTATCCTGTGGTTCTTGGCATTCTGCTATTCACTTTGGAGAATGCAGTCTATCGTCTACAGGGCGGCGGTGACTTCTTCCACGTGAGGAGGCGGAGTGTCCTAGGCACTAATCGTCAATATCAGGGTGGACGAAGTGCCTAAGTAGTGCGAGCATCTTCTGCAACTACTCTTCCGGTGGTTATGAGTTTCCTTGATTTAGATTAAGTCTAGGAAGTATAGGGTTCCGTCACTCGGAGCTTCAAATTTTCTCATCCATTCTTCTCTGAGTTTAACTTATCGCAACTTCCAGGTTTTCTGGGATATCTGCTGAGATGCTTAATTTGTGGGATTAAGCATGAATGGATGGTCGTAGTCAATGTCCTTGACACTTACGACTCAGATTTCTTTACCAACTTAGGGTGTTAGCTACTATATTGGCTTAACAGGGATGACAACAAATTTCGGATTTGCGGTCATTTTAGTAGATCAACCCGTAGTGGTTCTCTTGACTCTAGTTCCTATTCTATGGGATAGGATGAAGGGTTTTACTATGAGGTTCGTGGTAGAGCTCATACATGGCTTAACCACTAATACTTGGTGTATGCAAGCCGTATATAATTGAGATCAACGGGATGTTCAGTTGTGCGACTCCATCCCAGACCCACAACCCAACAAGGAACAGGGAGTAGGGAGGAAGCACACATCTTAAATCTTTTTGATCTAAATTATATACCACTCTTATGCATATACTTAGTTACTAGTAGTCAAATCCATGAGTTCCTTCCTCTTGATTCACGAATATGATTGTGAGGTACTAAGGGTCTTTCTGGGGGATCTACGGAGTAGGTTTCGGGTGGTTATCGTCTTCTGAAATGCCTGCAATGTCTTTCGCTTTGGTTTCTATTTGTCTAAGGAAGGGTTGGTTACAGCGCACGATACCCTACTCAGGGGTATTTCGGAAAGTTTCAGATAAGAGAGAAGACTGACGGATCGCATTATGTTTTATTATTAGGTTCGGAAGAACCTTTATTTGCCGAAATGGCTACGGTGAAAGTTCTTTTTACACAACACTAGGAATTTACACGTGGTTGCAATAAGTCAAACCATGATTGATAGAGGTGTCGAAGTTGGCATACTTTGACATGACAAAGAATGAGGGTCGATAGGGGCATGTGCTGAACGGGCACACAAACTCTTGGCGTCTCGGGTTTCGTCCTATGTATCATTGTCGTAGATACTTGGACTGATAGAGTCGACGCGGAACTATAGAGGATCCTGAGGTTTCGGAATAATGTACTTCTCATGAATGGATTCTCATGAGGCCTCTCTATAATCGCCTAGTATACACTAGTCATGTATAATTAAGGTCGGAAGGACTGTTGACTGAGCGACTCCGCCCTAAATCCACAACCAAACGAGGAACAGGAAATAAGGCAGCATCACTCACTCGAGGTCTATCCATCTTAATTATACATGGATTTAACGTGTATACCGAGCCATTATAGCTTTACCTGATGAAATTTTGAATTCTTACAACAGTGCTACGACTTTTGCCTTGTGATACTTGTGTTCGAGTGTTTAAATTATGGATGTTCTTATACTTTGGTAAAATATTTAAAGTATAATTCTTGGTCAGAGTGTTTTATCCCTATGTATTTATAGGCTGTATATCTTTTAAGAATGGATATATTGAGCTCACTATAAACAATGCTCTGATACCAATCTGTCACACCCCAAAACCGGAACGGCGGAAACGTTATGGGGTGGATGACGTCATGTCAAGTATCACAACATATGCAGTATAGAAATCAAAATACAATAACCATTGCATTAATAGTAATAATTTTACATGGTTTACATTACAATACATCAAAATAATACAAGTAATAATATATGTGCAACTTGGTACTAAACTGTCTTCGTCAAAAGCTCCGGGGATGTACCTGTCTAATGCTGACCTGAGAATACAAGTTATTTGAAGGGGCAATTTTTGACCAAAACCCGATTTGTAGAGAGTGAAAGTAGAGGGAGGAGCTATCTAAGGTGTGAAAAAGGTTGGGATGAAACCCACTCAACCCTTATATAGGGTTGAGTTTACAGCCTGGGAGGGGGTCCACCCAACACCAACCGCAAACGGGGTTTTTCGCGACTTCCGTTAAACACGGCAAATTTTAAATTATACCTCCTTATTTTTGGTTCGCTTGACAAATATTATTTAAAATATTCCAACGGGCTTAAATCCGGCCAAAAATATTTTTGGGATAAATTTGGCTAATTTTTGACGTGCTTAATTACGAAGTTAAAACAAACGGAAAATTTTGGGTTGTCACACCATGAGGTACCTCAAACTCTTATGGTCCGTGTAGATGGTACAGCGAACCCCATAGAGGTAATGACGCCAAATCTTGAGGGTGAAAACAACAACCCCAACTCCAAATCATGTGTCGGGTAGTTCGCCTCGTGAGACTTTAGCTTCCTCGATGCGTAGGCAATGACATGCCTCTCTGCATCAATACTGAACCCAAACCTGAGATGGATGCATCGCAGTACACAACGAAATCCTCCATGCCCTCTGGCAGGGGTAAGATTGGCGCCTCGCACAATTCCCTGTCTCAGAGTCTCGAATGCGGCCTGCTGCTCAGGCCCCCAACAAAAGACCACGACTTTCCTTGTTAGCCTAGTCAGGGGCTCGACTATCTTGGAGAAATCCTGGATGAAATTCCGATAGTAGCCGGCTAATCCTAGGAAACTCCGAATCTCGGATGGAGACTTCGGAACCTCCCATCTCATCACGGCCTCCACTTTGTCCGGGTCCACTAAGATCCCGTTCTGGTTGACGAGATACCCAAGGAACTGCACCTCGCGCAACTAGAACTCACACTTAGAGAACTTAGCATACAAGTTCTCCCTCCTCAAAGTCTCTAGAACCTCTCGTAGATGCTCCTCGTGCTCCTCCTGCGTCTTGGAGTAAACCAAGATGTCATCAATAAACACTATCACAGATCGGTCGAACATCGGTCTACACATGCGGTTCATGAGGTCCATGAATGCGGCAGGAGCATTGGTGAGCCCGAAGGGCATCACCACAAACTCGTAGTGGCCATAGCGCGTCCAAAACGCAGTCTTCTGCACATCCTCCTCTCTGACCCTCATCTGATGGTATCCTGAACGCAAATCAATCTTGGAGAACCAAGATGCTCCCTGTAGCTGGTCAAAGAGGTCATCAATCCTCGGGAGTAGGTAACGGTTCTTCACCGTTACCTTGTTCAGCTCCCGATAATCTATACACATCCGATGCGACCCGTCCTTCTTCTTCACAAACAAAATCGGGGCTCCCCAGGGAGAACTACTCGGTCTAATGAATCCTTTGTCTAACAGCTCCTACAGCTGTATAGACAACTCCTACATCTCAGGAGGAGCCAGCCGATACGGTGCCTTGGCTATCGGAACCGCACTGGGGACTAGGTCGATCTCGTATTCCACCTGCCTCTCCAGAGGTATCCCAGGCAACTCCTTGGGGAATACATTCGTAAACTCATGCACCACGGGCACATCGCCCACCGTCGCTCTACCCGCCTCCCGAGCGTCCATAACGTAGGCGACATATCCTGTGCAACCCTGCTGAAGGTAACGCCTAGCTCTCGCTGCTGAACATACCGCTGGTCCTTGCTGCGGCCTCTCGCCCTGAACTACCAACTCTCCCCCACTTGGGGTTCTGATCCGAACCAACTGATGCGTGCAGTATATCACTGCCCCATTGGGGCTCAACCAATCCATGCCTATGATCACCTTGTTCCCCCTCAGCGGGATAGGAACCAGGTCTACCAGGTAACGCTCCTCAAACAGCCTCAAAACACAGTCCCGGTAGACCTCCGACGCTCACACTGACCGGTCGTCCGCAATATCAACCTCTAGAGGGCAATCCAACATGCCCGAAGACTCCAGAAACTTCTTGCTAAGCGCAAGAGAGACAAATGATCGGGTGGCACCTGAATCAAACAACACCTGTACTGGGATTTTGTTCACATGGAACGATCCTAACCAAGGCACATGATATTTCAAAATCATAGCGATATGTAATAAAAACATAAGGATAAGAAATCATACCTGTCACCACATCGGGTGCAGCGCATGCCTCCTTGGCTGTCAGTTGAAATGCTCGGCTCCGAACCACTGGAGCCTCCATCTTGACCTTCCGACCATCCACAACCCGACCTGTCGCTGGAGTCGGCGCCACTGCTGCTTTCAATCTAGGGTAATTGGCCTTTTTGTGGCCCTTCTGATTGCGATGAAAGCAAATCAGGTCTGACATCTGTATCGCCGCAGTAGGGGCCGTACAATCCCTGCCAAAGTGCCCAACCTTGCTGCACTTATAGCAGCCTGAACCCGTCCTAGTGCGAGAAGCTCCCTCGTGTGACCGACCGCATTTCCCACAGCGGTGCCGCCCTGACTGGCCTTACAGCCTACCATCGGATCCCTTGGGCTTCTTCCCTGAAGCCCCCGCTGTCTGCCCCTCCTCTGCCTTCCTCTTCCGGATGTGCTCCAGATTAATCTCCCTCTCCCTAGCCCTGGCAATCATGGAATCCAGGGTAGGGCAAGCTGAAAAACTGACATGCTCCCGGATGTCAGCTCGTAGCATGTCATGGTAGCGGGTCCTCTTCATGTCCTCATCACCCGCATACTGGGGCACCAACAAATCCCTCTCTCGGAACTTGGCGGTGATCTCCGCCACAGTCTCCGTAGTCTGTCTCATATCCAAGAATTCCCTGGCCAGCTGCTGAAGCTCTACCGCTAGCGCAAACTCTGCCCTGAACCGGGCCACAAAATCCGACCATGTCATAGCCTCAACAGCCGAGGCTCCCAGAGAGTCACCAACCAACTCCTACCAATCCCTAGCCCGCTCCCTCAAACGCCCTGCTGCAAATCGTGCCTTCGACCCCTCGGGGCAGAAGCAGGTCAGCTGTGCAGACTTAATGTCCACAATCCATCGTCTGGCAGCAATGGGGTCCTTCGCCCCATGGAAATCTGGCGCACCACTCCCTCTGAAGTCCTTAAAGGATAGTGTGCGTGGTCCTGACTAGCTGGTCGCCATGTCACTCCGGAACACCCTGAGGCGATCCTTCATCAGCTCAATGATCCCCTCCTTGATCGACTCGAAGATAACCGACGTCGCATCAAGGATACCCCTCGTGATCTTGGACGCAATGAACTTGCATAACCCATCATCCACATGCTCGGATCCTGCCCCCGAGCCCGATCCAGACCCGGATCCTGAACCTCCTGCTCCATGTCGCGTGACCACCATTCTGAAACAATAACATACGAAAGTCAGGTTCACATATATTTTCTGGAGGTTTCACACACTTTCCAAGTTTCCCGGTTCCATCTAAGCCCTCCTTGATTCGAGTACGGATCCTCTGCTTTCAATAGTGCGGGCCCACACTACCTTCCAAATCTATCCGTACTTTCCTCAAGATTGCTTCGACTTCACCAAGCCCTTTTTTCCCGATACCCTTTCAACTGACCTCATCCTAGGCTTCCCTAGGGTACTCTCCGACCTACTCTCCGCCATCAGCTGCACTAGGAGTCCCCACCACCTCCCCTAGCTAGCTTGTAGATACTATTACATATCCGCTCCTTAGTTAGTTGAAGCCGGTCAGAACCCCCATATCACAAAGCAAGCAGCATTCGTGCTTTGAGTAACCAAACCAGGCATAACCTACAAAGGCCATCCTACTGCTAACTAAACAGTCCTAGCATACAGCTCATACAACAGGCACATAAAGCATCCTTCCTAGATCCTTAGCCCTAACTAGCATGCAATTCTCAGAATCATATATCAGGCACACAAGACATCCTCCTAGATCCTTAGTCCTATTCTAGGATGCAGTTCTCTGAATCAAAACCATATAACATAACATAACAAGTATGGGTATCTTGGGGAAAACTTACTTGAGCCCGGTCGGTCGCACGCATCACACACTTCGTCTTTCTTAAAAATTTCTCAGTTTAAACTTTAGAAAACCATTTTTCCTTGAAAGATCTTTTAGTCCCTCGGTTTGAGTCCAGACACTCCCGAGGGTGTGTCCGAATCCCTCAAACCAGGGCTCTGATACCAACTTGTAACGACCCAAATTTCAAGGCCAATAATTTCATTTTTTTTAATTAACGCATTAATAAACATTTTACCAAAAACTTGTCAATAAAACATTTCATTACAAAGTCATAATGTTGTATTTCAAACCATAACATCATAAGTATTAAAAATCAGAGTATAGTCCCAAAAACTTCTTGTGGAAACATGTGTGTGTGTGATGCGCTGCTACACCGCCGACTCTTTCCCATTCGATGAAGAGGTACCTAAAACCAAAACCAAAACTGTAAGCACAAAGCTTAGTGAGTTCCCCCATCATACCATATATCCAACAATATCATCGGTATTTTTCAACCAATAACCTTCATCGGTATCTTTCAACCGGTATCCATCATCGGTATCTTTCAACCGGTAATCAACATCGGTATCTTTCAACCGGTAACTAGGGACTATTTCATCCGTACCACTAGCATACAATCAACAAATATAAGCATACAGTCAGGAATATCCGGGTACTGACCTACCTTTGGGTCCTAAGGACCACTATCAAGGAAACTAATCCCTACAATACACATAACATACTATCCAGATAAACCTCAGAACCAACACCTAACCAAACCAAAATAATTATCACAAAGACCATTATCTTTTAAATACCCATTTTTGGTGGGCCGACATTGTGGCCTTAGAACCACCCCTACTGGAAGGTAACTCACCTCGATATCGTGCAGTGTCTGAACTATCCTCGGCGCACAAGTCGACTCCCAACAACTCCTCGATCCATACACGACAACCTTCGAGTCAACACACATTACATACAACCCTAAACAGGGTTAGCCCAAGTTTAGTCAAAGTTAACATTGGTCAAAGTCAACATTCAGTTGACCTGACTCGCCGAGTTGGCCTACCAACTCGTCGATTCCATGCTTTTCTAATCCCACACAAAACCCCGACTCCACTCATCGATTCTAGCAAAAACTCGACGGGTTCTCCTTCAAACATAACATCGGGACCATCTTCATCCGACTCGCCGAGTTCCTTCTTGAACTCGTCGAGTTCATCTCCAACTTAAGAACTTGTCCAGTCTATGACTCGCCGAGTTATATGAACAACTCGTCGAGTCCATCTTCAAAGATTGGGAGATTGCTATGGACTTGCCGAGTCTGCTCATACCAATCGCCGAGTCACATGACTTCCAGGTCCATTTTTCACGTCTAAACCCACAAGGGACTTCCTTCCTAACACTTACCCATTCATAAAAAGGGGGTTTGGTGCACAATGGTCACCGACTCGTCAAGTGCCAAGAACAACTCGCCGAGTCCAACCTTGACCATTTCCATACAGTCGATTTAAATGAGGTCTAACACACCAAAACCATAGATCTGGCCTCCTAATGTCCATTTTATACGTAAAGTTCCAAACTTGATTCACATGCATGGGGTTTTTAGCTCAAAAATCCATATAAAGTGTCCTACAATGTGCATGGGACTCTCATGGCCCTAAAGTTGGCACCTTTATGCCATGAGACCCCTCTTAAGGCCCAGATCTGAAGGCTAGAGTCCACATAACACTCCTTAAATCCGAAAATGGCTTGAAAGCCCCAAATGCACCCAAGATCTACAATCTAAAGATGAACAATCAAATGGAAGACCAAAGCAGGAGCATTTTACCTTGATTAAGCTGAAGATGGGATGAGATTTCCGGATCCACAAGCCCCAAGTCGAATACTCAAGCTCCTCTTCTTCTTCCAAGCTTCACAAGTCAACAAAAGCACCAAAATGGCCTTAACACACACACACAAACGGCTAAGGTTTCGATATGCAGCTCTAGGAGAGTGTTTGGGAGAAAGGAGGCTGAGTTAAGGCGTTTATATAGGGTGCAAACCCTCATATTAGGGTTTTTGTCTAGACAGCACAGACTCGTCGAGTCCGGTCTCTGACTCACCGAGTCAACCACTTAACTCCCGTGTCCAAACGGCTTCTACTCAACGAGTTGGGCCACCAACTCGCCGAGTCTCAGGCCAAAATGCAAAATAATTAATTTAAAAATACGTACCAGGAGCTAGGTGTTACAAAAGCCTTGTTTTGTTTTTTTTTTGACAAAATTGTAAGAATGGTCCCTGTAGTATGTTCAAAATTGCCACTTTGGGCCAAACAGATTTGTACTAGCACCAATGGTCCACAAGTTTCCATTTTGTTGCCACTTTGGTCCAATTTACTTTAATTTTCTTTGTAATGACGATTTTACCCTTGGATTTTATTTTTTCAGTTTTATTTATTTATTAAATACTTTTATAATTAAAAATCTCTCTCTCTCTCTCTCTCACACACACACTCTCTCTCTCTCTCTCTCTCCCTCTCTCTCACCACTTCGTTTCTTTTCAAAAAAAGAAATGAAAAAAAAATTAGTCCATGAACACTACTACAGAAATCAGAAATCCATGAACACCACTTTAGAAATCAAAACTCATATTCATAGTTACAATTTTCAGAAAAATAGAATATCACCACCAGCATAGAAGATTTGAACCATATTCAGGGGAAATAAATCGATATCTTGCCTTTAAACACGAATAAACACATACACGAACATATCTCGTTTAATCTTCTAATCTCCAAGAAGGTAGGACGAGGTAGAGAGATGGATTTCGATTTAGGGTTTTGTCCTCCGCCGGTTTGTCTTCTCTAAACCACGACGTCGATCTAGAAGATGAAATGATGATAAAATCACATACTTCTGCATAGATTCATCCAAATCGATCTCGAAGAGGAACCACCGTCTATCTAATCCTTTTCGAATCTGCCTATTAAAGCAAACACTACCACAAACACCAATCCCTTCACCCCAGGTGTCTCCTCTCAATTTCTAGTCGCTAAACGCCCCATATGAAAATCCTAGCCGCCAAGAAACCCTAACTTTAGATCTCGAGGTTCAAAGGGAGGGTAGAAACGATCAAAATGGTTGTTTGGGGTGGTGCCCCTGACCAGAGGGAGGTGGAGGGGGATTCTAGGCCGACGACAGCTGCCAGTTTTTTCTTCTTTGGATGATGGTAAGCAAGAAACGAGAGAGAGAGAAAGAGAAAGAGAGAGAGAGAACGTTGATGATATGGGCTGATCAGAATGTAGACGACTTGATTATTTTTTTTGTTGGATATGGAGATGCTCTTTGAGGGTGGCTCTTAAGAACAATAGTGAAACACAAAGATGGAAAAGGGATGGGGAAGACAGTGGGTGGAGAGAGAGAGAGAGAGTATTTTCTTTCTTCTTTTTTTATTTTTGTAATAAAAAAGCTGAAAAAAATACAAAGGGCAAAATCGTCATTTTGTAAAAAATAAAACCAAAATGGACCAAAGTGGCAACAAAATGGAAACTTTTTGACCATTAGTGCTAGTCCAAACTTGTTTGGCCCAAAGTGGCAATTTTAGACATACCACAAGGACCATTCTTACAATTTTGTCACAAAATTACAAAAATTATCCGTGTGGTATGTCAAAACTAACAAACTATTCAGATGGGCGATCCAAAAGTTTGATTTTGTTGCAAGTTTGGTGCAAAGAATTTTAAACTTTTTAAAATGATGGATTTGCCCCTTATTGTTTTATTTATTATTTTCTTTTATCACAATAATATAAACCAATTTAAAATACAACAAAAGCAATCTCTCTCTCTCTTTCTCTCTCTCTCTCTCTCTCTCTCTCTCTCTCTCTCTCTTACTTCCGGTTCCAAAGGTGGGAAGTGTTGTCCCACTACGGGGCACTCGTGTGGGAAGTGTTGTCAGACTACGGGGCAGCCGTAGCATTCACTAGCAGCCAGTGGTAGAAGGTGATGTAAGACTGCGGGTAAGCCGTAGCATTCCATAGTAGCTTCGTTAGCAGAATTGGGGTGAGGCCCTTATCTCTTAGTGATCGATTAGGGATCAGGATTGGGTAGTGCATGAGGATGATGGGGAGTTTGCCTGTATAGCCCTAGAGAGGTGAGACCTTGGGGGAGTCGCTCCAGGATATAGTTGGGTGAGACCCGTAGGCGAAATATCATGCCACCTTATCCACGAAGTTAACATTAGTCAACCGTTTGATCAAATTGGTCAAACTAACTTGACCCAAACTCTTCAAAAATAAAAGCTCCTCATCTGCCAAGGACCAATGCGTCATGCGAAGTGCCAAGTATGCCTAAATCGTCCCATTTCACGCATTGCGGCATCGGCTAGGCTAGGCTAGGTGGGCGCATGGGGTTAGCCCTTTCCTTTGAACCACTAAAGCCTTTGAAGGTCTATGAAGAGAAATGGTTTATAAGCTCACAAAAGGCTCCTTCCCCCACCAATGTGGGATAGCAGAAGCTTACCAACGTGCAACATTTCCTCTTTAATTTCCAACAATCCCCCACTAAGTTGGAAAGTTTCCTTTCACTCAAACATATGATGTCACTTGGGTGTTATGATGATTAAACTATAGTTTAATGAGAACAATAAAGAAGTGACCCATTCAATGGTATCCTTATTGGTGTAAAATATGAACCTTGTGACCTCTCCGGTTTACCCCCACACATTATATGCCGACTTTGCATTGTCCCTAATCGTTAATATGGCCATGCGTTATAAATCATTTTAATGACCCTTTAGAAGATGAACAACTAATCTTCAATTGAGGCGGAACCACCTCTAGATCATATATGCAAAGTTTTACAACATCTTCAATGCTTAGATGTCTCCAAAACTTTGTTATGAGGCTTGAATCAACCTCGTTCTTAGCAACGACGTACCATCCTACCTTGCATGGATCCATCATTAATGATAGTACCTTCTATCATTAGTGGCTTCATTGTTACCCTTTAAACTTGAGAATTAGGAGCACTAATTTCAAGTTGGGTTTCCATCAGTAAGCGATTCTATTTTGGTTTTAGATCCGTGACTCTCGTGGTAGATGCAACCAAATCTCTCGTCAAAGGTTTGGTAAACGCATCTACCAAGTTAAATTCCCTCTTGTATTAACATAAACAACTTTGATGGTACGACTTTCAATTAGTTCTCTCACAAAATTGTATCTCAGATCTACATGTCTCGACTTCTCATTATATATATACTTTAGACAGTGTGGCCTCACAGTTACAGTACATAGGTATAGATGGCATTGGAATATCCCATAAATAGATATCCATTAGTAGGTTTCGAATCTGCTATGCCTCTTTGCTTGGTACTACTAATGCTAAGGCAATTAGCTCTGCTTCCATCGTTGAATGAGTTATTCATGTCTGTTTCTTGCTTGCCCAAGAAATATCGCTGTTAGCCAGAGTATGCAATCACTTGTGGATTTTGAGCCATTGGTGTGGTCTATCCATGTAGCATAGTATACTCTTCCAGTATCCCATTTGATGACGAATATGTCAACTCAAAAATACTTGTCCTTTTTAGGTACTCCACCCACAACCTTCCAGTGCTTCGTCCCTAAATTTATAGTATATTGACTCAGTTTGCTTACAACGAATACGATGTCTGGTCGAGTACAATGTGTAGCATACATCATGATCGCAATTTCACTTGTATATTCTAGTTGAGCCACTGCTTAGCCAGAATTCACATTTAGTTTCATACTTAAATCAAAAGGAGTGTTGAGTTCCTTAATATTCAAATGCTGAAACTTTGTCAAAAATTTCTCTATGTAATGTGATTGACTTAGAGAAATCTGACCACCTGTCCTACTCACCTTGATAACAAGAATTTTATCAACTTCTCCAATTCATTTATCTTAAAGTTAGAGGATAGGTATTTCTTCATCTCAAGAATACCTTCTAGGTGAGTTCTAATGATTAACATAAAGACATATAACAACTATGTACTCAGATGTGTATTTGGAATAAATACATCTGTCAGCACTGTGGTGCTGAAATCGAAAAGCAGTCATAGTGGTGTCAAATCTCTTATGTCACTGTTTGGGAGCTTGGTTTAATCCATACAAGGATTTTATAAGTCTAGACACATTATTTTTTTTGTACATGTATCACTAAACCTTAAGGTTTCTCCAAGTAAATATTTTCTGTAACGACCCAATGTTCACGTCCAAAAATTTCATTTTTGATTAAGTGATTTGCAAAACATTTGTAACAAAATATCAACCGATCATATCGTTTCATAAAACATGTCTCGTGTCTGAAAACCGAATCGTAAAAACATAATAATGTCTGAGTACAAATCTTAGAATAACTCATAGTGCGGAAAACAATGTGTGTGTCTGATGTGCCGCTACCGTGCCGACTCCTTCCCCTTCGTTGAAGAGGTACCTGAAACCAAAACTGTAACTGTAAGCACGAAGCTTAGTGAGTTACCCCATCGTACCACATACCATACAATCACATAACATACATATTGCCGGGCAATTCTAGGGTGCCCGACCTACCCGGTACGGCCATTCTGGGGTGCCGACCTACCCGTGTCAAGCCATTCTGGGGTGCTGACCTATCCGTCGGTCCTAACAATCAACCCTCGAGGACCATTCCACCCCTACAACTACTATCATATATATATATATATATATCATAACATAAACATACTGTTAGACATATCTGGGGTGTCCGAACTACCCTTCGGTCCTAACAACCGAACTTAGGGACTATTTCCCTCCTACTACCGCTATCACGTATAACATATCATGCCAGCATATAAATATATAATCACATACTGTCATATCTGAGGTGCCTGACCTACCCTTCGGTCCTAACAACTGAACTCTGCTACTATCATATATAACATATCATGCCATCATATAACATATCAGGTAGTAGCAAACCTAGATGATATCACAAAGACAATCATGTAACATACAACTCCTATTGGTGGGCCGACATTGTGGCCATAGACCCACCGCTACTGGAAGGTAACTCACCTCGTAGTAGCTACTGATCTGTGCGGGGAATCCTCTGACTAATGCCGCTGCTGCTCCGGAAATCCTCCGGCTATAATTCCCACAAAACACTTAGTCATACACTGCTAACTGTTCTTAGGCAAAAATGACCATTTTACCCCTGACCAAGTCAAAGTCAAAGTCAAAGTCAACTTCCAGTTGACCTGACTTGCCGAGTTGGTTCGCCAACTCACTGAGTCCCTATCCTTCCATTTGTCCTTATACTTGTCTCTACTCTTCGAGTTAGGCGATGACTCGACGAGTTTTCCTTCTAATTCAACATCGATTGAATCTTCACCTGACTCGCCGAGTTGTATGAACAACTCGTCGAGTTCATCTTCAACTGATACACAGGTCCTGTCCTAGACTCGCCGAGTTGTATAAACAACTCGTCGAGCTCATCTTCATCCTTAAGAAGATTGCCTTGGACCCGCCGAGTCTATTCATGCACTCGTCGAGTCCCATGAATTTCCAGAACAATAGCTTGGTCCAGAACGTTGGGTCACTCCTCGGGACTCCCTAAAACCTTTCCACACTCAACTGGGTCCTTATGACCCTCAACTGATATGGGACAGAAACCTTGGACTCGCCGAGTCCAAGGATTGACTCGTCGAGTCGGCCATATCTTCTCACTAAATCTTCGATTTTTGATGTACAACCCTTGATCAAAAGATAGATCTATGCTTCTACAATCGATCTAGCACGTAAAGTTACAACCTTTACGTGCTTGCTTGGGACTATGAGCTTAAAAGGTCCTAAAACAAGCTCTTACAATGCATGGGGCCTTCTATGAGTGCAAAAGCCACTCCTTTCTGTCTTGTAACCCCTCTAAGGACCTAGATTTGAAACATCAACCCCTAACCATGCTTGAGATCATGGTTGATGACCAAAATCGCTTAGAAAAGCCCTAAAACTCCATAAAATGGGATGTATCAAAAGAACAAACAAGGTATAGACTTTATACCTTCTGTAGACTGCAAATGATGCTCAAAATCGGATCCCTCTAGCCTCCTCTTGATCCTTCAAGCGTTTCCTTCCTTCCTTGGATCACAAAAGCAACAAAATCACTACAAATGCCTTAGATTGCTTTAATAACGGCTAGGGTTTGCTATGGGGGTCTTATGGGAGCAAATGGGACGAAGGAGGCCGAGTTAAGGTGTTTAAATAGGGTGCAAACCCTCGGATTAGGGTTTTTATCCAAACAGGGCCTACTCGCCGAGTCCGGGACCCGACTCGTCGAGTCCACTGCTTAAACCCCGCGTCTCATCCCGCTTCTACTCGGCGAGTTGGTCCTTCAACTCGCCGAGTCCAAGGTCAAAATGCAAAATATTTTAAAGAATTAATAAAAGAATACGTACCAAGAACCAGGTGCTACATTTTCCTTAAGATAACCATTCAGAAAGGTTGTCTTCACATCCATTTTATGATTGTACAATCCTTTCAAAGCTGATATTGCTATGAGAGTTCTAATAGAACTAATCCTAGTGACTGGGCATAAGTATCAAAATAATCGATCCTTTCTTGATGCACGTAGCCTTTAGCAACTAATCTTGCTTTATAGGTAGATATGGATCCATCTGGATGATATTTTCTCTTGAATATCCATTTGGATACTATAGGTCTCCTTCCCATAGGTAAATCAGCTAACTCCCAAGTTCCATTACCCATAATTGAATCCATTTCCTCATTGATGGCTTTCTTGCACAAAGGAGCATCTCTAGACGTCATGGCTTCAGTGAAGGTCTTACGATCATCATCCAAGTTAATGGAAAAATGACCTCTCTTGTCACTTTCTTTTGTTACCCCTCGACCAAATAATAATAAAAATCGTCTCCAAAACTTTTCTCTATTCTAGCCTTGGTACTTCTCCTTGGTTCCTCCACAATAGGAGGTGGGAGAATTTCTCTAAAAATACTAGTAGGTGTTGGGTAACTGGATTTTTCATCATCCTTAGAAAACTTGTCCTCAAAGAATTCCACATCTCTAGATTCCACAACAACACCTGATTCAATATCGAATAATCAGTAAGCCTTGTTATTTTGAGCATACCCTATAAATATACTCATATTAGAGCATGCTCCTAATTTAGTTCCCCTAGGATCGGGAGTTTGTAATAAGCAACATACCCCATACTTCCAAATAGTCTAGGTTAGGATTTCTACCTTTCCACAACTTATAAGGGCTTGGAATCACACGACTAGTGATCCTATTATGAACATAATAAGCAGTCAATAGTGCTTCCCCCCACAAATGGTTTGGTTGGCCAGATGACCATCTCAATAAGGGTCACGTTCTTTCTTTCTTTCAACCAAACCATTCTGTTGGGGAGTATATGGTGAAGTTCTCTCATGTTTGATTTCATTCTCTTCCCAGAATGTGTCAAATTCTTGGTTGAAATATTCCCCACCTTTGTCCGAGCGAAAAATTTTGATTTGTCTTTCAAGTTGATTTTCGAATTCAGCCTTATACAGTTTAAATGCGTCAAAAATTTCATCTTTTAATCTTAGCAAATAAACATGTAGAGATCGACTAGAGTCATCATAGAATGTGATGAAATACTTTTTTCCTCCTCGAGTAAGTATTCCATTTAATTCACATATATCATAATGAATCAACTCAAGTAATGATGTATTTTTCTTAACTGATGGAAATGGTTTCTTTGTAAACTTTGATTTCATACAAGATTCACATTTTTCAAAATCTTTCATGTCATATTTTAACATTCCTTTAATTTTCATTTTTCAATGTTTTTGACATTAGTGTGTGCTAAACGTTTATGCCATAAAGAAATTAAACAAAAAAAACCAAAAAAGTAACTTTATTCACATTAACAACCAATCCACCAATTACATCATTACTAGCAACACTAGACACATTTGCAACACTTGCAGTAGCACCATTACTCTCAACACTTGCTCCACTCGCACTACCCTCATCATTAAAGCATAAATGATACATTCCTAAATAATTGTTCGCCCTCTGAAAATATCTTCTTCCCTTAGTGATTGCAGTTTTGCCTTTCTTAAGAACCATCTTGAACCCACCCTTGTCAAACTTGTCCGCAAAAACTAACCCCTTCGTGATGGTAGGAACATGAAGAACATCTCAAAGGGTAATCCATTCCCCATGTGTAAACTTCAAATGAACATCACCCCTTCCTTGAACTTCAAATATATGACCATCAACACAGACGAATACCATTCCTGGTGACATTGGAGGGTATGTATGGAAGCTCTCTGGTTGCCCACAAACATGCACGGTGGCTCCAATGTCCATGAACCATCCTCGGGCATAGATTGCTCGGGGTAAAGGAAGTGATCATGAAAATCTCTCCAATGTTCACACATGCCACCATATTAGTGACCTACTCGACTGCATGTGCTACTGATCCTGATTTGCGATCTTTGCATTTTCTCACATAGTGCCCAATCTCTCCGTAGACGTGGAAAGGTCCGGTCCTCTTTGGGTTTGAGTTAGGATTTTGATGACTTGGTTTCTTGAAGCTTTGTTTTTTAGGTCCGAAGTTCTTCTTGTTTTGTCCCCCATACTTACCCTTGTGACCAGAACCACCAATTGACATGTGATGCACACTCGATCCAACTTTACCACGCTTGTCCCTGATGCGAGTTTCCTCCTTAATACGGAGGTGTTTCAACAGATCATCCAAGGAGTAGTCCTCATATTTGTGCATCATTCTCTTAGATACGTCTTTCCATGAGGGTGGTAGTTTTGCGACGATTACACCATCCTGAAAGAGTTCTGGTATAGAGATGGAGAGTGCGTTTTGCTTGAAGACCATGACTTGGAGTTTATGAACTTGCTCCATGATAGATTTGTCATCAACCATTTGAAACTCTAGGTACTTAGACTTAAGTTACTTGGTAGTACCTTCTTCATGTGCCTTGTACTTTAATTCCAAAGAACTCCATAGCTTGGATCTTTGACCGGTGCGTAAAGATCATAGTGCCGATCAGATAGTGAGTACTTGATGTGACCCACACACAATTCTTCTGACTCTCTATGCAGAGCCCTTTGATTTTATAATTCTGTGATGACTTTTGGGTCTACAGTTTTCCCTGCCTCGGGGATTGGGGTCAGGTTAGGGTCCAACACAAAGGCTAGCTTCAACACATGAAGCATGAACTTGACCTTTTTGGCCCAACCGATGTAGTTATGACCATCGAATTGGTCAAGCTTGGCAAACTCTTGGTTCATGAAGTGGAGGCTAACAGTAGGGATTTGGTTTTTCATTAGTCTGTTAATTTATCACAAACAAAATAAAAAAACCTTTAAGATTGTTGTAAATCAGAACCAATAGACAAGCAAAAAAACTGATAAATAATATTAAGAATTATATTTCAATTGATTGTGAATAGTAAATCTATTTATTATTCATATTATTACCAAGTTTTATCTAGAAACCAGATCAGTCCTACTTGATTAGATTTGATTGTATGAAACGTAGAAAAAGAGTGTCCTGTTGTTGGACGAAAGTAAACACGAGACAATAAGGTAAAACCAACATGTTACCGACTGATCTTGAATGTGGAATGACTACACTGATCGACTCTTGTCCTTAAAGGTTTTTAGTTCGCTTCTATCGGTTGTAAGCAGAGTAAACCCCAGGATTTAATACAGACTTATCTGTTTTCCAACAACAATGGAAAACGATAAACGCAAAGTGAGTGCTCAGAAAGTTGGAAGAAATCGCCAAGAGAGGGAGAGAGCTTTAAAATTCGTGTGTCGAATATGGCTCCTAGGCACTTGTATTTATAGGTGTCGAAACCCTAGAAGGCAGTAAAAGGGCCCTCATAGAGGAAACTTGCCAACTTGCAACAACTAGGCTAGGCTAGGCTAGGCGCACTCATGGATTAGTCTATTCATTTAATCCACTAAAGACTTTGAAGGCCTATCAAGAGAAATGATTTATAAGTTCACAAAAGGTTTCTTCCCCCACTAATGTGGGATTGAGGAAACTTGCCAACTTGTAACATTTCCTCTATAATTTCTAATAAAAACATCCAACTCATCGGAATCGGATGTAATATTTTCTTTGCAAAGTTTCTCCAAAATATGAAGATATTTCGGTGTAGATTCTAGAATGTCATATACAGTGGCCATTTAGTCTGGAACCCGATACAAAATGGGCTGGACCGGTTTACTCAACTCTGGTATTCCGGACAAGTCGGTCATTTCGTAATAAAAAAGAAACAAATCTACAATTCAGTAGATGGCCATAAACATTTGAGTAGTTTACTTAATTTCCACATTTTTCTAATACAAATATACAATTGAAATGTTGATACCCTATTACGAACTAATAAACAAAGTTACAATTCAGTAGATGTAACACAACGAATGTCCGATTGGGTAGGCTAATGTGGAGTTTTTTTTCCCAAAAGGTAGGGGTGAGCATGGTTCGGTTTTATGCTAAAATCAAAACCGAACCAAAAAGTTTGGTTTTTTATTTTGGAAAAACCAACCTGTCGGTTTTTTTTTTTTTCGGTTTTTCAGTTTTTTAATTAATACATTATTAGACTCGGGTCATTGAATTCTAAAAGCTCATACTTATTTAATATATACTCCAATACAAATATCAGTATGTCTCATCCAATTAAACAAAATAGAAATTACTGTAAAAAAAAAAGATGGTTCCTATTTTTTTGATGTGCGTTTTCATTTATAAATAGTCATCGTGGGATGGTTGAATTAACTATTTTCCTTAATTTTATAGTATCAAAAAAAATTCACTTATGAATCTCACAATCGATGTGAGATGTATGCGATTTGAATTTTTTTTATACTTGTAACCTTGTAACATCTCTTATCATATATGGGTTCCTCCTACACCATAGAATATTTGTTCTTATTAATTATGGAGTACTTTATTACATCTCTTATCATATATGCGTTTCTCCTACACCATAGAATATTTGTTCTTATTAATTATGGATTACTTTATTAATGGTGTGATACTTATATCTAAAACGACATCATTTTGTGTATTTGGGTTGGTTCGGTATTTATCGGTTTCTAGATGTAGAAAAACCAAACCGATCCTAAAAAATCGGTTTTTATAAAAATAAAAACCAAACCATCGGTTTTTTAAATGGTTATGTTTTTTCGGTTACGGTTTTTCTATTTTTTTCGGTTTTTGGTTTGGTTTCAGTTTTTTTTTCACACCCCTCCCAAAAGGTTGTATCTGCAATAAATATTTATCAACTAATGGTATTGTAATTTTTATTTACTTAATAAGTCTCGTAATTAAAAAAAGAAAAAAAAAGTCTAATTACCCTCTTCGCCCCACATGCTTTCTCCTCCGATCTCTTTCACGTCGTCTTCCTCACACATAAGATTTTACCTCTTTGGTTTCTAAAAATTAAACTACTCATCGGTTTCTCCCTCTCTTACCAGTCATACCTGCTCATCGTCTTTTCCTGGATCATGTCCCTCTCCATCAATATGTCACTTACCGCCTCATTCACTGATTCACACCGATTTCTCAAAACCTATATGTATTTTCGATAACTCCTCTAAAATTCTTCAAATTTGATATTTTCTTGGCTATTTGACTTCAACGGAAGCCTTGTGTCTAGCAAGTTGCTCCGTATCATTTGTGAAGATTTGACACATTCAAATCTCTTTAGAACTCTGATTTATCATCAAATTTTATGGGAATTTTGATGTATAGTTCTTGTAGCATAGAAAAACATTATGAACCAAGAACTTGTTGGTTTTACTAACGACACTACAATGATCTACTAACTACAAACCTTAATCTGTTAGTCCTTAGTCCATGGAAGTGTTATTGTTGGTGCAAGCAATCGAATCATTACTTTTGTTCATCCACATATACACCATCATGAAGCTAATATTAGATCGAAGGTGCCTAACAAATTTTCATTTTTATATAAGTAAGAATGGTTGATTCAGTGTATCATTCTTCAGTCAAGAACACCAACACCTTGATCCATATTCTACCCTATTTTTTCATATTATGCCGGCATACAAACATGCTTTTGTACAATTCTTCATTTTTAATTAAGAACATGGTTAATCTTCACCTGGATTTGAGTGTTCGTATGAGGGAAAGAGGTGAGGAGTGTGGGTTGTTATGGGGTGTGGTGTGCAAAAATGCAAATGGGTCCTATATAGTAGGAGATAAAAAGTCATTTAATATAAAACTATAAGATTTTTGTAATTAAATTTCAAAGTACTCTTAATTGGTAAATACTTTTCAAAAGTATAATCCCTTGGTACAAAACTCAGCTAACCTTGCTATTGAAAAGTTACACGTGTCTACACAATTCGTTTCAACATTTTACCCAACCTTGCTATTGATAATAATATATTAGATTGATTCAAGATGTGCGTATGTGTGTTGCTTTCGTATGAGGCGGTGGCATGATCACACTGCATTGACATTTAGTTTGATAATGTAGAGAAGCATACGTGGGTTACAATTGTTTATTCAGATTAGCATCAAAATGTTGTATATAAGTATATATATTAAATAAATGGAAGGAAAACAATTAAATACAAATATAATAAAAAGAATAAAAAAAGCCTATTTTCATAGATAATTAATTACCTGATTCATATCCTCCGTTTGAGTATAATATGTTTATTACGATACATACCCTTTTTGGTTACAATTCCACTTTCCCTGCTGGTGGGTTCTTTCCATTTATCATGTATATCTCTTTCCACCTTCTAACTAATTATCTACTTTTCTCAACAGTGAAAATGACTGAAGCCTTAGTCACTATTGTCGCTGGAGGGATATTGAAAAAAGTGTTGTCTATTGCTGCTGGCGAACTTGCCATTTCTTGGGGCTACGAAGAACAGCTGATCAGCCTCCACAGAACATTGGAGCTGATCTGTGCCAAGTTGAGTGACGCGGAAAGTCAAAAGGGAACACAAACTGTGATGGTGTGGCTGAAACAGCTAAAAGTTGTAGTAGGTGAAGCTGATGATGTACATGTGTTGGATGAGGTTCATTACGAAATGCTGAGGCGGGAGATAAAGAAACGAGATCGGGTGGCAAAAAAGGTGCCATCTAGCTCTTCCATGTTTAAAAAAGCTTTCGTTTCGCTGGGAAATGGGTCATAAAATCAAAAAACATCAATAAAAAGTTGCTTGATATCAATATACAGGCAAACGGATTAGGACTACAAAATGAAAACCCTGGTGCCACCCCTTTTACAGAACGTCTCTATCGGGAGTCTGTTCCATATCCCGAAAAATTCAAAATTGTTGGGAGGGATGATGATGAGGTACGTATCATAGAGCTTTTAACCCAATCAAGAAAGGAAGAAAAACTTACAATTGTTCCCATAGTGGGAATGGACGGGATTGGGAAGACCACTTTGGCTAAGTCGGTCTACAACAGTAAAACCATAGAGCAATATTTTGATGTTAAAGCTTGGTTGTGTGTGTCGGTTAAGGTTGACATCAACACACTTCTCGCAAAGATCTATGAATCTCTTGCCGGAAAGAAACCTGAGTCGGACTCTAACGTCAATTTAATTAAAAGTCTTGAAGAGAAGTTGGGATCAAAAAGATATTTGCTTTTTCTTGATGACGTTTGGGTTGAAGAGAGAGCATATTGGGAAGCATTTGAGAGTTGTATGCTAAATGTAAACTCGCAAAATGGAAGTGGCATTCTTGTCACTACACGCAAACTTGAAATCGGAACTATCGGAATGAACGCTGATTCATGTATTTTAAAAGGTCTTTTGGATGATTATTGTTGGGACATCTTTAGGGAAAGAGCGTTTGTGGCAGGCACATCACCCTCTCCTGAATTGGAGGAGATAGGCCGTGAGATTGTAAAAAAATGTGGTGGTTTACCATTGCTATTAAATGTAACAAGTGGCATGTTGGCAAATTACAATTATAATAAAGAAAAGTGGTTGTCCATAAAAAATAGCATGGTTTGGGATCTGGAAGAAGAAAGGGATAGAGTTCAGAAGAGTTTGGAACTGAGCTTTGATAATCTCCCCAATTCTATCGTCAAGCAATGCTTTGCATATTGTTCCATCTTTAAGAAAGATAAAGTTATCGAAAGGGAAGAACTGGTCTGTCTTTGGATGGCTTTAGGGTTGATTCAAGCAGATGACGAAAGAAACAAGGAGATGGAGGATGTGGGGAATGATATTTTTCAAATTCTGGTCAGCAATTCATTGTTCCAAGATGTTGAAAGGGATGAGTATGGACACGCCGATCATTGTAGCATGCATGATCTGTCATTATCACTTTCAAAACATGAAATCCTACGTCTTGTGGATGCGACAAATGATGACATTGCATGTATCCCTCAGGTTAAACATCTCTCATTTTACCAAGAAGAGAACGAGGATGATGAATTATCAGCCAAGGTTTCTATGTTCATTGAAAGGAATACAGTGGCTAGAACTTTGCATACATTGTTTATCAAAGTTGAAGTCGAGAAGAAACTTTCATTTCAACGATTAAAGTGCATACGGATTCTAAAACTCAAGGGAGATAGTATTGAGAAGTTAGACGATTCAATTGGAGGGTTGGTGCATCTCATGTATCTTAATTTATCATCTGCAGACATACGTGTTCTTCCTAAATCTATTGGTAAATTGTACCACTTGCAAACTCTGAAGTTGCCTAATCGCATTGAGCAGTTTCCAGAAACCATGAGAAATTTGATAAGCCTGCGATATCTGAAGTGTGACGAAAACATTCCCGCTAGTATTGTGGGACAATTGACTTCTCTTCGAACATTAATGCCTTCCTTCAGAGTGCTTAAAAGGAAGGGACGTAGTATTCAAGAGCTACGCCATTTGAATAACCTCAGTGGAAGCCTCTTTATTTCACATCTAGAGAACGTCGGTAGCAAGGAGGAAGCTAGCAAGGCAGATTTATCTAGCAAGAAAAATTTACACAATATTCATTTCAAATGGAGTGAAGACGATCAAGGCGCCAACCGAATTGACATGGATGTATTGGAAGGCTTGCAACCCCCTAGAGATGTAAAAACATTGACAATTAAGAATTTTTCTGGTGATAATTTTCCAGATTGGGTAATGAAGATGGTGATCCACATCGAAGGGAAATGGATGCCCCTTGATAAGCTGATAGATATCACATTATCTAACTGTAGAAGCTGCCTCTCTCTTCCAACGCTTGAGCACCTACCACATCTTCGGCATATGTGGTTGCAGAATATGGACAACTTGACATGCTTAAGGACTTCTGATGGTAGTGGAATAACAAAGCCTTTGTCTCCAACGTTGACATCACTCCTACTATATCGCATGAGAAAATTAGAAAAGTGGATAGATGGAGCACCCAATAGCTCAAAAATGATATCTCCTGTCCTTGGGAGCTTGTACATTCGTGAGTGTCCAAAAATTATTCACTTTGATGAATGCCATCCCCATCCTCTTTTTTCCTTACAGATTAGAGGCTGCGAAGGACCGGCGTCCATTAAGAGTATACAAGGCCTCACATCTCTCGTATCTTTACAAATATCCATGTGTCCTAGTCTTTTAGAAATAACCAACTTGCCCCAACAGTGTCATTCTTTGAAGACTTTGTACATTACGCATTGCCTCAAACTGACTTCCTTGCCTCACAAACTGTTTAATTGTTATGCGTTCTTAAATGAGTTCGAACTTGGTGTGTTCTCGGAGGAGCTCGATTCTTTTCCAAGTCTCCAAGGCATCGAGAAGTTAAGAAATCACCTTCACTCTTTGTATTTGGGAGGTTGGGATCATTGGGAGTCAATTCCAGAAGAAATACAACACCTCACATCACTGACTTTGTTACGCATAAATAGTTTCGGATTACAAGAACTGCCCATGTGGTTAACCAACATGTCATCTATTCGAGAAATTATTTTCTATAATTGCAAGGGGCTAGATGAAGAAAAGGTTAAGCGGGGAGCACCGCGAGAAGCAAATGATGTCACTTGTCGTATTAGATAATTTGACTGTAAGTAGAGATGCTAATTAGTTATTTGGTACACTAAGCTTGTAATCAGGATCTAATTTTGATTTTGAAAAATATCCAATTTGGTTGTCAAAAGTCATGACTTGAACTTATGGTGATAAAGGTACTATTAACGTTGCTCAAGAAATATATCAATTATATTATTTTTTTTAATTCTATCAATTACCACTAACTATAATGATGCATGATAAGGAAAAAAACGACGAACCTTGAAATCCTTAGCCTCGGTCCAATCCCAACCCCAATCACAACTGCTACCTCCCCAATCCTGGTCCCAGCCACCTCCTCCAGAGCCACAACTACAGCAACAGCAACATTTGCAGCCTGTAAAGGCTAAAAAAGATTCAATTTCACTGTATTTGATACAATAGAATACATTGGTATAAATAAAAAGATGAATGAGAAATATACGGCGCAACTCAACTACATACAGAAGACTAGGAAAGTAGAATAGACTAAATCAATAGAACTCCTACAATAACGGAAGTATTTTACACGTTGTTAGCCCCCCCACAAAAGGACGGGTCGAACTTGAAGCTTGGAACGAAGAAGAGAGAGTCGATCCTTTGGAAGTGGTTTAGTAAATACATCAGCCAACTGGTCCACAGAAGAAACATGACATGTTTTTAGAGCTCCAGATTCTATCTGTTCACGAATAAAATGAAAATCCAATGCTATGTGCTTGGACTGGGTGCTTATTACCGGGTTCTTGCCCATGAAGATTGCTCCGACATTGTCACAAAGTAACAGTGGAGGCTGAGTAACCGAAGCATGGAGATCAATAATGAGTTGTTTCAACCATAAGAGTTCAGCTGTTGTGTATGCCAGAGAGACCGGTATTCCACTTCAGTACTGGAATGGGAAACTACTCTTTGTTTTTTGGAGGTCCAACTAATAAGATTATTACCATGGAAGATAGTATAACCGTATTGAGATCGACAATCTTCCTTATCAGAAATCCAACCAGCATCAGAGTACGCGAGTAAGCAAGTTGTTGTAGTTGGAGTGAATCACAAGCAATGATTATTCGTGCCTTTTAGATATCTTAATATCTTTTTTGTAGCGTGCCAATGAAGATTGGTTGGGGAGTGCATAAATTGGCAGACACGATTAACTGCATATGCTATGTCGGGACGAGTAATGGTAGCATATTGCAGTGAATTGACCACTTGTCTGAACATTTTAGGATCATGAAAGAGATCAACTTGGCGATGAAGGGAAGATTGTGGATCAGCAGGTGTTGTAATAGGGATGCTTCAGTCATATTTGTGTGCTGCAAGATATCATCAATGTATTTTGCTTGAGACAAACTAATGCCCTTCGAGTCTTTAGAAATTTGTATCCCCAGGAAGAAATTTAGATCTCCTAGATCTTTAAGTTTAAACACCTGATGAAGTTGATTGATGAATCGGTGAATTTAATCTGCTTTTGACCCTGTGATTATTAAATCATCCACATACATGAGAATATAAATGACAGATGTGGGAGAATAATGAACAAACAGGGATGTGTCTGATTGGCAAGCCCTAAACCCATGAGTCATAAGATAATTATTGAGTTTAGTAAACCAAGCCCGTGGGGCTTGTTTTAACCCGTAAATAGCCTTGTGTAAGCGACAAACATGATTGGGTTTGGATGGATCTTCAAACCCTCGTGGTTGTTTCATATAAACTTTTTCCTTTAAGTCACCGTTAAGAAACACATTGTTGATGTCGAGTTGACGGAGACATCAGCCTTTTGATAAAGCTAGGGAGAGAACTAAACGGATTGTTGTTGGCTTAATAACTGGATTGAAGGTCTCGAAATAGTCAACATCAGCTTCTTGATTGAAGCCTTTAGCTACCAAACGGGCTTTATGTCTTTCAATTTTTTCCATTTGATCGTCTCTTTATCCTGTATATCTACTTACAGCCAATAAGATTTACATTAGTAGGACAAGGGACTAAAGACCATGTTTTATTTCGCATAAGGGCATCATGTTCAAGTTGCATGGCTTGATGCCAACAAGGATGTCTGACAGCTTAAGTAAAAGATTTGGGTTCAAATTCAGGATCGGAGGATATGATGGATGTGGCGAAGGTTTTTGGTTTTAATGAGTTGGTGCGAGCTCTAGTTTGCATTGGGTGAGTATTGTGATCATTTGCACGATAATGAGATGTGGAGGGTTGTTTTTGCTTAGATTGAGAGCTGATGGTGGATTGTTGGTGGGAGGGTGTAGATACAGTTGGAGTAGGAGATATCAATTAGGGAGGTGAGGGTGTCGGTAGGGAAGTAGGTGGAGGTGCTGTTGGTAGAGAGGTTGTGTGTGCTAAAAGGTCAATGGAAGTAGATGAAGGAGGTAGAATAGGAATAGAAGGTGAGATAAATGAGATGTTTGTATTTGGAAAAACCTCTTCATTGAAGACAACATGGCGTGAGACATAGACGCGGGAAGTAGGTTGATGAAAACATACGTACCCCTTATGAGACGTACTGTACCCGAGAAAAATACAAGGTAAAGTTCGGTAAGTGAGCTTATTCTTGTTGTAGGGTCGAAGAAAAGGATAGCATAAGCAGCCAAACGTTTTGGAGAAATCACATTGGGGAGGTTTGTGATACAATTTCTGATAGGGAGAGTGAAACTGATGAAGAAGGGTAATGGTGCAATTATGGATATAAGTAGCGGTTTTGAAGGCGTGTTCCCAAAACCCATGAGGGAGGGAAGGCTAGGTTAATAGAGTAAGGCCTTTTTCAACAATTATACGGTTGCGTTTCTCGACTGCACCATTTTGTTCCTGAGTGTATGGGCAGGAGATTCGAGGCTCTATGCCATGGTGGTGAAGAAAAGGATAAACATTTCTAAATTCACCACCCCAATCAGATTGCAACACTTGATGTCACTATGAAATTGAGTTTTAACCATAATTTTGAAATGCAAAAATGAAGAGAACACTTGAGATTTATGAGATAAAAAATAAATCCATACGTATTTTGTGCAGTCATCGATAAATAAAACAAAAAATTGATTTCTATTCATAGACAAGAAGGGTGATGGCCACCAAACATCAGAATAAATCAACTCAAATGGTGTTTGTGATGCAATGTGAGAAGTGGGGAGAGGGAAGCGATGACTCTTTGCTAATTGACATGATTCACAAACATTCGGAAATTTATTGGACACAACAGGAAGCTTAAACAAAGAAACTAAATGACGCAAAAGTTGTTCATGTGGGTGAGCAAGTCGTTGATGCCAACCACGAAGAGATGTCCGAACACCAGAGAGAGCCATGATAGAAGGCTGCTTATTGTTGCTGGAGTGAGGAATGTGATATAAGCCATGCTTAGTGTCCCCGCGGAGCATGGTTTGACCCTGAAAATTCTTGACAGCACAGTAAGTAGGCCAAAATTCCACAAAAGCATTATTGTCATGAGTTAATTTAGAGATACTAAGAAGGTTTTTGGTAAGTTTTAAAACAACAAGAACATTAGGAAGTTTCAGGTGATGCAATTTACATGAGCCCATAGGAGAAATAAAAAGGTTTTTACCATTACCAACTTGGAGTTTATCATCTCCTGTATATTCAGTAGCACCATGAAGTTTGTTCACATCCGGAGTGACATGATTAGTTGCTCCTGTATCAAAGTACCATGTATCAAAGTACCAGGAGGGATCTAAAATAGTAGAAGATGAACCAGATTGAACCAGGTGAGCTTGGCGAGATTGATCACGTGGGTTTGCCTTGCGGGAAGGGTAGTCAGCTTGATTATTCCGCTGCCAACAGTCAATGGCTTCATGGCCTGGTTTGCTACAAAGTTGACACATTGGTCGTCGTCTGCGATTGTCATTGTTGCGGTTGGGAGAGGAAAGAGGACCGGTATTGGAGGAATTAACCTTTCTTGGAGACGAGCGATTTGCGGAGTAAGCAGATGCAACCGAGGTAGCAAATAGCGATTTGGTATTTGGTTGGGGTAGAAGAGCACCTTGACGAGTAATCTCCTGTTCCAAATGAGCCTCTTCTTGAAGTAGAAGACCAGCGAGATCATCAATTGAGATAGGATCTGGTCGCAACGTGATAGCAGTGTAAAATGGACCACAAGAGGAGTCGAGGCCAGACAAGATGTGACCAGCAAGGTCCTCTTCAGATATTGGGTAGAGATTTTCTGCAAGGGAGTCAGCTATGGATCGTTTCTGCTGAAGATAGTCCATCATGGACAGAGAGCCTTTGACAAGAGATTGCAATTGAACCCGCATAGGCATTCTCCGTGCCCTAGTGTGTGCCTGGAAGGTCTTTTTGATGGCTTTTCAGTCCATGTGGGAAGAGGTGGCATGAACAACGATGGCTAGGGCACTCTCAGATAAGGTAGATTTAAGCCAGAGGAGGACAAAACGGTCCTGTTTCTTCCATATGGTGAATTCAGCATTGGGTTCGGTGGTGGTAGCACCTTTATCATTAGTAACACATAAGTGGTTGCTGGTGGAGGGCGAGGATCAAGAAAAAAATCCTCAAGATCGAATGTCTCTAGGGCTTGAATGATACTGGACCACCAAAGGGAGTAATTGTCACGATCGAGTTTGATGCTGATGGAGCGAATCTGAAAATTGAGAGTAGAGGAACTGCCGATTGCAAGATTCAGGAGTGAGGAATTTGGGTGAGCCATTGAACAGAGACGATTGGGAGAAGATGAGAGAAAAAAAAAAGAACTATGTGGCTCTTGATACCATGTAAAGGCTAACAAAGATTCAATTTCACGGTGTTTGATACAATAGAATACATTGGTATAAATACAAAGATGAATGAGAAATATACGGCACAACTCAACTACATACAGAAGACTAGGAAAGTAGAATAGACTAAATCAATAGAACTCCTACAATAATGGAAGTATTTTACACGTTGTTACAGCCCAACCCAAACAATAACAAGAGAAAAAATCTCAAGAACGTAATGTTGCCCCTATCGAGCTTCTTGCTATTGTCAACAGTGTAAATGGTGTAATGGAAGAAGATATAAAAACAGAGACTGAAGAAGTTTATGAAATTGTAGATGATTTATCATCCATAACTGAAGGCAAAGAAGCAACCAGAAGCTTTGTTTCTTTAATGGTGATCTTATCAGGTCGCCTATAGTTTATTCATTTATGTAAAATTGGTTTTCTTTATGAGGGATAATGTCATAAAAAGCCTTAAGTTTGGCAAAAAATGTCGGTTTTACCCTTCGGCAGATTTTTGGTTCGTTTATACCGCAAATTTGTCATTTTTTTGTTGGTTTTGCCCTTGTTACCTGCAATAGCAGGTTTCCAGGTTATTATAAATTATTTTTTTGCGAAAAAACCCTTAAGTTTACAAATATTTTGCAAAAAAACCCTTAAGATTATAAATTTTTTTTGAATATATTTCTTAATTATGAATTATTTTATATTTGTTTGATATAAACTTTTTATATTTAAATTTTAAAAAAAGTTACCTAGTTTTAACAAAATTTAAATATATTTCTTAATTAATACTTCAACTTTTCAAAACAAAATTAAAAAAACATTTGTTAGTTAATAATTAATTATGCTAAAATAGTTAATATGAATAATATGGTATCAAGTATTCAATTAATTTTTTTTAAAGATAAATAAAAATATTTTATATGTTTCAGAAATACTAACATATCATATTTTTTTATATGTTTAAATACATAATAATATTATCACTTTTTTTATAAAAATACCATAAACATTTTAAACATCAAAAATAAATATAAACATTTTAAACATATAAAATATAAATATATTTGTCTAATTTGTTATATAAATATATTTATTTTTATAAAAAAATATGATAGTTTATTATTTCTGAAATACAAATCTTTTAAACATATAAAATATATTTATTTTTTTTAAAAAAAATTAATTGAATATAACTAATGTTAATGTCATATTATTATTAGCTAACAGACGTTTTTTAATGTTGCTTTGAAAAGTTGAAGTATTAATTAATAAATATTTACATTTTGATAAAACTAGGTAACTTTTTTAAAATTTAAATATAAAAACTTTATATTGAACAAATATAAAAGTTACCGTACATAAAGCTTAAAATATGTTTCAGTAGAAAACTATTTAGTTTTATAAAATTTTGAATATATATTTATATTTTATATGTTTATAATCTTAAGGGTTTTTTTGCAAAATATTTGTAAACTTAAGGGTTTTTTCGCAAAAAATAAGTCAGAATAACTTGGAAACCTGCTATTGCAGGTAACAAGGGCAAAACCGACAAAAAAATGACAAGTTTGCGGTATAAACGAACCAAAAATCTACCGAAGGGTAAAACCGACATTTTCTGTCAAACTTAAGGTTTTTTATGACATTATCCCTTCTTTATGATGCTAATTTTACCTGTTTTTATGTCATCAGTCTTTTTTTTTTTTAATGTGGTAATGCTTTGCAACAACAAATTGATCGGAGAAGTGGTGATGAACCCTCTATTTTTTATGAACACCAAGTGTTCAACAAAATTTCCTAATGAAAAGATATCCACAGATTCTATGCCCCCATTGTAGTGTTGAGGATATACATATTCTTTGAGTTCTCCTTAAACAGCATTGCTTTCATTTTCCTTCTCATGATCATTAAATTACTTTTCAATTGGTGTTTGTAAGCATAATTGTGAACAATAGATTACTTTTCATACAAAGTTTTATTCTCTATGAATTTACTATGTCCATATCGCATCCATATAGATACAAATACATATGTGTCGAGGATAATGTCTTTCTAAACTATTTGGATTTTACTATATCCATGTACATCTTTGTGAAACCCAACAGCAAGACTATATGCATGAATTTCCTGATGAGATTCGTTCACTTTGGATTATACTGATCAAGATTAGTAAATCATTTTAATGTTACAATGATGAACTCCATTTTGCATGTTGCTAAAGTAATAAAGGTTACTACACTTGAATTTATCAATGGAAACTTTGTTCTATTTTATTTGTTAATAAGTTGTCAAAACTGTTGGTTATCCTATTTGAAAATTATGAAATTAAAGTTATGTTTTCATCCTTAATATATTATTATTTGTGTGATCAAAAGTTGGTAAATTTGAACTACTTTCATTTCTTCTTATTACAAGAACAAGGTTAAATGCAAGAAATATCCTTTATATTTTACCATATCCATGTACATACACACTTCATCCTTACAGATCTACACTTACTACTAATAATCTTGCACATTATTTGTACACTGATTGGCAGCCAATTCAAATCTGATTCATGCATGATTTAGGGCATTTTTTGAGTTGCAAAATATAATTGTGTAATTTTGATGAGGGAATGAGCAAAGTTACTTTTCTACCCTAATCAAGTGGAAAGAGCCAAAGAGGACATGGTAACTTTTTTTCAATTGATAAATTTATCAAGTCTTTTAGCCACCAGAAGCTGATCATGTGTAATTTTGTTTTTTTTAAAGTAAGTAATTGTCAATCTCAAATAATTGTTTTTGTATAGCATTTTTGGCTAACTTAGTGAAATCCAACAGCAAGACTACATGCATGAACTTCCTGATGAGATTCATTCACTTTGGATTATACTGATCAAGTGGGCAACCTTATAAAGTTTTGTCTTACAATAGAGGAAATGGAGTTGCCTTAGGTAAGATGTCAGCTAAGCCTTTTAAAAGGGAAAATTATGGAAATAACCTTGTTTAAAAAAGAAAAGTATTGGTTTTTTATGCTTTAGGATTACAGAGGAGTGGCAAGTAGTATACATTTAACTTCACACTGCTAAATCACCTTAAATTATATCAATAACATTTGGGTTAAATGCAAAAGGTGGCAACGTACTTCCACTGATGTGTTTATTAAAACATTAGACTTAGAGAATTCTACTCAATTCTAGCAATTCTCCATTTAATCACAATGTTGTTTTCATCGTTATGAACTTATGATTGGTTAGATTTTTAAAGTATACTGTCCTAATAGGAATAAAATTTTAAAGCATAATGTAATAATTGGGCACATCTTTCCTACTACAATGATATCATTTGTTTGATCAAATAGATAATAGTGGGTCATAGCATTCTATTCCATCCAAGATCAATGCAAAAAAAAGGTAGGGATGATAGAGACGTTTCTTTCTTCATCATTTCAACTTTTTCCACAGATGTTCTGCTGAAACTCTTTAATTTAAAAATAATTTTCTTGTAATTGGTTTCATTACTCTTGATGCTACAGATCTGTACCAGTGACAAAAATGATCAGAATTATGTGGGTGAGGTATGCTTTTAGTCTGTCAGCTGTTTACAAGAAACGAGTTGTTTTTTTTTTTTTTTACTTAATGGACTTAACAAGGACACGACTTTATTCGGTAAGCTATATATGGATATTCCTTTCTTAATTTAATAAAGAAAAAATGACTTAATAGAGAAATGAAAGTATATAACGTCTTCCCATTAGCTGCCAACTTTTACCTAATTTCAAAAGGTGCTTCCTAAATTTACAAACCTTCAATCATCTTTTGCAGGGCTTCATCAGCAAGAGTATCAGTCACTGAGTGAAATTGTTCAAGTGTTTAGAAATATAATGTAACAGATAACCATTGTAAAACACGATTCAAGACATTAAACATGCTATATTGATGCTTTCTACTACTCCTCCAACTTCAAATGAAAAAAAAGGTGATGAGTCATCTCCCATTCATAAAGTTGATTTCTACCATGTTGATAATAAATTAATCACCTAATCTTAATGCTATGAACCTTTTGATCAGTTTATTTCATGTGTCTTTCCCTGCTAAACTCACATAGATTGATAGAATAAGGATTGTTAATCTCTCAGCATGAAAACTTACTGGAATAGACATGTCTTGTGTTCCACCTTCCACCTTGTGGTAAGCAATTGTATTTTGCTCATCCAGATTATTACCCAATTAATAGCAACCTATTTTCTATTTAAAGCCACAATAGCAATAGCAATAAGAGTACATAAGTAGAAAGTAGGCTGATATAAAATTACATTAATAGAAAGCAGGATGCTATAAAATGACAAATGAAAAGTACGTTACTATAAAATGACATAAACATAATCTTTTAGTCAATTTATGGCAACCTACTATATATTTAAAGCACAATAGTTATAAGATTGAATATATGGAGCATAGGATGCTATAAAATGACATAAATGAAAAATACATTGCTATTTAATAACATAAACAAAATAGTTTACTCAATTTTTATATAGGAACCTAATTTCTGTTTAAAGTCACACTAGCTATACGAAGACATAAACAGAAAGCACACTGTTATAAAATGACATAAATGAAGAGTACATATCTATAAAATGAGAAAAGAAAAATATTTTAGTCAATTTATAGCAACTTACTTTCTATTTTAAGCAATAGTTAACATTAGACGACACAAAAAGAAAGTAGGCTGCAATAAAATAACATTAAGACACTACAAAAAAATATGTCATTTAGTGGCACACAAAAAGTACCACTAAAACCCCAAAAAAATGTCACTAAAGGCTTCTAAGAGAATCAGCGACACATATAATAAGTGTCACTAGAAACGCTCCCACTAAAACCCTTTAGTGACACTTTTTGTTTTTGTCGCTGCAGATTTTTAGGCTTTTAGTAGCACTTTTTTATTTGTCACAATGGAAAAAAAGTTTTTGTGGCATATATTTTGTGCTACTAAAGCTCATGTGATTCAAAAATTCATTCTACTTTTAGTTACACAATTTAAGATTTTTGTGGCACTTTTTCTATTTGCTACAAAAAAAAAATTATAGCATAAGTTGCATCCTTAAATGCTCATGAGATTCTATAATTTAGGCTACTTATATCTACATATTTTTTTATTTATAATATAAAATAATAAAAATAATTAAATTATAGCATGTAGAAAATAATTACATTACATTGTTTTTTATTAATATTTTTAAACTTTTTGAATCCAATTTCCAAGTAAATATCAGATACATCTAAATGTGAAACCAAGTACAAGCTAAACATAAAATAACCGAACAAAACTAATAATAAAGAACTTCAAACTTAATTGCAGATGAACTTCTTCCCCAAATTTCATGTTAGGTTGAATAAATCTTGTTATCTAATACGCTAGAATTAATACTAGCAATTTTCTGTCCAAAAAAAAAACAAAGGCGATTCAAAATACAGTTAAATAAGGCATAGTCTATCAAATAAATAATATAACATTAAATAAGGCATAGTTTATCAAATAAATAATACTCCTTCCGTCCCAATATTATTGTCCACAGACAAAAAATACACAGATTAAGAAAAGCATTAATTATCACTAACTTTATTTAATAAAATGACAGTTTTGTCCTTACTTTGCATTTAATATTCCATTAAATGCTTAGTTGGTTAAGTAATAATGAAGGGTTATTTTGGTAAAAATGTTATTTATTTTTAGAAGTGGACTATTATTTTGGGACAAACCAAAAAGGAAAGATGGACTATAATTATGGGACGGAGGGAGTATAACATTAAACACAAATCAACTGTCTATAAGAATGAACGGGAGTTAAAAACACATAAAACTGATTACCATTGTTACAATGACTTTTAGTTATATGATCATCAATGGTTGTAAAATATGTTGCATCTTCAAGCCAACCTATTGATGCAATGAGGATTTACATATATGAGTTATATATCACATTTCATATTTCGGAAATGTATTATTAAATTATGAAATACTAAAATAAAAAAAATCTTTCATATAAATATAAATACGACTTAGAAAATTCTATATTTTGGAAGCCACCATGATAAAAGAACTAATTCATTAAGTCAGATTATTTAATAGGAAATGGAGATTCATACATTCCATGTTCCATGAGTACCTCAATGTCCTACTTATACATACTTGAAAATTACTTTGTTGCCCCTATTAGTAATTTACATGTCCACGGTTTTGCTAAGTTGCTAACTGACTCTAGCTACTACATAGGTGTACTAAACGACTCTAACTACACCATCAACTCTCATGAGATTTAGGCCCCTACACGTGTCCTTATTCCTAATCTATCCCTGATAGTTACTCTAGTTAATAAAACTAATGCAAGAAAAAAGGCTAAAAGATTACCACATAGAGGCTATTTGTTATTCTAGAACTACGTTGAGCCTTAAGAGAAGAATTGTCCTAATAGCTTATAAAATGATATCTTACTTGCAAAATCAGGATCTTTGTGGAAATCTTCAAGTTGTGTTTATGCTATCCTTAACTCAAAATGAGCCTATTTGCAGCCTAAGCCAGAAAAAAGATTAAACATGAAATTTAGTTCAACCTAAGTTACATGTAAAAAAAACTATTTTTTCTTGACACGTTACCTTAGCTATCAAAGGAGTCGTTATGTTAGCAAAAAAATGCTAAAATGATGAAGGAATATAGATCAAGATAGTAAATATAAGAATTACATCCACTTCATTGAATCAATGGATCTTACAGTGGTTCAGGAAGCTCTTCTTTCATTAACAAACCATCTTTAACATGTTCATCAAGGGATATCAAAAGTGTATTACCATAACCTGCATCTAGAAGTGAGACTTGCAACATTTATCACTATTATATAATCTTTTTTTTTGGAATGACAGATCTATTCTATTCTACTCCTACAATACTCCTAATCTCCACCTATGTCCCTCACGGGACTTGAACCCTCGACCTCAGGGAGAGGGAAACACCAATTTAGAGATGTCAAAAGTTTTATATTCAAAATCATAGTTGTTGAGATTATTTATATGATCATTTACTACAAAATAACTACATTCAATACATAAATATAATTTATGAAGAAAATTTAGACCTGCTAAAGTTGCAACCAGCTTCATGAAGCCAGTCTATGAACGGATCCCTGCACCCTGCTGTTGGGATAATGTTGCTTCAGGGGTAATTTGGTAATTGGACTGGAGCATATAAGGCAACTTGCAAGGCCAAAATATAAAATCATGGCTTCAATACTTTGTGATATAGCCACCTGTATAAATTCATGATATGATCCAAGTGATAGCATGATGCATAGTTGTTTGGGAAAAAATGTATTGAGGACACACTTTGATGTATACAATAGTCAGCTAATGAAAGAATCAATAGATCCTAACTTCCATTCAACACCTAAGGGAAAAATGAAGTTGATTGCAATTTCTTTATCCATTGATCCTCTTTAGAATGAAAAACTTAAGCCACTGTCAACTTCACATAAAAAGGCTAAATATTATGCAAAAGTTGAAGATAATCACATTCAACAAAAACACACAGAATTTCTAACATATGTTTGTTATTATCAAATGGATTGTGTCAATGCAAAACTTAGTTTTCACCCAACCTCCCTCAAAATGAATCTAATCAAGTTCATTGCACACTTGTGTCAACAAACATAGTCCCACTTGTAAGTAAACCACAATGAATTCCTATAGGTCTAAATCCAAGCATAATTTGATTAATTTCCTTCTTTGTTCGATGAATTAATCATCCAACAAGCAAATGATACACTATGGTTACTTACCTAATCAATCATAACGATCCTACTGTACTATGCATAATTCCTCATAAAAGAAAGAAAATGAATAAGAAAATGTATAATTTATCAACAACATGAAAACATCACATACTGCAGTACCAATGGCCACAAGGACCATGACATGGAGAGGAGAAGGAGCCGAAACAGATAGGGAAATAGTCATTGGCCGGTGGTCCATCGCATACAGTCAAAGCTTTCCTTCCTTATCAGGAACTAAATCGATGACAAAATCGATTGTGCTGACTTTGCCCCAAATTCTTCCCTTTTAGTTTCCATATGGATATTACAAGTGGATAAATCGATGAAGAAATCGACTCTTGGTGATGAAGATGGAGACGAATCATGAGCATGTAAAAATATGCGTACAATTCGTATCAAAAAAGTAATTAGGGTTACGATTTCGTATATCAATCACTCTGAACGAATATATATGTATTTCATTTGTATATAGACAAAAGAAAACATCGAAGTTATCCACTGCTACCAATAATTTATTAGTTTCTTATATATATATATATATATATATATATATATATATATATATATATATATATATAGGTAAAGGTTCAAATGAGAACCAAAAAAGATTAAGAACCTAAGAACTAACTAATTAAAGGAAATTCTTGTCAAAACACGGAATGGCAAGGTTGTAAATAATATGAAGTCTAAGCCCATTTTCACAAACATTATTATTACATCTGAAACTTAAAATATCAAATCAACCCATTATATCTACAAAACTTTATTTCTCTCTCTCACCAAAGATTTCTTCTTCACACCTCTGGTGGCTTTCCCACGCCACCACCACCTCCGGTGTCGCCACCAACCACCGTGATCTACCTCCGGCGGAAACAACCTCAACCAACGCAAGCGTACCACTCTTACGACGTTGCTCTGGTGACACATCTCCATCCGCCTTCTTTTTTTTCTCAATCTCCTTGAAACACCACCAAATTGTTCAGATCTGGTGCACCACCACCTCCACCTACCATTGATACGTGTCTTCGACCTCCAAAAGCTTTCATTTTCATCAGATTTGTGTTGATTCTTTATAGATCTATGATCTCCAGCTATAGATCTATGATCTTTGACAACATATCTCTGATTTTGGCTTAGAAATCTATGATATACACCTCCAGATCTGTTATGTGTCGCCTCCTTCCCCTCTATTACTCGTTTTCATCTCTGTTTCTCTTATTTTTGGTCAAAACACCACCAAATCGACATCTGATGTGATGTTTTTGTCCATTTTCAGGTTAGATCTGGTGTGTGTATGGTGTTTACATTGATTGTGTTTACAATAGGGAGTTCTGATAAAAAGATTCACACAAGGTGTTTGATGAAATGCCTCAATGGAATTTGGTAAGTTATTAAGTTGTGAATGTATATTTTTTGTATAATAAACTATGAAGTTTGTGTATTTAGCTGTGATATTTGTGTTTAAAATTGCAAATTGAATGCATTAAGCTGTGAATTTGTTGTTTAAACTGTAAATTGACTATATTAATCTGTGAGTTTTGTATATTTAACTATGAATTAATTGTATTAAACTGTGAATTGATTGTATTAAATTTTTTAGTTGAAAATATGCTTTTGAATGCATATTTTTTTGGGTATTAAACAGTGAATTTTATGTATTTAACTATGAATTAAAAGTTTTAAGTTGATATTATGTTTTTCTATTTGCATTTGTTGTAGATCTCTATTATATTTTGGTTTTTTTTTTCTGTTAATGTGTGAATTTGATATTTTAATCTCTTATGTGTTATATAATTTTGTTAATCTTAGTTTTTACTGCTATTAACTTGTGAATGTATAATTATTTTTGAATTAAACTTAAAATTTATTATACTAGTTTGTGATTTTTATATATTAAATTGTGTATTAATTGTAATAAGTGTTTTAAGTTGATAATATGGATGTGAATACTACTTTTTTGTATTAAAATGGTAATTTAGTATACTAAGCTGTCATTTTTGTGTTTTAAACTGTGAATTGATTACATTAAGCTTTGAATTTTCTTTTTAAACTACGAATTGACTGTATTAAGCTGTGAATTTTTTGTTTGAACTGAAAATTGACTAGATTAAGTTGTGAATTATGTGTATGAAACTATGAAGTTACTTGTATTAAGCTATGAACTTTGTGTATAAACTTTGTATTGACTATATAAAGAGTGTTAAGCTAAAAATATGGTTATGGATGCATACTTTTTGTGTATTAAACTTTGAATTTTGTGTATTAAACTATGACTTTTGTGTTTTAAACTGTGAATTGACTGCATTAAACTGTATATTTTCTTCCTAGACTATTAATTGACTATATTAAGCTGTAAATTTTGTGTATTAAATTATGAGTTGATTGTATAAAGCTGTGAAGAATTGACATTAAGTTGTGATTATTTTATAATTTTTTTTGTTTGCTTTTGAAATAATGTAAATTTTATTCACGACTTAATATATTAAATTCACAATTTAAAATATGAATGATTTATGTATAAATTTTTTGTTAATTTTTTTCTGGATATATTTATTTTTTGTGTTGTATAAGTATATAAGAATATATTAGTTTTAATAATAATTTTGCATTAAATTCAAAATGAGTGAAATAAATGGTTTTATTAGACTGTGAATGCAGTATTTATGTTATTAATGCATGACTTTGTTTACAGATCTAATTTAGAAGAAAATAATGGTTGCGATGCTGGTATAGGTTGTTGGTGGCAGCGTGTGGTGGTGGTAGTAGTAGGGTTTGAAATTTTGATTTCTTTAAGTTTGTGAATTAGTATAAAATGGTTTGCATTAAATTGTGAATTTTGTGAATTAAATTACGAATGGACTGTATAAACTTGTAATTTATATAAGTTTTGTGTTCAAATATGAGAGCATATAAGAATGAAAATATTATCCTGCAAAAATTACAATATTGCCCTTTTTGTATCAAGAAGAGAGAAAAAAAAAAAAGATTTTCACATGTTTAACAAGAATATCATGTAAATATTTATTAACTAATGGGGTTCTTAGGTTCTTAATCTTTTATGGTTCTCATTTGAACCACTCCATATCCATATATATATATATATATATATATATATATATATATATAAGAAATCTAAATGGTATATTAAAACATTATGTCACTAATAATTATGAATATTAGTGACATAAAATCTATTAATTTTTATTGTGACACATATACTATGCTACTAAAAAATGTGATATAGTGACACATAGTACATATGCCATTAAAAATATGATATAGTGGCACATAGGACATATGTCATTAAAATGTATGCCACTAAATGACATATTGATTGTAGTGACAGTTACAATAAAGTAAAACATTAAAAAAAAATGAAGGGGAAAAAGTGTATCTATCTAATGCGGTTTATTTTGATTCACACATATAAATATTTCGGTAAAAAAACTTATTTCAAACATTTATCAACCCTTTGTTGTTGAAAATACTATATTAGACAGATTCAAAAGATGTAATCTGTATGAGTTACACAAATTTTGGCAAAAAATACTAATTTCATCACTACAAGGAAAACAATCATTAGCGGCGACAAAAGTCACCGATAAATGTCCAAAATGTTGCCGGTAATACTAATAGCGGCAACGCGTCGCCGGTAATGAGTTGTCGCTAATGAGATATGTCGCCGCTAATGACCATGTCGCCGCTAATGAGGCGTGTCGCCGGTAATAACAATTTTAATTTTTGTAATTTTTTTAATTAATGATTTTGGTTGCCGGTAATAATGTCGTCAGTAATTACATAACAACATTCGATTAAATATCAAAAATAATAGTGTCGACGCTAATTACAAAACAAACATCCAATTACAATTAAATATCAAAAGTCATAATATCCGATTAAATATAAAAAGTAATAATGTCGCCCAGTAATTAGAAAAAACAACCAAAGTTCTACAATCTACCAAGTAGCAATGTGTGACAACGTATGCAAATAAAACGCATCCCTACATACCATCATCTTCGTTCCCATCGTTTCCTCGATTATTTTGGGATTGAAAAAACGAATAAGGCGTACGTTACAGGGTTCACTCGAGAAGTCGGGGTATTTTTTATCAAAATCTTGCCAATGTTCCCCATCAACAGGATGAAACATCACACCATCTTCTGAACGTCCGGTACTATGCCAAATCATATTTTTGGCAGTGTGCCTCGAACAATATAAACGTCGTAGTCTAGGGGTCACAGGAAAGTACCATAACACCTTATGAGGTACTTTCTTACCCTTGGTGTTTTTATCGATCCATCAGCTCTCTTTACAAACGAGACAAACTTGCAATGAATCGTGTTCTTTCCAAAAGAGACAACAATCATTTTTGTACACATGTATTGACTTATACCCTAGACCAATTGACTTTAGTTTCTTTTTGTTTCTTTTTGGCTAGATAATGTGAAAGGGGAACCTTGTTGCCTTTGGGAAATACTAATTGCAACAACTCAAGGAGTTGATCAAATAAACTATCATGTCATTTGCTGTTCACCTTGATATGCATTAACTTTGCTAGAAACTCAAGGGAAGAAAAGATGCAACCAGGATACAATTGAGTTTCCATTTCTTCCAACAACTATGCAAAATCATCATCCACACCGCTACCCCTTGTATTCGAGGTTCCTTCATCAAGGTTGGTATCATTTTCTCTCGACTCCCACATCACATCGTCGACTAAATCGGCCATTTTGTTACTTGGCAAGACGACTGGAGGAATAAAAGATTCAACATGATAGATCCAAATTTTTTACAACTTACTGAAACCATTTATAAATATATGGCGTTCAACTGCAGTCGGGTACTTGAAGTAACGGTTATCACATTTTTCACACGCACATCTGATTTTACCATTACTATCAAGGTGTGACTTCGACTTCTCGATAAAAGATTTGAGTCCTACTTGGAACTCGGGATGGTTTCAATATGGATTAGTAGTCCAGCTTTTATCAATAGACATGATGTTGCTGAAACATAATTTTGGGTTTAGAGTTTAGTATACAGAATTAGCATTGTTTTTTTTTCAATCCACATTTTTTACAATAAAGAATAAAAAAAATTTATAACAACAATTATATTTTGTGTTTGTGTTGTTCTTTTTACCGTCGAGATTAAAAAATATATATTTTTTATTTATAACATTAAACAATTTTATAACATTTTTTTGTGTTTTTTTTTCCAATTATAACAATAATTTTTTTTTTCAATTATGGCATCCTACTTATATCAAAACCACATACTTTTATATAATACATAAGAGCATGAAATTCACATACTTTTACATACATATTATGTTGTTGTGTTGTTCTTTTTTACCATCGAGATTAAAAAATATATTTTTTTATTTATAACATTATATAAATATGTTGCAAATAAAAAATTTAAAAACTAAAAAAGACATGAAAATATAAATATGAAACAATAGAAATATAACACTATAAGTTAATTTGAAGATTATAAGTTAACTATATAACTTATTGGTTAACATTATAAGAAAGTTTCTAGTATTTGTATATAAGTTTTTAAACAATTTTATAACGTTTTTTTTTCTTTGTGTTTTTTCCCATTATAACAATAATTTTTTTTTTCAATTATAGCATCCTACTTATACCAAAACCTCATACTCTTACATAATACACAAGAGCATGAAATTCACACACTTTTACATGTTGGATTAGTGTCTAAGTCCATAACTATTTTGGTATGTACTTGACACGATTATGAGCATGGTCCTTTCGGGTTGCCTTCACCATAGCAATATGTAGGATGAATTAAGGAGAGAAAAGTTTAAATATGATTTATTAATATATTATGAGAATAATATATTAAAATAGAAATCATATTGTGTAATTAATATTAGTCAAGAATTAATTGATAATTAATTTTGTGGCTAGAATAGATTAATTAAATATAGGAGACTGGACTGCAATTATTGGATAGTGGAGTTAGTGGGCTAAGGAATGCTAAAGGAACAAGGGTTGAACGAAATTATGTTGGGAGCCCATCATATTTTCGTACATGGCCTTATCCAGAAGGTTCCATGGGCTGCTTAGAGTTTAAGCTATCCATTAGGGTTTTGACTGAAACCCTAGCAGCCCACACAAGTATATAAAGAACCCCTGAGGCCCCAAAAATGTGGGTAACTGAATCCTTAGAGTTTCTAGACGTTTTTGGGTGCCTCCTCTCTTCTCCTTCTTCATCTAGTTGCTTAGTGGTGTTTGTGACTCCATTAGAGGTGCAGCACTTGAGGCACTAAGCTTTCTGAAGCCAATCAAAACAAGGAATTGATTGTTATTACAATATAACAATCAAAGGTAATTACTAAACCCTTATTTCAGTTATTATATGATAGATCTAGGGTTTATAGCTTTGGATAATCAAAAGTAATCAGGGTTTGCATTCACACCATAGGATTGATGTTTTGCTTAAAACCCATCAGTGGTATCAGAGCCTAGGATGATTTTCTAATGTATTTGATGCAAAAGTTATGTTTTCAAAGCAGAAAAAAAATTTCTTTTTTTTTTTTTTGCTTCTGCCTGATCACCACGAGGTGGTGTCGGGGCAGATGACAGAATACTCGGGATTTTGACCTATTTTGAGCTTGGATAATTACCAAAATTGTTTTTGATTGATAAAATCCGAATTTTATTAATTTGTTATGATTATCCTTGTCAAAATTAGAGATGATTGTCATTTAATCAGATAATTATTGCCTTATTTGATAAACCCTAATTATTTGAATGATTTGTTTTGAATTATCTTGTAAGAAATTAAATTAGGTAAAATTCAGATAATTCAAATTATTTGATTAATTTAATTATTTGTAATTTGATCTAGATAGTTTTGAAAAGTTTCAAAACTTGCCCTCAAGTTTTGGAATTTAAATTTTTTAATTAAAAGTTTAATTTTGAAATATTTAAATTCTAAACCCCGATGTTTTGAAATGTTTCAAGACTTGCCCTCAAGTTTTGGAATTTAAAAGTTGATTAAAAGTTTAATTTTGAAATGTTAAATTCTAAAACCCTAGAATTTTTAAAAGTTCAAATTACACCCTTATGGTTTTATTAATTAATTAAAGTGTATAATTAAAAGAGATTTAATAAACCCATAAAGTTTTGGTTTACATTTAAATAAATTAAAAGTATAATTTGCTAAATTAAACCACTTAGTATTTTAAAAGTGTAAATACACCCTATACTATATATATGTAACATTAAAAGTCTAATATTATATATATATATATATGAGTAAAAGTCAATCTTACCGTTAGTAGGCCTCATTCACGAAGCTGGTCTATAAGGGGTGTTTAAGGAAATTGCCTATATAAAATGGCGATTGAATGGGTATCCACTCTTACCCACCGTACTGTTGACTAGTGGAGGGTCGTTAGCCGAACGGGTAGGATAGGACAGAAACCTTCCATTATAAGTATAATGAAGTATACAAAGTAACTAAATGCTTTCATAAATTCCCAAATCTAGTTACTTTAGGCAAAATGTGAAATTATATGCTAATCCATGGAATTACACTTCGTACCCTTGTCAAACGTTAGTGGAGCGTGTGTGGTTAACCGGCACACTAATTTGGGGATGACTTTGGTAGCGAAGGGTGGCTCGATTCTTATCATGGATCAATGGAGCGTGTGTGGCTAACCGGCACATTGTTTTGGTGATAGTAGCATTGGGTGCACCATGTGATTCGTATGGTTATTCACACCTTATTTGTGATCCTCAGCATCCCAGTCACAAATAGAAGAGCATAATCGAGATTTAAACATGCCATTGAAAAGTTCAATGAATCTCAAAAGATCTAGGAGTTTCAATTCATTTAAAACTTAAACTTCCTTTTCGTTTTTCATAGTGGAAATTGGTAAATCGTCATTTACCTACCTTCAAATATTCTGCGACTAGATTACGACATCCCTCTTCTAGGTTGTAGAGTATTGAGTTGGATCCTAGCTTGATGTTTCATTTGGGTGTTACATCAAGAATTCTAATCAACTTAACTTGAATTTTCTCCCATTTTGTAGATGTCTAGTTCTGACAATCATGGTCTTCCCAAATCCCATGGAACAAGTTTTCCAAATGAAGATGATGTTCCACGATATGATCGAGGAACAAGAGATCATGCTTCACTTCCTCCACCTCCTCCAATTATTCTCCCTACCCCACAAGTTCAAAGGCTTGAAAAAGTTCAAGCTCATTCAAGCCATATTGGCAATTAAGCATGAAGATGGAAAGTCTGTGTGTGTGCACACATCTTAGAGATGAAGTTGCACATTGATAGATTAAGGATGTTGGGTGTTGATATCTCATAAATATTGACCGTTGAATGGGTTCTTCAGTCACTTCCTGAATCATATAGTGAGTTCGTTAGAGAGTACTATATGATGGATCACAACGTGACCCTCATTGATCTCACCTATTTGCTTATAGCTGCTGAATCAACAATGATTTGGCGTGCTGGTCAAGCAAATTTGTCTGGTGAATCAAACTCCCAAACTTCAATGGACACAGGCAACTTTGGAAGTCCAGAAAGAACTAAGTATGTGATTGTCCAATGTGCGATACCAAAGGAGTCCATTTTCTTTTATTGCCAAGAGAAGGGACAATGGAGACGAAGCTGCGCAAACTACCTGAGAGATCTAAGAGATGGGAGAGTCAAGACGTATGGCTCTACTTCAGGTAAAATTCATTATCTAACTCTTTTAAGTTCCTATTCTAGACTCTTAATACATGATGTGATAAGATTACATTTTGATGTTTTGTAGGATCGAAGAAAAGAGAGGAAGCTTATGGGAAGAAGTGAGCTGAATCTAATCATGAAGAAATGGATTTCGATTGCATTGCTTGAAGATTGGATTCTTGAGCTTCCTACTTGGAGTTAGAATAGATTGCTAAGAAATATGTAATAACGTAGTTTTTCAGTTGAATATCATTGTAAGGACAAGTTTTTCCACAATAAAATAAATTTTGATTTTTCTTATTTATTTATCCTTACAATGGCATGTGTGAAAAATTGATGTTTGAAGGTTTCTATTATTAGCAATAATGGATTTGATTCTTAATTATGTTATTTGTGAATATGTTAAGAATTTACCAAATAGGGAGAGTTTCTCATCGCCCAAGTTTCAAATGGACAAAAAATTGGAATCATACAACTTGGTTGTGTGATGAATGAGAAACTTCATATTTGGAAATTAGACTAATTCTTTGACAAAGTGTCAATTGAAGGACTAGGAGATCGAGTACACAAGATTTTACGTTGATCAAGTCCACCACAAGAGTGATAAAGATATTCGTCATGATTTACTAAAGTTTAGTAAATATGAATGTACTTATAAGATTAAGTGTAATTCTTAGTTGATTGAAAAATGTTTCAATGAATAGCAGAACGAATAAGAAGAATCAAGTAGGCAGAAAGATAAAAGTTTCTCTATTCTAAGAAGAAGGGAGAGTACATTTTATTGTGTTTTATGATAAGTCTTAATGATTAAGAACCATATCTCAATTTTTTCTCTAAGTGAGTCTTAGTACATTTGTATGTCTAAGAAGAGGAATCGGGAATTGGTTAAATCAAGAAGTCAATCATACTTCGTTCCAATATCGAATCTTAGAGACATTCTCCAAGATTGCGAATTAAGTGACAAGTCTTAGTAGGTTTATAACACTCAACAAATGTGGAATTTGGAAAAGTTTTCTTATTCTTGCACAGTTGAAATTGGTAAGTTGTGTTGTCTTGTATAAGACAAAGACCAACTAGGACCAATTATGTGAAGTGTTTTGTCTTGATAAGAACTACACTAACTCTTGAATATATTTTTTGTCTAGAAAAGTTTTCTGAAAAGAGAATCATATGTGTCAAGAGGCCAGTGGGAGTTTTAATGATCTTGAAAAAGTTTCAAGAACAAATCAAGAATAAACCTTATCAATCATCACTAGCACACGACTTGAGGTTTACAACCTATCGTGTTGACATTATTTTGTTTCTGTGCCATTCCAATTGAGTTAATTATGCATGTGAATTCTACGAGTTCTCATTTGAATGCATAAAGACAAAGTACCTTAATCAATGAAAAGTACATTGATATGTAAGGATAAGTTGCTAAACTACTTGGAAGACATGGTGGGCACTCGTGTTACCATAAGGCAAGAAATCAAGATTAAGAAAGTTCAGTCCATGTGAGTTTGGATTTGTCGCAAACTTTGGTTTTGGCAAATTCACATGGATATGAACTCATACACCATAAAATCTAAGTGTCATAAGATTCCCTCCTTCACGAAAATGACTGTGAGGAAATGCTTTCACTAAGAGAGATTTTAAGAAGATAGCGGTTGTGAGAATTGTATTCTCAAATTCGATTATGGTTACGGCATCCCTTTCCATAGTTTGAATTTTGAAATTTGGCAATTAGTCTAACATTTGGGACTTATTGATATAAATTCTGAATTGTTTAGACACACATATGAGCTATCTAAGGCAAAGGTGTATAAGTTTAAGAAGCTTAGATAAAGGCTTATCGAAGCATCTGGTATTAGAAATATGAACTTCAAAAATTCAATAAGCATTGTTTTTTGGAAGTTCAGCTATTTTCTGAATACATGTCAAAACTAGTGGGAGCATAAGTGTTATGCTTATATGATAATAATCATCATGATAGTGGGAGCATAAGTGTTATGTTTGTATGATTAGTATGGCAAGTATTGCAAGTTTGCAATATTAATTATAGAAAAACAAAGATTCAATTTGCAAGGTTGCATGGGTTGAAAAGTTGTTTTGCTATAATTAAGGGAAAGAATATTATACTTCGTTTCAAAATCTAAAGCTTTGATTGAGAAATTTTAATAAATTTAGTCAAAGGATACATAGTGTGTTTGTTGACGAAAACGCGTACTCACAAGTATACGAGATCGTGCAAGTAATATAGTCGTAAGACCAAATATCGAACCCACAGAGACTATCCTATTCTAAGGAAGAGAGAACTAGGCAATTGATTGCAAAAGTGATTGATTTTATTAAACTAAAGAAACTACTAAAATAAAATTAACCTAAATTCAGCAACGTAAAAATGACAACTAGAATAATCGAACAAACAAGGAAAACAATTAAACGATTTAAAAATTATGAGAAATATGGGGTTTAGTTGACTTATACGGGTTCAACGATTCTTCTAATGCAACTAATTTGTTAAACCAATTATATAGAAACGAATAACTTAACACTAACAAAAGTTATTAATTACCTCTCGGTCTCATGATTCGATTTTAAAAAAAAACATTCACTCATATCTCTATGTAGTTCATGATTTTAAAAAGCATTAAGTCCAATGGTTTTGTTAAAAAAGCCCTAACACACGTCTATGTTAAGTTTAAGCGAGATAACGAAACCGCACATTCATATTCAAACGATGTCACAAATAAAGCTTCTCTCAAAGTCAATATAAGCATGTAAATATTAAATTTAAACCAAGTAAATTAACCCTAACCAACGTTGATCAAATGTTAGCCAAAATCAAAGTTACCGGTCAAACTTCATATTTTTAAAATAAGCACACATTTGAATATGTCATTCAATTTCAACAAAATTGGTTTTAACAAAATCAACTACATTAAAATTACCATCTTACCCTAATCAACCAAACCCACAAGATTACTACTCCATTAAACTAAAATTGAAAATAGTAAAAAAATAAACATTAAGAATCATATTTTTATTCAACGTTTAAACAACGAAAACAATTACTTTGGTGGAACCAAAAATCATTAGCAAAAGAAAATATTAAAGCAGTAAAAATCAAACAAAAGGAATAGAAGAACCATAATTGCTTTTCCTGTGGCAAGAGCTATGTGCTTGGCTTTCCCTTCTAATAAATCTGCATACCATTCAAATCTATGTATATTTCTTCTCTAAATCGTAACTCTTCTGCTGTAGGTTTTTTTTTTTTTGCATGCAGCAACCCTCTCCCCGTAAGAAAAGATGGACGGTAATTAAAAAATAACCTTTATAAAAGAAGCGGCTGTGGTTCTTTTCGTAGGTCTTTTTTTTTTCTTTTTTTTTTTTCCGTTCGTTTCCCCCTTTGTAAATAACCATATGTTGATATAAAGCATAAATACAATCTTGCCCCTCCAACTTTCATGAATGGTGCAGCTTTAGCCCCTAGCTTTTAACTTTATTTCAAAATTTACTTTAACTTTTGATTTTCGTCCAGCAAACTAACTTCAACTTCCAAGTCGATTTTGAACAGGAAAACGACTGAATTAGTGAAAACTCAAAACACGAAACTTGTAGATAATTGTGTCTAGTTTCCGAAACATCTTGAATCGCCTAAGTCGGAGTCCCGAGGAGGCGGATATGATGAAAACACTGAGACGTGGTCAATCTGCCAAACATCCTTTATTCGCCTTAATTGCTCGTGATGAATTTATCTTCTTTCAAATCCGTCAATTCCTTGCAGAAACCATTTGGACATTATAATATGAGTCCAACTCCCACCAAGACTCGTTGAATAAGTGGTGGGGGCCTAAGAAGCTTAGGCAATCTTGTATTCACAAGATAAAATCCGTTAATTCCTTTAAGATTTTTGAACTTCATAAGAGGAAGTCAAACTCCCACCATGACCTGTAGACTAGGCGGTGGGGAACCCATGAAACACAGGTTGCACTTGCATTAACAAGTAAAATGAATATCGTCGATTCCGATGCAATGCACAATGTGCTATATTATGGATTTCGTACAAGAAAACCATCTCCCACCAACCTATAGAATAGGAGGAGGGGAACTCAAGAAACTCGAGTTGCACTTGTGATGACAAGTGGTGATGAAAGCCGTCAATTCCTTTAAGAATTTTGGACTTCATAAGAAGAAGCCCAACTCTCATCATCCTATAGAATAAGAGATGAGGAACCCATGCAAGACAGGTCAAAAACCCAACTGAATGGGTAAAAAAACACCAACCGAGAAATATTATGTCGATTACACTCATTAATGAAAATTTATCTTTTTAAGCTCAAAAAATGATGTAAACTGTAAAATCTGGGGACAAAAATAAGTTTTTTAGTTCATTTAGAGATCGAAAAACGAGCACTAAACAGTGTTCTTAAATTTCGATTATGATTACGACATCCCTCTTCATAGTTTGATTTGTGAGAACGTGACACAAAATATTATGGCCGAAGATTGATAAAGTATCATATCTTTATGTAAGACAGTATGCATCGTGTCCCATACGCTTCCTAGGATCGATTGCAAATGATATAATATTTGACCATTCTAAAATTTTCCAAATGTCTAGAGCATTAAGAGGGAAAAATGACTAGAATTGGTTTTGACTAAAATAATTAAACAACTATCAAATGACGATCCAAAGTTCGTTGAGGATTGGTCGCTTGTGAGTAGTTGGAAGTATGGTATTGGATGGACCATATCGAAATTATTATGAATAGATAAGATTCTATAAAGAATGAGTTGTCATATGGCAAATATGGAAATGTTTCCATATTGGGAGTTGGATATTGAGAGCTATATCTAGATTAGAAAATTTTATGCAAGAAGGATATTCAAAGGAATGTACTTAATGTGAGACTTCACGTCTATGGAATTGTCTTGTAACAATTTCCGAAAGAGTACTTTGTAATTTCATTATCCAAGTCTTGGTGACTTTTGTGCTATGACTTTGCGAAAGGATCGTTGCATAAAATGTTAGAATCTAGCATATTCTAGTGGTGGCAAGAACCTTGTGTTCTAACACTAATGATAAGGATTGGGAATTGTGAAATGAGCATCCTTGTAAAAGCTTTTCAATTGATCTATTTCACAAAGTAAGGACCATAGGAAACAAAGTGTGCATGCTTTGTGCATGGGACAGCTATTGTTGTAATTTGAGTAATAAGTTGATTTTCTGGAACAGTAAACAATGAATAATAAGTAAGCAATATGGTGTTTAAACAAAAGTGTTTTATTTACTCCCATAAGTTTGGGGCCATATAGGATTAAGTATTATTGTTGTGTTTCAGTTTCATGTTTTGACTTCCCGAATAACTGGGTTATTCAAACCTCCACAATCGGTCATACGTTGGAAGTAAGTATGAAGGAAGACTGTCATGAAGAGTCTGTAGATTGTCTGAAGAGTTTAGACATAGCACAAGTTTGTTGCAGGGTTCATGAGTGCTATGATAAGATTAGGGTATTGGATTAAACCCACGCTCACTTGGATCACTTCATGTATTTATCGCGGGTGATTAGTGAGATGATAATATTGTATATTCTTGAAACCGAGACGTGTGAGTTGTTATTTGTTGGTCGGTTGCACATTGATAATAAGTAAACGCACCAGTAACTTGGTGTCATAAAACTTATTGTTGTGTGTGATTTTATCAGTGAATGCAAGCGAGCATTTGAGTCAAAGTTTATCCATTCTTTTACCTAAAGTGGGATAAAAGCGATATCTGTGGGCCCCTCGATGATTTAATGATGACACCTAAGTGCTTGGCCAAGCCGGGACTAAGTTGATGTGTTCAATTGTAGTCTGTTGTCAGTCGTCATAAATTGGAAGTCAGGGAACAATATAGAGAGAATGATTGAAATTCATGTCTTATGTCTATACGATATCTTGAGAATGGAGGAATATAGGATCCCTTATCCAAAAGTCACGCTATCTGATAAGATCAGAGTTGACAGCGGCTTCTGAAAGCTACGATTGTTGAATTAGTGTCTAAGTCCATAACTATTTTGGTATGTACTTGACCCGATTATGAGCATGGTCCTTTTGGGTTGCCTTCACCATAGAAATATGTAGGATGAATTAAGGAGAGAAAGGTTTAAATATGATTTATTAATATATTATGAGAATAATATATTAAAAGAGAAATCATATTGTTTAACGAATATTAGTCAAGAATTAATTGATAATTAATTTCATGGCTAAAAGAGATTAATTAAATATAGGGGACTGGATTGCAATTATTGGATAATTGTGTTAGTGGGCTAAGGATTGCTACAGGAACAAGGCGTGAATGAAATTATGATGGGAGCCCATCATATTTTCGTCCATGGCCTTATCCAGAAGGTTCCATGGGCTGCTTAGAGTTTAAACTATCCATTAGGGTTTTGACTGAAACCTTAGCAGTCCACACAAGTATATAAAGAACCCCTTAGGCCCCAAAAACGTGGGTAACTGAATCCTTAGGGTTTCTAGACGTTTTTGGGTGCCTCCTCTCTTCTCGTTCTTCATGTAGTTGCTTAGTGGTGTTTGTGACTCCATTAGAGGTGCAACACTTGAGGCACTAAGCTTTCTGAAGCCAATCAAAGCAAGGAATTGATTGTTATTACAATATAACAATCACGGGTAATTACTAAACCCTTATTTCAGTTCTTATATGAAAGATCTAGGGTTTATAGCTTTGGATATTCAATTGCATGTTCATTAGACAAACTAGATCCAAAAGCTATTAGGGTTTGCATGCACACTATAGGATTGATGTTTTGCTTAAAACCCATCATTACATACATATACCACATATACACCAAATACAAATACATTCACATACACACAAATAACATCCTACTTAAACCAAATACACATAATTTCACATATATAGATAATAACATCCTATTCATACCAAATACAAAAATTTCACAATCATATACCACATTTACAACAAACATATATACATTCACATATACACAATAACATCCTACTTATAACAAATACATATAATTTCACATATATATAGATAATAACATCATATATATATATATATATATATATATATATATACTTCTACCAAATACTCATATACCACATATACATAAAACACACATACATTGGCATCTATACACCAAATTCACATATATTTATACAAATATCAAATATACAATTCAATTTTCACATATGGAAAATTTCACATAATTTTCACATACAAATACCAAATTCACAAAAAAAAATGAAATAATAGAACCTGTAGTGGTGGAAATCAACGGATATGTAGCTAGAAAAACTAGTCTTCACCCGAAAATACTCTCACCGGTAATGTCAAAGACAACACCACCAAAAACACTGAAATTGAACAATTTATTGCAATTTAATCATCAAATTCAGCTTTTAATAATCACCAAATGTCCCTAAAGGCTAAACTACTAGTGGAAGTAATACAACAATCCAATTCATTTTTTTTTTCTAATCCAAAGACAACACCACCAAAAATAAGAAATTGAACAATTTATTGCCATTTAATCATCAAATGCAGCTACAAATCGAAATTAACATACAAATTAAAAAGGAAACAACAAAATCAACTAACCTTTCTTCAAGAAATGAAGCTAGAAATCGGTCCCAAAAGCCCTAGCCATCCTTTGATCTTAAATCTCACACAATGTGGGGAGATATGTAGTTGGAATAACCTAATTGAAGACAAACTCGGTAGAAGCTGAAAGAGGCGACTGTGTGGGATGCAACAAACAGAAAGCAAAATGGGAGAAATGAAGAAACTGCGTGCGTTTTTTAATTATTATTATCTGCGAGAGCCTTTAGCGGCGACAATTAGGGCTTTATCAGCGACAAAGGTCAATAGCGGTGACAATATGGAGGGAAGGGTACCGCGTCATTTTTTAGCTAACTATTAGTGGCGACATTTTTAACTTTTAGCGGCGACACATATGTCGCCGGTATTAGGTTAGTGCGGATAAGGGATCCCAATCATTGGATTGGATATTTGATCGAACGGCTTAGATGTAGCAGAGTGGGAAAATGCGAATTCGGGTGATAACCCTTTAACAGTGATGTGGACTTTTAGCGGCAACTCTAGCATTTATCGCCACTAAAAGTCCATGTCGCCGGTAATAATGTCGCCGCTAAAGGGTGATATTCTTGTAGTGCGCATTACTAAGTAGTTGTGTTGGTGTTGGATGAGGCTTTTATGTAAAGTGATTACAACATATAAAACAATTTGAGGTTGGACAATATTTTATATATGGAGTTTATTTAAAAATGTCGAATAATTAATTATAGATAATATTAATAAAATGGTCCTTGTGGTTTCCAAAGTTCATATATATCGTCCCTACCTTTTTTTATGAAGATGGTTATGTGGTTTCAGTTTCTTACTATAAAATAACTACTTTACCCTATTGAATATTTATTATCATTTTCTTTCATTTATTTCTTATTTATATTAATAATAAAAATAGGACCCCACCATCCCCATGCCCTTGTACCCGCCCCACCCTCCACCTTTCATCATCCTCTTTCTGGTCACAACACTATCAAACACCATCCTCAAAATTCGAGTCCAAATCTCAGAGGCAACTAAGTTTCATCCTTAATATGTATGAAGATCTTCCAATACTTCACAAGATCAATCATCACCAACACAGAGAAAAAACAAACTACACACCAATACAATGTGAAATACAGAGCCACCATTTGTTTGTGGAGGGAAGAAATATTCGAACTGATAAACAAATACATTCACATAAACACAAAATAACATCCTACTTAAACCAAATACACATAATTTCACATATATAGATAATAACATCCTATTCATACCAAATACAAAAATTTCACAATCATATACCACATTTACAACAAACATATATACATTCACATATACACAATAACATCCTACTTATAACAAATACATATAATTTCACATATATATAGATAATAACATCATATATATATATATATATATATATATATATATATATATATATATATATATATACTTCTACCAAATACTCATATACCACATATACATAAAACACACATACATTGGCATATATACACCAAATTCACATATATTTATACAAATATCAAATATACAATTCAATTTTCACATATGGAAAATTTCATTTAATTTTCACATACAAATACCAAATTCACGAAAAAAATGAAATAATAGAACCTGTAGTGGTGGAAATCAACGGATATGTAGCTAGAAAAACTAGTCTTCACCCGAAAATACTCTCACCGGTAATGTCAAAGACAACACCACCAAAAACACTGAAATTGAACAATTTATTGCAATTTAATCATCAAATTCAGCTTTTAATAATCACCAAATGTCCCTAAAGGCTAAACTACTAGTGGAAGTAATACAACAATCCAATTCATTTTTTTTTCTAATCCAAAGACAACACCACCAAAAATAAGAAATTGAACAATTTATTGCCATTTAATCATCAAATGCAGCTACAAATCGAAATTAACATACAAATTAAAAAGGAAACAACAAAATCAACTAACCTTTCTTCAAGAAATGAAGCTAGAAATCGGTCCCAAAAGCCCTAGCCATCCTTTGATCTTAAATCTCACACAATGTGGGGAGATATGTAGTTGGAATAACCTAATTGAAGACAAACTCGATAGAAGCTAAAAGAGGCGACTGTATGGGATGCAACAAACAGAAAGCAAAATGGGAGAAATGAAGAAACTGCGTGCGTTTTTTTATTATTATTATCTGCGAGAGCCTTTAGCGGCGACAATTAGGGCTTTATCAGCGACAAAGGTCAATAGCGGCGACAATCTGGAGGGAAGGGTACCGCGTCATTTTTTAGCTAACTATTAGTGGCGACATTTTTAACTTTTAGCGGCGACACATATGTCGCCGGTATTAGGTTAGTGCGGATAAGGGATCCCAATCATTGGATTGGATATTTGATCGAACGGCTTAGATGTAGCAGAGTGGGAAAATGCGAATTCGGGTGATAACCCTTTAACGGTGATGTGGACTTTTAGCGGCAACTCTAGCATTTATCGCCGCTAAAAGTCCATGTCGCCAGTAATAATGTCTCCGCTAAAGGGTGATATTCTTGTAGTGCGCATTACTAATTAGTTGTGTTGGTGTTGGATGAGGTTTTTATGTAAAGTGATTACAACATATAAAACAATTTGAGGTTGGACAATATTTTATATATGGAGTTTATTTAAAAATGTCGAATAATTAATTATAGATAATATTAATAAAATGGTCCTTGTGGTTTCCAAGGTTCATATATATCGTCCCTACCTTTTTTTATTAAGATGGTTATGTGGTTTCAGTTTCTTACTATAAAATAACTACTTTACCGTATTGAATATTTATTATCATTTTCTTTCATTTATTTCTTATTTATATTAATAATAAAAATAGGACCCCACTATCCCCATGCCCTTGTACCCGCCCCACCCTCCACCTTTCATCATCCTCTTTCCGGTCACAACACTATCAAACACCATCCTCAAAATTCGAGTCCAAATCTCAGAGGCAACTAAGTTTCATCCTCAATATGTATGAAGATCTTCCAATACTTCACAAGATCAATCATCACCAACACAGAGAAAAAACAAACTACACACCAATACAATGTGAAATACAGAGCCACCATTTGTTTGTGGAGGGAAGAAATATTCGAACTGATAAACAAATCCAAAAGAAATGCTTGTATGGTCCATATGGAGAAGCCACATAATAGATTTCAGCAATAGTTTATGACTCAGTTTCTCGTTTTTAGGCAAGGAACAATATCAAACTAGATAGAACTTCAATAAAATGAAACATATACAAACCTATACAAAGAGAACTTCCAAGGAATGGCCGTTGTGACTAAATGTTAAACATCGACCTAGCCAAAACTTGTTATTGTTGTTAGGCTTCAAAAGAGAGTACATCAAAACCTTCACCTTCAAACCTGCAATTGATTTCAAAATCTTATTTTTTTCATTTTTGTTTACTACTATTTCATATTTCTTCATCCAAACACAAGAATGTTGTTGATGGGGTTGATTTTCTTTGTCGTATTGCACTACTAGAAACAGGGGTTTTAGAGACGGACGAATCCGTCGCTATTCCATCGCTAAATGTTGTTTGCGATGGATCAGCGACAGATTCACTCCATAGGTAATTAAAATATGGCTAATGACTTAGCGAGGGTTTTAGCAACGGATTAGTTTTTCCTTGCGACAAATTTAGCGACAGAGTATCCGTCGCTAAATGTTACTCAATTCATTTACCCAGGACGTTAGCGACAAAAATTTGTTAAAGACATTCCGTCGCTGTTCTGTCGCAAATTTCCATGATCAGTTTTTTTTCCATAGCTAATCCCTTGCAAAGTTCATATACTATTTTTTTTTCGATCGCTGATCTGTCGCAACCTTTAGACTTGATTTTTCCCCATAGCTAATCCCTCGAAAAATTCTTAAATTAATTTTGTTCTTTTTCCATCGTTGATCCGTCACAAACTTTAGACATGATTTTTTTCCGTAGCTAATCCCTCACTAAATTCATGCATTATTATTATTATTTTTTTGTCACTAATCCGTCGCGAACTTGTAATATCATTTTTTTTATTATGATTCTAAAACGAAAAAAAATACTACAATCATCAAATTATTATACTAAAAAACATCAAATAATGATACAACCAAAAGCAGCACAGAGAGCAGTAACAAATCTGATAGTTATAACATATATGAAATCATGATGATCGTTTTAGATGTAAATAAACATGAAATTACAATTATGCCCTTCAGAAAGAAATGTTGTATGCTTACTGTCACACCCCGAAAACCAATGGCGGAAACATTTCCGGGGTTGACTCCACGTTGAGTATCAAATCCAATGCACATAGTAAAGCAGTAATCACAAAACATTACATTACATAATATTGTTTACATCTGTTTAAAAGAAAAGTTGTACAAGTGTTTTACATATGTAATATGAACAAAAGTAAAGACGAGTCTTCAGGACGCTCCGTCTTCTCCAAAAGGTTGCGGTGTACCTGTTTAACGCTGACCTGAGAATACAAGCAGTTTGAAAATCAGCATAAAGCTGGTGAGTTCATAAGCGGTTTAGTTTTGAGAAGAACGAGTTTCCTTTACTTTCTGAAATAGTTATTGTTCAAGAAAATCCCATATTTTCTTATAAAATGGTTTAGTTATCTTTTGTTACAATTTCAAAAACGGTTTGTTGTGTTATTCCAGGAAAATCCCATATTTTCCTTATAGTTTTAGTTATTCGTTTGTTACTTTATTCGCTTATGTTTTGTTATGCTATCCAGGAAAATCCCATATTTTCCTAGGTGTTGAATTGGCTATTTGATTCTAAGTTCGTTACTAGTTGTTATGTTATCCCAGGAAAATCCCATATTTTCCTATGTGTTGAGTTGTTTGGTTCTTAGGTTTGATTTCAAAGTATTAGTACTTACCATATATGTGTAGTATTAGTTAAGTATTCTAAACTACATTCGTATGACTATAACCTACAAACTTAGTTGTATTTTCGTATTTTTGGATTCACCAGAAAAGTACATTACAGTATTTTCGATTATTCTGGTGGATTCCAAAAGAGTACATTAGTTGGATTTTCGTATCTCTGTCGACATTCTGAGGCGGATGGAATCGAAACTCAGTAGAGTTCCAGAGGCGTACTTTCGTATTTGGAACTCTGGTGACGTTCAAGGCGTACACTAGCTGTATATTCGAAGTCTTGCTGTCATCCAAAGGCGTTATTTCGCATTCGTAGTCCTAAGCCTATTCGTATTCGTTCTATCCTATTAATTATATTCGTTATTCGTATTCGTTCTATCATATTAGTTATATTCGTTATTCGTATTTGTACTTAGTTATATTCGTATTCGCATTCGTTCTATCCTATTATATTCGTTATTCGTATTCGTACTTAGTTATATTCGTATTCGCATTCGTTCTATCCTATTAGTTATATTCGTTATTCGTATTCGTGCTTAGTTATGATTAGTATGATTTCTTTTACAAAAGACAATATAATATACAATATTTAAAAGAAATCTGTATTTAACCTGCAGTTCAAAACATCAGTTATCACAATCAAGACAATTAGTAAATAAACCATTAAATTGAAAATTAGTTTAAGTACAAAATATATTTGTACTTTTGCTTGGATTCCCCCCTGAAAACACGGAAAAGGGTAGGGGTATGAACTCACCGGTTGAGAAGCGCGACGTTCCGGATGCTAAGTTTCGATTTAAGGTTTGATAACACGTGAGATTCCTATGTAATACGAAATGATATACAAATATATCTAATTAGATTTATAAACTCTAATTAGATACGATATTACACTCCAACGAACGAAAACACCTCAAAACGGGTGTTTGGAGTGACCCGGGTGACATCTACGGACGGGAATTGAAGTGAGGGACTTGGGATTTGAGTTTACTCCCCAAGAGTAAACTCCCTAATGAAGTTTACGGCCTAAACACCCATTCCCCATGAGTTTACGGCCGTAAACTCATGGTGGGGTGGTTTATGGTGCTTAAAGGGTCACAAATGGCTATTGACACTTGGAAATGTTTGGAAAAATTTTACCTAAGGCTTGGAATGAATTAAAATCACCAAATAAAACACTTAAGGGAGTTTACGGCCTTGACATGGGGCCTATGGCCGTAAACTCTCATATCTCCTTGAATAAGTGTTTTTAAGGTCCCAAAATTAATCACATGTGATTCTAAAAATTCCTACAAGCCTAGAAATGAATTTGTGGCACCATTTGACACACTTTTAGGAGTTTACGGCCATGGGGCATGTTTTATGGCCGTAAACTCTCATATGTGAGGTTTTGATGTGTTTAAAGCCCTTATACTATTTTTGGTTGGTCCTATGATTTATTCCAAGGTTTTTGGTGGTGTTGGATGGCTTTCTAACACCTTAGAAGTGATTTTACACCCATGTTCGAGGAGTTTACGGCCCAAGAACATGCCTTGGCCTTAAACTCATACAAACCCCTCAAAATCCATGGTTGAAGTGTTCTAGATCCATAACCAATATTCTAAAAGTCATATCTAAGTCTTGTTTGAGCCATGGAAGGGTTTAAGGGCTTAGTGTTTACGGCCTAGACACCTTCCAGGACTGTAAACTCTTAAACAAGGCTCTAAATCATGTTTCAAGGCATTCTAAGCTCATTCCATAAAGTCATCTAGCCATATCTAAAGTCTAATTGTGGTTTGGAAGGGTTTTGTAGCTCCAAAAACCCCATTTATATGAGTTTACGGCCTAGGATAGTTCTAGGGCCGTAAACACATGATAATGGTCCTAATCCATAGATTATACTCGAATTTGAAGGCTAAAGAGGTTGTATAGCATGCTAGGGAAGTTACTTCAAAGATTTGAAGCCTTAAACTTGAGATTTGGACCTTTAATTCTAGTTTGAGGAGAGAGGTTGGGGTGATAGTTGTAGAATGAAGCAAAAGCTTCAAAATGAAGTCTTAGAACACTTTAAATAGTGTTCAGGATTTGGACACGATGAAATTCTACCTGATACCGGCTTTAGACGGGGCTTTTGGTCGCACCCGGCTAATTTTCCGTAACCCGATATGGTTGATTTTAAACATGTTCCGATCACCAATACGAGGCATTAAAATGAGTTCTAAGGGCATTTGGGCACTCATTAAGTCCTAAAATAAAATATTCAATAATGACTTAATAAAATGCCGAAATCGGAAACGAAATCGGAAACAGCGATTGGATGGTCGGAACGAGTCGCGAGAAGGGTTACATTTAGGGATATGAATTTCGGGTTGTTACACTTACACTGCTCCATTCATTCCATAACTAGCAAAAGCAGAGGCGATAGGGGTATCAGGATCTAATTGGGAACATGGCACCAAACCAATCACAACAGCAGATACATCTCTCTGAGGATTCTTCACCTGTAATATAATCAATATAAAAATTACAATTATACCCTTTAGAAAGAACAATCACAATCACTAGTGTTACCTCTTCTGCTGTGCTTGTTACTACATCAAAACCATCATATGAGAAAAAAACGGTTGCAGATCCAGCAAGTACTCCATTAGCTCCATACAGGAAATACCTGAAAATCAGAAACATGTTTCATGTTGCCAAGGGTAAAATGGTAATTTAACACATGTGAAAAAAATGAACATATTACCCGGCTGGAACTTTGTATCCACCCATTGAGTCTTGAAACCTATCTATCCACCAACTACTATGATGAAAAGCAAGGCTACAACGTTTATTGTTGTGATTATGCCTTGAGCCAATGAACTCTAAATGTATTCATTTTATTAGTATAATAAAATTTAAGAATAAGTCATTAACTGAAAGGACTAAAATACCTCTTTGATTCCGGTGCAGAGTAGTCCAGTTATAATGAAGACTAAAACAGCAGCACAAGGATCAACTACAATTCCAAGAATGGTGGGTCGAGTTAAGAAAGCAGAAAGCTTATCTGGACCTCCAAAAAACACAGCCTGTTTAAAATTGAAATTATAATTCGAAAAAGAAAAAGAAAAAGAAAATTGAAATTATAAATTAGGTAGAAAGAAAAAGGAGATGAAGTTCACCGTATTTGTGGATATGCCACGGGCTACTGCTGCTCCACCAAGTGTGTATTCAAGAATCAGGGACCAACCAATCAACCAAGCAACACTGGAAGTTGAAGGGGATAGAATATTGATTTGCAGAAAGAAAATATGAATATATGAATAATAGAATTGTTAGGAGAAATTACGAGATTACCCTTCTCCAACATATAAGTAAGAATAGTGATACGCACTCCCTGCAGATGGGCAATGACATGCGAGTTATGCATAACATAATGCTGAAAGTCCAGCTGCTATTCCGGCTATGAGGAATGATATTGTGATTGCAGGCCCTGTTTTCTCTTTAGCAACTGTTCCAACAAGAATGTAAACTCCAGCTCCAATTGTTTCTCCAAATCCTGATAAAATTGGTTTGACTTTTAGGTTAATTGATACCAATACATCCCAACATCATACATACATACATATATACATACATACATACATATATAACAAATTTATTGCATAATGACACTAAGAGAAATAACATGTATTAATCAACAAAACATATATATGTATCGATTTTACTTAATGTAAATCCGAGAAGTGATCAATAATAGATAGACGATGAAAGGTGAAAAGTGATGATACGTAAGTTGATTGAAAGTTTACCAATGGCGATGAGATCAAAAACAGAGAGACATTTGGCCAACTGAAAACCCTCAACTCTAGCGACACTTGCATCAACCAAGGGAATAAAAAATAATTCTATTTGTCTTTCTAAAATCATTAACGGAGGTTATTATCATGTTTCCTACAGAATCATTAGAGCATGTTTATCATAATCGTTCAATGGTTACATTACATTGATCAAAAGATGCATTGGCCAAAAAAGAAGAGGAAATAAGACAAAATTACATACCTGCCTTGGAGAACTACTCAAGGGATGTCGTACTTATATATTGACACATTGATCTGTCAAGAAATGAATAATGATTAAAAAAAATTAATAAAAGGAAACAACTACAAAATATATTTCACATGGAGATATGAAGATATGGAGATATTTTATAACACTAAATATATTTCCATGTAAAGTGTTACTTTTGCTTTAATTTTACTTTTAAATTGTGATCAAGAGAAAACATTTTTCACAGATGTCAACTACTTAATTTCACTCTAGAACACAGACTATAATTTTCAACTTGCTACAAAAATAGAGCTTCATCACTTGCTAAAACCCATTTTATATGCAATCATAATCATGGTTTTATGCTTTTTTGTATGTTATTTGAATTTAGATATAAGATGGTGTTTACGTAAGTCACACATTGACACCATTGTATGTCTCATAAGGCATTTCAACTGAAGAAAATTCAAAAGGAAATGTTTTCCTTTCATATATTTCACCAGGAACATCCAGTTCACGAACTACATAACAAAGGGTAACATAGTAAATTACTGATGAATAATGATGTTGAATTATCAATTATCAATGAAAAAACAACATAAAAGTTGTCATTTCATCAACAACATGTAAAAGTTAGCCTCCAAACAGATGGACTTACCAACAGAGGTAAAGTCATAGAAGTTGCCCCTGTCAAAATAAATTTATACAAACAGAACTAAAATACTAAAATATTATTAATATTGATTTGCATGACAATTTCTCCTATAATTAAGTAGAAAACTCACCAATTTGACCAAGGAGTTCTATTTTAATGCCATTATGTTCGACCTTCTTCCCTTGCATTGGGTCTACAGATATCTGCAAAAAGGGTAAATAAGTAAATTCAACTTGTTTCGATCACTAGCTAGCAAGTAAGAGGTTTATTATCCAACAAAATTACAAAAACATCAATAAATACCACTCCAGCAATGCTTTTATGACTTTGGAAAAGAGGCACCATTGATATCTGACCATTTTCCTTCTTCAAAGGAACCTGATGATGAATTAGTAAAGAAGAATTATTATAGCAGACCAAAGTATTGATATACTAAACAATAATCATCTATCTAGAATGAGAACAATAAGAATAGCTTACTTGTTTGTGAGTTTTCACATCATTAAATGTAACTGAAATATTACAAGAAGGCTTGAAAGCTCCTATATTAGTAAGTGGAGTGAAGTAAATTGCTATTTCTTGCAATATTCTTGTAATATGCATTAACCTTACCAAGTATCCCCTGAAAGCTGCTTGTGCCTTAGTAGCAGCCTGTTCTAGCCTGATTAAATCATCATCATTTGCAACATTTAGTAAGTTGGCACTGGAGCTCTACTCTAACTGTGATTGTTCTCCATTTATGTTGCTGATGTGGGACACTGGTGTTGACATAACAGTAGAATCAACAGCAAGATCATTTGATTGTGTGTTGAGGGTAATGGAGGTCTTTTTGTCTAAACTAGCATCCTTCAAGAATAATAAGATACCATCATGTATATGTGTTTTACTAGTAACAGGTGTAACTGTAAACTGTAATATAACACTTTTACTTACTTTTGAGATATTAGATTTTGATGACTCTTCCCAAAAAGAACAGTCTTCATCCACTTTCCAGGAGATTAGATTCCTTGAGTAATTCACGAGATTCATTGAATAATTTTCAACACATTGCTACTTGTTTTCAATTAGGTACATGCTATTAACTTCATCAATTGTCAAGATTATCAATTCATAGCTAATCCTATCAATCTAACACAACACAATACAATGACCTAAACTTATGCATATCATCCATAAAGTTCAAAATTACCTCAAGGTTAATCAAATTTGTATAAACCAGAGCTTGAATGGGATGACCACCACTGTGATCCAGCTACCGCCAACAGAACCACCACTGCTTTCTTATCGGGTGATCGACGTCGTTGTTGCCGCTAAGCAGTTGTACGGTCTAGAGTAGTTGTGAATCAACAGATCGAAAGGCATTGGCATGGAAGTAAGCTGTGAGTTAACGAGGAAGGGAGTCAAACCGAGAAGAAAGCCAACGAGGATGTGATTTCAGATCAGGTTTTCCTTTGAGAGGCTTCAAAGAGGGATGATACAGGTTGACTGTGGTGGAGGCGATTTCCTGAACAGAGTAGAGATTTGACGGTCATATAGGGATTTGGTAGGAAATCGTCACTTTGGGAATAAATCGGTGGGAATGAAAATAAAACGAGGGAACGAGTAGAGGAAGAAAAGCCAGGAATGAAAAAAGGAAGGCGTAGATTTTCTGCAAGGGTTTAGCGAGGGCCAGGAAAAAAATCCACTAATTTTTTGCAATCCGTCGTTATTCCCTCGTTGAGAGGTTGTACTTTTCGACGGTTCAGCGATGGACTGTTTTTTGTCGATAAAATCATACCAATCTGTCGTTGATCCCTTGGTAATACATCTCTAAACTTCTATAATTATTTGGATTGAAATATTTATGCATTCCATCAATGATTTCTCAGTAAACCGTCGCTAATTAGCTACAGATAAAATCTGTCGCTGATTCCATCGCTGTAGGTTAGGTTTCTAGTAGTGTTGGGTCGTGAGTCTGGCAAGGAAGTAACAAGACAGTCCATGAGAAAAGTGGTGGTTACTGGTGGAGGGTGGCAGGGATGAAGTGGGGTTGAGGGAGGTATGGTGTCGAGCATGAAGACGAACTGAGATGGTTGGGTTAAGGGTAGTTTTAATGAATTTTTATTTTTTTTAATCAATTTAAATTAAAATATAAAAAATAAAAACCAAGAAAAAGGGGTAAAACAACAATTTTGGATCAAATTTGTAATAAAATGAAATGGACCAACTACACTAGAAAGTAAAATGACACAGATCATGCTAATCAAGCAAAAAAGGTTAGGGGCAATATATGCGAATTTTGGATTTCACAGGACCATTTATGTACTTTTCTCTTAGTTATATTCTCATTGACACACTTATTACAAAAATTTCCATGTTCAATATAAGAAAAAAGTATTCCACCCATATAAACAAACGTAGGGATTAAAATGGAAAGATATAGTTACATATCATATTACAATATAGAGGTATTTTAAAAGGACAAAAGGTAAATGAAAATAAAACAGTTACAAAGATCAATTCTAGTTTACATATGAAACATTATATATTAACTATTAAAACATAAAATATAATGATATATTAATATTTTAGATAAGTAATAATGACAGAAGGTAAAAACAAAAGAAAAGAAAAGAAAAATAGCAATGTGTATGTTCTAAACTTGCAACTTAGGAAAGGCATAACTTAGTAGACACCTTCAATTCTGATTCGATACCATTTTCCACCACACACGCCACCAAATGAATCTCCATTTCCATTCATTGGGTCTCTCTTTGTTCAACCATCTCATAGATTTCTTTCTTTCTTCCACCATTCATCCCCTCTTCCAATCTCTTCTAAACTGTGAAAATGGCTGAAGCATTAGTCACTATTGCTGCTGAGGGAACATTGAAAAAGGTGTTGTCTATTGCTGCGGGTGAACTCGCCATTGCATGGGGTTACGAAGAAAAGCTGACCAGCCTTCACAGAACATTAGACCTGATTCGTGCCAAGTTACGTGATGCGGAGCAAAAAAAGGAATCAGAGGTTGTGATGGTGTGGCTGAAGCAGCTAAAAGATGTAGTGGGTGAAGCTGATGATGTGTTGGATGAGGTTGATTACGAAATGCTGAGGCGTCAAATAAAGAAACCAGATCGGATAACAAGGAAGGTAATGTGCCTTCCAAGCTTGAAAAGGTTCTCCTTTCGTAATAAAATAGGTCATAAAATCCAAAACATCAATGAAAAGTTACTTAAGATCAATATAGAAGCAAACAGTTTAGGACTACAAAATGAACACCCTGCAGGCCCTGTTCTAGATCGTCTATATTGGAGAGAGACTGTTCCAAATCAAGAAGAATTTAAAATTGTTGGGAGGGATAATGATAAACTCCATATCATTGAACTTTTAACCCAATCAAGAAAAGAAGAAAAACTTAGCATTGTTCCCATTGTGGGAATGGGCGGGATCGGGAAGACCACTTTGGCTAAGTCGGTCTACAATGATAAAAAGATCGAGCAACATTTTGATGTTAAAGCATGGTTGTGTGTGTCGATTAAGGTTGACATAAATACACTTCTTGCCAAGATCTATGAATCTCTTGCCAAAAAGAAACCTACCTCGGACTTAAGGACCAATTTAATTGAAAGTCTTAAAGAGCAGTTGGCATCAAAAAGATATTTGCTCGTCTTGGATGACGTTTGGGTCGAAGAGAGGCCATACTGGGAAGAGTTTAGGAGTTGTATGTTAAATGTAAGCTCACAAAATGGAAGTGGCATTCTTGTCACTACACGGAAGCTTGAAATCGGAACTCATGATATGCACGTGGATTCATGTCTTTTAAAAGGTCTTTCTAATGATCATTGTTGGCACATCTTCAAAGAAAGAGCGTTTGTGAAAGGAACATCAGCATCGCCAGAACTGGTGAAGATAGGCCGCGACATTGTAGAAAAGTGTGGTGGTTTACCATTGTTATTAAATGTAATAGGTGGCATGTTGGCAAATTACAACGACATAGAGAAGTGGCTGTACATAAAAAATAGCAAGGTTTGGGATCTGGAAGAAGAAAGGGATAGAGTACAAAAGAGTTTGGAACTGAGCTTTGATAATCTCACGAATTCTATCGTCAAGCAATGCTTTGTGTATTGTTCCATCTTTAAGAAAGATACGGTCATGGAAAGGGAAGAACTGGTCCAACTTTGGATGGCTTTAGGGTTGGTTCAAGCAGATGAGGAAAGAAACAAGGAGATGGAGGATGTGGGGAATGATATTTTTCAAATTTTGGTCAGCAATTCGTTGTTCCAAGATGTTAAAAGGGATGAGTATGGTCATATCACTCGTTGTAGCATGCATGATCTGGTGCATGATCTTTCATTATAACTTTCAAAACATGAAAGCTTATGTCTGGAGGATGCGTCAAATGATGATATTGCATGTATCCCTCAGGTTAAACATCTCGCTTTTTACAAAGAAAAGAACTATAAATTGGCAGCAGAGGTTTCTATGTTCATTGAAAGGAATACAGTGGCTCGAACTTTGCGTACATTGTTCATCGAAGGTGAAGTTGATAAGAAATTTCCATTTCAACGATTAAAATGCATACGAATCCTACAACTCAAATGTTATACAATAGAGAAGTTAGACGATTCAATTGGAAGGTTGGTGCATCTCAAGTATTTGGATTTGACATATACGAGTATCCGTGTTCTTCCTAAATCTATTGGTAAATTATACCACTTGCAAACTCTGAAGTTGCCTGACATTAAGAAGTTTCCAGAAGACATGAGAAATTTGATAAGCCTGAGATATTTCCAGCGTCACAAAGAAAATGTCACGAGGCCTTGGTTGGACATGCATTTCGAGTGTGACAAATACATTCCTGCCAATATCGTAGGACAAATGACTTCTCTTCAAACTTTGCCTTCCTTCATAGTGCTTAGAAGGAAGAGACATGGTATAGAAGAGCTACGCCATTTGAATAACCTTAGTGGAAGGCTTTGTATCTCCAAACTAGAGAATGTTAGGAGCAAAGAGGATGCTGTCAAGGCAGACTTATCCAGAAAGAAAAATTTATACGAGATCGAATTGGAATGGAGTCGGGACCGTGGAGGTGCCAACAAAAATGAGAAGGATGTATTGGAAGGCTTGCAACCCCCTAGAGATGTAAAAGAATTGGAAATTACAAGATTTTATGGTGATAATTTTCCAGAATGGGTAATGAAGATGGCAATCGATATCGAAGGGAAATGGACGCCCCTTGACAAGCTCGTGTCAATCACATTATATGACTGTAGGAGCTGCCTCTCTCTTCCGACGCTTGAGTACCTACCACATCTTCAGAATCTTCTGTTAATACAAATGGACAGCTTGACATGCTTAAGGAGTTCCGATGTTACCGGGTCAACGAAACCTTTGTCTCTATCGTTGAGATCGCTCGGACTGTATTTTTTGGAAAGACTGGAAAAGTGGATAGACGGAGAACCCAACAGCTCAAAAACGATATCGCCTGTCCTCGAGAAGTTGGATATTTATGTTTGCCCAAAGATTATTTGCTTAGATGAATACCATCCCCATCCTCTTGTTTCCTTACGCATATCTCAGTGCACAGGTCTGGTGTCCATTAAGAGCATACAAGGCCTCACATCTCTTGAATGTTTAGAAATTTTCATGTGTCCCAGTCTTTCAGATATAACCAATTTACCTAACCAGTGTCATTCTTTGAAGACTTTGTCTATTAGCAATTGTGACAAACTGACTTCCTTGCCTCACGGAATGTTCAACTGTTTTGCCTTCTTAAATGAGTTGACACTTGGTCCGTTCTCAAAGGAGCTCGATTCTTTCCCGAGTCTCCAAGGCATCGAGAAGTTAAGTAACCACCTTCAGTCGTTAGAATTGAGAGGTTGGGATCATTGGGAGTTAATGCCAGAAGAACTACAACACCTCACCTCGCTGACTTTGTTATGCATAAATAGATTCGGAATAAAAGAACTGCCCATGTGGTTAACCAACATGTCATCTATCCGAGAATTGAGGTTCAATAATTGCAAGGGGCTAAATAAAGAAGCAGTTAGACGGGGAGTGCCGCGGGAAGCAACTAATGTCAGACTAAATTATGGAAGTGTTAATTAATTAGTTATTTGAGTGTGTTTGTGTATATATAGATATGTTGTTTCAGTCAGATCATTCCTCCTCTTGGCTCTTGCTTAATAATAAACTCTCTTCTAGTTTCTCCTCCCTTGTGATCCAATTGTACCGACACATTTGTCTTGTCAAGTATAAGAGACAAGTACAAAACACGGGTAAAAGAACATTATATAAATGTAATACTAAATATCCTAAAATTCTTCTCTCACTTATAACTTACAGCTACCGATTTTTAATCCAATTGGTCGACCAATTTTGGCAACTTTCCATTGTGCTCATCATTCTTTCATGATTCATCATTTGACCAATTCATTGCATGATGGCTCTCGTCCATTGTAACTGACATCTACTATACTACGAATTTGTTGTTTTGAAATATACCCTGCAATGCAATCTTAAAAATGATTAGATATCCATGTTATTTGTGTTATTAACTTGGAAAGGTTTGTGCAACTCAATTAATGTCAGGTATTATTAGTTCTGTTGGTCATTAAGATAACGTTTAAGCTCTTCGCTTGTTAATCTAAAAAATTTGAGGGCCACAGAATAAAGCAGAGGGGTTAATGCTGTCAAGTGATAAAAGTTGGATGTGGCTGAGGATATCAGAAGTTATTAAAAGTTGTTCCCATATTGATGTGTATAGTCGACGGTCGTATTCTATGCTTCGTTAGGCCGGACGGAGCGGATGCGGGGAAAGGAGACGGGACCCTTCCCGCCCGGCGAAACACCGCACCGTCGGCGCAGGTAAGGTGTGTGCGGGAAACGGAGAGGGGAGTCTCTCTCTCTCTCTCTTGCTGTGATTGGCCTATTTAATTTAATTTTTTTTTTAGAAAAAATACCGTTGGTTAACGGTAAAAAAGTGATTTTTTTTAATTTTTTTTTCCTGTAGCTGTTAACGGCTAATTTGTATTTATTTATTTATTTATTTTTATCCTTTTACAACTTCTATAAATATATACACATAACTTTTAAACATATCAAACTATTTTCTATACTCTCTACTTTATATCAACCAAAAAAAATAAATCCCGACAAACAAACCTCAAGTTCCGATCGACGGAAAAAAAGTCATGGTTCGAGTTTAAACATCACTCCTCACAACATTTTTGCTATCGATTCATCCCAACAAGGAGTTTACCGCCCCCAACTCGATACTCCCATTCAATCACCACTACAATTCCAATACCGAAATGTTGGCCAATATTACCCGATGCAAGTTCCAAATGTTCCGTCGCAAATGTTTTCAAACTTTGTTGTGTTTCCGGATCAACAATCGCCAAATCAACCTCAACCCCAAACTCAAACTAAAACTCAAACCCAAACCCAACACCACCACCAACTTGTCGATGAATCGGATGACGCGGAAGAAGAAGACATGGTTCCCGAAACTCAACCAACACCACCACTACAAAGACGTAAAGGGAAAAAACAAGTACGCGAAGGTGTCGCACAACCGGGAAGACAAAAGCCGACACTATGGGTTCCACACGAAGAGCTAGTTTTGGTCAAAGTTTGGATTGATATTTCTTAAGATTCGATTCAGGGAAACGCACAACCGAGGAGAACATTTTTGGTTTCGCATTTTAGAACAATTTCGAGAGGAGATAGGAAAATGTGACAACTACTGTACTAAACATCAACTTAACTCGAAGTTTCGAGAAATAGCAAGGAGGGTTTCAAAAATTAACGGGTCGTACAACAACCTAAAAACCCAACGAAAAAGCAGCCAAGGCGACGAAGAAATACTTCACGAAGCGTTGCAGTTTTACCTTGAGGAAGTCGGAAAACCATTCAAGTGACACGATTGTTGGATATTATTGGTCCGAAGTCCTAGGTGGAAAAAATACGAGCGGGCTTTTATTTTTGGAGTCCAACAATCAAAGCGCACGAAAACGGGCTCTAGTGGTTACACAACCTCCTCCGATGCTCAGGTCGGTCAAGATTTAAATCAGGACGACGAACTCGAGCTAGAAGAAATTGAACGCCCAATGGGTAGGGACAAAGCGAAGAGAAAGGGAAAAGGGACTACTTCGAGTGCATCTGATTTCAGCGTGGACATTGACGAAATGCGGAAGATAACATCGTCGTTTGATCGATATAATCCATGGTTCTAAAAAGCGCGCCATGGTGCGCCTCAAGACGTGCCATGGCGCAAGGCGTGGTGTAATCGTTACGAAAACGTCCAAGGCGGGTTTGTTAATTTGGCGCCCAAATAACGTGTCAATGCGTGCCTTTTCGTGTTATGGCGCGAGTTTTTTTCAAGGCGCGGATTTTTTCAATTTTTTTGTTTTTTTTTTCTGTTTTTTTTGTCGGGCCTAAAATAATTGAGTTTTTGTTAATTTTTATATTAAATATTAATATAACACTTTTAAAACTTCATATATTTGATACAATTCAATAATTATATGATTTATCTCTTTTAATGTATATAAAATAGTCATGCCTTGAAAAACGTCATAGCTCGCCAAGGCTTGCATAACTTAACTTTCACTTCTCCGCCAAGTCACGCCTTACGGTTTTTAGAACCTTGATATAATCTAAATTTCTCCGAACGTTTGGCTTTCGACAAAGAAAAAGAAGAAACAAGGAAAATGGAGCGGGCGGAGAGACAACAAATGGAAGACATGAAGTTTTTGATGGAAACGTCGATCATCTCTCGGGATCGGCTCTCGAGCTCGAAATGAAGAAGAGGGAAAAAATTCTAAAAAAATATTTTTTCCGTAGGTCGTTGGTGGTTTGTTTGATTTTTAGTTTATGTGTGTGTGTTTTTTTTCCTACTTTTTATCTAATTTAGGTTTAATGTAAGTTTTATTTAAATTAATAAAATGCTTTTTATTTTCAATTAAGTTTTATGTTTAGTATTAATTTAAAAATTATAATTCGTAACAAAAAAATTTATTTTATTTAAAAAAAACAAAAAAAAAATAAGGGAAGGGTTTCCCTCCCACTCCTTGGCTTTTAGGTGAGGGAAAAGAGAGTGAGGGAAAGAAGGGTATGACCCACCAAAAGTGAGGGAACCTTCCCTCCCACTCCTTCCAGTCTTATACTCTTTAATAAATAAAGGTTTTTTTTACCACATGTCATTTTCTCCTTCATTTTGATACTTGTCATTTTGTGAGAATTTTAAAAATTTTATTTTTCACTTGTCATTTTTTAGGGATTCTTAATTTTTTAAAATAAATTTTCATAAATTTGTAATGGGTTTTATAAGGAAATAAAATCATCCTATTAATTTGGTAATAAATTCTCAAAAATACTTCAAACTATTTAGTTTCTTTTGCAAATTTTCAAAAGATTAGATTATGTTATGAAAGTATTACATTATAAAATATTTTATATTTATATATGGATATTAAAATTTTATTTTTAATAAACCTGTATAATATACGGGTCTCCTAGTATGTTATAAAAGAACTATACAATATCGCTTAAAAATTAATTAGATATCTTTCTCATATTTCTTTTTTCTATACAAACGTGTGAGAAAGGATTAGGGTTTTAGTGTGTGAGAGCTTCATATCCAATTTTAGTGTTTCTATGTGGGTTCTACTTGTAAAGTTATTGAATAATAGTTGGGTCTCATTTCATAACATGTTGAGTTATTATAATATAATATATCAAAATCCCTATGAATCTCAATATCCTTCGTCCTTTGTCCTATATGTTGATTGGCATAAACTATCAGTATAATGTTCCTTAGGATTATAAAACCAACAATATTTAGCCACACAAGGTAAAACAAAAACAAACATGTACATGATCCCTAGTTAACAACCCTCAACTTTCTAATCCTCCAACTTAATTTATACAGATTAATTTCAACATTTGTTTGTAGGCTTCACCTCGATTGCTTGGTCCTTTTGGAACAGAACATTCTTTCTCTTGTTATAGTCAAACTCACACCACATGTCTTCACTCCACCAATAAACATTTCAACAATATATATATGGATGTCATTGATTCAATAAACCAACATTGTTAGACTACAAAAATGCTTACAAAAAATAAATAAATAAATAATAGCAGGTCTGTAAATAAAAGATAACAATTGTAAACTTCAATATAAACTAAGAGCATAAGGTAGAATATCTTGTCAAATTACTTTTTATCAATAATTTTTTGTATTTGTCATTTAACATTTTATACCTTATTTAGATAATTATATAAAAAAATATCATGCATTGGAAACATAATCATATCTTGATCAGGATCAATGTTTAAATCTCTCTAATAAATGAAGGTTTTTTTGTCACTTGTCACACTCCCATTTATTTTGTCATATGTCATTTTGTGGTTATTTTGAATTAATTTTTATTCTATATGTAATTTTATGGTTTTCCTATTTTATTAAATTTCATATGGTTTTTAAATTTAATAATAAATACATATCAATTTTATTAATGAACTTTCCTTATAATTTCAAAATTTTAAAATAAAATCTCATTAATTAGCTTTGATTATTTTATCTAAATTATTTGTTTAAATTTAAAAAAGAAAAAAAAAACACTTTAATTTTAGTAATTCAATATTTTTTTCATTTTCTTATAAATTTAAATTTCTCAAATGTTTATACATATTTAATTGTTTTAAATACACCCATGTAATACATGAGGTCACACCTAATTTATTATTACATGCATGGTCTCATCTCAGCCAACTGGGCAATATGATATTAATTAGGTTGTCGATTCCTTCTTTAATCTTACAACTCCAGCCTTCTGCAACATCACAAATTTTAACAATCGCTATAAGTCAAATGTCATGTGATCTACAAACAAATAAAAGCTATGAGTGCTTTATTAAAATTTTACCATTTTTAGCAACAAATTTAGTAAACAATAGCGTAAACTTATATCAATATGAAAAATGGCTAGACAGATAGGCAAAAAAAATCCATTTTTGTTGCATACATTGGAAAAAAGATGCAACTTCACTACAAAAATAAGTGTTTTACCATCATATTAAGACCATTAAAGATGCAAATATGATCTTGATCCTGCCAAAGTCATTAAGTGAGGCTCTCTTCTTCTGAACAATGAGCTTTAATTTCTTCCCCAAGAACTACTCACCCACATGTTCTTAACATTTGCAATTAATCAATACTCAGTTATCATATAAGCTGCATGAACAACATGTCAGGTGCATATACAAGAACCCATCAATCAATAAAGAGAGGTCATTAAAAGCATGCTAGACATGGCTTCTTCCATATAAACAAACCCATTTACTGAATGGATGAACACGATACGTTTAACAAGATCAAGTGTCATTGGAAATGTGTTAAGCAACATAATCTGTTACTTCCCAAAACATTTCCTCCTATTAATTTGAACATGGTAAAGATCAAATAAGTAGATTAACTTAGCTTTGTGATATTGGAAATGTTGGGATTTTGCAACAGGCAAAGGGACTAAAAATGAATCATGGTTGAAATAGCCAAAGTACAAATTTGCTCACTATGAGTCCTAATTTAACCCTTAGCTCAACAAATATAAAACCTAACATAATCATGTGGAAAATACGAATTAGAGATTCACAGTGCAATGAAATCACACAAAACAGAGGTAAGAAGGAAATCCAATAAAGTCTATTAAAAAAAATCACATCATTCAACTCTCAAAAACCCTCACTCTGTATCATGAAATCAGATTGCCGAGATCGGTCGCAACATCTGATACTCGATGAAATCTATAGATGAACAATATCACGAACACATTTTATCTGATGCTCAGATGGCCTTTATCTGCCTTGATATTTATCAGATTTCAATATCCCTTCTTTTAGATGCAACTCTCATTTGTGAGTCTGCATGATTCTACTTCAACAAATCAAAACGAAATCGTAAAACTATAGATAAAATCATAAATGGGTCGCCAAAACCACCAGAGAGCTAGGGCTTAGAAGGGTAAGTGGAAGAGGTAATTGTCGGCTTTTTCTTTCAAAATTAAGCGATTGGTTCTAGAATTCTAGGTATTTCATGGGGTTTGTAGGAATTGGAATTTAAATTCAATCCATTCTCTTGTTTGGCGGGAAAAATGCAGTGAAATAATTCCAGTGAAATCCAATGAAATACCGATAAAGGGTTCTCGTAAGTCCTAAGGGTCTTTTAATTTACTAAATAATAATAAATCCTTATTCTAATAAAAGAATATGTTTAATCTTGTTATATAATTATAGTTCCTTATTAATGTTATACTAGGTTAAAACCCGTGGAATCCACGGGTGCTGTTTTTGAATTGAATTTAAAAATTAATTATTTAATAAAATATTATATCAATAATTCTGATAACTTATAAATTGTAATATTGAATATTTAAATAATTTTTTTTATTGGTAATTATTTAATTACTAACTAAATGGGAAGTATTTAATTAGGAATGAAGATTTTTGAAAATATATTTTTTTATTCATCATTCTAATTGGACATATGCAGATGATACAATACCAATGTGTGTAATGAAATTAACATAAAATACAACAATACGTAATTATAAAAAATACAGTAATATGATGGATTAAGTGTGATTTCCTAAAATTGAATAAAACGACGTTACAAAAAAGTTGGCTACAAATTTCGAAAAACTTCCTTATAAACAACATTGGAAGTTTTATTTGTGAGTTTGCCATCTTTATCTAAAATTAATAATTTTAATCCCTCTCTACTCTGAACTCTAGATAAGGCAACATACAATTGTCCATGTGAGAAACTGGATCTTTCAGAAACAGACCAACCTTTGACAACGATTGTCCTTGACTTTTGTTAATAGTCATTGCAAAACATACAGCCAAAGGAAACTGTCTTCTTGTGAATTTGAAGGGAATCTTTTTTTCTGATGGAGTTAAAGACATTCTTGGAATAAAAGTCCGATTTCCAATATTAGTTCCAGTTATTATACGTGCCTCAATAACACGTTTGCCCAATGATAACACCTGTAGTCTTGTGCCATTACATAAGCCGTTTTTCTGATCAATATTTCTCAGTAACATTACTGGAACACCAATTTTTAAAACTAATTTATGATTTGGTAAACCGGATACTTTGAGTCCATTTAATACATCAGGAGAGTATAGATTTGCATCAAATTGATCATGGAGAAATTTGGATTCACATATGCAGTCTGAACTTAAATATTCAACTTGATCTCCTGGAAACTTCTTAAGTAAACGGTCGTTTATTTCTTGGACAACTTCATTTTTTGGAGCAAGTATCGCTCTTTCTTGGAAATAATTTATATCGCTATAGTACTCTAAAATTGAAGGATATACAAACTCAATCAAGGAACCTATAGGATCATGTGAATCATTAATGAGAATATCATCCGGAATATCGATAATCGTTTCACCGTCGTTCGGACCACCAAGTTTTCCTTCTCCTATATCCAACAACCAATTTGCAAAATCTCTTATTTTTCCTATATCTGATTGATCCCTTCCAACAGTTAGCCTCATGTTTTTTGTTAATCTATGGACTTTGCAATGTTCCCATAAATATGAAGAACTCAAAGAAGCATTTACAATGTTCTGTCTACTGCCACCCGGCACAACAGGTAGAATTTGTCTAAAATCTCCTCCAAAGACAATAACTTTCCCTCCAAATGGAATATTTGAGATGGTTGAATTTACGCACCTTAATAAATCCTTCAAAGTTCGATCTAAAGCTTCAAATGCATGCTTATGGACCATAGGTGCTTCATCCCAAATTATCAAAGAGGTTTTCCTTATTAAGCTTGCCAACTCACCGTCTGGATTTATGTTACAAAAAGAATCCTCTGTAAGCTCAAATGGAATTATAAATCGAGAGTGTGCTGTTCTACCACCGGGCAATAATAAGGAAGCAATACCACTTGAAGCAACATTTAATACAATATTTCCTTCAGATCTAATTGCTGCAGATATTGTTTTCCATAAAAAAGTTTTACCCGTTCCACCATACCCGTAAACAAAGAAGACACCTCCTTTATTTTGTTGAATAGCACTCTTGATGTTTAGGAAAATGTTCCGTTGCTCATTTGTTAATGCAAGAAACATACGATCATAGTCATTCTTTATCACGGGAATGTCGTAATCTAGTTCCTCGGTGATAAGTCGATTGTTTGAAGAAGAAATGGATTCAACATCTGGGTATGGCATGTTTTTGAAGTTTTTGAGAGTAGAGTTGTTTCGAAGTAAAATTTGTTGTATTTCGAACAAAGTTAAGTTCTTAAGTTCATCTACTCCGAGAGACAATTCTGCACGAAAATATTAAATAATTAATAAAATACGTGGTTGATATTTAATAATTTCATTACTAATTATTTAATGGGTGTTGAAAAATAAAAATAAATTAATTTTAAAAAATAAGAAAAAATGTAATACCTGCTGACTTAAATCTTCGTCGTTGGCTATATAGAATTCCATCTGCCAAATATTCCCATGTATTTTCCCAAACGATCTCTGGTTTAGACATACTATTACACATCAACAATGTAGCAAATAAAAAGCGTAGATAAAAACCAGATCCATAATGACTTGCTTCTTTAATTGCATCAATGTATTCCTTGTCATCATCTAATAGCCCGAGTGCATAACAGGCATCTCTAAAAGAAGAATGTGTTTCTCCATTTACCGTGCGAATTTCATCAAATGATGTTGGTCCTTTTACTTTATTTAAAAGAATCCTTAAGAAATATGCTTCACCTAGTTTAGGTGAAACCGAATGAATTCTACCGATGACTTTTCCTACTTTCCTTCGCTTCCAAAACCGACCATTTAATATCCAAACAAACTTTGTAGGGAATTCAACATATGTGAGTTTTCGTGCTTCACTGTCGATTGCATTACACTCCATCCAAGCTGTGAACTTTGAAGCGGCAACAGAAGGTTTGTCAAGAACATCATCAATATCATCATCTTCGCCATATACAATCTGTTGTTGATTAGGAAGATGAAAAGGTAGTCTAACAACAGAAGGATATCTGCAATGAACATCATATCTAAAAATTCGCCATGATGCTTCACATGCTGATAAATATCTACAATCGTAATATTCAGCTATTTCATCGACCGCATCATTATTTTCACATTCATTGTTGGTTGGTACAACAGCAACTGTAGCTCTATCAGGACCCTTATTTATGTATTTAAACAAATACTTTATAGAAGATCCCTGATTGCACCATTCAATATTAATATGTGCCTGATATCTTTTCAATAGATATTTGTTGTATGGAACAACATTTCTATTATCCAATCTTACACCTGATTTTTCTACAAAATGACCATCGTTTCTTCGCCTATATAACGGAAAACCATTCTGATCAACAGACGAATGATTAATGAATTGTTTTGGAAAGTTTTTAGAGCACTTTTTATCCACCATGCATGGACAATTCATATTTTCAGCTCCACATGGACCATGAGTCATAAACTCATTTACAAGTGAATACAATTCAGGATCTTCAATTCTGTCTGGTATCTCTGCTGAAATTATTGGATCGATAAGTTCAACAGTTGGTAGCTTGTTGTCAGAATGCATGAATAGACATATATGACTATGCGGCAAACCTCTTTTTTGAAATTCAATGGTATAAACATCTGTAAAAGAATTTGACAAAAAATAAAAGAGAATGTGATTAGATATCAAAACATATTTAAAATATAATAATAAGATCAATGTTTTATAAAAAAAATTAAAAATATAGTTTTAATTACATGCTTGAACTTTGCCGAAAATTTGATTCTCCCTTAAGTCTTTAATGAATGCATCAAACTTGATCTTAAACAACCTACATAGTATATCATGTCTGTCTTCTGGTTGAAGTGAAGTATCCTTAAGAAACCTTTTAATCTCAGGCCATTTGGGATTACACGTAAAGGTTATGAAGAAATCAGGATATACAAACCATTTACATAGTGACATGGCATCCAAATAGTTTTGCAGCATATAGCGTGCACCTCCGGTAAAGGATGAAGGTAATATGACACGTTGGCCGACATTCGAGATATCAGTCGTTCCTTGAGCTTTTTGGTTACGTAAATTTTCATAAGAATCACATCTAAGAACATGTTGTTGCCTACGTATGTAGTACATTCTCTCCGTTTCCATCATAGTATAGGCATCTACCATAAATTGTTGAAACAACCTTCTTGAATTAAGTATGAGAGAGAACGAATGATCTCTGTCTTGAATCCTATAAGTGAAATATTCTCTCATTGTACATTTCGCACGCTTTCTGTTGGTCGTAAATGACACACCTCTATGAAGAATGTCAACACTATAACCATCATCCCCATATGGAAATAGCAATGGATATTGGAGAGGAAGGTACGAAGGATGCAATTCACTGATACGTTGTAGACAACCATTTTTTGTTTGAACGACGATATCCCTCTTTTCGATTGAATCCGAAATGTCACCAATTATTAAAGCAGCAACCTCAGACGCAGTCGGTAGGTTATATGTTCTTCCATCTTGCTCCCTTCTCCCGATAAGTCGTAATTTCATATCAACTTCTGGATTTTTTTGAAAAGTATCTCTTACCATTCTATAAGATCTAACCAAGACATGATTTGAATCCAACATCACCTTAATATCTTTAACAATATCACTATCAGTTGATGTTGATTGATCTTTTTCACCACTAAAATAAATAGATTTATACATAATATTAGTAATATATACATAATATATATATATATATATATATATATATATATAATAATAATAGATTATGAATAAGAAGTTTGAGAAAATACCGAAAACATCTTTGTCTATTTGTAATTTCGTTGTCAGTGTCATAAATGTATAACTGAGAGAATTTTGGTTCCGATCCTTTTGCTGGCAAAAGACTTCCAATACTATGATAATTTTGACCACCCAATCTGAAAATGTAATGAGTGTTTCCTCTATTGATTGAAGAGTCAATTTTACCACCCATCGACGTGAAAGAAAACATTGAATTGTAACGTCGAATGTTTTTCATGAAGTGTTTGCTTTTTGAATCCATATTTCGAAACATTCTTTCATAAGTAGGGGGTGCATTCTTTAAGTCTGGAAGTTGAACTTTGCCGTAACCACAACATAATGAATAATCCGTGTTCCCATTTTCTTTACCTCTAATGGATTCATTTCTCCATAACTTTGCACGACATGTTTGACATACAACATCTTGATCACCATGATCCAAATATTCTGTAAAATAAAAGCGTTGAATAAAATATCAATGAATTTTATAATTATATAGAACATAGTATCTGAAATGTAAAATGGATTTTATTTTTTCATTACCATTTGAGATACCAACTATACGGTTTTCATTGTTCACTTGATGTATATTTTCTACATCTTCTGTCAAATCAATCAATGGGATAGGGGATAAATGTCTTGTCTTCGTTTTTAATTTATGACATCCTGGATTTAACTTGATTGATGATGAAGAAGTTGTTACTGTAGATGCATTTTTTGATGTCATATCATTTGAAAGTACATGGTACTGTCTTTTCTTTGCTAACTTGGAAGTGATATATTTATCGAAACCAATGTTATCTGAATAAAATAAAAATAAAATAGTTAACTAAATAAATAAATATTTACATAATGGATAATAGTATATTTTAAAAACCATAAATAATTACCATTCGTAATGTTAGATAACGGATTTATAACATTTGTAATGTTAGAAAATGGAGTTCTAACATCTCTAAAGGAAGGACAGTATTGTATGGTTGTGTTATGCTTTGCAGGTGTTGTAAATGAATTGACATTTTGAGTTTGACGAACAATGTTGGTTGATTGATCTGCAAATAGAAATAACTTATAAAACTTGTAAATATATGTATTCAACTATATAACAGTAAAAGATGGAATATAAAATACTAATACGGTTATAGTTAATGGTTTTTTTGAAGAGATGCTGTAATGATATACTTGGAACGTTTGATATTGTTTTTATTTTCTTCGATCTTTTATTTTCCAAATATATTTTTCTTTGTCTTCTTTTCTCTTTGGCCTGCATGTGGTACATGTTACTGTTGTTTTCTGCATAAGAAGACATAGGTTAGGAAACGAAATGTGAAATTATGTACATAATATGTTTATATAATACAATTGAAGTTAGTTAGAATTAAATAAATAATGATAATAAAGTAAATGTATTTAAAAAGTTACCTTTATTAATTTGTTTATTAAAATGTTAGCATCATGACTCATCATCCTCATTTCCAACCTAGGGTTTATTCGATTTAAATCTACTATTTCCCCAATTTCAACCAATCGTGGGTTCGGATGATATCAGGGGTTAAAACCCTAGATCTCCATGGAATCAATGAAGGTAAAATTGTGTGATACACGATAATCGTGATGATTATAAATTTTTTATTGATCTTATGTATCTATTCAAGATTATTTTTTTTTACAATTAGAAAAACATCTATTCCAGCATATTGATTATTGTTGTAAATTTCAACCATAAATTCATAGAGAAAACAAAGTGATCTAAACTGATAATACTAACCTGACATATGGATATGGAAATCTTGCAGGTAGAACTGGAATGAGGATTACAACTTTAATGAAGCAGTTTGATGTAAGCTTAATGAAAAAAAATCGCAGAAACAATTGAACATTAAGAAGACGAATGAGGTGTTTCAAAATTTTGGATTTCACGTTTTGAGGTAAAGTTATATGCTTGAATATTGGAAAAAGATTACGATTATATGATTTTATTGTTGTTGGATCTTTATTAGATATAATTTTCTTCCTGATTTTTTGGAATTTAAAAGATTACAACTAAAAATTAGTTTAATATTCAAATTTCATCTAAAAAAGGAGTATAGAATATTAGGAAATAGTTGGTTGAATATAGGTTATTTACAGAAGATAAGTAAATATGCTACAACCATTACAAAAATGTATGAATTAATTTTAGAGAATCAAAGATATAAATTTTGTTTACAATTGGTTATTGATTATTTATTAAAAATAACATATTTATCGTGACAAAAATAATAGTTATTCTAAATAATAGACATAAATGTTCCATGTTTAAAATAATCAACATAAAGATGCGAAGGTGATTATGGTTAATATTCATTATTGGAGTCAAATGCAGTTCACGTGTAAAAGCAAAAATGTTCGCATTTGATAATACAAATCAAAATTGGGTTTCGCATATGAGGTTGTATGGATTGGGGTTAAAGATGCGAAGGTGATTATGATTAATATTCATTTCGTATTTGGTGAGACAAACAACTCAAATGCGAATGAACTAAAAAAAAAATGACTGGAACATGCGAAGAAAGAGGGTGAATGAAGAATGTGAATTTTACAGTAGAATGCGAATTAGGGAAGAAAGCTAAGAATTTCGCATTTTTATTATACAAATTGATTGATTGATTGATTTGTCTTAATTGTTAATTGCGATATATGAAATACTTATCAAGTTAGGGGCAATTTGGTCATTTTGAAGTAAAAGAAGCCTTGGTTATTAAATGAATCATACGAAGGATCTGTTATTTGATTTTGGAATTGGGGCGAATAATCGAACGATTTGGAGTTGCGAATTTGATTTTGAAAAGCCAATCAGTTGGGTTCGCATATGAAAACAGATAAGTTTTGATTTTGGATTCGCAATTGGGTTAATTGGGTTATTGATTGAGGGACGATTCGTGAAGAAAAATGCGAAGTCAAGAAGGACTGTGAAATGTGATTTGTTCAATATTGGAGTCAAATGCAGTTCACGTGTAAAAGCAAAAATGTTCGCATTTGGTAATACAAATCAAAATTGGGTTTCGCATATGAGGTTGTATGGATTGGGGTTAAAGATGTGAAGGTGATTATGGTTAATATTCATTTCGTATTTGGTGAGACAAACAACTCAAATGCGAATGAACTAAAAAAAAAATGACTGGAACATGCGAAGAAAGAGGGTGAATGAAGAATGTGAATTTTACAGTAGAATGCGAATTGGGGAAGAAAGCTAAGAATTTCGCATTTTTATTATACAAATTGATTGATTGATTGATTTGTCTTAATTGTTAATTGCGATATATGAAATACTTATCAAGTTAGGGGCAATATGGTCATTTTGAAGTAAAAGAAGCCTTGGTTATTAAATGAATCATACGAAGGATCTGTTATTTGATTTTGGAATTGGGGCGAATAATCGAACGATTTGGAGTTGCGAATTTGATTTTGAAAAGCCAATCAGTTGGGTTCGCATATGAAAACAGATAAGTTTTGATTTTGGATTCGCAATTGGGTTAATTGGGTTATTGATTGAGGGACGATTCGTGAAGAAAAATGCGAAGTCAAGAAGGACTGTGAAATGTGATTTGTTCAATATTGGAGTCAAATGCAGTTCACGTGTAAAAGCAAAAATGTTCGCATTTGGTAATACAAATCAAAATTGGGTTTCGCATATGAGGTTGTATGGATTGGGGTTAAAGATGTGAAGGTGATTATGGTTAATATTCATTTCGTATTTGGTGAGACAAACAACTCAAATGCGAATGAACTAAAAAAAAAAATGACTGGAACATGCGAAGAAAGAGGGTGAATGAAGAATGTGAATTTTACAGTAGAATGCGAATTGGGGAAGAAAGCTAAGAATTTCACATTTTTATTATACAAATTGATTGATTGATTGATTTGTCTTAATTGTTAATTGCGATATATGAAATACTTATCAAGTTAGTTGCAATATGGTCATTTTGAAGTAAAAGAAGCCTTGGTTATTAAATGAATCATACGAAGGATCTGTTATTTGATTTTGGAATTGGGGCGAATAATCGAACGATTTGGAGTTGCGAATTTGATTTTGAAAAGCCAATCAGTTGGGTTCGCATATGAAAACAGATAAGTTTTGATTTTGGATTCGCAATTGGGTTAATTGGGTTATTGATTGAGGGACGATTCGTGAAGAAAAATGCGAAGTCAAGAAGGACTGTGAAATGTGATTTGTTCAATATTGGAGTCAAATGCAGTTCACGTGTAAAAGCAAAAATGTTCGCATTTGGTAATACAAATCAAAATTGGGTTTCGCATATGAGGTTGTATGGATTGGGGTTAAAGATGTGAAGGTGATTATGGTTAATATTCATTTCGTATTTGGTGAGACAAACAACTCAAATGCGAATGAACTAAAAAAAAAATGACTGGAACATGCGAAGAAAGAGGGTGAATGAAGAATGTGAATTTTACAGTAGAATGCGAATTGGGGAAGAAAGCTAAGAATTTCACATTTTTATTATACAAATTGATTGATTGATTGATTTGTCTTAATTGTTAATTGCGATATATGAAATACTTATCAAGTTAGTTGCAATATGGTCATTTTGAAGTAAAAGAAGCCTTGGTTATTAAATGAATCATACGAAGGATCTGTTATTTGATTTTGGAATTGGGGCGAATAATCGAACGATTTGGAGTTGCGAATTTGATTTTGAAAAGCCAATCAGTTGGGTTCGCATATGAAAACAGATAAGTTTTGATTTTGGATTCGCAATTGGGTTAATTGGGTTATTGATTGAGGGACGATTCGTGAAGAAAAATGCGAAGTCAAGAAGGACTGTGAAATGTGATTTGTTCAATATTGGAGTCAAATGCAGTTCACGTGTAAAAGCAAAAATGTTCGCATTTGGTTATACAAATCAAAATTGGGTTTCGCATATGAGGTTGTATGGATTGGGGTTAAAGATGTGAAGGTGATTATGGTTAATATTCATTTCGTATTTGGTGAGACAAACAACTCAAATTCAAATGAACTAAAAAAAAAATGACTGGAACATGCGAAGAAAGAGGGTGAATGAAGAATGTGAATTTTACAGTAGAATGCGAATTGGGGAAGAAAGCTAAGAATTTCGCATTTTTATTATACAAATTGATTGATTGATTGATTTGTCTTAATTGTTAATTGCGATATATGAAATACTTATCAAGTTAGTTGCAATATGGTCATTTTGAAGTAAAAGAAGCATTGGTTATTAAATGAATCATACGAAGGACCTGTTATTTGATTTTGGAATTGGGGCGAATAATCGAACGATTTGGAGTTGCGAATTTGATTTTGAAAAGCCAATCAGTTGGGTTCGCATATGAAAACAGATAAGTTTTGATTTTGGATTCGCAATTGGGTTAATTGGGTTATTGATTGAGGGACGATTCGTGAAGAAAAATGCGAAGTCAAGAAGGACTGTGAAATGTGATTTGTTCAATATTGGAGTCAAATGCAGTTCACGTGTAAAAGCAAAAATGTTCGCATTTGGTAATACAAATCAAAATTGGGTTTCGCATATGAGGTTGTATGGATTGGGGTTAAAGATGCGAAGGTGATTATGGTTAATATTCATTTCGCATTTGGTGAGACAAACAACTCAAATGCGAATGAACTAAAAAAAAAAATGACTGGAACATGCGAAGAAAGAGGGTGAATGAAGAATGCAAATTTTACAGTAGAATGCGAATTGGGGAAGAAAGCTAAGAATTTCGCATTTTTATTATACAAATTGATTGATTGATTGATTTGTCTTAATTTCGCATTTTTATTATACATATATGGAGTGATACAAAACAAAAAAATCTCCAACTCTTTTGTCATCTTATTATCCATGGTCTCTTTAAATCGTTTTCTCTTTTGATACTATGCTTATGAACAGATGCATGGTTAAGCCTTGTATTCACCTTTAAAAAATATAATCTATCGTTTAGGTCTATTTTGTCATTCCATATATAAAACGTAATGCAAACACAGAATAAACCACATGTCAAGCACGTTTATGAAGTTTTATTCTCCTGGAAATTGTCTATTCTGTGTCAGGTACTAAACCGTACCTTTTGCTTTTCAACATAAAGTGATAATTTTGTCACATTAGCAACTCTCTTCAACATAAATATAGATAAGAAAAACCAATTATGTATGTATTCACATTTGCATCTGTTTTATCTCATCAACATAGAGAAAACAACAAACCAAAAAGGTTTCATCCGACCTCCGCATCGCGGGGGCTCCCCCTCTAGTTTATGATATTTAGAGGTTACATAGAAACCAATGAAAGTACATTGTCATTAAAGGAATGTTCCATTAATATTAAACCAAAAAACATTTTAAAGTACAATGGTATAACCATAAGATTTAAATGGTAACAAATGAAAAAAAGTAGGATTCATCAATATGATGAAAAAAATTATTAAGTAAACAGCCGTTAAAGGGAATGTTCCATTCTAAAAAATTACATAATAATGATTTTTACTGGTTAAAGGGAAACCAATGAAAGTAAAATGTTGTAGTATTGACTATTGAGTAGTTATTTTTTACTTTAAGAAGAATACCAACAAAGTTTTCATTTTTTTTTAATACAAATTAAATAAAGTACAAATTAAGCACCCTCAATCACAATATAATTTCACCTGTAAAAGTATCAAAGTATCAAGCTCAAGATAGCTTTAACATTTGAACAATAATAACCACATATGCAATATCGGCCAAAAATTTAAAATATTAAGAAAAAATTTTACAAGCAAATATAATTAAAAGTTTATAAAATAAAATGAAAAACCTTTTGAACAGATTCGTGAAGAAAAATGCGAAGTCAAGAAGGACTGTGAAATGTGATTTGTTCAATATTGGAGTCAAATGCAGTTCACGTGTAAAAGCAAAAATGTTCGCATTTGGTAATACAAATCAAAATTGGGTTTCGCATATGAGGTTGTATGGATTGGGGTTAAAGATGCGAAGGTGATTATGGTTAATATTCATTTCGTATTTGGTGAGACAAACAACTCAAATGCGAATGAACTAAAAAAAAAAATGACTGGAACATGCGAAGAAAGAGGGTGAATGAAGAATGTGAATTTTACAGTAGAATGCGAATTGGGGAAGAAAGCTAAGAATTTCGCATTTTTATTATACAAATTGATTGATTGATTGATTTGTCTTAATTGTTAATTGCGATATATGAAATACTTATCAAGTTAGGGGCAATATATTTTATTTGAGTTATAACCAAAATCAACTAACTTGTCCAATTTAAAACAATAAAAGTATCCAAAAATATTCAAAACCAATAATATTTGACATCCTAAATACCCCAAAATAAAAATCATACCAAGCAATTAAAATATCTTTATAACCAAAACAAATGATCAAAATATATTAAATGTGTCTTATAACCGATAGAAACTCACTTTTCAATTTTTGGAATCAAGAGTGGAGTTTCCTCTGCGGTTGACTTTCTTTTAGCCTTAGTTGAACTTAAATCATATCCAGAATCAACATCATAAATTTCTTGGAGGTTGCGCTTCAAATCACTTGATATTTTGCAAGGACTTGTTGCGGTTGACTTATCAACTGTTGAGGGTGTAAAACTTTCGTCTGTTTGTGAGATCACATCCTAATTTAAAAAAAAATGTTTGATTCCTAAAAAAAATAACTAATATAATTAAAAGTTTATAAAATAAAATGAAAAACCTTTTGAACAGGCTGTACAACATCATCGGATTCCAAAGCAACTTGATTTAAGGAGACAGATTGATTACTCTAAAAAATAAAATGGAAATATGTTAATCGTTATGTACTTTAACATTAAAGAATTGTAAATTTTCAACAATAAAAAATTACATACCATAAGTTCTATTTTACTTTCCAATTCACAAACAATGGACATATCTTCTGTAACTCTAAGAACTGTGTAGATGTTATTATAGTTGTTGACATTGTATTCTGTAATATCTACAACAAAACCAAACTTGCGGTTTTTCAACACATTAAGTTGCATTGGAAATAGGGCATCACTGTCTCCGGCCTGTAAGATATATTTTAATAAATTAAAAAAATTAAGTAAATGTTTTTTGATTTTAAAGGTATGAATAATATACCGCATCATGTATCTTTTTCAACTCGTAGGCACTTATATTTAACAACCTCCTTGCTTCCCTATCAAAAAGAGTCAATCCAATGGTTCCAGTACAATCTTGTACGTTAATTGGAATTATATACCTAAAACAAAAAATAATTATGTCATTGTTAGTGTTGTTTTAAGATCGACAAAATTAATAGAAATAAATATGTCTATACTTTATAACTGACTGAAATTCAGATTTTTTGCATTGTGCATTTGTACACTCGACAACCATAGTTTCTGAAATTCCCTCAGGGTTGGTATACGAATGATTGGTTTTGGGAACAGGGATAATTTTTTTTCCACATTTTTTGCATGCTTCATAATACCATGGTAGATTCTGCCTTATATTAACAATGGAAGCAACTAATAAAAACTTCATTTCCTGTATCATATAAAATGTAAAAATTATTAAAATAAATTATGCAAAAATAAAATGTAAAACATATAAAATAATGCAATATACCTTAATTGGTTCGGTGATCTCACAGATTGTTTTTAATGGAAAATTGCCCTTAAAGTCATCTGTATATGAAGAAGAGTAGCTTTGAAGTGTAGTTATGCTTTTTTCAGTTATACCGAAATTGTCATGACATTTCAACCTGTAATGTTTAATTTAGATTCATGAATATTAGGTTTTGTGTTTTTTTTTAAGTTAAAATACATTATAAAAAAATAAAAAACAATTGGAAACTAACTTATTTTTAAACTCATTTATTTCATAAATGTCAGAATTTATGAACAATTTCGTTACTTCAAAATGACTTTTAGCTTCACCAAGACCTGTAAAAAATGTATATCCAATTATTAAAATTTATATAAAAACAGTAATTATAAACATCTATATATAAAGACTGAATACAAACCATTCCAAATGTTTAGCTTCAAAAACTGCATCACGATAACAACAAAATTAACAGTCGGGTTATTTTTTAGGTATTCTGAAATTTGATATGCTTGACTTCCAAAAATAGTAACCTTCAGATGTACAGAACTAAATAAACCATAAAATAGTATATTAATATTAATTTGTGATTAATTAAAGATAATAAATAATAAATAAATAATACAATATAATCTCACTCTAGGTTGCTAAGAGTGACTTTTATATAATGCTTGGATGGTACTGGATTTGAAGTTTCAAGAGGCCTAAATGACACGATATGTCCAATAACATCTACACAACAGATACCACAAAAAAATAAAAGTTTAGGATTAAATTCGTAATATTTAAATAATAAAATGTATAACCAAAAAAACAAATGATAAAAAATGATTTTATTAATATTTTATGACTAACCAAAGAATGTGTCTTTTGGGCATGTTTGTTCTATGATAGAATTAAAGTCAACAAACATAAATCCATTGACCGGACCCGAGAAACCATCACATTTTTTTAGGATGCTTTTCCAATCCAAAGTTAAGGTCTGTTTATGACCTGTATAACTAAAACCATTAGTAACAGCAGCCATATTGGGTTTTATAACTATATAACTTTCATCTTCCTTTAAAAGATGATGAAATCTGGAGAAATTATGATTGAAGACACGAGCTTGGTATTGTGTACCCTGTTTAAAAAAAATTAAAAATTATTATGTTCATGAAACATGTCTAATATTGAATGATGAATAAAAAATATATCAAATACAACAAACCTCCTCATCCATGATGATCATTTCAATGGAACAAACTTTATTATTTCTGACAAAGTTCCAAATTTTAAGCACCCGAACCTTGATATGTGATTTTTCATCTATCTGGTCAATGTTATTTAGGTAAACCTTATTTCCTATTTCCATTTTCTGCAATAAATTTAATCATTATAGAATTGTAAGGAAAATTAGCAACCTTTTAAATTAACAGCAAATCAAAGTAAATGAAACAGCAAAACAAAAAAAACATATTGTAATAGTTAAAGCTTTGAAGAACAGTTTTTTTTAAAGAAAATAAAGTTCTCATTTTTATTACTAATTTCGTATTTTGTAATCATTTTCATCATTATTTACGTCTTTTAAACTGAAAAGGTAGAAGAAGAAGATGATTAAGAAGAATTAGGAAAAAGAAGAAGACAAACATCACTAATAAAATGAAAAAATGATAGAAACTGATAAATCAGACCATTAAGAGCATAGAAATATTAGTAATCCTGATATTTTAATACACTAACATGATATTTGATTTTTTAAGCGTTGCAGAATCAAGAAGAATAAAGAAGAATAATTTTGCAAAGATTACTATGGAGCAGAATTTCTATGGAGCAGAATGGTAAAAAGAAAAGAACCGTATGAATGGTATTTACGTTTGAAAGGTTTTTATGAATCAATAAGAATCAAGAAGATTACGTTTGCAAAGAATAATATTGCAGATTTTTAGGGATTTAATTTGCAATCAAAATAAACAAACTTTCAAAATTAATCGGGTTTTTCGAATCTGAATATTAATTAACATATTTGTTTGCAGATTTTTCCGGAATTATTGAATTTGGATTGTATGGCATTTACGTAAATATAGATGAATAAAATGAGCGGGAAAACTCTATTTTGGAGGTCTTATAGATTGACACGTGGCAGAGTTCTACTTATTTATTAGAATTAGGATATCATATATATGTCATTTGTCAACCTATTAATTATCCAATTTAAATTTCAAAATTTAAATTTCCACCATAATTACACTAATTAATAATTGCTTATCTATTTTAAATTTTAAATTTTAAATTTTCCACACTAATTATATTAAATTTATAACATTAGATTGAAAAATAAAATAAAATTAATCCAAATTATAAGGTGATATAACTTCAAGTATTTATTTAAATCAACAATTATAATTTTATATAACAAAAAATATCTCTTAAATAATAATTTATTTAAAATAATTAACTAATAATTTTAATTTTTTAATATGAAAATTTAATTAATTTTATAACCGTGTTTCTCACGGGTTATAAACTAGTAAATAAATAAAAAGATAAAACGCTAAATAACAAATTCGAATACAAGTTAATTACAATCTTCAATGACAGAGACCTAAAATATAAAAGAACGTTATCATGAAATATGAACAAACTAAGGGTACAATAGTGTTGGAAGGTTCATATTATCATATGGCCCATGCTTTGGGATTTCTATTGGGTTTTATAAACTTAGTTTCTTCTTCACAAAACCTTTACCCTCAAGTAACAATCTAATTTATATATTTATTTATTTTTATATTTTAGAAAAATGTGTTTGGCAAGACTTTTGTATCAAAGTTGGGCATTGGTAAACATATTTATAATATGACAGTTGCTCATTCATTGTCACCACCGATGATCTTTTCCACTCGATGTGATATTTGAGCATTAATGATTATGTTTAACTTTTTTGAGAATTTAAACCAATTTGAGATTATCTTTTAGAGATTATTTGTTTTATAGTTTTTGCTTGTTTGCTCTTCGCAAGAATCTCATTAAAATATTTTTCATCCTTTAGGATATTTTTGCAGTTCATATTAGTTTTACTTTGTGATTAAGATAGAATACAATCCTAACCATATCTAAGAGAGATTAGGGTTTTAATTTTCAAGGTGATTACGCCTAAAATGCGGATCTTTGTCAAAGACAATCCACTCAAAAGAGAGCATGCTCAGTAGCTCACTAAGGCCAACGTATTCAAAGGGCCGGTTAAACTAAGTGAACCAAACATTTGAGGCCACTATATTTCACGTAAGGTTATAAAAATCGTTTGGCGGTACATTGGCGGTCGACAGACGATAAACGATTAATCGGATTAAACGGGGATTAACCGGAGATTAATCGGGGACCCTTGATTATTAATAAAGTTATTTAAAAAAATTAATATTCCCTAAAAACTAAGTATTTAAAATTTTAAAATTTTAAAAATTTGAAATTTTGAAATTTTAAGTATAATATTTTAAAATTTGAAAGCTTAAAAATTGAAAATTTTAAAATTTTGGTATAATATTTGAAAATTTTAATTTTAAAAAAAAAAATCCCACCAAGGACCTCCAAGCCCAACTTTGACCGATTTTGACCAATTTCCGCCAAACACCCTAAACGTAATCGGTTCAAGGCCGCCAAATGATTAATCGCCAATTAATTGACCGCCAATGCCGATTTCTGCAACACTGACTTTATATTGTAAACCCTCCTCCTTTATCCCGGCTTAGGATCGGCAATAATATTTTTCTTATACATTATGTATATATGTTTTTTTGTGAATATATTGGAGACACAAATTAACTTTTCTTACCTTTTTAGATTCAAATTCTTTAATGAAATTTTCATAATCAATTTGTTTTACTAAATCTTTTTCAACTAACAAAATAGCTAACTCATTTAATCTTTCTTTTAATATTGTCGATCTTAAATAATTTTTTAACAATTTTAATTTAGAAAAACTTATTTCACCACAGTTACATAAATAGTTAACATAATCTTATAATCAACATATAAATTTGAAAAAAAAAATATAAATAAAAAAATAAAAATAAAAACTAAATTTTTTGTGACAACCCGAAATTTTCATTTGTACGAACTCTACTGTCAAGAACTTCAATTAAAAGTCAAATTCATTTCCGCTAATATTTAGCTCGGTTTAAAGTACATTTGGGTATTTTTAAATACTTATTCTTTGAGAGAATAAACAAAGGGAAGTATTTTTTTTAATTATTGGGGAACAAATTAAAACAAATAACACCTTGATAAGGTGTTGCGGCCAAGCATGAGGGGTGTGGCCGAAAACCCCCCTTTGATCGAGGACTTCTGGATAAGGCATGAGTTTACTCCTTCCTTCCTCATTTTTTACGTCCAAACTCAAGAACACCCACTTTTCTCTCTCAAGTATCATAAGAGCTTCTTCTAAATCCTCAAAAAAATGTAAGTGTTTCTTTGTTGATACAACACTTCATCTAGTAGTTATACATGATTTCACCCATGAAATCTTCTCTTTTTCTTAGATCTTCAAGTGTTCTTCAAAAACACCAAGAACACACACTAGTGTTTTGGGCTGAAAACACCCTTCTTTGCTTCATATTGTAAGTATCTACTTCCTACACTTCTTATCTAGTAAGGATACTTGATTTAGAAGCCTTGAAATCGTCTTTTCCAAGAACAAAAGGAGTTTTCGGTTTAGTGCATCTCCTTAAACCGAAAACCCCTAAAGAAAGGTACCTTTAAGACCTTAAAACTCACTTACGGCTTTGGATAAAACTTAGAACCCTTATGCAGGTTTGAAAGCCCTTGAAAAACACCACATGCATCAAATATCTCGAGTTTTATGTTTTTGGACCGAGCACCCTTCGGACCGAGAATACCATTAGGTCCGAAAGCTCCGAGGAACATACCACTTGGACCAAAAAGCTCCATTTGGTGACCATAAACTCCTTTTAAACAATCCTTTGTGATTGTAACACTTCCATATAAGTGTTTCCTAGACCATAAAGGTGTTATCCTTCTTAATTAGTTGAATATACTCTAATTGCATGCATATCTGTGTCTTTGTATGCTAAATAGGATCCGTGTGTGCTCAAGTCTTCACTTGACACTTAGCATCCTTTTTCCGATCTTACATTCACATCACTCTTTTCAGGTGAGTTCATACCCCTTAATCAACCTTTGAAATGATTTAAAATGCTTTTTTTTTTTTTTTTGGGGGGGGGGGGGGGGAATACAAGTTGAAACATTCTAGTTATTGCTTTAATCGCATGTGATTAATAACTAGAAGAAACAGAAAATATGTACTATTACTTTCAAATTGATATCAAACTTATGGATTTCAAGTACTTCAAAACCTTTTATTAAACTCTTTTAGATGCTAAAACTGTTTTCAAACTCTTTTAAACTTACATTATTTTCAAACCCATATCTACACCAATAAATTTATATAAGTAAGACTTGAAGGACTTAGGACTGATAGCTCACCTGATTTCCTTTTCCTTGTTTGGTTGTGGACTTACGGTATCCTGTTATTTGTGTGAATGTTGTTGAAATCTTAGTTATATATCATATATATATAGGTGTTGGATATAAAAGCTTTCACTTCAGTTCACCAACTTTGTGTAGCAAAGGCATACCTACAACATTGCTATTTAACTATAATACGTATAGTTAAGGGTTTACTACTCACTACTACTATTACAATGACGTATACAAGAGTCAGTATAGTTATGAGTCAATACAAACTATATACTATACAAGAAAACACACTATATACTATACAAGAGAACACACTATATACTATGCAAGAGAATATACTATATACTATGACATACTATACAAACATTTGAATACAATAAACAGAATGTGACATACTACTTCTCGATACGACACTTTATTCTACTATCACTTTGTAACCAGAGTCTCCTGGAGGGAGAGCGGGCATTGTGTGTATAGATCTATACGGGACAGACACTCCCACATCCCGAATGCTAGCTACAATCCCAGCCGATAAGGCCAAGGGGTGACAGAATGTTACCTCACTACATATGACACCGGAGGGTCATCAGTTATTCAGCTGTCGATCAGCATGGTTACATACGAGTTCACATTCAAACCTTTAATTAACCGATTAAGAATTAAAGGCAAAATAGACTTTCTGAGGAATATTGTTCATTTAATACCACCTGAGGCTACATTTTTATTACTTTAGACCCCCTGAGGTGTATTGTTCATTTAGTACTACCTGGAGTATGTATTTCATCACTTAATGACCAACAGTGTCACTGCTAAGGAAAAACATTATTTTCCCATGAGATTTATTTTGTGATTCTATCACATACACATTCAAGTAAACTATATTTTCATAATGATAGTTTTATTGGGGAAAACTCTTACATTTACAAAGGAACAAACATACAAACAGTCGGGTCTTGGTAGAAGACTACATTTCAGTAGAAAATATAGGATTTTCTGGAGAGTTCAACTATTTACCAACATTTACTAACAACTATGAACATTTACACTACGTTGTTACAAACATTTTATTACAAGCAATGACACTAAATACTTATGAACTCACCAGCTTTATGCTGATAAACTCTTTCAAAATAGCTTGTATTCTCAGGTCATCAGTAGACAGGTACTGATGATGCTTTTGAGAAGATGGAGCGCATACAATACTCATCTTGTATTTTGATCATATTTTTGGTGTCTTACATACTATACAGAACACGCTTGTATTAAAATTATTCTATTAATGCAATGGATGTTGTTGCTTGTCTTTACTATTATTCATTGTTATGATACTGTACATGACGTCCTCCAACCCAGAACGTTTCCGCCGTTCTGGTTTTAGGGTGTGACAGATTGGTATCAGAGCATTGTTTATAGTGAATCGAGTATATCAACCCATAAAAGATATACAAACTATAAATGCAACGAGATTAAAACACTCTGACCAAGGATATATACTTTTAAATAATAAAATATTTAACTAAGTATATATATACATCTATTCATACCAAGGTCAGTATCATACTAGAATAGAACAAAAGTATTACGATTGTTGAACAACACAATTAGGCTTACAAACATATAGTCAAACTTAAGCGGATATAGCCTGATCAACTATATTTTTTGAGGAGTGACTAGCATGTGCCTAAGAATGATTGTAGTGTTGCAACAAGTCTAAAACCTTACCAAAACTACTACAACAAGAACATTAGAACATAACTTAAACCTAAAATACTATAGGAGTATTTTGTGTTACTATAATTACTTATGTGCCAACTAAAAAGAATCTTCATTAGTACGTCTATTAACTATTCTTTCCCCATTCTCACGTAGATAACATGGTTGGCTTCCATCTCCCCGGCGATCCATATTATCCCAACCAAGACATTGGTGGATGGCTTGATGATGAGCCAGAAGATGATCACCCAATCCCTTTGGATGATCGCCTCGTAGAAGGCTTTTCAGATGGATCTGAATCCGAACCAGAGGTCAACAACCTACCCCAAGAAGATCAAGTCCCAAACCTCAACCCCCATCCGACATTTCAAGGTCCCACTCCCTTGTGGGCAACAACCTTGAACCATTGGAGTGATGAGCAGGGTCAGCCCTTACCCTTCAACGGAGACCGAAGCTTTTACAACATAAACGAGGGAGGATCAGCTGACCGTTTCCTACCCATCATGGTCTGTAGGATTGCTCGTAACGTCGAGCAAAGTCATGAAGCCATCGATCGAGTAGTGGAAGTTGACGCCAACTCTGGCCTTAACACAGTCCGCATTCGCCAAATCGAAGAGGCTATGGAAAGGACCAGGAGAACCAATACGACTTTACAACAACAGTTAGCTGCATCCCGAGCCAAAGTCATGGAACTTCGGGTGCGTCAGAGGGCGCATGAGCGACATATTTAGGAGGTTGTACGCCAATTGGCAAACATGAGGGTTCGCCCGAAGGATACCCATCACCGATAGAAGATGTCGACTCATCTTTCTCTTTTGGTCAAGGAATAGCCTTTCTTTTTTGTGCTCTATGGAGCACTTGTCTGTAAAACATTCCTAACTTTTAAAAGTATCTAACTAGAATACTAAGTTGCCAACATTTTCCTTTATGGTTTGATGTAAGACCTACTATTAGGTCATTTTTCTCGAACTCATTTTACATCATTAATACCAGTAATATTGGCAGTTATTTAATCTATTGGAAAGTTTTTACCTTGTGTTTCCTTACTCTATTGTTATGCCTCTATCTAATAGCTGGACTATGGCGATTTAGTCCATGAAACACTCTCATCATACTTACAAATCGATTCTTACTATTATCATTATTTTGTATATTTTCAATAAAAGATGCCGCCTCGCAAGCATCCGACCAGAGGCAGATCCTGCAAATCAAACTCCACCACCACCACCCCCTCTGGAGTTCAATGCGGTGATGTTTCAAGCAGCGGTGACCGCAGCTGTGACCGCAGCCATGGCCGAAGTAAACTTTGGTGGTGTTAGTGGAACGGGGACTGGCACCAACTCTAGCCATGGTGAAATCCATCCACGTGCATGGGAGTGCACCTATAAAGATTTCATCAGCTGCAAACCTACGTACTTCAACGGAACTAGAGGGATCATTGCACTGTCCCAATGGGTTGAGAGAACAGAAGCAATCTTGGAGATGTGCTCATGCCCTGAAGGAAGCAAGATAAAGTTTGTTGCTTGCACCTTCACTGAAAGCGCCCTGACGTGGTGGAATGGCCATGTCAAATCACTCTCACTGGTAGCAGCTAACGTCATGGGATGGGATACACTGAAAGACCTAATGACAAGGGAGTACTGCCCGAGGGGCGAAATTCAGAAGATCGAGGAGGAACTGTGGAACCACAAAATGAAGGGTTCCGACATAGTGGCTTATACAGCCAGATTCTACGACCTGGTGACTCTATGTCCCAACATGGTCCCCACCGAAAACAAGAAAATCGAAAGATACATCTGGAGTCTGGTACCCCCATATCGAGGGAACGTTCTAGCATCACACCCTGAAACCTTTGACAATGCCAAGGAACGGGCCTAAAGGCTTATTGATCATGAGGTTCCTTGTACTCCAACAGCAACTACAATAACTGCCCCCGCACCAACCAAAACAACTGATAACAAGAGGAAGCGTTGGGACTGAAAGAAGGGAAAATCAGCTCAACCCTCTTCCAAGAACCAATAGACGGTGGCTATCCATGTTGCCACTACTCCTACTGCCCCTGTACCAGCCAAACCATACGCAGGGAGCCTACCGAAGTGCACCAAGTGCTCCTTCCATCATAACGGCCCCTGCCGGGAAATGCACTGCATTAACTGCAACCGGAAGGGCCATACCACCCGGTATTGCAGAACACCACCCAAACCCATCACCCAGGTTTCCGGTGCAGGAGTGAGCCAGGCCTGCTACGGGTGCGGCGAGACAGGGCACTTCAAAAGAAACTGTCCGAAAGCTGGGAATACGGGAGGAGCAGGAAGACTACTTGCTATTGGCCACAATGAAGCCGTGGCAAACCCCACAATAGTCACGGGGACGTTCCTTCTCGATAACTCTTATGCTTGTATCCTATTTGATAGTGGGGCATAGAGGAGCTTCGTAAACCAAAAATTTAAACAGTTACTTAATCGAGCACCGCAAGCACTAAAAGAAATCTTCATCGTAGAAATGGCTAACGGAAAGACAGAGAGTTCTAACAAGATCTATATAGGTTGTACCCTCACTCTAGATAATCATTCATTCCCAATCGACCTCATACCAGTAGCAATCAAGAGTTTCGACGTCATTATAGGCATGTACTGGCTGAGTCTTTATCGCCCCGACATCCTGTGTTTTGAGAAAGCAATCCGCCTAAACCTACCAAATAACGAAACCTTTTTTATCTATGGAGACAAACCCAGTACGAGTCTTCGTATCATCTCAAGTATTCAAGCCCAGAAGTACTTGCGTAAGGAATATCGTACATTCCTGGCGCACGTTGTCGATACGAGTTGAAAAACAAAAGACCTGAAAGATCTCCCAGTTGTACGCGATTTCCCCGACGTCTTTCCGGAAGAGCTACCAGGTTTACCTCCCCAACGTCAAGTCAAATATAGGATTGACTTAGTTCCAGGAGCTACCCCCGTAGCCAAATCGCCCTATAGTCTAGCACCTGCTGAGATGCAAGAACTGTCCGGTCAACTTAACGAATTACTCAGCAAGGGATTTATAAGACCAAGCATCTCACCCTGGGGAGCACCAGTCTTATTCGTGAAGAAGAAAGACGGACCGTTCCGTATGTGCATCGATTACAGGGAACTCAACAATATTATAGTAAAAAATCGTTACCCTCTTCCTCGCATAGACGATTTATTTGACCAGCTGCAAGGGGCGAACTACTTTTCCAAGATCGATCTGAGATCCGAGTATCACCAGTTACGAGTGCTGGAGGAGGATGTTCCGAAGACAGCCTTCCGAACTCATTACGGAAACTACGAGTTCGTAGTGATGCCGTTCAGATTTACTAATGCGCCCACAGTATTCATGGACTTAATGAATCGGGTATGTCGTCCTTACATGGATCAGTTTGTCATCATTTTCATCAATGACATACTTATCTACTCTCGAAGTAAAGAGGAACATAGCGATCAATTACGACAAGTCCTAGAAACTTTATGATCAGAGAAGCTCTATGCAAAGTTCTCTAAATGTGAATTTTGGATCCGAAGAGTCGAATTCTTAGGACACGAAATTAGCGAAGAAGGAATCCACATGGATCCATCCAAAATTAAAGCCATCGAGAACTAGTCAGCACCGAAGACGCCTACGAAAATTCGTCAATTTCTAAGCCTCGTTGGCTACTACCGCAGGTTCATACAGAACTTCTCTCGAATTGCGAAACCCCTTACGACATTGACCCAGAAAGGTGTGGCCTTCGAATGGGAAGAGAAACAAGAGAAGGAGTTTCCAACGCTGAAGCGAGCCTTATGCACCACACCGATACTATCCCTCCCCGAAGGGATTTGTCGCACCCCCAAACCAAGGATGGCGGAAACGTCCGGGGGTGGAGGACTTCATGTATAGTATCATAACCACAATTTCAATAGTAATTTAAGCAAACACAACCAACATATATATAATTAAAAAAAGTTACATCACTTGTATGAATTACATGTTTCAAAATCAATTACAATATGTTGACAAAATATGAAAAATTTGACGCCTTAACATCCCATCCTCAAAAGCACTTGATTACCTGATTAGTATTTTCCTGAGAATACAAGTTGTTTGAAAAGTGTCAACACAAAGGTTGGTGAGTTCATAAGCTTTTATTAATAAACTTAGTAGAAGTCTTTCACATGTAAATGTCGTGTTTGTTTCAGAAAAATCCGATATTTTCCTTGAAATCCAAAAAAAAATGTAGCCTTATAACCAAAGACTAAAATGATATGGAAAGTAAATTTCTTTATCAACCTAAAACCTACTTCGGTTTTATGAAACCCCGTAAACTTTATGAATTGTTATCTCCTTAGGTGAGTCGCTATAATCATACTGTGACTATGTGAACCTGCCACAACGTTTCTCAGGCGTCGCGAAAATGAAATGACATTTGTCACCCGTAGACCTGCAGGTCCCACTGTAGCTAGCAACAAGGTGTGGGGTGTCAAACCCAATATAGATCTATATACAAGTATCACGTTCTCCCTCAAGGAGATCCTGATTATAACTACCAGGAATTATATCCCGCACTCGGACGTACGGGGAGAGAGAGAGTCTCACAACATAGGTTAACAAGTTTACGTGAAATGTGTGTGGATATAAATCTTTCTTGTATGAATGTACCCTTTTTGTACGAGTGTGTTGAGTGATGTATCATAAACTATACCTATTATAGTTTATCTAAAATGTATATAATATGTATGAATTCTTTTATGGAAATGTATTAGTGTTGTGAATTTATCGAACTATACTTTTTATAGTTACATAATACGTGTTCTAAATGAATGAATAATGTTAAATATGAATGACTTAGTTTCAGTTCATAATGATAAACTAACAAGGGAACACATTCAAATATTAGACTTATGATTATACACTTTGCTCAACATAATACAAGTGTTATGATATTTACTTGCTGTTGGCTAACTTTAGCAATTCTGCCCTGTTTTGGAAAAATCATAGAAAAATCATACGAAGTCGAAAACTAGATCCGTAAATTCTGAGAGTTCACAAAATGTGTCTAGTTTACTCATAATTTTTATCACGATTTTTAATGACCTCCAACTTGGGTGAAAAAGTCCATAATCACAGACTGGTCCGGATTGTTGTTTGAAATGATAGGCAGTTTTGTAAAAATTACCATAAATCGTAGAAAAATTGTATGGTGATGTGCAAGTAGTCATTTTAAAGCTACAAAATTGAACTATTTGCACCTTGTACAGTTTTGAAAACAAAATTGTTTAAGATGTCCAAAACAGTCCGTGAATGGAGTTGAACTTTTCTGATGAAGGCTGTTAGAAATATTTAGTTATGTTCTTGATATTTTAACTTGTATTCCCCCCCTGAAAACTTGAGAAAACATGAAAATGTATGGGCATGAACTCACCTTAAGTGATTTCAGTAGATGATTGTTGAAGAATGGAAGTGTTTAATTCAAGAACACTTGGAGATGCCTTGAAGGTTTTCGAGAATCTAACATTATAGTTATGGAGTTTGTGTAAGAAATCAAAGATTTGAGTAGAATAAAGTGAAAAAATAATAGGGAGGATGAATTTTTACTTACTAAGTGTGGAAGAACACTTGAAAGCAGCCTTGAATCTCGAAAATTTGTGTAGAAGAGTTTGAGAGAAAAGTGGTGTTTGTTGCTTAGTGGAATGAGAGAAATGAGAGAAAATGAGGAGTGTGGTTGTTTATTCCAGCTCAAAAACGTGGGAGTGAGTGAAATTTGAGTGTAAGGGAACAATGAAGTGACATAGGTAAGGTGGGGAGGTATGGCTGGTCATAGAGTGGGTGTGGGGTGGTTGCTTGTGTCATAAGTTAAGGCAAAGTCAACACTCCACCTTAAATAAATCCCCCATTAGATCTTTATTATTTAGATAATGATTTTCATAAAAATATGTTTAAATTATGAATATTTAGAGTTTATTATGTTAAAATATAATTTCTGGAGAAAATCCCGCTTTAAAATCACGAAAAACGGGCTTAAAATGTTAAAAATATCAAAAATGGGCTAAAAGTGACAATTTCCCGAAGTCTGGCCGAGGTTCGGCCTTCTGGTGCTGAACCGAGAGAGAGAGAGGGAGGCAGAAACCAAGAGGGGAGAAGAGAGAGGGAAGGAACCGAGAGGGGGAAAGAGAGAACAGAGGGCGCGAAGAGACAGAGGGCGGAGTAGAGACCGAGCGAGAAGAGCGACCAGAAGAGACCGAGTGGCGGGTAGCGACCGAGAGGAGCAGAGCGACCAGAAGAGACCGAGCGGCGGGTAGCGACCGAGAGGAGCAGAGCGACCAGAAGAGAGACCGAGAGAGGCAGAGACCGAGGCTCGGTCTCGCATGCCTCAGCCACCAGAGGCTCGGTTCTGGTCCTAAGAGGCCTCTCATTCCGGTTTCGGTTCCTAAAGCCTATTTTTCTCGTTTTCGCTCCGTTTTAAGCCGTTTTTGACCCGGTTAAGGTCCGGAATGACACGAATAATTCTAAAAAGTTACGGGAACTATTTGAGGGAGATTTGGGAGAGATTTCTCATACTTGGAGAGATTTGGGAGAGATTTGACATTCTTGGAGAGATTTCTCATACAGAGAGATATTTGAGAGAGATTTCACATACTTGGAGAGATTTGGGAGAGATTTGACATTCTTGGATAGATTTCTCATACAAAGAGATATTTGAGAGAGATTTCACATACTTGGAGAGATTTGACATTCTTGGAGAGATTTCTCATACAGAGAGATATTTGAGAGAGATTTCACATACTTGGAGAGATTTGGGAGAGATTTGACATTCTTGGAGAGATTTCTCATACAAAGAGATAATTGAGAGAGATTTCAAGTGTGGCATTTGTGAGTGTTTGGCTCCGCAGTGCAAGTCTCTTGAGCCCCGTTAAGTCATGGTTAAGGATCCCACACACTCCCAATGAGTATGCATCATGGTTTTTTTTTTTTTTTTTCTTTTATCAGTTTAGTTCATTGATTAGCACTAGGGCTTAGGAAATTTTTAACACAAGACTTTTCTCAAGTGATGTTTTCCCATTAATATAGCAAGTTATACAGTATGAACATAACACAAACCCTAATACACAAGGTTTAATAGAGTTGACCGGCTTGACTCGATGACTTGACTTGACTCAAGATTGACGATTGTCACATTATCCCCCCGTTAGAGGGAATTTCGTCCCGAAATTTAAATTCGGCTGGGACTTCAAGGGTTTAGGAAAAGATGTGGATACTTTTGCTTCATTTGATCTTCACGTTCCCAGGTAAACTCAGGCCCTCGTTTCGCGTTCCAACGAACCTTCACTATGGGAATGCGACTTTGTTTTGTTCTCTTGATCTCTCGATCCATGATCTCGACGGGTTCCTCCACAAAGTGGAGATTTTCATTAACTTCGATTTCTTCGAGTGGTATTACGAGTGTCTCGTCAGACAGACACTTCTTTAAGTTGGACACGTGGAAGGTAGGGTGTACATTACTAAGTTCTTGTGGTAGTCGGAGTTTGTACGCCACATGACCAATCCTAGCAAGGATTTCGAACGGACCGATGTACCTTGGGTTTAGTTTCCCCCGTTTACCGAAACGTATCATCCCCTTCCAGGGGGAAACTTTTAGTAGTACCCGGTCTCCGACCTGGAATTCTAAAGGTTTGCGTCGCTTATCCGCGTAACTCTTTTGTCGATCACGAGACGCTTTTAGTCTTTCCCGAATTTGAATGATCTTTTCTGTGGTCTCCCTTATGATTTCAGGCCTAGTAAGGGTGCTATCAGGGACTTGCCCTCCGGCTAGCTGAGTATCTCCAACTTCGGCCCAACACAGTGGTGATCTACACTTGCGACCGTAGAGAGCTTCGAATGGAGCGACTCCAATGCTAGTGTGATAGCTGTTATTATAAGAGAATTCGATAAGCGGTAGATGGGTATCCCATGACTTACCAAAATCTATCACACAGGCTCTCAGCATGTCTTCCAATGTCTGGATGGTTCTCTCACTTTGTCCATCAGTTTGTGGATGGTAGGCCGTACTCATGTCTAGCCGGGTTCCCAGAGACTTCTGTAGGGACTGCTAGAAACGCGAGGTGAATCTACTATCTCGATCAGAGATAATGGATGTTGGTACACCATGTAGTCGCACGATCTCTTTAATGTACGTCCTGGTCAACTTCTCCATCTTGTCTGTTTCTTTTATTGGCAGGAAGTGCGCGAACTTGGTCAATCTGTCCACAACCACCCATATGGTATCCATCCCGCCTGATGTCTTAGGCAGTTTGGTTATGAAGTCCATGGTTATTCGCTCCCACTTCCACTCGGGTATATCCGGTTGTTGAAGTAGTCCTGATGGCTTCTGATATTCCACCTTGACCTTGGCGCAAGTGAGGCACTTGCTCACATAAGTAGCAATTTCAGCCTTCATGTTTGGCCACCAGTATAACCTTTTGAGGTCTAGATACATCTTATCTGACCCAGGGTGAATGGAGTATCGAGTCTTGTGGGCCTCGTTCATTACAACATCTCGGTACCCACCGAACTTCGGTGTCCAGATTCGATTCATGAGATAACGAGTCCCATCCCCTTTGTCTTCCAAGTTCTTATCCATCCCCCTTAGTGCTTCGCTTGCCACGTTTTCTGGTTTCAAGGCTTCTAATTGGGCATCCTTGATTTGGGTGGCTAGTTGGGAGTGGATGGTCATGGCTAGGGATTTTACTCGGCGACCCGAGTATTCTTTCCTGCTTAAGGCATCGGCTACTACATTGGCCTTGCCCGGGTGGTAGCGAATTTCACATTCGTAGTCATTCAGTAATTCCACCCATCTTCTTTGGCGCATGTTAAGTTCTTTCTGATTGAGAATGTGCTGAAGACTTTTGTGATCAGTGAAGATGGTGCACTTGGTGCCGTAGAGGTAGTGCCTCCAGATCTTCAGGGCGAACACCACCGCTCCCAGTTCAAGGTCGTGGGTTGTATAATTAACTTCATGTGTCTTCAGTTGCCTTGATGCATAAGCGATGACTTTTCCCCTTTGCATGAGCACACAGCCGAGGCCTTGATTTGAAGCATTGCAATACACCACAAAATCATCAGTTCCTTCTGGAAGAGACAAGACTGGTGCGCTGCATAGGGCTTGCTTTAGTGTCTGGAAGGCGGCTTCTTGTTTATCTTCCCATTCGAACACCACACCTTTCTGAGTCAAGGTGGTGAGAGGCTTAGCGATCTTGGAGAAGTTTGTATGAATCTTCGATAGTAGCCTGCGAGTCCCAAAAACTGTCGGATTTCTGTTGGCATTGTAGGTGTTGACCAATCTTCGATTGCTTTGAACTTTGAGGGGTCCACATGTATTCCTTCCTTGCTTACTACGTGGCCAAGGAATCCTACATCTCGGAGCCAAAATTCACACTTTGAGAATTTGGCGTAAAGCTTCTCGGTTCTTAAAATCTCCAGAACTAGTCGTAGGTGTTGTCTGTGCTCTTCTTCGCTCCTCGAATAGACCAAGATATCGTCGATGAATACGATGATGAATTTATCCAAGAAGGGTCGACACACTCGATTCATCAAATCCATGAACACCGCAGGCGCGTTTGTTAACCCGAATGGCATCACTACAAACTCATAGTGCCCATAACGAGTTCTGAATGCCGTCTTGGGGATATCCTCTTCCTGAACTCGCAGTTGATGATAGCCCGACCTCAGGTCGATTTTTGAAAAGTAGCTGGCTCCTTGGAGCTGGTCGAAGAGGTCATCGATTCGGGGTAGGGGATAACGGTTCTTGATAGTGAGTTTGTTTAGTTCTCGATAGTCTATGCACATGCGAAAAGACCCATCCTTCTTCTTTACAAATAAGACTGGTGCTCCCCAGGGCGAGAAACTTGGCCTGATGAACCCTTTGCTCAATAGTTCATTCAACTGGCTGGATAGTTCTTGCATTTCTGCCGGTGCTAAGCGATATGGAGCCCTGGCGACGGGGGTAGCTCCTGGGATTAAGTCGATCCGAAATTCGACTTGTCGTGCGAGTGGTACACCAGGCAGATCGTCTGGGAAAACATCAGGGAAGTTGCATACTTCTGGAATTTCTTTGATGTCCTTCACCTCCTGTTTCTTGTCTACGATGTGGGCTAAGAAAGCATGGTATTGCTTTCGGAGGTACTTTTGGGTTTTAACACAAGAGATGATTTGTAGGTTCGCACTAGGTTTATTGCCATAAACGGTGAGAACGTTGCCATTCGGCAGATTGAGGCGGACGGCCCTTTCGTAACATAGAATGTCGGCACGATGAAGGCTTAACCAATCCATACCAATGATTATATCGAAGCTTTTTTATGGTGACCGGCATAAGGTCAATTTTGAACAAATGGTTGTCTAGAGTGAGAGTACACCCTATGTAAATATCATTAGCGCGCTCAACCTTTCCATTTGCCATTTCTACGATGTAAGAATCTTCTAGTGGTTGAGAATTTTGCTTAAGTATATGTTTGAATTGATGACTTATGAAACTTCTTTCTGCCCCACTATCAAAAAGTACGCATGCATAAGAGTTATTGAGGAGGAACGTACCAGTGACCACAGAGGGATCCTTGACTGCTTCTCCCTGCCCTAAAGTTAGGACTCTCCCTACACCCCCAGCATTAGGGGATCGTGCCTTGGGGCAGTTCCTCCTGAAGTGTCCTGTTTCACCACATCCATAGCAGGTTTGGCTTGCTCCGGTGTTGGCGGTCGTAGCGACTTGTGTGGCGGGTTGGGTAGTCGCTCTACAGAATCATGCAGTGTGCCCCTTTTTGTTACAGTTATTGAAGTGTAACTCTCGACAAGCACCGTTATGGTGGTAGTTACACTTGTTGCACTTGGGAAGAGTTCCTGTATAATGTTTCGGTGGCGCTGGAGCGACAGCAGTAGTGGCGGCACGAACAGCAACAATCTGTTGCTTTTTGGCGGGGTCCTGAATTGGTTGTTTCTTTTTATTGCCCCAGAACTTCCTCTTGTTGGTCCCTCCTTTTGTTCGGTCGGTGATGGTTATCACGGTACCATGGCTAGCCCTGTGATCTATGAGTTGTTGTGCCAATTCCTTGGCACTCTCAAAGGTAGTGGGTTTCGAGGCCAATACACTATCTTGAATCTGGGATGACAGCCCCCAGAGATATCGTTCCACCTTCTTCTCTTCTGGAGTGACCATTGTTGGACAGAGGAGTGCTAGGTCGTTGAAACAGGCAATATAAGTTTCAAGATCAGTGCCTGTCATTCTGAGGTTCCAAAGTTCTTCTTCAAGTTTTTGTATTTCGCCCCTCGGGCAGTATTCCTGTAACATTAGGGCTTTCAAATCCTCCCAGCTGATTGCGTTAGCTACTGCAGGAGTAAGGGACTTAACTCGGCCATTCCACCAAGTAAGTGCTTTTCCAGTGAAAGTGAATGCCGCATACTTGACCTTGCTCGCTTCGGGACAAGCGCAGATTTCAAAAACTGCCTCGGTCCTTTCGAACCATTGCACCAGTGTGATAACGCCCCCGCTTCCATTGAAAGGATCGGGTTTGCCATTCGTGAAGTCTTTGTAAGAGCACTCCCTCGTACGCCCCGTGCTGTCCCCATGAATGGAATTGGTAGCTCCGGATCCAGAACCGCCAGAACCATTGGTTCCCATTTGTGACATTGCTGCCGCCACGGCTTCCGTTACTGCAGCCTGGAACATTGCCGGATCAAACTGCGGAGGTGGTGGTGGAGGCGGCACTGTGTTGTTGGAAGGCCTTGGTCTTTTCCTTGGTGGCATGGTTCTGTCATAAAAAAAATGACTAGTCGGTAAGACTTCAATAGTGATAACGAGTCGAGTGTTACTGGTTTCATCCCTCTTGTATTTTATCATAACTTTATTATTCGTAACTGTTTGTGTGATTAGGTTATGATGTATAGTGCCAAACATTCAATAAATAAAACGCATGCCAAATTTCATTGATAATTTTTAGTACATAACGTTTAGAGGGAAAAGGTTGACCTCATAAGGGTCTACATTACATCGTTACAAAAGGTAGTTTTGGCATTACAAAAGCCCTTTGAATAGTGTAATCACATAGTCGCAGGGTCGACCTACATACAAGGAGTAGCACCAATGCGTACTCATAAAATTCTACTACCAAGACGTGAGAATAGCAACGAGTTCTAATCACTACGACCCTTCTTTGACGGAGGCTGCGATGATGTCGATGCGCCCTGTAGTCCCGCCAATCTGCGTTCGGCTGCAACCATTCTCTCTTTGAGTGCCATGTATCTTTCCCGATACTCTCTTGTTTCTGCTTGAGCCGCGAGAAGGTCTTGAATGAGTTGGTCTCGGTGGTGGGAGTCTCGTTCCAGGTCTCTGGTGCGATCAGTAGTAGACTGTACAATGGCACTTAACTCCTGGACCTGATCGGTCGTCGTCCTACCACGATCATCCATACTTGCCATTTGTTGTATCGTGAGGGGGAGAGCCCTGTCAGCCGGCCCACCATGAGTGAGATCATAGTAACCTCGTTGGTAGCCATATGGTGACCGTTGGCGTTGTTGTCGGCTCCATCTTTCGATCGTTGTTACCCAAGGGGGTTCAGGTCCGTTGTATCCAAAACGGTGCGCGGGTACCCTCGCGATGTAGGGAGGGTTGAATACTTCTGGTGGTTCCTCCGCTTCGTTCCTAAACATGACTATCTCATCACCTTCCTCTTCTTCCTCTTCATCTTCCTCTTCTTCTTGGTCGTCTTCCTCTTCTTCTTCTTGTTCGTCTTCCTCCTCGGGCTCCTCCTCGGGATCCTCTTCGGGATCCTCCTCGGGATCCTCTTCGGGATCCTCCTCGGGATCCTCTTCGGGATCCTCTTCGGGATCCTCTTCGGGATCCTCCTCGGGCTCGTCTTCGATCCATACCGCTTTTCCCTGATTGGGAAAGTAGGGGTCCCCGAGTATGTGAAATCCTGCCATGTCGTCTGCACGAGAAACGGGGTTAAGAAGCACATATCGGAAAATAATAATCTGGCGCTATAGAAACGTACAAATACTCCTATAGTATTTTTTTTAAATGTTTATATTTGGTTCTTAGCGTGTTCTTTATGGAGTGTAATTAGGTTTTTAGATTTGTCGCTCATTACGACTATTCCTTAGTGTGCGTAAGTTACTTCTTGGACGGATATAGTTGATCAGGCTATATCCTTCCCAGAACTGATTACACATGCTAAGGCGTATTAATAATGTTCGACTCCTCCTCTTTCAATTTATGTTCTCCTAAGTTATGACACCATGCTAGTATGGAATGCATGTAAGTATACTTTAAAACAAGAAATTATTTGTTTTCTAAAAGTACAACTCGTTAAAGCATTTTAAGAATCAGAGACTTTTAGTCCCAAATGTGTTTATAGTTTGTATATCTTATGTGGTTTGACATACTTAATTCACTATAAACCGTGCTCTGATACCAATCTGTCACACCCCCAAACCAAGGATAGCGGAAACGTCCGGAGGTGGAGGACTTCATGTATAGTATCATAACCACAATTTCAATAGTAATTTAAGCAAACACAACCAACATATATATAATTAAAAAAAGTTACATCAATTGTATGAATTACATGTTTCAAAATCAATTACAATATGTTGACAAAATATGAAAAGTTTGACGCCTTAACGTCCCATCCTCAAAAGCACTTGATTACCTGATTAGTGTTTTCCTGAGAATACAAGTTGTTTGAAAAGTGTCAACACAAAGGTTGGTGAGTTCATAAGCTTTTATTAATAAACTTAGTAGAAGTCTTTCACATGTAAATGTCGCGTTTGTTTCAGAAAAATCCGATATTTTCCTTGAAATCCAAAAAAAAAATGTAGCCTTATAACCAAAGACTAAAATGTATGAGAAATCATCATTACTTAGTAGGAATGTCGTGAGTTTAAAATGATATGGAAAGTAAATTTCTTTATCAACCTAAAACCTACTTCGGTTTTATGAAACCCCGTAAACTTTATGAATTGTTATCTCCCTAGGTGAGTCGCTATAATCATACTGTGACTATGTGAACCTGCCACAACGTTTCTCAGGCGTCGCGAAAATGAAATGACATTTGTCACCCGTAGACCTGCAGGTCCCACTATAGCTAGCAGCAAGGTGTGGGGTGTCAAACCCAATATAGATCTATATACAAGTATCACGTTCTCCCTCAAGGAGATCCTGATTATAACTACCAGGAATTATATCCCGCACTCGGACGTACGGGGAGAGAGAGAGTCTCACAACATAGGTTAACAAGTTTACGTGAAATGTGTGTGGATATAAATCTTTCTTGTATGAATGTACCCTTTTTGTATGAGTGTGTTGAGTGATGTATCATAAACTATACCTATTATAGTTTATCTAAAATGTATATAATATGTATGAATTCTTTTATGGAAATGTATTAGTGTTGTGAATTTATCGAACTATACTTTTTATAGTTACATAATACGTGTTCTAAATGAATGAATAATGTTGAATATGAATGACTTAGTTTCAGTTCATAATGATAAACTAACAAGGGAACACATTCAAATATTAGACTTATGATTATACACTTTGCTCAACATAATACAAGTGTTATGATATTTACTTGCTGTTGGCTAACTTTAGCAATTCTGCCCTGTTTTGGAAAAATCATAGAAAAATCATACGAAGTCGAAAACTAGATCCGTAAATTCTGAGAGTTCACAAAATGTGTCTAGTTTACTCATAATTTTTATCACGATTTTTAATGACCTCCAACTAGGGTGAAAAAGTCCATAATCACAGACTGGTCCGGATTGTTGTTTGAAATGATAGGCAGTTTTGTAAAAATCACCATAAATTGTAGAAAAATCGTATGGTGATGTGAAAGTAGTAATTTTAAAGCTACAAACTTGAACTATTTGCACCTTGTACAGTTTTGAAAACAAAATTGTTTAAGATGTCCAAAACAGTCCGTGAATGGAGTTGAACTTTTCTGATGAAGGCTGTTAGAAATATTTAGTTATGTTCTTGATATTTTAACTTGTATTCCCCCCCTGAAAACTTGAGAAAACATGAAAATGTAGGGGCATGAACTCACCTTAAGTGATTTCAGTAGATGATTGTTGAAGAATGGAAGTGTTTAATTCAAGAACACTTGGAGATGCCTTGAAGGTTTTCGAGAATCTAACATTATAGTTATGGAGTTGTGTAAGAAATCAAAGATTTGAGTAGAATAAAGTGAAAAAATAATAGGGAGGATGAATTTTTACTTACTAAGTGTGGAAGAACACTTGAAATCAGCCTTGAATCTCGAAAATTTGTGTAGAAGAGTTTGAGAGAAAAGTGGTGTTTGTTGCTTAGTGGAATGAGAGAAATGAGAGAAAATGAGGAGTGTGGTTGTTTGTTCCAGCTCAAAAACGTGGGAGTGAGTGAAATTTGAGTGTAAGGGAACATTGAAGTGACATAGGTAAGGTGGGGAGGTATGGCTGGTCATAGAGTGGGTGTGGGGTGGTTGCTTGTGTCATAAGTTAAGGCAAAGTCAACACTCCACCTTAAATAAATCCCCCATTAGATCTTTATTATTTAGATAATGATTTTCATAAAAATATGTTTAAATTATGAATATTTAGAGTTTATTATGTTAAAATATAATTTCTGGAGAAAATCCCGCTTTAAAATCACGAAAAACGGGCTTAAAATGTTAAAAATATCAAAAATGGGCTAAAAGTGACAATTTCCCGAAGTCTGGCCGAGGTTCGGCCTTCTGGTGCTGAACCGAGAGAGAGAGAGGGAGGCAGAAACCGAGAGGGGAGAAGAGAGAGGGAAGGAACCGAGAGGGGGAAAGAGAGAACAGAGGGCGCGAAGAGACAGAGGGCGGAGTAGAGACCGAGCGAGAAGAGCGACCAGAAGAGACCGAGTGGCGGGTAGCGACCGAGAGGAGCAGAGCGACCAGAAGAGACCGAGCGGCGGGTAGCGACCGAGAGGAGCAGAGCGACCAGAAGAGAGACCGAGAGAGGCAGAGACCGAGGCTCGGTCTCGCATGCCTCAGCCACCAGAGGCTCGGTTCTGGTCCTAAGAGGCCTCTCATTCCGGTTTCGGTTCCTAAAGCCTATTTTTCTCGTTTTCGCTCCGTTTTAAGCCGTTTTTGACCCGGTTAAGGTCCGGAATGACACGAATAATTCTAAAAAGTTACGGGAACTATTTGAGGGAGATTTGGGAGAGATTTCTCATACTTGGAGAGATTTGGGAGAGATTTGACATTCTTGGAGAGATTTCTCATACAGAGAGATATTTGAGAGAGATTTCACATACTTGGAGAGATTTGGGAGAGATTTGACATTCTTGGATAGATTTCTCATACAGAGAGATATTTGAGAGAGATTTCACATACTTGGAGAGATTTGGGAGAGATTTGACATTCTTGGAGAGATTTCTCATAGATAGAGATATTTGAGAGAGATTTCACATACTTGGAGAGATTTGGGAGAGATTTGACATTCTTGGAGAGATTTCTCATACAAAGAGATAATTGAGAGAGATTTCAAGTGTGACATTTGTGAGTGTTTGGCTCCGCAGTGCAAGTCTCTTGAGCCCCGTTAAGTCATGGTTAAGGATCCCACACACTCCCAATGAGTATGCATCATGGTTTTTTTTTTTTTTTTTTTTTTTTTTTTTTTTTTTATCAGTTTAGTTCATTGATTAGCACTAGGGCTTAGGAAATTTTTAACACAAGACTTTTCTCAAGTGATGTTTTCCCATTAATATAGCAAGTTATACAGTATGAACATAACACAAACCCTAATACACAAGGTTTAATAGAGTTGACCGGCTTGACTCGATGACTTGACTTGACTCAAGATTGACGATTGTCACAGGATTGACGACTTCGTGGTATACTGCGATGCATCCAACCAGGGACTCGGTTGTGTTCTGATGCAACGAGGTAAGGTCATCGCCTACGCCTCAAGATAGCTGAAGACACACGAGGTCAACTACACCACCCACAATCTCGAATTAGGAGCGGTTGTGTTCGCCCTGAAGATCTGGAGGCACTAACTGTATGGTATGAAGAACACTATCTTTACAGACTACAAAAGCCTACAACACATATTCAACCAGAAGGATCTTAATATGAGATAACGACGGTGGGTCAAGCTACTCAATGACTACGAATGCGAAATTCGTTATCATCCGGGTAAAGCCAACGTGGTAGCAGATGCCCTAAGTCGAAATGAATATTTTGGACGAAGAGTCAAGTCATTAACTATGACTATCTATTCACAACTATCCGCACAAATTAAGGAGGCTCAGTCCGAAGCCTTAAAACCAGAAAATGTGGTGGGAGAATCCCTACATTGAATGGATAAGAACTTGGAAGTCAAGGGTGATGGAGCCTTATATCTCATGGATCGGATCTAGACACCGAGGCACGGTGGCTTCAGAGACTTGGTCATGAAGGAATCACACAACACTCGATATTTCGTCCACCCGGGTTTAGATAAGATGTATCTGGATCTTAAAAAGCTATACTGGTGGCCTAACATGAAAGCGGAGATTGCTACCTTCGTAAGTAAATGCCTTACTTGCGCCAAGGTCAAGGTTGAATACTAGAAACCATCAGGTCTACTTCAGCAACTGGAGATACCTGAGTGGAAGTGGGAGCGGATCACTATGGACTTCATAACCATGTTACCGAAGACAACGGGTGGACTTGATACCATTTGGGTCATCATCGACAGATTGACCGAATATGCGCACTTCCTACCCATCAAAGAGACCGACAAGATGGAGAAGCTCACAAGAACATACATTAGGGAAATAGTACAACTGCATGGTGTCCCTATATCCATTATATCTGATAGAGATAGCATATTCACTTCAAGGTTCTGTTAGTCGCTACAAAACTCCTTAGGAACGAGGCTGGACATGAGTACAACCTACCATCCTCAGACTGACGGACAAAGTGAGAGAATTATCCAAACTTTAGAAGACATGTTGCGAGCTTATGTGATCGACTTTGGGAAAACATGGAATACTCACTTACCCCTTGTTGAATTCTCCTACAACAACAATTATCACACGAGCATAAAGCTACTCCATTTGAAGCCCTCTATGGCCGGAAGTGAAGATCCCCTCTATGATGGACCGAGGTGGGTGACACTCAGTTAGCTAAAGGATGAGTTCCTGACAGCACTCTCACGGGTTCGGAAATCATTCGGGAAACAACAGAGAAGATCGTTTATATTCGTGAACGATTGAAAGCCTCTAGGGACCGACAGAAAAGCTACGCTGACAAACGGAGGAAACCTTTAGAGTTCCAGGTAGGAGACGAGTCCTCTTGAAGGTCTCCCCCTGGAAGGGCTTGATACGCTTCAGAAAGCGTGGAAAGCTGAATCTAAGATACATAGGGCATTTCGAGATTCTCGCTAGAATCGGCCCTGTAGCATACAAACTCAATCTACCCCGTGAACTTAGTAACGTACATCCTACCTTCCACGTCTCGAACTTGAAAAAAGTGCCTATCTGACGAGACTCTTGTAATCCCACTCGACGAGATCGAGATCAACAAGAGCCTCAACTTCGTGGAAGAACCTGTAGAGATCATGGACCGAGAGGTCAAGCGAACGAAACAAAGCCGCATCCCAATCGTGAAGGTTCGCTAGAACGCCAAGCGAGGACCGAAGTTCACTTGGGAGTGCGAGGATCAAATGAAACTCAAATATCCTCATCTTTTTACTTAGTTATTTGTCATAACTTAGTTGCTTGAACTCTAATTTCGGGACGAAATTCCCTCAAACTGGAGGATGATGTGACAACCCGAAATTTTCATTTGTACGAACTCTACAATCAAGAACTTCAATTAAAAGTCAAATTCATTTCTGCTAATTTTTAGCTCGGTTTAAAGTCCGTATGGGTATTTTTAAATACTTATTCTTTGAGAGAATAAATGAAAGGAAGTATTTTTTTTATAATTATTGGGGAACAAGTTAAAACAAATAACACCTTGATAAGGTGTTGCGGCCAAGCATGAGGGGCGGGCTGAAAACCGCCCTTTGACCGAGGACTCATGCATAAGGCATGAGTTTACTCCTTCCTTCCTCACTTTTTACTTCCAAACTCAAGAACACCCACTTTTCTCTCTCAAGTATCATAAGATCTTCTTCCAAATCCTCCAATAATGTAAGTGTTTCTTTTGTTGATTTGTTGATAAAACACTTCATCTAGTAGTTATACATGATTTCATCCATGAAATCTTCTTTTTTTCTTAGATCTTCAAGTGTTCTTCAAGAACACACACTAGTGTTTCTGGCCGAAAATACCCTTCTTTGCTTCATATTGTAAGTATCTACTTCCTACACTTGTTATCTAGTAAGGATACTTGATTTAGAAGCCTTGAAATCATCTTTTTCAAGAACAAAAGGAGTTTTCGGTTTAGTGCATCTCCTTAAACCGAAAACCCCTAAAGAAAGGTACCTTTAAGACCTTAAAACTCACTTAAGGCTTTGGATAAAACTTAGAACCCTTATGCATGTTTGAAAGCCCTTGAAAAACACCACATGCATCAAAGATCTCGAGTTTTCGGTTTTTGGAGCGAGCACGCTTAGGACCGAGAACCATTTGGACCGAGAATACCATTAGGTCCGAAAGCTCCGAGGAACATACCACTTGGACCGAAAGCTCCATTTGGTGACCATACACTCCTTTTAAGGAATCCTTTGTGATTGTAACACTTCCATGTAATTGTTTCCTAGACCATAAGGGTGTTATCCTTCTTAATTAGTAGAATATACTCTAATTACATGCATATGTGTATCTTTGTTTGCTAAATAGGATCCTTGTGTGCTCAAGTCTTCACTTGACACTTAGCATCCTTTTTCCGATCTTACATTCGCATCACTCATTTCAGGTGAGTTCATACCCCTTAATCAACCTAGTTATTGCTTTAATCGCATGTGATTAATAACTAGAACAAACATAAAAGATTTACTATTACTTTCAAATTGCTATCAAACTTATGGATTTCAAGTACTTCAAAACCTTTTATTAGACTCTTTTAGATGCTAAAATTGTTTTCAAACTCTTTTAAACTTACACTATTTTCAAACCCATATCTACACCAATATATTTATATAAGTAAGACTTGAAGGACTTAGGACTGATAACTCACCTTATTTCATGTTCCTTGTTTGGTTGTGGACTTAGGGTATCCTGATATTTGTCCTAATGTCGTTGAAATCTTAGTTATATATCATATATATAGGTGTTGGATATAAACGCTTTCAATTCCGTTCAGCACCTTTATGTAGAAAAGGCATACCTACAACATTGCTATTTAACTATAATAGGTATAGTTAATGGTTTACTACTCACTACTACTATTACAATGACGTATACAAGAGTCAGTACAGTTATGATTGCATACACACTATATACTATACAAGAGAACACACTATATACTGTGCAAGAGAATATACTATATACTATGACATACTATACAAACATTTGAATACAATAAACAGAATGTGACATACTACTTCTCGATACAACACTTTATTGTGCTATCACTTTGTAACCAGAGTCTCCTGGAGGGAGAGCGGGCATTGTGTGTATAGATCTATACGGGACAAACACTCCCACATCCCGACTACTAGCTACAGTCCAAGCCTATAAGGCCAAGGGGTGACAGAATGTTACCTCACTACATATGACACCTGAGGGTCATCAGTTATTCAACCGTCGATCAGCATGGTTATATACGAGTTCACATTCAAGCCTTTAATTAACCGATTAAGAATTAAAGGCAAAATAGACTTTCCGAGGCGTATTGTTCATTTAATACCACCTAGAGTCGACATTTTTATTACTTTAGACCCCCGAGGTGTATTGTTCATTTAGTACTACCTAGAGTCTGTATTTCATCACTTAATGACCAGCAGTGTCACTGCTGAGGAAAAACATTATTTTCCCATGACATTTATTTTGTGATTCTATCACATACACATTCAAGTAAACTATATTTTCATAATGATAGTTTTATTGGGGAAAACTCTTACATTTACAAAGGAACAAACATACAAACAGTCGGGTCTTGGTAGAAGACTACATTTCAGTAGAAAATATAGGATTTTCTGGAGAGTTCAACTATTTACCAACATTTACTAACAACTATGAACATTTACACTACGTTGTTACAAACATTTTCTTACAAGAAATGACACAAAATATTTATGAACTCACCAGCTTTATGCTGATAAACTCTTTCAAAATAACTTGTATTCTCAGGTTATCATTAGACAGGTACCGATGATGCTTTTGAGAAGATGGAGCGCATACAAGACTCATCTTGTATTTTGATCATATTTTTGGTGTCTTACATACTATACAGAACACGCTTGTATTAAAATTATTCTATTAATGCAATGGATGTTGTTGCTTGTCTTTACTATTATTCATTGTTATGATACTGTACATGACGTCCTCCAACTCAGAACGTTTCTGCCATTCCGGTTTTGGGGTGTGACATTTTTTAATGTAATTAAGTATATTAATAATTATATCACATTCTAAATGTACAATATGTGTTAAAAGTTTTAGTTAATGAAATAAATCTAAACCGTCAATATCTAAGTTATCATCATGCTTTAAAGATTTTTCAAGATTTAAAAAATGTTGTTTTAATGTGTTTTCATCAAATGATTTTAATTTTTTTATACTAAATAGAAACCCAAAAATATATTTGAACTCATTAAATTGATCAAATCTACTTTAAAATGAAATAATAGATTTATCTACTACATATAAAGAGTAATCAGTTTTAAATAACTCAGTATGGGTTTTAATATATTCATTAGCATCATTTTCATCGCATCGTTTATTTCTTTGAATTATATGTTTTTCGCGAAATTCAGGTTTTACTTTATTTTCCAAAGCCAATTCTTTTGCATAATCTAAAGTCATTTCAAATCCATTTTCTCTATAATTTTTAAAGAAACACAAATGTCCATTTAGTTGATCTATAGCATCATCGATACACATATTATTTGATTGCAAGTTTTTACTAACTATCTTAATAGCAAACAAAATATCATACCAAATAAACATTCCTAATAAAAGTTCATAGTTTTCAAGTTCATATGTAGCTAAGCATTTAGTCTCACTTTTAATTTTTGGATCTCCATAATTTTTGGATAATTATAAAAGTATTTTTCTTAGTTATGGATTGTGGTGCTTGAAATCTAATTGTTTTTACACTTTCTACCTTACTTTCCCAACAAGTTTGTGATAATGATTTAAGTGTTAGGTTTGGTATATTATCTTGTAATATTTTCCATCTCTTAGTTGATAAAGCAAATATTGAATATATACGTTGTATAACTCCAAAAAATTCAGTAGCTTTATCACACGAACTAGCCGTATCACAAATTACTATATTTAATCTATGACAACCATAAAGAGTTTAGAATGCTCTAGGGTTAATATCTAACAATCGTTTCTGTATGCCTTGATGTTTTTCTTTCATATTTGATCCATTGTCATAACCTTGACCCAAACATCATTTATATCTAGTCTTATATTTTTAATTTCATTAACTATAGCATCATATAAACCCTTACTGATTATATTATCTACAATTAAAAATTCTAAAAAGTACTCTTTAACATCTATAGGTGTGACATTCCCAAAATCACGGCCAGAAAAAACCGGTTTTGTTTATACTTTATTTGAAAATCGGAGTAATCTTTTAATAAAAGAGTTGCGGAATTTATCCCAAAACAATATTATGATAAAGATTTATCAAAAGCATTTCCATAGAAATGTATTTCATTAAAAAGACTCGGGATGTCATGTTCGATACAGTACATAAGTATAAACAATACAACATAGGCCTTACTACATTATTCTGTATTTACATGCCTAAAATCCATTAATCTCTCATCCCAAGACATCACATCTATGCTCATGCGCCACTACCTGTAATACAAGAAACTGAGTGGGTCAGGCTTGGAAGCCTGGTGATCACATAGGGTTTCAACCCACAATAAATAAGTTTATTAACTTTATCAAACCAAATAAACTCGATTACCCATTCCCGTTATCCTCACTTTACGTCCCTAAGACATCTAACACAAGGGACCTATTCTAAGGACTATCATCGGGATGGATACTACTGCTAAGGGGATTCCTTAGCAAAAAATGTCCTTAAGGCAACCATGTGGGGGATGGAGTACATCTGGTGAGCACATAGTTCAAATAAACACACAGTTCGAATAAACACCTACAGGTCGCGAGCCTGCTAGTGTTCCACTGGACTGTCTAGAATAGTCCGTGATCGTCATCTATACTCCGCTAGATGACTAGATCATCAATAACATCTATAACTTGGCCTCTCATTATTTCATTTTTATCACACAGCAACTAATACATCTACCCATGTTTTACCCCAACATTTTTGTAGATATAAAATATATATATAGTTTAAATCATTGAAAGCATGTATAAAAATGTTCATCCAACATAAATAGCAAGTATTCAGGTAATATGCACACATAGCACGTAATTTATATAAAATACTTCATATCTATGTGTAAGCTGAAATTAACTATGCACTCACCTGTAAGGTGGTGACTCAGCACTTGGACAGCGCTTCGATACTCTCAAAACGATTTTCCTTCAATAAAACCTAGTACGAATCCCACTAGGGTTTAGTCTAATGATAACTGCGACACATTAATTAGTCTGACTATTATTATTATTATTATTATATAAGCATTAATAACACTCAATATAACTCATAATAATAGCCCAAATAAATATTTTAAGGACCTAGTAACATTCCTATAATTATTTGAAAGCTATATTAAAAATTGCGTAAGCGTAACACACTTACAACGAATTTTATCGAAAACCGGAACTTAATTGGAGCAGCGTTTCTGTAACGCCCGTGTTTCTAGGCTAAAAGAATTAATAATGTTGTAATAGTCTAGGTCAACCTTTTGAAGAGATTTTGAATCAAGTTTGAATGTAATTCTAGTATTAATTAAGTAAAGTATTGAAACGGTGAACACGAGAGTAAATAGAATCTTTGTTCAGCTCATATTATGCCTTTCAGTTTACAGAATACAATGAATAAACTGTAAAACTGTGTGTAAAAGTCATCTTAGATCACTATTACATACCCCTATTTATAGGAGAATAGAAGCATAACAAAAATACTAAGGACTAACGTTAAGTCTTGACTTTATAATGCCTTAGTAAAATAACTATATATACGAAGACCTATCCATACGAAGACACAAGATTCTTCGTAACAAACAAACTGACTCTTCGACTGTTACAACATTTTATCCCTAACACCTTTGTAACTCATTTTGAAGTAATAAAGAGGAATTATGTGAATTATATGCTTATTTGCTTAATTATTATGATTTAATTAATTAATAATGAAAATAAGCATTTAAAATAAATATTATAAAAAGCCGATATCTTTTAAGAAAGTTGTATTGGCCGAAATAAGGATTCCATAGATATAAAGAACGCCAAAATCCGAGTTATAACGAAGAAGTTATGACCTGTCGAAGTTTCGCGACGAAACCGGCACGACACCGGGAAGCGTAAAAAGTGAATATTGCGATAAAGTGCTTTTTAGCCTTAACAATCTGAACGAAAGTCATAGTATTCGTTAAACCGAGAATTTGGATAAAAGAACGTCCAAATCTGACTTCGTATGAGGAAGTTATGATTTTTCTAAGTTTTAGCTTAGCAATAGATAGCTAAATACTCGAATTTAAGACCGAGCGTTATTTAGCCGACACAACCTAAACGAGAATCGAAGGTCTCATCAATAGTAGTACAACGGTAAAAAGACTGACGAAAATGGACGTCGGATGAAGAAATTATGAATTTTTAACAGATTTTCCTGTCCCAGTCTGTTAAAAATAATAATATTAAAATTAAAGTCAAAATTAGCCGACGAAGTCTAAACGAAAGTTGTAGAGCATAATTTTAGCTACACGTGCATATAAAGAACGTCAAAAACGGAGTTCATATGCGAAAGTTATGGATTTTAGAAGTTCGGGGCTCAAAATTCGAAAAATTCGCATGAACAGTAGCCGGCCACGTCACCCCTCTCGCAAAACCGCCTCAAGGCCGAAGCTGCTGCGTCACCGAAGATGTGGCCAAATACGGATCCGACGCGTGTCGCAATTACCTCGGACCGAAGTCTCGGCCAATCAGAAGCCGCCTCGTAGCACTGTGTGTCCGAGTCTCGCAGGGCCACGTCCGAGCCTCGTAGCCGCCTCCGTGTCTCGCCCTCGCTGCTGCCACGTCCTCCCTCCGTGTCCGAACCTCACAAGCTGCTACGTGGAGCTTTCTCAGCCACGAAGCCCTCGGTCTCGCAACCTATATAAAGGGGGGCTGCAAGCCTTCCCGGGTACTTTTGGAAATTTGACATTTTTCACCCCTAAACTTATATTTTGAATATTTTGACTTCCCCCGAAGCCCTGGTATCATTTTTAAAGCCCAGAATACGTCCCGAAGTGCCCGAAAACCCGTAAAATTTTATCTTTTCGATTTTGAAGCTCCAACTCTCGCATAGCTCGGTTTCTCAATAAAACGCCCGGTTTTATCAGAAACGATCATTTTAAGGAACGAATTGCTGTCCGATTATCATCAAATCAAGTGAGTGTATAATCACTTTCATCTTACACATAGATATGAAGTATTTTCTGTAAAATACGTGTTATGTGTAATTATATTGATTGTTTATTTGAGATGATTGTTGAATACAATGTTTTATACGAGTTATAGACTGTATATGTATTTTATCTACAAATATGTTGGGTAAAACATGGGTAGACGAAATAGTTGATGTGTGTTAAGATGATGAGAGGCCTCGATGTTGTTGTTGTTCTAGTCATCTAGCGGAGTATGGATGGCGACCACAGACTCTTCTAGAGAGTCCAGTGGAACGCTGGCAGGCTCGCAACCTGTAGGTGTTGTGAACGATGTGTTCACCGATGTACTCCATCCCCCTCATGGTTGTCTTTAGGACATTTATTGTTGAGGAAGCCCCTTAGCAGTAGTGTCCATCCCGATGATAAAATCCTTAGACTAGGTCCCTTGTATAGGTGTTTAGGGACATAAAGTGAGGATAACGGGAATGGGTAATCAGGGTTATTGTTGGTTGATGAAATTAATAAATTTATTGTTGATCAATGAAATTAATAAATTTATTATTATTTGTGGGTTGAAAACCCTATATGCTCACCAGGCTCCCAAGCCTGACCCACTCAGCTTTCTGTTTTAAAGGTAGTGGACTCAGAGCATAATTATGATGATGATGAGGGACTTTTGGATTATAGGCCATTAGTTGTAAATAACTGTTGTAAGGCTTATAATGTACTGTTTATACTTATGTACTGTATCGAGCATGACATCCCAAGTCTTTTAATAAAATACATTTCTAAGGAAATGCTTTTGAGAAATCTTTATCATATTATTATTTTGGGATAAATTCCGCAATTTTTTATTAAAAGGTTACTCTGATTTTGAAATAAAGTATAAACAAAACCGGTCTTTTCTGGCCGTGAAATTGGGGATGTCACAGTTGGTATCAGAGCATTAGTTTAAGTGAACTAGGAATTTGTAGGATTTCTAGACTTAAACTTAGAATGATAAGCGATGATTTTGAGGTGTGAGCACTAGTATATTTTTGGAAAGATGCCTAAAATGCTTTTATGTGCTAAATGTTATGTGTTTGCTATACATGATATTTTTGTTCGGATCTATGGTCTGTTGCCGACCGAATCTGGAAAACCTTATGTGTGTAGGATTCTAAGCGTATGATTACGATATTACAACTAGCATGTAAACATTTCGGAGTCTATAGTGAATAAAGATCTAAATTCACCTTATTTGGTGTATAGATCAAGATGGAAAGGTCCCATAGCAGAAACATAAACGCAAATGGGGATAGGAACCAACCCCCAGTGGTTCAGCAAATACCTGTTGTTGAAGAAGTTGCACCTGAGCCAGTCACCATGGCTGGAGTTCAAGCCATAATTCAGGCTATGCTAACTGAACAAAGGGAAGAAATGAGATGGATTCTCCACGAGAATAGTGACGAATCTACCATACATGTTGAACCGATGGAGCCAGTTCCCGAGCAATCTGAGGAAGGGAACTACAACCGCCAAGTGAGTCAAATAGGGACTCAAGGTGAGCAAAGGGATGGCCTAGAAGGGAGAAACAACAAGGATGGACGGATGTACAAAAATTTATTGGGTGCAAAACCACCAAGTCTCTCAGGAAGCCCAAAGCCTGTTGAGATCATGGACTGGATCTCCGAGATGGAAATGGTGTTTGAAAGCTGCAACTGTAGCAAGAAGCAGAAGACTATCTTCACTGTGAGACAATTGAAAACTGGAGTCTTGATCTGGTGGAAGCTATTGGCAGATACAATGTCGCGAGAAGAAGCTCTGAAAATGTCGTGGGATGAGTTCTAAAGCCTGTTGATATCATGGACTGGATCTCCGAGATGGAAATGGTGTTTGAAAGCTGCGACTGCAGCAAGAAGCAGAAGACTGTCTTCACTATGAGACAATTGAAAACTGGAGTCTTGAGCTGGTGGAAGCTATTGGCAGATACAATGTCGCATGGAGAAGCTCTGAAAATGTCGTGGGATGAGTTCTTCGAACAACTGAAGGCGCAGTATTGTTCAGAGATAGATCTGATTGATCTGAACAACGAGTTCCAAAATTTGAAAAAGGGGAGAATGAGCATCTATGACTATGCTGTTGCATTCACGGAAAAGATGAAGTTGTTTCCATACCTAGTGCCAACCAAACTTTCCAAAATTGAGAAGTTCGCAAACGGACTGTCAGCTGACTTTGGCCCAATAGTCAAGATGGCAACCACTCTGAAATTAGCCGTTCGAGCAGCTAAGAATGTGGAGACCCAACAAAAGGAAAGAGGTCTAGAAAGGGCTGAGGTTGGTGAGAAACGGAAGTTCGATGGATCCTCGAAGTCCAACAAGAAGAGTAGATTCTCGAAGTCTGGTTCGAGAGGAGGAGGATCAAAAGCAAAGTGGTGTGACAAGTGTAAGAAGAAGCACTCTGGGAAGTGTGACGGAGGGGTCACTTGTTTCAAATGTGGAAAGCCTGGGCACTATGCCAACGAATGCACATTCACTAAGAAGTTTTGTTATGAGTGCAACGAGAAGGGGCACATTTCAAAGGATTGCCCAATGAAGAAGGAGGCAGGAAGACCCAACATACCACCGAAGCCGAAGGCGAGAGCCTTCCAGATGACGCTTGAGGCTGCAAAAGAGGAAGCAGACGTCGCTTCAGGTACCTTTCTTGTAAATGGTTTGCCTGCAAATATACTATTTCATTTCGGAGCCAACCACTCCTTTGTGTCGCATAAATTTGGTGGGAAATTAGCATTACCTGTAGAAAAACTTGATAATGCCCGGATTGTAGAAGTTGTCAGTGGCAAATTCGTACCTGTTAGTAATTGTATTAGGAACATCGTCATTGACCTAAACGGAAACGAATTCCATGAAGAGCTATTACCCATAGAGCTAAACAGTTTCGACATCATTTTGAGTATGGATTGGCTTAGTGCCAATGATGTTGAGATTCAATGCCGAAAGAAAATAGTAAGGGTAAACCCACCCGGAAGGGAATCATTTATGGCATACGGGGACAAACGCAGGGTGAATTCTGGAATCATCTCCCTGATGAAAGCCAGGAAATGTTTGTCCAAAGGATGTGCATCATACTTGGCATTCAAAATCGATGCTAAGAAGGAGAAGAAAGAGGTGCAGAATATACTGGTTGTGTGTGATAATCCGGAAGCCTTTCCCGAAGATCTTCCTGGATTACCACCTAATAGGCAAGTGGAGTTTTGTATAGACTTTTTACCAGGAACAACACCGATAGCAAAGGAACCTTACCGATTAGCACCGACGGAGATGAAGGAGCTCATGACACAACTTCAGGAGCTGTTGGACAGCGGTTTCATTCGACCTAGTTCATCACCCTAGGGAGCTCCAGTGTTATTTGTGAAGAAGAAGGATGGAAGCATGAGAATGTGTATAGACTACCGAGAGCTGAACAAGGCAACGGTGAAGAACAAGTACCCGTTGCCAAGGATCGATGACCTGTTCGACCAGTTACAGGGTTCAAGCTACTTCTCAAAGATTGATCTTACGTCAGGATATTATCAGCTGAAAGTGAGAGATCAAGATATCGAGAAGACTACATTTAGAACAAGATATGGACACTATGAATATTTGGTTATGTCGTTCGGACTAACCAATCCCCCAGCATCTTTCATGGATTTGATGAATAGGGTTTGTAAACCATTCCTAGATAAATCCGTGATAGTATTCATAGACGACATCTTGATTTATTCGAAAAGAAAGTAGGAGCATGAAAAGCATCTACGTGAAGTGCTAGAAGTCCTGAAAAGGAGAAGTTGTATGCAAAGTTCTCCAAATGTGAATTTTGGATTCAAGAAGTCCAGTTCTTGGGTCATGTGGTTAACCAAGAAGGAATAATGGTTGATCCAGCAAAGATTGAAGCTGTAATGAAGTGGGAACAACCAAAAAGTCCCATGGAGATCCGAAGCTTTTTAGGATTAGCTGGATATTACCGAAGGTTTATGCAAGGCTTTTCTTCGATAGCTGGTCCATTGACAGCCTTGACCCACAAAGGAGCTACTTATACTTGGAGTGAAAAGCATAAGGAAGCCTTTGAGAAGTTGAAGAATAAATTATGTGAAGCACCAATTCTTTCTTTACCCGAAGGAGTTGAAGACTTCGCAGTCTATAGTGATGCGTCAGGAGTTGGGTTGGGTTGTGTTCTGACCCAGTGGGATAAAGTGATAGCATATGCATCAAGACAACTGAAGGAGCATGAAAAGAACTACCCTACTCATGATTTGGAGTTGGCAGTGGTAGTTTTCTCTCTAAAAATATGGATACATTACCTCTATGGCACGAAGTGCAAACGTTTGGGCAAAACATTAGTTTTCGGTACAAACAACCAAGGGTTGAAGGTATTCCAAGATAGGATTTGGGTACCTAAGACGGGAGGAGTAAGAGATGTTCTGATGGAAGAAGCTCACAAGACCATGTACTCGATTCATCCCGGCAGTACGAAAATGTGTAGGGATTTAAAACTGTATTACTGGTGGCCAACGATGAAGCTCGCTGTTGCTAAGTATGTGGCCGAATGTGTAACATGTGCAAGAGTTAAGGAACAACATCAAAAACCGTATGGGAGTTTAGAACCTTTACATGTACCCATGGGTAAATGGGAAGACATCACCATGGATTTTGTGACTAAACTACCCAGAACAAAGAACGGTCACGACATGATTTGGGTGGTCGTGGATCGTTTCACCAAGAGTGCACACTTCATAGCAACCAATGAAAAATGGTCTATGGATAAGCTTGCGAATGCTTACGTGAAGGAAATTGTGAGACTTCACGGTGTTCCTCTAACAATTGTATCAGATCGTGATAGTCGTTTCACGTCACGATTTTGGAAAAGTCTACAAGAGGAAATGGGTACCAAGTTGTGTTTAAGTACAACTTACCATCCACAAACTGATGGTCAGAGCGAAAGAACAATACAAACACTTGAAGATATGCTGAGAGCATGTACCCTGGAATTCCAAGGTAACTGGGATGAACATTTACCTTTAGTAGAATTTTCCTACAACAATAGTTTCCACTCGAGCATAAAGATGGCACCTTATCACGCTTTGTATGGACAGAAGTGTCGTACGCTGTCTTGTTGGCTTGAAGCTGGAGAAAAGCAGTTTATGGGACCTGAGATAGTCCATCAGACTGCTAAAAAGTTGAAAGTGATTAGGGAAAGGATGTTAGCAGCTCAGGATTGTCAAAAGAGCTATGCTGGCAAGAAAAGAAAACCGATAACATTCGAAGTTGGTGATTTGGTTTTGCTTAAAGTCTCGCCGTGGAAGGGACTTATAAGATTTGGTAAAAGGGGAAAGTTGAGTCCAAGGTTTATTGGACCATTTAAAGTTCTTCAGAGCATTGGGAATCAAGCTTACAAGCTAGAACTACCAGAAGAACTAGATGGTATTAATAACACTTTCCATGTGTGTTATTTAAGAATGTTCACGGGAGATGTTCCCGACATAATTCAAATATCTGAGTTAAGGCTGGATGAAAGCAAGAGGTTAATCGAAGAACCAGAGGCAATCGTTGACCGTAAGACTAAAAAGTTGTGACGCAAGATGGTCGATTTAGTGCTTGTGCAATGGAAACATACGAATGGGCCAAATCTCACATGTGAAACAGAGAGTGACATGATGAGTCGCTACCCGTATTTATTTGCTGATGTGTGATTCTAGGGACGGAATCATCCTAAGGGGGAGAGAATTGTAACGCCCGTGTTTCTAGGCTAAAAGCATTAATAATGTTGTAATAGTCTAGGTCAACCTTTATAACTCATTTTGAAGTAATAGAGAGGAATTATGTGAATTTTATGTGACCTATATGCTTATTTGCTTAATTATTATGATTTGATTAATTAATGATGAAAATAAGCATTTAAAATAAATATTATAAAAAGCCGATATTTTTTAAGAAAGTTGTAGTGGCCGAAAAAAGGATTCCGGAGATATAAAGAACGCTGAAATCCGAGTTATAACGAAGAAGTTATGACCTGTCGAAGTTTCGCAACGAAACCGACACGACACCGGGAAGCGTAAAAAGTGAATATTGCGATAAAGTGCTTTTTAGCCTTAACAATCTAAACGAAAGTTATAGTATTCGTTAAACCGAGAATTTTGATAAAAAGAACGTCCAAATCTGACTTCGTATGAGGAAGTTATGATTTTTCTAAGTTTTACCTTAGCAGTAGACAGCTAAATACTCGAATTTAAGATCGAGCGATATTTAGCTGACACAACCTAAATGAAAAATGAAGGTCTCGTCAATAGTAGTACAACGGTAAAAAGACTGACGAAAACGGACGTCAGATGAAGAAATTATGAATTTTTAAATGATTTTCCTGTCCCGGTCTGTTAAAAATAATAATATTAAAATTAAAATCAAAATTAGCCGACGAAGTGTAAACAAAAGTTGTAGAGCGTAGTTTTAGCTACACGTGCATATAAAGTACGTCAAAAACGGAGCTCGTATGCAAAAGTTATGGATTTTAGAAGTTCGGGGCTCAAAATTCGAAAAATTCGCATGAACAGTAGCCGGCCACGTCACCCCTCTCGCGAAACCGCCTCAAGGCCGAAGCTGCTGCGTCACCGAAGATGTGGCCGAATCCGGATCCGACGCGTGTCACAATTCTCTCGGACCGAAGTCTTGGCCAATCAGAAGCCGCCTCGTAGCACCGCGTGTCCGAGTCTCGCACGGCCACGTCCGAGCCTTGTAGTCGCCTCCGTGTCTCGCCCTCGCTGCTGCCACGTGCCTCTCCCCTTCGCTGCCACGTCCTCCCTCTGTTTCCGAACCTCACAAGCTGCTACGTGGAGTTTTCTCAGCCACGAAGCCCTCGGTGTCGCACCCTATATAAAGGGGGGCTGCGAGCATTCCCGAGTACTTTTGGAAATTTGACATTTTTCACCCCTAAACTTAGATTTTGACTATTTTGACTTCCCCCGAAGCCCTGGTATCATTTTTAAAGCCCAGAATACGTCCCGAAGTGCCCAAAAACCCGTAAAATTTTATCTTTTCGATTTTGGAGCTCCAACTCTCGCATAGCCCGGTTTCTCAATAAAACTCCCGGTTTTATCAGAAACGATCATTTTAAGGAACGAATTGTTGTCCGATTATCATCAAATCAAGTGAGTGTATAGTCACTTTCATCTTACACATAGATATGAAGTATTTTCTATAAAATACGTGTTATGTGTAATTATATTGATTGTTTATTTGAGATGATTGTTGAATACAATGTTTTATACGAGTTATAGACTGTATATGTATTTTATCTACAAATATGTTGGGTAAAACATGGGTAGACGAAATATTTGATGTGTGTTAAGATGATGAGAGGCCTCGATGTTGTTGTTGTTCCAGTCATCTAGCGGAGTATGGATGACGATCACAGACTCTTCTAGAGAGTCCAGTGGAACGCTGGCAGGCTCGCAACCTGTAGGTGTTGTGAACGATGTGTTCACCGATGTACTCCATCCCCCTCATGGTTGCCTTTAGGACATTTATTGTTGAGGAGCCCCCTTAGCAGTAGTGTCCATCCCGATGATAAAATCCTTAGACTAGGTCCCTTGTATAGGTGTTTAGGGACGTAAAGTGAGGATAACGGGAATGGGTAATCATGGTTATTGTTGGTTGATGAAATTAATAAATTTATTGTTGATCAATGAAATTAATAAATTTATTATTATTTGTGGGTTGAAAACCCTATATGCTCACCAGGCTCCCAAGCCTGACCCACTCAGCTTTCTGTTTTAAAGGTAGTGGACTCAGAGCATAATTATAATGATGATGAGGGACTTTTGGATTATAGGCCATTAGTTGTAAATAACTGTTGCAAGGCTTATAATGTACTGTTTATACTTATGTACTGTATCAAACATGACATCCCAAGTCTTTTAATGAAATACATTTCTAAGGAAATGCTTTTGATAAATCTTTATCATATTATTATTTTAGGACAAATTCTGCAATTTTTTATTAAAAGGTTACTCTGATTTTGAAATAAAGTATAAACAAAACCGGTCTTTTTTGGCCGTGAAATTGGGGATGTCACAGTTTCGAAACCAAAAGGCTATTTTTCTCGGGGCTTCCCTCGGGAGCTAAGGGGTTTACCTAGGGTTTAGGGGTGGTTTGGAACCTTAGAGAGAGAAAGATTTTAGATAGAGAATGAGAAATGGTGTGAAAATGAAGGCAACCCTTGTAGCTATTTATAGGCGCGAAGCCTCTCGGATTACGCTGGGCCTACCGAGGGTATGCTGGGCGTACTCTCGGATAGGGTTACAGGTGGATCCAGCTGGCTCGCACTCAGTCTCGGACAGATAAGAGTGAGGTACGCTGGGTGTTCTGGATCTCGTATGTGGGGCATAGGGAGAAAGGGAGGCGACGTGGTGTTGATCAGAAGGGTGCTCTGCGATTGGCGATGGACGGCTGCGATGAGCCCACGTCATCCATTTCGCATTAGACTTCGTAATTTGCATACTCAACTTTAAAAATTCGTAACTTTCACATACGAGCTCTATTTTCGACGTTCTTTATATCCATGCGAAGCTGGGAACGTACTCTAAAGCTTTCGTTCAGACTCCGTCGACTAATTTTTACTCGATTTTAAATTTTATATTATTAACAGGCCGGGACAGGATTGGTTCGTTAAATCCTCATAACTTCTTCATCTAACGTCCGTTTTCACCCATCTTTTTCTCGTTACGCTACTTTTAACGAGATCTTCGATTCTCGTTTAGGTCGTGTCGGCTAAAAACCGCTCGTTCTAATATTCGAATTTTGGGCTCTACACTGCTAATCCGAAACTTCGAAAAATCATAACTTCTTCATACGAAGTCAGATTTGGGCGTTCTTTTTATCGATGTTCTTAGTTTAACATATTCTACGACTTTCGTTTATATCACTAAGGCTAAATCTCGCTCTATCGTAAATTCACGATTTACGCTTCCTGGTATGGTGCCGGTTCTGTCGCGAAACTTCGACGGGTCATAACTTCTTCGTTATAACTCGGATTTCGGCGTTCTTTATATCCCCAATATCCTTGTTTCGACCACTAAAGCTTTACATAGAGATATTGGGCTTATCTCACACTTTAATTTTGACGCTTACTTTTATTCTTTATTAATTATACATTTATAATTAAATAATAAGCACATAAATACACATAATTCACATAATAATCAAATATTTTGTCTTTATTACTTCAAAAAGAGTTACAATAGTTGACCTATACTATTACATTGACAAATATGCTTAGCCCTGAAACCCGGGCATTACAAGTCTCTCCCCCTTAGGATGATTCCGTACCGGAATCATGCATCTGCAAACAGATGTGGATAGCGACTCATCATGTCATCCTCTGTTTCCCAAGTCAGATTCGGCCCATTTGAATGTTTCCATCGGGCTAGCACTAATTCAACCATCTTGCATCGTAAATTTTTCGTCTTACGGTCAACAATTTCCTCAGGCTCTTTGATTAGCCTCTTATTCTCATCCATCCTTAATTCTGAGATTAGAATTATGTCGGGAACATCTCCCGTGAATTTTCTCAAATAACACACATGGAAGGTGTTATGTATACCATCGAGTTCTTCGGGCAATTGCAACTTGTAAGCTTGGTTCCCTATCTTCTGAAGAAAATTGAACGGTCCAATAAACCTTGGACTCAACTTTCCTCGTTTTCCAAATCTTATAAGTCCCTTCCACGGTGAGACTTTAAGCAAAACGGAATCCCCAACTTCAAAAGTCATTGGTCGTCTTTTCTTGTCAGCATAGCTCTTCTGACGATCCTGAGCTGCTAATATCCTTTCCCTAATCACTTTCAACTTCCCAGCAGTCTCATGGACTATCTCGGGGCCCATAAACTGCTTCTCTCCGGCTTCAAGCCAACAAGACGGTGTACGACACTTCTGTCCATACAAGGCTTGATAAGGTGCCATCTTGATGCTCGAGTGGAAACTATTGTTGTAGGAAAATTCTACCAGAGGTAAGTGCTCATCCCAATTCGCTTGGAATTCTAGGGTACATGCTCTCAGCATATCTTCCAGTGTTTGAATCGTTCTTTCGCTCTGACCATCAGTTTGCGGATGATAAGCAGTACTCAAACACAGCTTTGTATCACACTCCTCTTGTAGACTCCTCCAAAACCTCGATGTGAAACGACTATCACGATCTGCTACGACCGTAAGAGGAACACCGTGAAGTCTTAAAATTTCCTTCACGTAAGCATTTGCGAGCTTATCCATAGACCACTTCTCGTTGGCTGCTATGAAGTGTGCACTCTTGGTGAAACTATCCACGACTACCCAAATCATGTCGTGCCCGTTCTTCGTCCTAGGCAGTTTAGTCACAAAGTCCATGGTGATGTCTTCCCATTTACCCATGGGAACAGGTAAAGGTTCTAAACTCCCATACGGTTTTTGATGTTGTGCCTTAACTCTCGCACATGTCACACACTCGACCACATACTTCGCAACATCGAGCTTCATCGTCAGCCACCAGTAGTAAGGTTTTAGGTCCCTATACATTTTAGTACTACTGGGATGAATTGAGTACATGGTATTGTGTGCTTCTTCCATCAGAAGGTCTCTTATTCCTCCCGTCTTAGGTACCCAAATCCGATCTTGGAATACCTTCAATCCTCGACTGTTTGTACCGAACATTAACGTTTTGCCCAAACGTTCTTCTTTTCGGTCATTCTTCTTTAAAGCTTCTTCCTGAGCCTTCCTGATACTTTCCACAATAGTCGAGACGACTTCAATTCTCAACGCTCTTGGCCTTTTCCTTTCAAGGTTGACTTTCCGACTGAGAGCATCAGCAACAACATTTGCTTTACCTGGGTGGTAAAGTATCTCACAGTCGTAGTCCTTGAGTAGTTATAGCCAGCGTCGTTACCTCATGTTCAACTCCTTCGGATTAAAGAGATACTGGAGACTCTTATGATCAGTGAACAACTTACACTTTGTGCCGTAGAGATAATGCCTCCATATCTTTAGAGAAAATACTACCGCCGCCAACTCCAAATCGTGAGTGGGGTAGTTCTTTTCTTGATCTTTCAATTGTTGAGATATGTATGCTATCACCTTTTCTCTTTGGGTCAGAACACAAACCAACCCGACTCCAGATGCATCACTATAAACCGTGAAATCTTCAACTCCATCTGGTAGAGAAAGTATTGGTGCTTCACATAACTTCTTCTTTAGCTTCTCGAATGCCTCATTGTGCTTCTAACTCCACGTATACGTAGCTCCTTTGTGCGTCAACGCTGTTAATGGAGCAGCTATCGAAGAACAGCCTTGGATAAATCTTCGGTAATATCCGGCTAATCCTAGAAAGCTTTGAATCTCCGTGGGACTCTTTGGACGTTCCCACTTCATCACAGCCTTGATCTTTGCTAGGTCAACCATTATCCCTTCTTGGTTAACCACATGACCCAAGAACTGGACTTCTCGTATCCAAAAGTTGCATTTGGAGAACTTAGCGTAAAGCTTCTCCTTCTTTAACAACACTTCCCGTAGATGTTTGCCATGCTCCTCTTGGCTTTTTGAGTAGATCAGAATGTCGTCGATGAACACTATCATAGATTTATCGAGGAATGGTTTACAAACCCTATTCATCAAATCCATGAATGCTGCTAGAGCATTGGTTAGTCCAAACGACATAACCAAGAACTCGTAGTGTCCATATCTCGTTCTGAATGCAGTCTTCTCGATATCCTGATCTCTCACTTTCAGCTGATGATATCCCGACCTAAGATCGATCTTTGAGAAGTAGCTCGAACCTTTTAGCTAATCGAATAGGTCGTCAATCCTCGACAATGGATACTTGTTCTTCACCGTTGCCTTGTTCAGCTCTCGGTAGTCTATACACATTCTCATGCTTCCGACCTTCTTCTTCACGGATAACACCGGAGCTCCCCAAGGTGATGAACTAGGTCGAATGAAATTGTTGTCCAACAGCTCCTGAAGTTGCGTCGTAAGCTCCTTCATCTCCGTTGGTGCTAATCGGTAAGGTGCCTCTGCTATCGGTGTTGTAACTGGTAACAATTCTATACGAAACTCCACTTGCCTATCAAGTGGTAATCCGGGAAGATCTTCTGGAAAGACTTCTGGATAATCACACACAACCGGTATATTCTGCACCTCTTTCTTCTCTGTCTTAGCATCGATTACGAATGCTAAGTATGATGCACATCCTTTGGACAAACATTTCTTGGCTTTCATCAGGGAGATGATTCCAGAATTCACTCTACGTTTGTCCCCGTACACCATAAATGATTCCTTTCCGGGTGGGTTTACCCTTACTATCTTTTTTCAGCATAATATCTCGGCATCGTTAGTGCTAAGCCAATCCATACCCAAGACGATGTCAAAACCATTTAACTCTATGGGTAATAGCTTTTCATGGAATTCGTTTCCATTTAGGTCGATGACGATGTTCCTAATACGATTACTAACAGGTACGGATTTGCCACTGGCAACTTCCACAATTAGGGAATTATCAAGTTTTTTTGTAGGTAATGCTAGTTTCCCACCAAATTTACACGACACAAAGGAGTAGTTGGCTCTAGAATCAAATAGTATATTGGCAGGCAAACCATTTACAAGAAAGGTACCTGAAGCGACTTCTGCTGCCTCCTTTGTAGCCTCGAGTGTCATCTGGAAGGCTCTCGCCTTCGGTTTCGGTGGTATGTTGGGCCTTCCCGCATCTTTCTTCTTTGGGCAATCCTTAGCAATATGCCCTTCTTCACGGCACTCGTAGCACACCTTCTTGTTGGTGGTGCACTCATTGGCAAAGTGACCCGTTTTCCCACACTTGTAGCATGTTACTTCCTTGCCACATTTTCCTGAGTGCTTCTTCTTGCACTTCTTGCACCATTTAAATTCGTTTCCTCCCCCGAACTTCTTTGAACCAAACTTGCTCTTCTTTTTGTTGGGTTTAGCAGACCCTTCAAATTTCCTCTTCTCACCAACCTTGACTTTTCTGGCAGCTCCTCCCTTAATCATATCCTCCACAGACTTGGCAGCCCAGATAGCTGCCTCCAAAGTAGGTGCCTGACGCACTAGCACCACGTACTCCCATGGAAGTCCCTTTGCATACTTATCAATTTTCGTCAGCTCATCCGGAACAAGATGCAAGGAAAACTCCATCTTTTCTATGAAGTTGTTCGTGTATTCATCGATTGACATGCTTCCCTTCTTTAGGGTTAGAAACTGGTTCTCTAACTCAAGCAGGTTTTGAGCTGAGCAGTACTTTCGTTTGAATTGCACCAGAAATTCTACCCATGTCAGTTGCAGGGGCTTGTTGGGGCTTAAAGTCTTCCCCAAGGTATTCCACCAACGTACAACGCCTCCTCGAAACTGATGCACTGCAAATGTAGTTTGTAGTTTTCCTCTACAACCGCACGTCATGAAAGCTAACTCCATCTCCGAGATCCAATCCATGACCCCGATTGGATCTTCCTTTCCCGTGAAAGTTGATGGCTAGCAAGTCAGAAAATCCTTGTACTTGCAACCATTTCTCTTGACTCCGTCATCTTGGTTGTTTGGTTGAACTAGTGGTGGGTTGGCTTGACCAACAGTCTCACTGTAGTTTCGCTCCTCAGTTTTCCCTTCGTTCAACTCAGTTTGTTTGATCTAAATAGTCACTTCCTCTCGATATTGCTAGATCAAACGCATGGTTTCCTCCATTTGACGATCCAACATTGCCTGGATCATCGCTTTCACTCCGGCCATCTTTATTGGCTCAGCAGTGGCTTCCACAACCGGTATTTGCTCAATCACCGGGGGTTGGTTTCTATTCCCATTTTCATTCACATTTCTGCTACGGGTCCTTGCCATCTTGATCTATACACCAAATAAGGTGAATTTAGATCTTTATTTAGGACTGATGTTCAAATCATCATTATCTCTTCGAAACGTTTACATGCTAGTTCTAATATCGTAGTCGTACGTTTAGAATCCTAAACACATAAGGTTTCCAGATCCGGTCGGCAACAGACCATAGATCCGAACAATTAACAGCATATCGGGCACAAAGCATTTAGCAAATAAAAGCATTTTAGGCATAATTTCTAAAATAAGCTAGTGCTCACACCTCACAATCATCGCTTAGCATTCTAAGTTTAAGTCTAGAAATCCTACAAATTCCTAGTTCGCTTAAACTATTGCTCTGATACCAACTGTGACATCCCCAAAATCACGGCCAAAAAAGACCGGTTTTATTTATACTTTATTTCAAAATTAGAGTAATCTTTTAATAAAAGAGTTGCGGAATATGTCCCAAAACAATATTATGATAAAGATTTATCAAAAGCATTTCCATAGAAATGTATTTCATTAAAAAGACTCGGGATGTCATGTTCGATTCAATACATAACTATAAACAATACAACATAGGCCTTACTACATTATTCCGTATTTACAGGCCTAAAATCCATTAATCTCTCATCCCGAGACATCACATCTATGCTCATGCGCCGCTAGCTGTAATACAAGAAACTGAGCGGGTCAGGCTTGGGAGCCTGGTGAGAACATAGGGTTTTCAACCCACAATAAATAAGTTTATTAACTTTATCAAACCAAATAAACCCGATTACCCATTCCCGTTATCCTCACTTTACGTCCCTAAGACATCTAACACAAGGGACCTAGTCTAAGGACTATCATCGGGATGGACACTACTAATAAGGGGATTCCTCAGTAATAAATGTCCTTAAGGCAACGATGTGGGGGATGGAGTACATCTGGTGAGCACATAGTTCAAATAAACACACAGTTCAAATAAACACCTACAGGTTGCGAGCCTTCTAGTGTTCCACTTGACTGTCTAGAATAGTTTGTGGTCGTCATCTATACTCCGCTAGATGACTAGATCATCAATAACATCTGTAACGAGGCCTCTCATTATTTCATTTTTGTCACACAACAACTAATACATCTACCCGTGTTTTACCCCAACATTTTCGTAGATATGAAATACATATACAGTTTAAATCATTGAAAACATGTATAAAAATGTTCATCCAGCATAGATAGCAAGTATTCAGGTAATATACACACATAGCACATAATTTAAATAAAATACTTCATATCTATGTGTAAGCTGAAAGTAACTATGCACTCACCTGTAAGGTGGTTACTTAGCACTTTGACAGTGCTTTGATACTCTCAAAACGATTTTCCTTCGAACCAATACCACTAGGGTTTAGTCTAATGATAACTGCGACAAACTAATTAGTCTGACTATTATTATTATTATATAAGCGTTAATAACACTTAATATAACTCATAATAATAACCCAAATAATTATTTTAAGGACCTAATAACATTCCTATAATTATTTGAAAGCTATATTAAAAATTGCGTAAGCGTAGCACACTTACAACGAATTTTATCGAAAACCGGAACTAGACTGGAGCTGCGTTTCGAAACCGAAAGGCTCTTTTTCTCGGGACTCCGAGAGCCTTGGGGCTTCCCTCGGGAGCTAAGGGGTTTACCTAGGGTTTAGGGGTGGTTTGGAGCCTTAGAGAGAGAAAGATTTTGGAGAGAGAATGAGAAATGGTGTGAAAATGAAGGCTGCCCTCGCAGCTATTTATAGGCGCAAAGCCTCTCGGATTACGCTGGGCGTACTCTCGGATAGGGTTACAGGTGGATCCAGCTGGCTCGCACTCGGTCTCGGACGGATAAGGATGAGGTATGCGGGGTGTTCCGGATCTCGTACGCGGGGCATAGGGAGAAAGGGAGGCGACGTGGTGCTGATCAGAAGGGTGCTCTGCGATTGGCGATGGACGGCTGCGATGAGGCCACGTCATCCATTTAGCATTAGACCTCGCAATTTGCATACTCAACTTTAAAAATTCGTAACTTTCACATACGAGCTCGGTTTTCGACGTTCTTTATATCCACGCGAAGCTGGGAACGTACTTTAAAACTTTCGTTCAGACTCCGTCGACTAACTTTTACTCGATTTTAAATTTTATATTATTAACAGGCCGGGACAGGATTGGTTCGTTAAATCCTCATAACTTCTTCATCTACCGTCCATTTTCGCCCATCTTTTTCTCGTTACGCTACTTTTAACGAGATCTTCGATTCTTGTTTAGGTCGTGTCGGCTAAAAACCGCTCATTCTAATATTCGAATTTCGGGTTGTACACTACTAATCTGAAACTTCGAAAAATCATAACTTCTTCATACGAAGTCAGATTTGGGCGTTCTTTTTATCGATGTTCTTAGCTTAACATATTCTATGAATTTTGTATAGATCGCTAAGGCTAAATCTCATTCTATCGTAAATTCACTATTTACGCTTCCCGGTATCGTGCCGGTTCTGTCGCGAAACTTCGACATGTCATAACTTCTTTGTTATAACTCGGATTTCGGCGTTCTTTATATCCCCGAAATCCTTGTTTCGACCACTAAAAGTTTATAGAAAGATATTGGGCTTATCTCACACTTTAATTTTGACGCTTATTTTTATTCTTTATTAATTATACATTTATAATTAAATAATAAGCACATAAATACACAGAATTCACATAATACTCAAATATTTCATCTTTATTACTTCAAAAAGGGTTACAATAGTTGACCTAGAATATTACATTGACAAATACGCTTAGCCCTGAAACCCGAGCGTTACAATAGGAGTTGTTGAAAGATCTAACCATCGTAAGATAACTAACATTTGTTCCTTATGACCTGTGTCATTAGTACAATCAAGTATTCCTGAAAAGTATATAGCTTATTTTTCTTTGTTAATAATTTTACTTTTAGCTTCTACTGCTAATAAACTACTATGTTCATTTTGAATATTGTGTCCAAGATAATGATTATGATGTAACTTCCCAAAATTCAAGGCCAAAAATTCCATTTTTAATCAGGTCGTCACATAAAACCCAAGTGTTAATAATCCAAAATATAACATTATGAAACCATATCAGAGTATACTCCCAAGGATCTCGTGTGCGGAAAACATAGTGTGATGCGTTGCGACCAAGCCGGCTCCTTTCATTGAAATGGAGTACTTGAAACCAAAACTGTAAACCGTAAGCACGAAGCTTAGTGAGTTCCCCCATCATACCACATACCACATAATATCATCAGTATCTTTCAACCGGTATCCGCCATCGGTATCTTTCAACCGATAACTGGGGACTATTTCACCCCTACCACTATCATATAATAATATATCATAAACATGTTGATCACATACCAACATATCGTAAACATACTGATCACATACTAACATATCATAAACAGACAGATAAGCATTTCATGGGTTCTGTATACCCCATCGGTATCTTTCAACCGGTATCCGTCATCGGTATCTTTCAACCAGTATCTGTCATTGGTATCTTTCAACCGGTAACTGGGGACCATTTCACCCCTACCACTATCATATAATAACATGATATAATCATACAGTCAAGCATAACTAGGGTGCTGACCTACCCTTCGATCCTAACGACCGAGTCAGGGAAGAACTATTCCCTGCTACTACCACTGACCCACATAACATATCACATAAGTATATCATATAAGCATAGCTCATAAGCATATCACATGAGCATATCACATAAGCATAGCTCATAAGCATATCACATAGGCATATCACATAAGCATACCAAGATAATTATCAAAAGGACAATTATCTACGAACTACCCCTGTTGGTGCGTCGGCATTGTGGCCTTAGACCCACCCCTATTGGAAGGTAACTCACCTCGCACTGCTGAAGTCCCGTAGACTCAACCCCACACTACTGAAGTCCCACAGACTCAACCCTAACTGCTGGATGACAGGTTCCCGATCCGTCAATATCAAAACATTACCCAATTAATAATTGGGTTCCACTACATAACCATAAGTACATGCTTTGGGTAATTACTACATTACCCTTAGCATGGCTTATTCCAGTCCAAGGCCCAAAGTCCATTAAGAATCAAAACCCAACACATGGCCCAATTTTCCAAATTGGGCCTAGGCCTACACATGGCCTTCTTCTAAGGCCCAACCTATGGCCCATTTATGGCCTAATTTTCCAAATTGAGCCCAACTCCTCATATGGATCTTACTTCAAAGCCCATTAATTATTCTAGTCCAAATGCTTGACTTTGGATGGCCCAATAATAATCCAATCATCAAGGCCCAACAATAAACCCAAGTGAAATTAGGGTTTCACATATAATGATGATTAGGGTTAAGTGTTTCTCACTTAACCCATTAGGGACTTAATCCACTAAGGACTTAACCCATTAAGTCCAATATTGCTTATATTAATTTTTGCCAATGATTATTATTTAATATTCAAAATTATTAAATAATTCTCGAATGTTCCGGTTAATTCCACAAATTAGGGTTTCATTGCATTAGGGTTTTCCAAACCCTAATTAGGGTTTCCAACCCAAAAACTGGCCCATTTATTAACTTGTTGGGCTTCAAGGTCATTTAGGGCTTTATTGCGCCTATTAAGCTCACAAGAATAATATTAAGCCTATTAGGGTTTTTACTAAGCCCATTAGGCTTCATTGGGCCCATTAGGGCTTCCTTGGGCCCATTAGGGTATCTAGCACCCCAGACAAGTCATCACAACAAGGCAAGGCACACCGCAACCCGATACGATGGCCGGTGGCGGCAGCCACTACCCTAAGGTGGTGGTTCTTGGTTTTTCTTTCATTAATCCAATTTTTTACAGTTACAATGCCCAACCGATCAACACACGCACACCCTAATCTAATTACAAACACATACACATGAAAATACTCCCACCCATGGTGGTACACGGCAGTAGCAACCACCTTACGGTGGTGGCAGTGGCGGTCTTCCTCACTTTCCGGCCTGGCATCTCCCTTACAACATCCGACCACTACACACATACAACCCCACGAACACCACACATAGCTAGCACACCCGAACACACACCCAAAATGCGCATACAGCCACCCTCCTCACGGTGGCCGATGGCAGCAAACGAAGTGACAAGGCGGCAACCACCATGGCTGGCGGCCATGGTGGTTCTTCGCGGTTACCAGCCAACAAGCTTGTAACACCCGGATTTCCAGGTACTTTATTTATTCATTATTTTTGAGATTTTGGGAGGGATTCGGCGAGTTGATGCTTAGACTCGCCAAGTAGTGTCGCGATTTTCCATTCGGATTAATGACCGGACTCGGCGAGTCGACTAGTGGACTCGGCGAGTCCATGCTGTTTAGTGAAACCCTAAATCCTAGGGTTTGAGACCTATTTAAAGGCCCATTATGGCCTTCAGTTGCGGCTACCAGTTGATAGAGAGAAACCCCAGAGTGTGTGAACATTTTGAGAGAGAAAGGAAGCCACTTTTGATCCTTGTGTGGGTGATTTTGCAAGAAGAAGGTGACCAAGTCAAGAGGAAGCTGAAGAGGGTGAAAATATGTGGATTTCAGAGCTTTGGGACTTCATCTTGAGGTAAATATTCGACCCCCTTTCAGTTTTGGTGTATGATTTTTCTAGCCCCTTTTTGAGTATGATTTGGGAAGCAATTGGCCCCTTCTTGTGTTGAGGCTTCGAATCTGGATCCAAAGAGGTCTAGAGACCTTAACCTCTTGATTTTTATGGGTGTCATGGAGAGTTATGAGCTTAGGGTAACATTTTGAGGCCATTTCTTTAAATATAGTCATTGGGTCTTTGCATGGGCATCAAGATCCAAACTTTACGTGTTTATATTGCTTAAGGAGGCCAAATCTATGAGTTAGAGGAACAGATCTGACCTCGGGAGCTCATTTGAGCTCGAGCATGGTATGAAATCGTCGAGTACCAAGAGAAAACTCGGCGAGTAGGGCTAGGGTTTCCCCTTAGTTCAGTCAGTGAGTACTTGTCGAGTTGAGGGAATTACTTAGTGAGTCAGAAGGAATTAGAGGACTGGAATTCAAGGTGGAACTCACCGAGTTCATAATGGGACTCGGCGAGTTGAGTCGGGGTGGCCCCGCGATTCATACCAGGTGTAACCCATCAAGAAGGGGGCAAAGACTCGATGTGTCATGTGAGACTAGAGGGATAGTGGACACGCGTAGACTCGCCGAGTCACCCAAGTGTAATCGGCGAGTCGGGTCATAGTCTGACCGTTGACTTTGTTGGCTTTGAGGGTTGGTCAACAATGGAGTCTTTGTGTTAAGAGAGGGTTGAGTCTAGTCTCGAGAGTTGTATTTATGAGAGTATTTTAGTTTATGTGTTTAGGCAGAGGCTAGATCAGTGTATCCGCATGCGAGATTTCAAGAGACATCCAAGGTGAATCTTCTCACTATACTTTACCTAGAGTGGTAACACAGTTATGTGACAAAATTATTGTATGCTATCTATGCGATGTGTGGCACTGCATTATTTCTATGTGATTTATGCTATGTGTATATCAGAGTGAGGACCGGAAGGTCCACAGAGCTAGGACCATAGGGTCCACAGAGTTAGGTTTAGAGTTATGTGCCAGTGTAATTGTATGCTAATTATTTTATGAGATTTATTGTGAAATGTGAAATGCATGATTCAGAGTTATCAGAGTTAGGACCTTTGGGTCCATAGAGTTAGGGCCAGAGGGTCCACAGAGAGTTGGGACTGGAGGGTCCCACTGAGACACACTGACCAGAGGGTCAACAGAGTTATAGCCTTGAGTGGCTAATATGTGTTGGAGTGGTATTTTGGGGAACTCACTAAGCATTGTGCCTACAGTGTTTTGTGTTATGTGTTTCAGGTTTTTCTCAAGATCACGGGACGGCCTCGGCTCGATTGTACACACTAGAGGAAGCATTTGTTTTGAGCATCCTGGTTTATTAATTGATTAAACAAAAGAGTCATGTATTGTAACTTACGCAAAATGGGATTTTTATGAAAAGTGTTAAAGAGATACGCGATTTTAAATGAAAATTTGTTTTGAAAATTTCTTTGGTACTTTTTAGTAGAGGAGTAATCTACGGGAGACGCCTAGATGAGTATTGTGGTTCTTATCGAAAGAATAGTTACAACCCGCGGGGGGCGGGGGGGGGGGGTAGAGTTGCATAGTTCGGTGGTACTTTTGAGAATGAGCAGAGCAAGCGGAGTTATCACCCATAGTGAGTTCTATGTATTCTTCGATGCCCGAATGTTTCTTGCTTTGTGCTTTGTGGAACTCTGGATGATGGGAGTCAGCTACCAAGTGAAAATGACGATATTCAGGAGGCAGATGGCTAGCATCATTAGGAGCTCTTCAGCAGCTGATGGCAGAGAAATGGGAGAACCGAGGAAGAGCCTAGGGAGTAACCTTAGCCAGATGAGTACGCTGGTAGAGTAGAGCATTTCGCTGAGGAGCGAGCACGCGTGGCGTAATTAGTGAACGAGAAGGTTGAGCAGCTACTTAGGAGCTCTGGAATGGTTCGTGTGGAAAGTATGGGTAGATGTGGCAGGTAGTATGGGCCAGTACTACCAAAAGCAGAGGACCCATACTCAATACAGGGAGTATTCTGAAGGTTCTAAGTAGCAGATTGAGGAGTGATGTTATGGTTTGAGTATCATACATCGGAGCAGATTGAAGAGTGATGTTATGGTTCGACTACCATGCATCGTAGCAAACTGAGGAGTGATGTTATGGTTCGAGTACCATACATCGGAGCAGATTGAGGAGTGATGTCATGGCTCGAGTCCCATGATTTGTATCAGATCGAGAGGTGATGTCATGCTTAGAGTACCATGATTCATAGCAGATTGAGAAGAGATAACATGGTTCTGATGGGTTTTAGGTAAAACAAATAAACTAGAAAACAATTCCGTAAGTTCACATGCAACCTACTTTGGATCTATGTTTTAACTATTGAACATATAACTTTCAATTGCAAAATAAGAACCCTAGAGGAGAGAGGCTATTTTCTAAATTTACAAACTCGGGTTTAGTAATTACATACCTTTCAATTGTTATAGTAAATAATTAATAATTCCCTTGATCTTGATCTTCTTGGAAGCTTAGCACAACAAGTGTAATGCCTCTAATGGAATCGCACCCAAACTAGCAAGAAGGAAAATAGAAGAGAGAGGAGAGGGAGTATGCAATTCGGACAGGGTTTCTTCCAAAGAAATCAGTGTCCTCAAATGTGAACCAGGAGGCTCCTTATATAGTTGAAGGATCTAGGGTTTAGGGGAAACCTTAGTTATCCTTTGCATAGGGCCTAAGCAAAACCCAAGGGCCTTATCTTGGACCCCTTGGACGAATTCTCTAGGGTTTCCCCTAGGGTTTTCGTCCACCTCCTTCCAAGGGGATTCTGGATCCTTCCATTCAACTATCAGTTAATTGCAAACTAGTCCCTGCACTTTATAATTAATTCTTTTAACCCCTAAATTAATTCTAATTAATTTCTGCTTAAATATTAATCTTTTAACATATTAATAGATTCATTTATATTAATTTATTAATCTTATAATAAATTAATATCTCTCCTTTCATAATTTCCTTGTTTGGTTGCTAGGTTTGAGGGCAACCCAAAAGGACTGTGCTGCTATCAATTCAAGTACATACCAATTGTAGTTATGGGCTTAGACACCTAATCCAACAGTCTCCCACCTAGATAAGTCTGTAACTATAATTGCTAGTATGCCTTCTAAATTTTACCAGAAAATTGTAGCTTCCAAAAAATTGCTACCGAACTCTGACCCAATCAGTTACGTGTCCTAAGATAAGTGATCATATAATCCTTCGTTTTGCTAGATATCCCTAGAAAAAAGACATGGAATGTAATCAACCTCTTTGTCCAGAATTTATGTATCCCGATTCCTGATTTGTGATGATGTAGGACTTCTAATTGAAGACATCAATTTTGTCTTGGCTGGCCCAACACATAAGTCAACACCAAATCATCGAGGGGCCCACAGATATCGATTTTCTGGTTAGGGCAAAAGGAACGAATAAACGTTGACTCAATGCTTGTATCTTTTACTCATCAAATTATACATGACAATACGTTTTATAACGCCAAGTTACTAATGCGTTTTCGTATCACCAATGCATGACCAACTTGCAAATTACAACTCATATATCTTCGTTTCAAGATTATAAGATATTATCGTCTCAGTATTACTCGTGATGAATTCCATGAAGTAATACTCTGAGCGAGGGTTTATCCAATACTCAAATCTCAATTTCTGAGTAATCATGAACGTTGCAGCAAATCTATTGCCATGTCTATCCTTTGACAATCTACAATCCAATTCATGACAGTCTTGATTCACTACATACTTCCAAAAGTACGAGCGACTGTGGAGTTTCGAATAATCTTATTATTCGGGAAGTAAAACATGCAAAAATGAAACACAATAATAAACAATTGACAAAAGGTAGAACCCAAACTTATCAATAATACTTTATTATTTAATCACCAAAAGTCAATTACATTTACTTTGTTACAAGTTTCAGACACAAAACTAATCTAACTACTAAAACTAACATCATCTTTCAGTCTTATGCTCCGAGCATGCTGAATATGCTTAGCCCTACTCAGACCCTTTGTGAGGGGATCTGCTGGGTTTTCTTCAGATGACACCCTCTTCACTATAAGATGGCCTTCTTCTACTCTATGTCTGATGAAATGGTACTTTCTGTCGATATGTCTGGTTTTACCATGATATCTCAGTTCCTTTGTCAAGGCAACCGCTCCTTCATTATCGCATAATAGTTCCATAGGCTCATGGATGGTTGGAACAACTCCAAGATCCCCGATGAAGTTCCTCAACCAAGCTGCTTCTTTCGACGCTTCACTTGCTGCTATGTACTCTGATTCACAAGTAGAATCAACCACCGTATCTTGCTTGGAACTCTTCCAAGTAACTGCTCCTCCATTCAGTAAATATACCCAGCCCGACTGGAAATGGAAGTTATCTCTATCCGTCTGAAAGTTGGCATCACTGTAACCATCTACTCTCAAAGTATCATTGCCACCAAGCACAAGGACCCAGTCCTTCATCCTTTGTAAATACTTGAGTATATTCTTTACGGCTATCCAATGTGCTCTACCTGGGTTTCCCTGATAACGACTGACCATGCTCAAAGCAAAGGCCACATTAGGGCAAGTACATGTCATAGCGTACATGATTGATCCGACAGCGGAAGCATAAGGTACATGACTCATGTCATCTACTTCCACATCTGTACTCGGGCATCGAGTCTTACTCAATTTGGTATTGCTCTGAATAGGTAGCTCTCCCTTCTTGGAATTTTCCATACTAAACCTCTTTAGTACCTTATCCAAGTATGTGCTCTGACTAAGTCTAATTAGTCTCTTCTTTCTATCTCTAAATATTCTAATCCCAAGAATATAGGTGGATTCTCCAAGGTCTTTCATGGCAAAACACTTTCCAAGCCAAGACTTAACTTCATTCAAAGTTGGAATGTCGTTACCAATGAGTAATATGTCATCGGCATATAACACCAGAAAAGTTACTATACTCCCACTAGCCTTGATATACACACAAAACTCATCTTCACTTCTAGAGAAACCAAACTCTTTGACTTTCTCACGGAAGCAAAGATTCCAGCTGCGAGATGCTTGTTTCAATCCATAAATGGATTTCTCAATCTTGCATACTCTATTGGGAAACTTTGCATCAACAAAACCCTCTGGCTGACTCATGTAAACATCCTCAGCCAACTTCCCGTTAAGGAAGGCAGTCTTGACATCCATCTTCCAAATTTCATAGTCATGGAAGGCAGCTATGGCGAGCAATATCCTAATAGATTTAATCTTAGCCACAGGTGAAAAAGTCTCATCATAGTCAACCCCTGGGATTTGAGTGAAACCTTTTGCAACCAGTCGAGCCTTGAATGTATGCACATTCCCATCCATGTTTGTCTTCTTCTTGAAGATCCATTTGCACCCAACTGTCTTTCGACCTGGTGCACTATCAACCAAATTCCAAACTTGGTTGTCATACATGGATTTAATCTCGTTATACATTGCCCCTTTCCACTTGGAAGCCTCTGGGTCTGCCATTTCTTCCTTATAAGTGACTGGTTCATCTAAGTTTACCAGTGTTCTGTCACTTATGAATGTGTCACCATCTGAAGTAATATGAAAACCATACAACTCAGGTTGCACACTCACCCTATTGGATCTTCGAAAAGGTAATGATTTATCAACTGGTTCAACAGGAATTGTTTCCTCTGGTTGAGTGCTAGTGTTATCTAAGGTTCCTTCATTAGTTGACTCTTGAATCTCTTCAAGGTCAATGGTACTCCCACTGTCCTCTTTAAACATGAGCTCTCTTTCCAGAAAGACTCCTCTTCGTGCTATAAACACCACGTTCTCACTAGGTCGGTAGAATAAATATCCAAAAGACTACTTTGGGTAACCAATGAAAACACATTTCTCACTTCTAGCTGCTAGCTTGTCGTGAGTCTCTCGTCTTATGAAAGCTTCACAACCGCAGACTTTAATATGTGCTAACGAGGGAACTTTCCCTATCCACATTTTGTGAGGTGTTTTGGCAACCTTCTTTGTAGGGACAAGATTGAGGATGTGGACGGATGTCTCTAAGGCATACCCCCAGAAGTGAATAGGAAGCGAGTCACGACTCATCATAGAACGAACCATGTCTAACAAGGTTTGATTACGCCTCTCAGCTACACCATTTAACTGTGGTGTCCTAGGAGGAGTCAATTGTGAGACTATCCCACATTCTTTCAGATAGTCGTTGAACTCGGTACTAAGATACTCCCCGCCTCTATCGGATCTAAGTATCTTTATCTTTCTGCCCAATTGATTTTTGACTTCATGCTTAAACTCTTTGAACTTTTCAAAGGTTTCTGACTTAAGTTTGATCAAGTAGATGTAACCATATCTGCTATAATCGTTAGTGAAAGTCACATAAAATCGATTAGCATCCCTTGTGGTTGATCTGAAGGGCCCACACACATCTGTATGTATGAGATCCAATAGACCTTCACCTCTTTCACAAGACCCTATGAATGGTGATTTTGTCATCTTTCCTAAAAGACAAGACTCACACATATCATCTGATTTTATGTCAAATGATTCCAACACTCCATCCTTTTGGAGTTAGGCTATGCGTTTCTTGTTAATGTGTGCAAGACGACAATTCCACAAGCGTGCCTTGTCTACACTATTAGACAAGTGAATATTAACTACACTATTTCCTAAGCTATCAACACAAGTCACTGTTTCATACACACCATCACCAGGTAAAGCTTCAAACACAAAAACACCATTCTTATAAACAAAAATTGAACCATTCAAATCATTAAAAGAATATTTAAAATCTTGTTTGAACAATGCATGAAATGAAATAATGTTTTTCGTCATCTCAGACGAATAGCAACAATTTATTAAATCTAATCTAACATCATTACTGAGCAAAAGTTGATAAACTCCGATCTTGGTAACTGGTGAAGACTTTCTGTTCCCCATGATCAAGTTTATCCTCCCATGCTCTATCTCCTCACTTTCCCTTAGCCCCAATCAGAACAAATATGAAAACCACATCTTGTATCAAGGACCCATGAACGAGAAGATAATGAGTTATTAGCAGAAATAGTGTAAATACCTGCCGAGGATGGCTTCACTTTGCCATCCTGATATCTTGTAGATATTGCGGGCAAGATCTCTTCCAATGCCCCTTTTGATTATAGTAAAAGCAAACGGCCTCTTTTGGATCAGAAACAAGGGGAGTGGAACCATTGGGCTTAGCCTTTGGGCCATTACTAGATGACACAGTTTGAGCCTTGCTCTTCCAGTTTTGCTTGGGAGGACCTTTCCTCTTCTTCCCCTTTCCCCGTCCAATGGCCAAGACAGGGGCACTTGCAGGTGTGGAGGGTATACTTTTACCCTTCATCCCTGCCTCAGCTGTCTGCAACAAGTTGTGCTATTGGGCCAATGTCTGCTCAATGTTGTTCAAATGGTAAGTTAAAATGAACTGACCATAACAATCATGCAATGAGTTCAAGATCATGTCAATGGCTAATTCCTCATCGAAGTGAATGTTGAGCATGACCAAACGCTCTATGTAGCGTTGCATTCTTTGCACATGAGATATAACTGATTCCCCTTCTTTCATCTTGCAAGCCATGAGTGACTTGACTACCTTAAGTTTTTCTTGACGAGCTCGCTTATGGTACTTTTCCATAAGGTCCTTGTTCATCTCAAAAGGCCAGTAGTCCTCATAGTACCTCTACAATTCTGGGGACATGGTTGCAACCATGATGCATGCCACTTTGGTAGCATCATCATAGTGTTTCTTGTAGGCAACATACTCTTCAGGAGTGGCTTTGGACTCATCAAGTTCTTTGAGCTCCTTTTCAAGGACATACTCTTTATCCTCGAATCTAAGCGCCATCTTGATGTTACGCATCCAATCGTTATAGTTGGAGCCATCCATAACGACTTTGGAGCAGATGTTTAGTAAAGAGAAGTTGTGGCTGGAGGATGATGAAGCAGAAGTGTTTCCAGGAGTAGACATCTGAAAAGAAAGATAGTTTTAGTCAGATTTCAAGACACCTCAATATAATAACCCAAAGATATCATATCAAGGTTAGGACCCAACTATGACGATTTACAACTTAGAAATGGGATGCCAAGATCCAAGTTCAAATCTCATAAAGGTAGGTGAATGACGATTCACCAATTCCACCATTAGACAAAATAATCGAAGTGAAATTCCTAATTCTTTTGAGATACATTAAAACTATTTAATGGCATGTTTTAATCTGGGATTATGCTCTACTATTTCTGACTGGGATACCGAGGATCACAAACTAGAAGTGAATAACCATGCAAATGTGCTTGGTAACCTTATTGTCTTTATCATTAACTATTGATGTGCCGGTAAACCACACACGCTCCATCAAAATGATAATTATAAGATACCCATTACTACTCTTTAGTAGTGCCTTTTAGTGTGCCGGTTAACCACACACGCTCCACTAACGACCAATAAAGCATAATGTGCAATTTCATGGATTAGCATACTTTTCACATTTTTCCTAAAGTAACTAGAGTTGGGATTTTGTAAAATAATGTTCTAGTACTTTCTTTAATAGCATTATACTTTTAATGAGAAGTAGTTGTCCAATCAAATCCGTTCTGCTAATGACCCTCCACTAATCAAGGAAGCGGTGGGTGAGAGTGGACACCCATTCAATTACCATTTTATAGGCAGTTTCCTTATACCCCCCTTATAGACTAGCTTCGTGAATGAGGCATACTAGCGATTTGACTGACCATATTCTTATACATATATAATATTAAACTTTTAATTATATATATATATAGGGTGTGTTTTAAAACATTTTAAAACTCCAAGGGTTTATATAAATTTTCAAAATTTAAACTATTAAATTTTAAATTTAGATAAACCAATTAATTAGATTTAATATTTATCTATTAATTAATTTATTAAATCTTATAAGGATTATCTAATTAAATTAAACAATTAATTTAATCCTAATCCATATCCCTTCTAGATTTCAAAAATATGGGGATAAGATAATTTCCTTGTTTTTCTCAATTATCCAATAAGGCAACTATTATCCAAAACAAAGAAACCCTAATCTTTATAGCATACTTCGAAATTTCAAGGGAGGAGGCTAGGGTTTTCAAAACCGTAACCCTAATTTCGATTAGGGTTCTTTGGAGGCTAGGGTTTCGAAAACCCTTTGATCCACAACCCTAAAAATCGAAAAAAATGGCCTTTAGGGTTTAATAGCTATAAACCCTAATTTGCAATTCAACAATTATAGCAATTCAATTTAAAACAAACAATGGCTCTAATACCACTGATGGGTTTTAGGTAAAACAAATAAACTAGAAAACAATTCCTAAGTTCACATGCAACCTACTTTGGATCTATTTTTTAACTATTGAACATATAACTTTGAATTGCAAAACAAGAACCCTAGAGGAGAGAGGCTATTTTTGAAATTTACAAACTAGGGTTTAGTAATTACGTACCTTTCAATTGTTATAGTAAACAATTGATAATTCCCTTGATCTTGATCTTGATCTTCTTGGAAGCTTAGCACCACAAGTGTAATGCCTCTAATGGAATCACACCCAAACTAGCAAGAAGGAAAATAGAAGAGAGAGGAGAGGGAGTATGCAATTCGGCCAGGGTTTCTTCCAAAGAAATCAGTGTCCTCAAATGTGAACCAGGAGGCTCCTTATATAGTTGAAGGATCTAGGGTTTAGGGGAAACCCTAGTTATCCTTTGCTTAGGGCCTAAGCAAAACCCAAGGGCCTTATCTTGGATTCCTTAGACGAATTCTCTAGGGTTTCCCCTAGGGTTTTCATCCACCTCCTTCCAAGGGGGTTCTGGATCCCTCCATTCAACTACCAGTTAATTGCAAACTAGTCCCTGCGCTTCATAATTAATTCTTTTAACCTTAAAATTAATTTTAATTAATTTCTGGTTAAATGTTAATTAAACATAATGATTTATAATTAATATATTAATCTTTTAACATATTACGAAATTCATTTATATTAATTTATTAATCTTATAATAAATTAATATCTCTCCTTTCATAATTTCCTTGTCTGGTTGCTAGGTTTGAGGGCAACCCAAAAGGACTATGCTGCTATCAATTCAAGTACATACCAATTATAGTTACAGGCTTAGACACCCAATCCAACAAGTTCGGGTACCATGATTCATAGCAGATCGAGAGGTGGCCACTTGGTTCGAGTATCAAGACCCATGACAGTTAGTGTTATTGGTTCTACCAATTACCTCGTGGTGATTGGTTAGACCGAGATCAGAGGTGAAAGAGTATGGGGCTAGAGGTCCATGATGAACGAGTTTTAGTGAAGCATCCCTTAATAGGGAAATCGATTTAGCCCCGAGGGATTTTTGATGAGACGCCAATTGGAGTCGCAAGACTCATGAACAAGTAGAGATGGCGGTTATAGAGGATTACAGCCTAAGTTGAGCAACCAGCTGATAGAAGAGATGTCACCTTCTGTGATCTGAGTGGTACTATTTACGTTTCTAGTGGGAAACATAAGAGGTGTGAGATTTCGGTTTTAGGGTTTAGGAGCAAAACCCTGCGGATTAAAATTTATGTCGATTTCCCACCAGAGTATCAGGCAGCATGTCTGCCGCGAGGTAAGGATATATCATGAGCATGTAGTCAGTGGGGACTGAGATGGTCAAGGACCACATTGCACCCTAATTGAGTAAGTAGGGCGTGTGGTAGCGGTATGAATGGGTAATACAGTCGAGTATATCAGAGCGGTGGCCCTTCTTTCTATGATGGGCATTGAGTATGGTAGTGGAGTCCATATTCTCGTGATGATTCACGTGTCGGAACGGGGGTTGAGAAGTCGAGGATGAGGAGTATGATGATTATTGTTTCAGTCTAAGAGTCAGTGATAGTACTGAACAGTTGGGATGTTGAGTATTGGGATGGTATGAGACTTCGAATGGCTAGAGGCAGTCGTGATGAGAAGTTCCTGAGGATTTCTTTGGAGATTTAGGGTAATTGAGGTTTCTTGATCTCTGCGTAGGGAGGTCATTGGGCATTGTGTGGCACCTTCCAAGCGTAGGTGCAATGTTTCTAAAGAAAACCGTCTATGGGGTAGAGTGTTGATGTGTCAATTGGTGATGGTTCAAATCCTAAGTGGGGGAGAATCGGGTATTTTATTGAGGGAACCAGAGATTTGTGCAAGAGCGGTTAAGGGTTGGATACAGAAACCTGCGGATCGAATTCATGAGGCCAGGGTCATTGGTGATCAAGGAAAGGAGCAGAGTGAGATAATGCATGTGGTATATGTCTGAGAAAGGATGGATGTCTCCTCGGCAGTTGGCCAATGGTCAGGAATCTGGTGGTGGTTAGGGCCGTTTCAAAGGGAAGACCCGTAATGATGGTATAGGCGGTTGAGAACTTCTGGGTTGAAGTATAGATTGTATATTTTTGGAGTGGATAGAAGATTATCGAGCATCCAATTCCCAGGCCAGTATGTATATTCTTACTTGGATTTTGAGCAGTAGAGGAAAAGGGTTTCGGAGGATCATCAGCGTGTTCTGAAGCGTTAGCACTTCCTACGTGTTCCAATTGAGTGTTTGGATACACTAAAGTTGCGCATTGGGTAAAACGAAGAATTTTTTATAGAGTTCAGGGGAAATGTACATAGTGGTGGGAGTAGGAGATCAGTGGTTGAGGCAGGACATCACGATGTTTTGTAATGGTGTTCCGTGGTGACCAGGAATAAAGTCCCAATGTCGGAGTTATTTAGAATCTTGAGTTTGAGACGATCAGTGGTGTATCATGCATTTACGGTTCCAGTGGGAGCCCTTCGAGTATTGACATCAAGAGGGATTATTTAAGAAAGTGGATCTCCGCAGAGGTAGGTATTTTGTTAGCGGTTGCCACCAGAGCCTGTGATGCATATGTGGGACAAGTGTGTGTAGCTATCTATGATAGTCTACGGAGCATGAGTTAGTGGACGTAGTGTGGCGTTGGGATGAGAATGAGAGTATGGGGTGAAGCTACGGGGAGCCGTAGTATTCACTAGTCAGAGGGTGTTGTGATGCTATGGGGAGCCGTAGTACTCACAAGTCAGAGAGAGGGAGTCGTGGTACTACGGGGGGCCGTAGTACTCACTAGACAGTTGGTGTTGTGGTGCTACTGAGAGTTGTAGTACTCACTAGTCAGAGGTTGTTGTGATGTTGCCGGGGAGGGGGGCATAATACTCTCTAGACAGCTAGAGAGTGTGATGATGGAGTATTCTCCGATCAGTGTATGATGTAGAAGAGTTTTAGGCTTGAGTAGCCTTAGTATTGAGTTTTTGGAGCTTGGTGGTTGAACCAGGGGCAAGACTGGGGTCTCCGTCTCTGTTAGGGTTGAGTCGATTTTCGGTTGGATTGTAGTTTCATTTGAGAATTTTGTGACTTGTGTGTCACACGGCAGAGATGTACGTGAGGGAGGTGGTATCGCGGCTCGGAGTACCGATCTCGATTGTCTTAGATCAAGATGTACGTTTCACTTCAGAATTCTGGAAGAAATTCCATGAGGATTTGGGCACGAGGTTGCATTTTAATACCGCCTACCACCCACAGACTGACGGGCAGAGCGAGCGAACGATTCAGACGCTCAGGTACATGCTTCTGGCATGTGTATTGGATTTCGGAGGGAATTGAGACACGTACTTACCCTTGGCTGAGTTTTCCTATTACAATAGCCATCATTCGAGCATTGTTATGCCACCCTTTGGGCTGTTGTATGGAAGGAGCTGTCGGACTCCCGTTTGTTGGGGCAAGGTAGGGCAACGTGTGATGGGTAGTACAGAGTTGGTGCTTCAGATAACCGAGCAGATTCAATGGTCAGACCTCGTGTGGTGTTAAAAGGGATATGGAATATGGATCTGAGACTTATGAATGTGATGTTTCAGGACACTTCTGAGAGAGCATGGTTATGCTTTTGTGTATAAGGGCATAGTGTTGGGATCCTTTGTTCGGATGGTTTCTGATAACAGTTTAGTACATGTGCCTTGGTGGGGTGTGAACCCTTTTAGTCGTGGAGCGTGTTTTATATGATTTAGCATGATCCGTTTGGAGGAGCAATAGCCGGTTTTTGGATGTGGTCTTATGAGAATCAGAGAGCCAGTGAGTAAACAAGCTCCATTAGAGGACATTCAGGTGGAAGCGAGCTTGAACTATGTTGAGAGGCCGATCGAGATTCGGGATAGGAGGATCAAGACTTTGAGAAACAAGGAGGTGTCATTGGTTCAGGTCCTGTGGCAACATCGGAAGGGTTCCGAGATGACATGAGAGCCGAAGTTTGAGATGCGCGAGCAATATCCAGAGTTATTTGTGGAAAGAGACTTCCATGGCGAAGTCTGATTCTAGTGGGGAAGAATTGTAACATCCGGATTTCCAGGTACATTATTTATTCATTATTTTTGAGATTTTGGGAGGGACTCGGCGAGCTGATGCTTAGACTCGCCGAATAGTGTCATGGTTTTCCATTTGGATTAATGACTGGACTCGGCGAGTCGACTAGTGGAATTGGCGAGTCCATGTTGTTTAGTGAAACCTTAATTCCCGGGGTTTGAGACCTATTTAAAGGCCCATATGGCCTTCAGTTGCAGCTACCTGTTGATAGAGAGAAACCATAGAGTCTGTGAACGTTTTGAGAGAGAAAGGAAGCCAATTTTGATCCTTGTGTGGGTGATTTTGCAAGAAGACGGTGACCAAGGCAAGAGGAAGTTGAAGAGGGTGCAAATCTATGGATTTTAGAGCTTAAGGACTCCATCTTGAGGTAAATATTCGACCTCCTTTTAGTTTTGGTGTAAGCTTTGAGAGTTAGGGTTTCTATCCCCCTTTTGAGTATGATTTGGGAAGCAATTGTTCCCTTTTTGTGTTGAGGCTTCGAATCTGGATCCAAAGAGGTCCAGAGACCTTAACTTCTTGATCTTTATGGGTGTCATGGAGAGTTATGAGCTTAGGGTAACATTTTGAGGCCATTTCTTCAAATAGAGCCATTGGGTCTTTGCATGGGCATCAAGATCCAAAGTTTACGTGTTTATATTGCTTAAGGAGGCCAGATCTATGAGTTAGAGGAACGGATCTGACCTCAGGAGCTCATTTGAGCTCGAGCATGGCATGAACTCGCCGAGTACCAAGAGCAGACTCGACGAGTAGGGTTAGGGTTTCCCCTTAGTTCACTCAGTGAGTAATTGCTGGGTTGAGGGAATGACTGAGTAAGTCAGAAGGAATTAGAGGACTGGAGTTCATGGCGGAACTCACCGAGTTCATAATGGGACTCAGCGAGTTGAGTTAGGGTGGCCCCGTGATTCATGCCAGGTGTAACCCATCGAGCAGGGGGGAAAGACTCGACATGTCATGTGAGACTAGAGGGATAGTGGACACGCGTAGACTCGCTGAGTCACCCAAGTGTACTCGGCGAGTCGGGTCAAAGTCTGACCGTTGACTTTGTTGGCTTTGAGGGTTGGTCAGCAATGGAGTCTTTGTGTCAAGAGAGGGTTGAGTCTAGTCTCGAGAGTTGTATTTATAAGAGTATTTTACTTTATGTGTTTAGGCAGAGGCTAGATCAGTGTATCCGTGTGCGAGATTACCAGAGACATCCGAGGTGAGTCTTCTCACTATACTTTACCTAGAGTGGTAACAGAGTTATATGACAAAATTATTGTATGCTATCTATGCGATGTGTGGCGCTGCATTATTTCTATGTGATTTATGCTGTTTGTATATCAGAGTGAGGACCAGAATGTCCACAGAGCTAGGACTAGAGGGTCCACAGAGTTAGGTTTAGAGTTATGTGCCAGTGTAATTGTATGCTAATTATTTTATGAGATTTATTGTGAAATGTGAAATGCATAATTCAGAGTTATTAGACTTAGGACCTTTGGATCCACAGAGTTAGGGACAGAGGGTCCACAGAGAGTTGGGACTGGAGGGTCCCACTGAGACACACTGACCAGAGGGTCAACAGAGTTATAGCCTTGAGTGGCTAATGTGTGTTAGAGTGGTATTTTGGGGAACTCACTAAGCATCGTGCTTACAGTGTTTTGCACTACTAGAAAAATAGCCTTTTACGACGCGCAAACCACGACACTCACTGATTTACGTTACGTAAAAGAGAGTGACATTAAAAAAGTGTCATCTATTCAAAAAGTTTAATGATTTAGGTCGCGTATTACTGTGCGCCCTTAAATTAGTGTGTAATCCAAAAAAAAAAAAACACGGAGGGCACCTATTATAAAATAGGCGTCGTCTATGGATGTCGCTTTATAAATTTTAATGGAACGCGCGTTCCATCCCTTAATAACCAGGGGGAAAACGAAAACCTAAAAAATTAAAAACACCGCCTTCCTTTTTTCTCCTTTCCCTCTTGCCCTAATTATCGATGCTCAAATGAAAAGGAACGACTACAATGCAAAGCTGAAATTGGTCAGAGAATACAGTCTACGATGCAAAGTTGAAAAGGAACGACTCAGCAAAATCCGTAATGATGTGAGAATGCTTTTAACTCTTGAGGACAAAGATCCATGAAGAATCGAGGCGAAGCTCTCATGAGGAGGATGCACATGTATGGTTTTCTGGATGAACGTTCTCGCCCTCACTGTTGAAAACTTCATTGAACATCGTCTTCCAACCCTCGTCTTCATTGAACATATTATTTATCTTATCAAAAAATCACAGGGGCCATTATCTAGGGCTTTTTTCAAGGAGTGCTCTTTGCAACGTTCTCTACCTCAACTCTCCTCACCTGCAAGCGACCTCAACTCACCTCTTTCCACTAGAGACCTTAGGCTCACCTCACCTCACTGGAGACTGGAATGACTGCTCAAGTTTCCAAAACCCTAGGGCTGATTAAGGTATGTTTATCATGATCTCGACACATCTCAACAACACCACTACAACTCATTCTCAGTCATCGACTTACTCTTCTAACCAATGTTCTCCGTATCGCCTACTTCTTGCCTTCCCGTGGTTCGCTAATCAGATCCGATTTACCAAACACGACTCCATGTGAGTTCTTCCCTTTGTGTTGTATCTGAAGAAATTAAAAAAGTTTATGATCAATGTTTATGAGAATTACTTGATTTACCTGATTGAAATCACGCTCCATAGAAAAATGATTTTAGCACAAAAAAAGTGAATTTGGAAATTTTTGCTTCAACAACCAATTGATGAGCATTTCGATTCTTCTGTGTAGAATCAGATATGAGGCAGCTTTTCATTTCAGGTGTATCGCGTTTTTAGTCTTTATTAGGTCAAATGATTCACATTTTGGTTTGATTAGCAAAGTAGGATCTTTAGTACACAAAATGTCGAACCAACTATGAACAATTCATTTAATCTTTTTAACGTAAATAATTCACGTTGTTTTTTAGGGATCTTTGAGGCTACTTACTGATATCTTGTATCCTATGTTAAAAAAAAGATGGAATTGGACATGCCTCTTGATTACGCATCATTCCAACTCTCACCAAAACATTCAAGGTAACTTCAATTTTTAATACTTAATAGTACAATTTGTTTTGATGATTTTGTCTAACTGCATTTAATCCTTTTATCCACCTTTTGTGCAGATGCGAATTGATTGTTTCCAGTATTGGAAACACTGAAAAGCTTGCATCGGGTTTAGTGAAGCCAATTTTGACACATTTGAAGGTTGTGGAGGAACAAGTTGGATCCTCAGCTCAATTCATTAAGCTTGAAGTAAATAAACGTAAAAATGTGGACTCATGGTGCACAAAGGGAACACTTGAGAGGTAGTGTCGTTATACAAAATTTAAAGCTTATACGTTTGAAATTTGGATATAATCATATAATTGATAGCTTTTGTCATTAGGTTTTTTCGTTTTGTAAGTACACCTAAAATTGTTGAACTAGTGATCACCTTTGATGCTGAGATATCTCAACTAGAAGCAACTCGTAAAATATATTTCACATGTATGTGGTTTTAATTTTTAAACTATGTATAATTGTTCATATACATATATAATTAAGGGTGTTCATTTAACTAAAGGTTTCATGTTAATTTCAGGGATCATCTGATCAACCATCGAGTAACATAGGTGATGGTAGATCAAGCACAACAACTAGGGCTGATGCAATAAAGTATAGTTAAATTTTATTGAATGTGCTATCTTTTTTTGGTTTTGTTGCAGTCTGTGTTGACTGTTGAGTTGACTATTCGTTTCCTTTTTTACAGGAAGGAGCTTTTGAGGGAAATTGATGTAAGGCTGATAGCTGTGAAGCAGGATTTGAATACAGCTTGTGCTCGTGCCACTGCTGCTAGTTTTAACCATGACCTAGTAGCTGACCTCCAGTTGTTTGCAGAGAGATTTGGTGCCACTCGCCTAAAGTAAGAAATATTTTCTTCCATTTTTTATCTTGTTTATTGTGTCATTTTTTATCTTTAATTGTATCTATCTTCCACTTTCTAATAACAATACTCATTCTATCCTTCTACAGGATCTTCGCAAATAAGGTGGTGTTCTTTGATTGGTTCAAGATGAAACTTCCTCAATGCAAAGACTCTCATCTTATGGTGGTGGTTTCTAGGCTAAACTCAAAGATTTTATCTATTGTAAGTTCTTATTGTAAACCACGATCTTATGTTAACTTTATTAAAGGATTTTTTTTTCATTAATAGCTTTAAATCCTCTTTCTTCAGATGCTACAACTTTGTGAAGTCGAAATCATCTCTTTTTTTTGGCTGCAAGCACAACTGAAGGCTTAGTTTTAGCTAAGTATACTATATTTGAGGTTTAAAAATGAGGTTTATTTAAGACATTATCATAATAATTATCAAATTAGTTTGCATGATGTTTATATTCGTGCATGAATTAGGTATTAACAAGATACTAATTGTTGATTGGGATGTTTTATCCTTGTGGTGATGATAGATTGTATGACATGAAGGGTGAGGGAGAAGGTGAAGGGTACAATATAAATGTTCCATGGGAGATGGAAAATGTGGTTATGCAGATTATATTGCAGCATGGGACCATATACCAATCCATGTTGCAAGAGAATTTAAACCTGATATAATTCTAGTTTCAGCAGGATTTGATGCAGGTCAGTTCTACTTCTACTAACTCTCGGTGTTCATAAAGTTATGTTTTTTGGACTATAATTTTTCATTTTTGTATTTTTAAACAACTATTGGTGATCCTCTTGGAGGCTGTTGTAGTACACCGATCCCTGTTGTATTTTTAAACAGCTATGGGAGGTTCCAGAAGAGGAATTTAAAACTGTGATAGATACTAATCTAAAAGGAGTAGAAAATATGTTACGTCACTTCATTCCTCTTATGATTGAGAAAAAACAAGGGATTCTTGTTAATATGTCGTCTGGGTGGGGAAGATCTGCTGCAGCACAGGTAAAAATTGAAACCAATAAAACATTTTTTTCATATTAAGTCTTTATGTCTGGATAAAGTGTTGTATACACAAAGTCTTTCTTTACTAGACTAAATAAACCATATGAATCATACTAATAAACCATATGAATCATACTAAATGTCAACTTTATAAATTAACATAGATAGGCATAGCTATTTTACTTTTATTAAAGATCAGATTATTAATTTTTTTAACTTTGGTTTAAGATCCTTCTAAATTAACATAGATAGGCATAGTTGAAACTATATTGTGCTTGAGGTTCTTCATATTTCAATACGAGATAGTCTACAAGCTCCAGCTCACTGGAAATCATACATCATTATTGGTACTTACAATTTTTATTTATTTCACTTTTTTTCTATGTGAAAATATACTGACAAAAAATACATTACATGACATGATATGTTAGATGAAATTGTGATGATATACTCTCTAGTTCATAGGATCAAGGATTGTCTATTAGCCTGAGGTATTATCTGCAACGAACATTGATTCTTCTAATAATTAGATTTTTATATTAGTTTTTTGACTTTTATTTGATCAGGTCACAAGAATTATCGGCGCAGGGTTTTCATTAGTCTTAAAGAATTATGAAAGGCAAGATGCAACTCTACTTAGTTGGAATTTGATGTTTATCATATTTGTGTATATCTTTTTAGTTTGTATAGCATTACAGTGCCGAAAATGTCCCTTAATAGCAATGTAGCAAGCTTGCTGTTAACATCTCGTGTCAGAAATACAAACACATATCGAAAACCATTTTCTTTCACTGTTGCATTTAAAACCTATATTTCAGTATCAGATATCAGGTATTAAGTTTTTTCGTTCTTTTCCATGTATATATTACATATAATCATGTTAGAATTTGGTTTATATTAGTTCCTATCAAATGGACTTAATATCATGTTTTTTATTATTGCATCATCTTAGTTGTTCCCAACAGAATGGTGTAGCTGTGTTTTCAAAAAAGATTTCATTCTCTTGTTTCAGTGAAATCTGTGTAGAAGGATTGAAGAAGCTGAAATTAAGCACAAGGTACAACCAACAATCAAGATTCTTATTTCAGATCAGATCACAAATTCACAATATATTTATGTGTCTTTGTTATACATATAGATAAGGAAGGTAGATCTGACTTGGGACATGGAGGCTGATGAAGGAGACAATTACACACATATTCCAGTAAGAAATAGAGTTGGATGATTATTTGATACTTTTATAGGAATATATAACCCATGTTAGCAATGTATTATTTTTGTTTAACATTTGAATGATTATTTGTATGACATTTTATAATTTGTGCAATTTATTTTATTTTTTGTGTATGAAATTTTATTTTATATTATGTAGTGGATTGTATTTTTGTATATGGTATTTTATTTCTATTATGACACATTAAATGAAAATTTAATTTAAAATCTATAAATAATATTTTTTTTTAAACATTTAAAATTATGATACGCAAAAATGTGTGTCATCTTCATTTATGACATGGCCTTTCTTGACAGGGACTTTCTTGATACGCATTGTGTTTCATTAACACGCGCGTCGTAAGGTTATGACACGCGAATGCGGTTCGTCTTACTTTATGACAGGGCCTTCCTTGATACGCATTGCGTGTCGTAAACGCGCGTCGTAATTGTGCGTCGTAAATGAGCGTCGTAAATGCGTGTCGTCTATAGATGACGCGCAAAAGCGCGCCGTCTCTCTTTATGACAGGGCCTTCCTTGACGCGCATTTGCGCGTCGTCTGAGCCTTTTACGACGCGCAATGAGCGTCGTAAAAGGCTGTTTTTCTAGTAGTGTTGTGTTATGTGTTTCAGGTTTTTCTCAAGATCATGCGACGACCTCGGCTCGATTGTACACACCAAAGGAAGCGTGTTTTTTGAGGATCCTGGTTTATTAATTGATTGACCAAAAGAGCCATGTATTGTAACTTAAACAAAATGGGATTTTTATGAAAAGTGTTAAAGAGATAAGCGATTTTAAATGGAAAATTGTTTTGAAAATTTCGGTGTTACAAAGCTATCACAGTGCACAAGTTCCAAAAGCCACTACCCACCAGGTGGCATAACGAACGGCAGAAATGGCACCCTAGTAACCGGTGGCGGTCGCTAGATCACAGCAGCAACAAACACCAAGCGTCCAGCGACGTCTTTTCTTCGACGGGGATGGGTAGCAATGGCAACCGAGGAGTACAATGGCGGCGCTTCAGTGAGATGGCATGTGAACGAGGTTTAACTCGCCTGGTATCGGTGGCGGCGACGCTTGGAAAGGAACAAGAAGGGAGGTGGTGGTGCGAAACCCCCCGAGCACAGCAATGGCAGCCTCGCATCTAAGTTTCCGGCAACCCACGATGATCTAAGCCATTCGTGACTTCTCCGGCGGCAGGAGGGCTAGTGGAGCTGTGGAGAACGTGAGAAGGAAGGGTGATGACTCATTCTCCTACTAGGGTTAGGGTTCTCAAGGGATATATACCTGGCACATAATGAATCTTTTCCATATTAACACTTTCGGTCCCTACCCACCAATCTTTTCCAATTAAATACAAATCTTACCTTTTAAATCCCAACATTAGAAATCTAATACAACTTAGGTGCATAATTTACCAATTTAACCCCTGCTTCCATAATTCTTCATAAATTTGGTTTGTAATTTACCAAACAGCCCCTTAGCCCTAAAATCTCTTCAAATGAAGTCCCAGAAGTTACCATTTAGTCCCTGACTTCATTAATACTTACATATTAAGTCCATATTTTCACTTTTAAACCCCAATCTCTTAAAGTGTGATGATTAGCTCCACGAGACCATCACCATGCAGATATAGATATTTATTTTAGGGCTACCATTCATTCATTAATTTGTTTATTTGTTTAATAAATAAAACGAGTGTTACAACTCTCGCCCACTTAAATTAGATTTCTTCCTCGAAATCATTCCTTACCATTCCTTACATACCCAACCACTTCTATAAACCTAATAACCATCCTGAACATACCCTAGGCTTCCCAGGGTTGCCATGACCAATCCTCGCAAGCCCTAAAATCTGCAAAGGAACGAATTCCTTTCCATAAGATCACCCATAATCGATCTGTAATCTGCTATCTCAATATGGTATGAATCCTTGACAGACCACTCATATTGAATCATCATCGTTTAGTCCCACCCGTTTATCCTTCAACATGCTATTCAGCTCCTGATAGCTCGAGATTCCCACTATAAAACAGGGTCACAGACCTAATTATCCCTACAGATCACTCGTACTTGGCCAAGGCTCAGATACTCCCGATATGAGTGACTTGTCACTCCCCAAATCATCTAGCTATTCCGCCCGTACTAGCAACCTAAAACATAATTACTAACGCTGCCCAAACATTGAAACTGCCAAACACTGAACTGCCTGAAGCAGTATGTTTCCACATGGTTGCTTTCCAAAATCTAATGAGACCATCCTGGTCTCTATTTGTTCGCTAATCATCTGAAATATCGGGTTCCGGCCCAGCTGCGGAGCCAATGGACTCCCACTTAGTCGCCTCACATGACTTCTGAACGAAACCTTCTCTGGAACTAGTTGCTAGTAGTTATCATGTCAATGTGGCTCTAATAACCTTCTGATCTAACTGCATTGAATCCTGACGTCATCAAATCCAAGACTAAAAGTGATTGCTACCTAACCAATGGTAGGCTTATATCACCAACGACCTTAAGCGATCTCTTTCTTCCTTGGTCTCATAACCGTAGTGTCGTTCCTACAGTCTTATCACTGGCTTAACCAGGCCTAATTCCTCTAGGGAAATCCATAAACCAATCCGTGGATTTTCCACGCCCTCACTACTACACCTGACTAGTGTGTACTCCTGTTCCTTTTCGCATCCTAACAACGCGCTCATGCTATCTACCAACCCAGTGAATGCTACAACTACACCCGCAGACTTACAACACTCTAGCACTATCCGCTAACCTGGTGAATGCTACGGCTACACCCGCAGACTTACAACACTCCTCACACTATTTTACTGCTAGTTAATTTTATGGCTACTCCCGTAGTCTTACAACACTTTCCATACCATCTGACTGCTAGTGAATGCCACGGCTACCCCCGTAGTCTTACAACACCTTCCATACTATCTGACTATTAGTGAATGCTACGACTACCCCCGTAGTCTTACAACACTTTCCATACTATCTGACTGCTAGTGAATGCTACGGCTACCCCGTAGTCTTACAACACTTTCCCAACCGGGTCGAACACGCACTCGACCTAACCCTTAACTTAACTCGAGTCCTAACCGGAACTCTAACCTGGTTCCTAAAACCTGCTATCACGTGACCCCATTGTATCAGTACCGTACCCATGCCCGTGATCAAAGCGTCACCATAAACCACAAAATCATCTACACCCTCTGGCTTGGTGAGAATCGGCGCCTCGTACAACCGTTGTCTGAGAGCCTCGAAGGCTGCCTACTGCCCAGGCCCCCAACGAAAGGCCACTGACTTTTTGGTCATTCGGGTCAAAGGAACCTCAATCTCGGAGAAGTCCTACATAAATCTCCGGTAATAACCTGCTAGACCCAAGGAATTTCGAATCTCATATGGAGACGTTGGAATCTCGCACTGTATCACGGCCTCTATCTTGGCCGAATCAACTAGAATACCCTTCTGGTTGACAAGGTGGCCAAGAGATTGCACCTTGCGTAACCAGAACTCAGAGTTGGAGAACTTTATAAAAAGTCTCTCCCCCACTTAGATTCAACTAAGTCTTCACATTACATGAGAATTGAAGGATTCCCAATCCTTCTTGCTTTCTATTATTCCACTGATGACACCTGTGCCTGCCAATGCTAGCGTTTAATCGCCAACTAAACCTTGAGATCTCCTGTCCTCGGAAATCTCGATGAGTACTCTTAAAATCTGATCCAGTCTAACACCTCAATCCATCTAACATGCTGTCAATTGAAGACCTTAATCTTCACTCTAGCTGATGAATCCTCGTTCCCACTCCCAATCTTGCAGTACCACTGAACTCTAGCCGAACACAGTCCATGCGAAAACACAATTCTCTTAAACATCCAATGACCAACCACTTATACATCTAACACCCGTGACTAACACTACCATCTTCTTGTCACCAGTTCTGTCCTAGCAACGGTAGTGCCTTGAACTCCAAAGTTCATCCATAAACAATTACCGACCATACCTGAAAAATGGTAGAATCCCTGAACATTGACCTCACTGGAGAACTATCACTCTAACCCTGACCGAGTATCCTCTAAATAATACTCCTACATAGATCCCGACAAGGACCCAAAATGATAATGGTACGCGCGGAACCCACTCTACAAGATGCCTCCCTCTATGGGTTCATCAAGGACATTTCGGCATGCATGATGGCATATATGATCCTTGATAACCCAAACACTAGCAAAAAAAATCGACCCGAAATCTGACTTATCCAAACTCACTCGCAATCCCAAAGCGATACGTATTCCAAACATCCATCTAATAGTAGTAGAAGATGGCATACCCGCAACATCTGGAGGAATCCTAATCACCTCCAGCTGACATGATCAACCCTGCCACATTTCTAGCAGCCTAAATCCTTGGAGTGACAAACTCCCTCGTGTACTTTCTCGTACACGCTGCTCTGACTCAGGCCCTGCTGGCCTTTCACCCAATGATTAGAAGTCATGGGCTCTTCCCGGGACCCTCTACTATACGCACCTGGCACACACCTCTCTTTCCAGGGTGCTCCCAAATCGATCCCGCATTTACACCTCTTGGAAATCATATCCTTTAGGGTCTGACACTCTGTCACGCTCACTAGCCCGCTTGCCAATGGCCAAGCTGTAACACTGGAACATCCTCTGTCCCCAAACCGGGTCACTAACTCTTCCTTGAAGCTTCTTAGATTCTCCAAGACTCTCAATGATTCGAGTATGGATCCTGTGCTTTTAGTAGTACGGTCCCAATACTACCTTCCACACCTATTCATACTTTCCTCAGCAATCCTACTGAATCCTCCAAGTTACTTCCTCAAACTGGTAAATGCAAGTCTAACTGAGCCTCACTACGAACCCACTAAAACATATCCTAGGCTTCCCTAGGTTCTCGATCTCATCTTGCCATCAGCTGCTGAAGAACTCCCCACGATGCCAGTCATCTACCTCCTGGATATCATCACATCCACTTAGCAGCTGACTTCCATCACTTAAGAGTTCCACAAATCACGAAGCAAGCAACATTCGGATAATGGAAAAATCTAATCAACATATTCCAATCAGATCAACCTATCCTTCTATCAGGAATTTATACTAGCATGTAAATCCAAAGGCTCATACAATCAGGCATAATCTAAACAGGCTATCCTATCACTGACTGATCAGTACCAACATGAAAGTCTACAAGCATATACAATAGGCATATAAGGCATCCTCCCTAGATCCTTAGCCCTAGTCTAGCATGCAGTTCTCATAATCATATCATATCATAACATCTCACAACATGTATGGATATCTTGGGGAAGACTTACTTGAGCTCGGTTGATTGCACGCATCACACACCTTGTTCTTTTCAAAGTTCTTTTCTCTTTTCAAACTTCTTTTATAAAATGATTTAATTTTTGAAAATTTTCATACCAAGTCCTTAGTTTGAGTTCAGACACACCCGAGAGTATGTCCGAATCCCTCAAACCAAGGCTCTGATAACAACTTGTAACATCCCAAAATTCAAGGTCAAAAATTTCATTTTTAATCAGGTTATCACATAAAACCCAAGTGTTGATAATCCAAAATATAACATTGTGAAACCATATCAGAGTATAATCCCAAGGATCTCGTGTGTGGAAAACATAGTGTGATGCGCTGCGACCAAGCCGGCTCCTTTCATTGAAATGAAGTACCTGAAACAAAAATTGTAAACCGTAAGCACGAAACTTAGTTTTCGACGTACGAGCTCGGTTTTCGACGTTCTTTATATCCACGCGAAGCTGGGAACGTACTTTAAAACTTTCGTTCAGACTCCGTCGACTAACTTTTACTCGATTTTAAATTTTATATTATTAACAGGCCGGGACATGATTGGTTCGTTAAATCCTCATAACTTCTTCATCTACCGTCCATTTTCGCCCATCTTTTTCTCGTTACGCTACTTTTAACGAGATCTTCGATTCTCGTTTAGGTCGTGTCGGCTAAAAACCGCTCATTCTAATATTCGAATTTCGGGTTGTACACTACTAATCTGAAACTTCGAAAAATCATAACTTCTTCATACGAAGTCAGATTTGGGCGTTCTTTTTATTGATGTTCTTAGCTTAACATATTCTATGAATTTTGTATAGATCGCTAAGGCTAAATCTCATTCTATCGTAAATTCACTATTTACGCTTCCCGGTATCGTGCCGGTTTTGTCGCGAAACTTCGACATGTCATAACTTCTTCGTTATAACTCGGATTTCGGCGTTCTTTATATCCCCGAAATCCTTGTTTCGACCACTAAAAGTTTATAGAAAGATATTGGGCTTATCTCACACTTTAATTTTGACGCTTATTTTTATTCTTTATTAATTATACATTTATAATTAAATAATAAGCACATAAATACACAGAATTCACATAATACTCAAATATTTCATCTTTATTACTTCAAAAAGAGTTACAATAGTTGACCTAGAATATTACATTGACAAATAAGCTTAGCCCTGAAACCCGAGCGTTACAATAGGAGTTGTTGAAAGATCTAACCATCGTAAGATAACTAACATTTGTTCCTTATGACCTGTGTCATTAGTACAATCAAGTATTACTGAAAAGTATATAGCTTATTTTTCTTTGTTAATAATTTTACTTTTAGCTTCTACTGCTAATAAACTACTATGTTCATTTTGAATATTGTGTCCAAGATAATGATTATGATGTAACTTCCCAAAATTCAAGGCCAAAAATTCCATTTTTCATCAGGTTGTCACATAAAACCCAAGTGTTAATAATCCAAAATATAACATTATGAAACCATATCAGAGTATACTCCCAAGGATCTCGTGTGCGGAAAACATAGTGTGATGCATTGCGACCAAGCCGGCTCCTTTCATTGAAATGGAGTACTTGAAACCAAAACTGTAAACCGTAAGCACGAAGCTTAGTGAGTTCCCCCATCATACCACATACCACATAATACCATCGATATCTTTCAACCGGTATCCACCATCGGTATCTTTCAACCGATAACTGGGGACTATTTCACCCCTACCACTATCATATAATAATATATCATAAACATGTTGATCACATACCAACATATCGTAAACATACTGATCACATACTAACATATCATAAACAGACAGATAAGCATTTCATGGGTTCTGTATACCCCATCGGTATCATTCAACCAATATCCATCATTGGTATCTTTCTACCGGTATTTGTCATCAGTATCTTTCAACTGGTAATTGGGACCATTTCACCCTACCACTATCATATAATAACTTGGTATAATCATACAGTCAAGCATAACTGGGGTACTGACCTACCCTTCGATCCTAACGACCGAGTCAGGGAAGAACAATTCCCTTCTACTACCACTGACCCACATAACATATCACATAAGCATAGCTCATAAGCATATCACATGAGCATATCACATAAGCATAGTTCATAAGCATATCACATAGGCATATCACATAACCATACCAAGATAATTATCAGAAAGACAAATATCTACCAACTACCCCTGTTGGTGGGTCGACATTGTGGCCTTAGACCCACCCCTACTGGAAGGTAGCTCACCTCGCACTGCTGAAGTCTCGTAGACTCAACCCCACACTACAGAAGTCCAAAAGACTCAACCCCAGCTGCTGGATGATAGGTTCCCGATCAGTCAATATCAAAACATTACCCAATTAATAATTGGGTTCCACTACATAACCACAAGTACATGCTTTGGGTAATTACTACATTACCCTTAGCATGGCTTATTCCAGTCCAAGGCCCAAAGTCCATTAAGAATCAAAACCCAACACATGGCCCAATTTTCCAAATTGCACCTAGGCCTACACATGGCCTTATTCTAAGGTCCAACCTCATATAATCATTTATGCCTAACCTATGGCCCATTTATGGCCCAATTTTCCAAATTGAGCCCAACTCCTCATATGGGTCTTACTTCAAAGCCCATTAATTATTCTAGTCCAAATTCTTGATTTTGGATGGCCTAATAATAATCCAATCATCAAGGCCTAATAGAAAGGCCCAACAATAAACCCAAGTGAAATTAGGGTTTCACATATAAGGATGATTAGTGTTAAGTGTTTCTCACTTAACCCATTAGGGACTTAATCCACTAAGGACTTAACCCATTAAGTCCAATAATGCTTATATTAGTTTTTGCCAATGATTATTATTTAATATTCCAAATTATTAAATAATTCCCGAAGGTTCCGATTAATTCCCCAAATTAGGGTTTCATTGCATTAGGGTTTTCAAAACCCTAATTAGGGTTTCCAACCCAAAGACTGGTCCATTTATTAACTTGTTGGGCTTCAAGGTCATTTAGGGCTTTATTGGGCCTATTAAGCTCACAAGAATAATATTAAGCCCATTAGGGTTTTCACTAAGCCCATTAGGCTTCATTGGGCCTATTAGGGCTTCCTTGGGCCCATTAGGGTTTCTATCACCCCAAACAAGTCATCACAACATAGCAAGGCACACCACCACCCGACATAGTGGCCGGTGGTGGTTCTCGGTTTTCCTTTCATTAATCCAATTTGTTATAGTTACAATGCCCAACCGATCAACACATGCACACCCTAATCTAATTACAAACACATACACACGAAAATACACCCACCCATGGTGGTACACGGTGGTGGCAGTGGCGGTCTTCCTCACTTTCCGGCCTAGCATCTCCCTTATAACATCCGACCACTACATACATACAACCCCATGAACACCAAACATAGCTAACACACCCGAACACACACCCAAAACGCGCACACAGCCACCCTCCTCACGGTGGCTGGTGGCAGCTAACGAAGTGCCAAGGTGGCAGCCACCATGGCTGGCGGCCATGGTGGTTCTTCGTGGTTACCAGCCAACAAGCTATCATAGCGCACAAGGTCCAAAAGCCACTACCCACCAGGTGGCATAACGAACGGAGGAAATGGCACCCTAATAACCGGCAGCGATCGCTGGATCACAGTAGCAACAAACGCGAAGCATCTGGGGACGTCTTTTCTTCAATAGGGACGGGTAGCGACAACAACCGAGGGGTACAATGGCAGCGCTTCAGTGAGATGGCATGTGAACGAAGTTTAACTCGACTGGTATCGGTGGCGGTGACGCTTGGAAAGGAACAAGAAGGGAGGTGGTGGTGCGAAACCCACCGAGCACAACAATGGCAGCCTCGCATCTAAGTTTCCGGCAACCGAAGATGATCTAAGCCATTCGCGACTTCTCCGGCGGCAGGAGGGATGGTGGAGCTGTGGACAACGTGAGTAGGAGGGGTGACGGCTCATTCTCCCGCTAGGGTTAGGGTTCTCAAGGGATATATAGCTGACACATAATGAATCTTTTCCATATTAACACTTTTGGTCCCTTCCCACCAATCTTTTCCAATTAAATACAAATCTTACCTTTTATACCCCAACATTAAAAATCTAATACAACTTAGGTGCATAATTTACCAATTTAACCCCTGCTTCCATAATTCTTCACAGATTCGGTTTCTAATTTACCAAACAACCCCTTAGCCCCAAAATCTCTTCAAATGAAGTCCCAGAAGTTACCATTTAGTCCCTGACTTCATTAATACTTACATATTAAGTCCATATTTTCACTTTTAAACCCCAATCTCTTAAAGTGTGACGATTAGCTCCATGAGACCATCACCACACATATATAGATATTTTTTTAGGGCTACCATTCATTCATTATTTTGTTTATTTATTTAATAAATAAAACGAGTGTTACATATGAATTTCTTTGTCCTTAATTCGCCTAATATGTTCTTGCATAATAAGATCAAATTCTGCAATAATTTCAATTATACTTAAAAAATTACCATTATTTTCTTCATAAATTTTTTCATTTGTTTCACGAAATGCTAAATTATTTTTTCCTAAAGTTTTTATTACAGAGATGATTCTTATTAAAACATCTCCAATGTTCTTTTTCTTTATTTATTTGTTCTTGAGTTTTCTTGTTAATTGTTTTATAATTTGCTAATCTAGTTTGTAATTCAACCCATGCCCTCATATTAAGCATGTGTCTGTTACTTGTTTCATGTCTTTTTAGTATACTAGAAATATTATTCCAATCATTGCTACATTTATTTGCTAATGAACATGTAGATGTATTCACATTAAATAATTTACAAGAAAAAACAAAAAAAAAACCCTATCTACATCTATGGAATAAACCAACCATGTTTGTTCAAATTTTTCTCCATTTGATATGTTTTTCATATAAAGAGATGTACTAAAGCTTATTAAATGTTGATATTTTGGAAAGTTAAAATTAGAAATCTTAATAGGACCTTTTTCTACGATTAAGTCTTTTAAATTAGTATTAATATTATTCCATCTACTTGGGTCATATATGTTTAAAGGCTCCTTATCCTTTTGAGTATTAGTTTGTCCGTTATCATTTTCAACATTAGTTTCTCCATTTTCATTTTCACTATTAGTTTGCTTGTTTTCATTAGTTTGTTCATTATTAATTTCACTATTAGTTTGTTCATTATCAATTTCAATATTAGTTTTTTCATGATTATTCTTATCAATATTAGTTTGTTCTTTGTTCATTATCACCATTTTTGTTTGTAGTTAAAAAAATTAAAATGACCCTTTTAGTGATTCTATAAAAGCTTCTTTTTGCATTTTTCTTTTTCTTTTTGAAGCCCCAGATTTATATTTTCTTTTAAACATGATTATTGATAATTTAATTAACAATAACTATCACCAAGACAATAAAAGGTAGACAGAAAGTAAATAGTAATGAATTATAGATTTATAGATAGAAAATACCTGCTTTACCTCCTTGGAAAAGCGAGTTCTTAAAAACAACCTTGACCTCGAGGGATTGAATCCTTGAAAAAACTGAGATGGAAATATGGAATTACAAAGCTAAAATCCGTTCCAACCAAAATGGAAAAATCGTTCGTTGCAATATCCAAAGTCCAAACCTGATTTGGTTGATTCGAATATCCAAAATCGGAACCTATTTCAAAAGCAAACTTCACATGGTGAAGATTAAAAAAAATTAAGCCCTATTAAGTATTAACCCTAATAGATAGTCTAGTCAAGAAATAAGAATCGTCAATGGAGTTTGAATTTTAAATTGATTGAGAATCGGAGAATCAAAGAAGAAGAACAATACCTTTTGAATAATCAAGATTAAAGAATCGATTTTTTCAACAATTAAGATTCAAGAATTGATTTTTTGATTTTTGAACAATTTGAATGATCACACATCACACAGAGCCATCAGGAAGAAAAAATAATGGAGAAGACGAGATCACGAAGTCACGAGAAGAAGAACAGTTTCTTGGCAGAAGAGTATCACAGTTTCAATCGTGCATTCGTGCATGACTACATGATGTGAGAGAATACACACCAAAATTAATTAATGGACTTTTGGGTTAAGGGGCCCCTTAAAAATCGGGTCCATAAGCCCTTACTTACTTTTTATACATGTAAAGTCGAGTCTGCGTATTCATTTTCGGCAGAAGCAACCACAAAAAAAATGTAAATAAGAGTATTTGTGAAGTGATAATAATTTTACAAGTAGATTTGGCTTATTTGATTATAGTTTCTGATTTGAGATTCTTGAGCACCTTATTTCTGTGAGAGTTGTTAGTCTCAATGAGAAAAAAAATTAATCGTTTTTTATCCTCTATAACCAAACCATGAACAAAATCGCAAACAACAATCAAAAGTTAAGAGAAAAAATGAACGAAAGAAGAGACGACATCCGTTTCAAAACGGCTTGCCTGCAATAAATATCAAATTTGAAAACGTTTATCGGAGCCCATAAAGCAGAGAATGTTGGAGAAGCATCAGGTTACAGTGGACTTGCCTTCCACTCTCCCAACTACTAAATTGTCCATTTCCATACTTACCCTAATAAAAAAGATGCTTATGTATCAATATATTTTACCATCGACTTCTTCTTCATTCCAAATTACCCCTTAAATATCCCCAAATTTAGCAATTAGTAGAAAAATACCTAAAACAGTTCCACAAATCTGACCTGGGATTTAATAACGGAAAATATTATAACACATGATATTAAACCATGATTCCTTTTGTTCCAACCTACATCTAGTTTGAAGAAAGAAAGAAACTAAAAGAAAACACTTAGTTAAGGCAACTTACAACTTGTCCATCGATGGTAGCTGAGCGAGTTCACCGAGTACCGTTGAGTCAATCATCATGCTTTTCAACCACCATCCTTTCCACATCCTTTCCTCTCTCTGAAGGGCTTGTTTAGCCCTCTCCGATCGGATCCTTAGATCAATGGAGACATGATCAGAAACCTAAAACAAAGGCATAGTGGGTCAGCAAAAGGTAAAATAAAATACAAAGCGAGAATAAAATCGACACTTACAACTTGGGAAAAAGAGACCAACTTTTGGAGTTCATCCTTAACTACTAGGTTCTCCAAGGATAGACCTGCAAACTCAATAGTTTTCCTTTTCCGAGATCCTGGAGTCTTCACTGTCAAGTCAATGGCTATTCTTTTGGGAGGAAGAGAAGATGAGATCTTCTCCCTTTTTACCGTCAGTTGATCCTTAGACACGGTTGTGTCAAGATCAACAAGTGTAAAATGTGCACTAGCACGGGTAATCTTGGATCATGCATATAACAAAAACAATGTTTGATCCTTCATTATAAGAAAAACAATCATGGATCCTTACCTGTCGACATAGGGGATGTGGCATAAGAGATTTCTTGCAAAGCAACCTGTTCGAATCGGAAGGATCTCTCGACTTGAGGCAAGGCCAAAAACTTCTCAATCTTCTCTTCAGAGCCCTCAACAGCAGGAACAAGCTCTTCAAGCTTGAAAGCTGCAAAAAAAAAGCAAACAAAATAAGAAGTGAATTCTAGGATACTTATATCAGTATAAAAGAACCCTACCTTTCTTAACCCAATCATTCTGCAGAAGATCCCTATCGAGAACATAATCGCATCTCATAAAAAAGTATTTTTCTTTCCATGCTCTGTCGTTGTGTTTTGTTTTTAGGACAAGAGAGGGTCCGTGGGCTTTGACTTTGAGAAGGAAACGAGAATTCATGAAGTTCGTAAGATCATACATATAGGCCAGTTCAGAAAGACCTATATCAAGCCCCTTTCACCGATTCACTTGGTCAATCCAATATAAGATCCTCCAAATGATAGGCATGGCCTCAATGTACGAGATACCGGTCACCTTAAAGAACTCAGAGTCGATTGCAGGAAAAGGGTATTTCAACCCCAAGGAGAAGGGGTACTCAGGAAAACATATCCAGGTTGGGGAAACAAAGTCTGGTTGGATAAGTGGATCGAAGGGCCTAAAAACAGCTTTAGGAGGGAAGGCTTCACTAAGTCTCAAAGAATCAATGTCACCATCAGCAAAGGAACATGTTCCTCATAGGAAAGGATTCCTTGATCGATGAAGTCGTCTTCGGGAAGAGCTAGGATGTTTTTGCGAGAAACGACCATTTTCCTACCCATGACAGAAGAAGTAAAAATATATAGAAGAAAAAGAGAGAATTACCTTCAAATAAATCACTGATAACTGAAAGGTAGTAAGGAAAAGTAAAGAAAATTGAGGAACTAATCATCCCTATTTATACTGCAAGAATAGCTGATTTGATTGATTGTAAAGGCTAGTAATTCACCCGTTGGAATTTGAATTATCCTACCCGTTAGGGGTTAAATTCAGGAATTACCATTATCTCTTTTTTCATTTATTTTCTTTAAGTTATCCCTTGAACATTCCTGAAACTAACTCACTTATTTACAGGAATAACTAGGGGCAATTGTTAGGGATAGGATCCTGAAACCACTATAGCACCCTCAAGTTTGATGATCCTCGAATGCTTAGGATCCTCGAACCTCGGGATCCTGAATATACCCCAGGATTCTGACTAATATTTTTTATTATTCATAACAATCATATATTATTTTGTCTTTCTCACATGTGCAGAAATAACTAGTCAAAGTCACTCTCAATGTATAGCCGTTAGACCCATGCAAAATACATGGAGGACCAGGTCAAGCAACGGCTATAAGTTGATCTCGAAGGATCCCCAAATTTTCGAAATTTTTTGACAGAATACTAGCAATTGTACTAGTACTCATTATATTTTTCTCTCTAACCAATTACTTCAATCAATAAAATTATCAAGGTAGGTAATCATTATCACCTTCTAAGGTTTTATGCTGGAAATCCTAGCAAGGATCAACGGTTTTCCTTGTAAACCACTTGTGTAATCTAGTTCTCATTTCACCGATCAATTCATTAACATTTCGGTTGATTTTCACTTAGTCGATTTTTGACCAAAACATATATCATAAATGAGATTTTCTAATATGTTTCCTAAGGACATATATAAGAAGCAGAAGTGTTATTTATAAGAAATATAGCCATAATTAAATATGATAAACATTAATTATTGTAATATTCCTTATAATTAATACTTCAACTAATGCTTCTTATACTTGCCATTAGGACATATATATTAGAAAATATCATTATATATATATATATATATATATATATATATATATATATATATATATTCTAATAAATAAATAAGTTTATTCTTCTATTGACAATACTATTGACAAGTGTCACAATATTAGAAATCTTTATTAATGTCAACCTATTAATTATCCATTTTAAATTTACCACTCTAATTACATTAAATTAATAATTGATTCTTAATTTCAAATTTTAAATTTCATACTCTAATTACATTAAATTAATAACATTATAATAAAAAAAAAAAATAAATAAATATAGGTTATACGGTGATATAACTTCATTTATTTATTTAACTCAACAATTATAATTTTATATAATTAAAAAAATATCTCTTAATTAATAATTTATTTGAAATAATTGATAAATAATTTTAAGTTTTTACTATGATATTTCAATTAATTTTATAATCGTGATTCTCACGGGTTATAAACTAGTGTATATATATATATATATATATATATATATATATATAGAGAGAGAGAGAGAGAGAGATAGAGAGATATGTTCAAATGTTTCTTGCAACTATTGTGTGCATGAATGCACCAATAGGAATTTAGGAATAATTAAATAATTAAAAAAATATAATAAGGGTAATTATGTAGCTTTAGCATGATAATTAAAATAAAATCCCTTAAATAATGGAAATTACCATAAAAATCTCTTTGACCAACTATTAAATCCTAGCCTCTCATATCATACGTATTCTACTTCTGCCTCCTTCCTATTGCCTCTTCCATCGACAACCACAAAATCGTATCATCCCCCTTCCATTGACCTTCGGCCGCATCAGTTGAGTTTTGATGCACATGTCGACCATAACCCTGCTACAAGCAACAAATTTTACAAGACTGAGGGAGTA